>NC_051073.1:9886279-11086279 GCF_004664715.2 Peromyscus leucopus
TGTTACTGAAGCATGACTAATGGAAAAATGGGAGTTAAGTTCAGGGGGAGTAAAGCTGTTATCTATAATCTCTAATGTGACAAGAATGCACAAATACGAATTGTGAAGTCCCTTGAATAGAAGTGACATAGGCAGTTTCCAGGAAATCGAAATCCATGCATTATTCTCTAGAAGTTACTACAGGTTGGCCAGGAACAGGAGGATTAGCCATTCCTGGAAACACTGTTGCTTGGATAGTAGCAGTTTAAGACCTAAGCCACTGGGTTTGAGATTTGCAGAATTAATAAGTGTGTCTCATGGTAGAGAAGACAGGAGAAAGCTGGAAGCCTGGTAGAGACAGGATCTATCAGATGTGGAGTTATCTGGTGGCCAGCAAGGCTGCACCTGTCCAAATCTGAGCACTCAGGTTGATGATTTATAAGGATAAACATATCTTCATCTTGGTGAACTTAAATAATGCTAAACCTTAGGGGCTAAGGACTAAGAGTACATCTCAGTAGCATACAAGTTTCTGATCATATGCAAGACCCTGGATTCCATCCTCAGTACCACTAACTGTAAAATAAAATATATAATAGCCCATATTAAATAGTTGGAGTAGCTGGGCAGTGGTGGCACACGCTTTTAATCCCAGCACTAGGGAGGCAGAGCCAGGCAGATCTCTTTGAGTACGAGGCCAGCCTGGGCTACAGAGTGAGTTCCAGGAAAGGCACAAAGCTACAAAGAGAAACCCTGTCTCAAACCTCTCCCCCCAAAAAAAATAATTGGAGCAAGGTTGGGGTTAGCTATTTCTCAAGAGACTCTTGTGTGAATAGAATGTCTTGTATAATAATAAGATGATGATTTGATTACAACTTGTATGATAGTGTGGCATTTAGCTGCAGTACCAGTTGAGATGTTTCATATTTATTGTTTGCAGTGCTATAATAACCAGTTACCTATGAAGACTTCATTATGGTACTAAGTAATTACTATTGCATCTACTTCTCCAAAGGAATTTTAGTTTTTCTGACTAGAGTTTTTCCATAGACAATGAATCATTCTAATATCTGGTGTAATTTTTTTTGCAGGGGGGTTTCGAGACAGGATTTCTCTGTGTAGCTTTGCGCCTTTCCTGGGACTCACTTGGTAGTCCAGGCTGGCCTCGAACTCATAGAGATCTGCCTGCCTCTGCCTCCCGAGTGCTGGGATTAAAGGCATGCGCCACCACCGCCCAGCATATCTGGTGTAATTTTAACCACCAGTGATGACTCCAGTTTAGACAAAATGTATTCCTTAACACTAATGCAGTGTTTTCAAGATCTGTTTGATATTTTTTTTCACCACAGATTATAGAAACACACAGAGATAACTTAGACCTTTTGATAAACCATCCAAGTTAGGAACAAAATAAAATTCAGATCACAGGGAGGTACTTGATGCTGTTATTTCAATTTCTTTTAGGGAAAGTTGAATAGAATTTTCTGTATTTTTCTCATCATTTCAGTGTAATGAATTTTTTTTTTCATTTTTTAAAAACTTTTCAATGAAAGTGTAGAAACTGTTACTGTGAATTTTGTTGTTGTTGTTGTTCAGGGAGATGATGACTGGGAAGAAAATGGGGAAGAGATGGGGAGAATGGAGATGGGCTCAATGATGTAAAGAAAGCCACGTCAAAATGAAACTTGGGAACCAGTATGAATGCTCTTAGCCTTCCTTGTGTCCAAATATAGAAGTTTCTCAATCTCAATGGCCTCATGTATACTGCAAGATTAACTTTGTGATCCTAAGTCATCTATGTCTGTCATATCTAGTATAATCATTCCTGCACCTTTGTTATATGCATACCTTTTTTTGCTTTAATACATTTTTCTTTTGTTTTTGAGATACATAATTACATCACATCTCCCTTCCTCTTCCTCCTTCCAAACCTTCCCATATGTCCCCCTTTGCTCTCTTTCAAATTCATGTCTTATTTCATTAATTTCTGTGACATGTATACATGTATAGAAGTATACATGTATGCACATAAATTTAATCTCAGTCTGTATAAAGTTATTTATATGCCTTTTTGGGAGATGACCATTTGGTACTGGATGATCAATCAGTGTTCAGGGCTTATTTGTATTCTGTCTTGGTTTGTTCTTATCTTGCCTTTTGGTCCAATTGGTGATGTTTGATCAATTTCTAAAGATGATTTGAGACTGGCAGACTGTTAGAGGAGTGCACTTGTGATTTAGTAAATTAGGGTAGGATTAATCACAGGCATGTTATCAAGAGTGGTGCAATTCAAGTCTGTTTCAATTCCTATGAAACGTGGTCTGTATTTGCTCACTGTTGTTTTATAGTAGAAATTGTAAGTTCCATATTTTTGTTGATATAACCATTTGTGATTCTCAGGAGTGCTGTTTAAGTGACTGGAGAGTGTAGAATTCAATTATCATTAATTTTCAACCAAAATTCTTGTATAAAGAATTTGCTGGCTTCCTTTTTTTATATTATAAAAAAATAGTCCACAGGTAATTGTTCAATGCATTCTAAGAACTTAATTATTTTTGTTAGCCAACATCAGATTAACTAAATAAATGGAACTTGAAGCTATTAATAGTCCTGTTATTGTTTCAAATATTGTTACTCTAATAAATTTATTGTAGAGAACAACACTAGATACAAAGCTAGAAAATGTGCACTCACACTTTAATCTAGCATTCAGAGACAGAAATCTCTGATCTCTGTGAGTTAAGCACATTGGAAATAGCAAATGTGACACGCCTTTAATCAGAAAGCAGCTTTAATCCCAGGAGTGGTAGAAAGCAAAAAGATAATAAGGGTGAGACAGAAACTAGAAGATTTTGGCTGTTAAGCATTAGCTTTTGAGCAGTAATTCAGCTGAGATTCATTCCGGATGAGGACTCAGAGGCTCCAGTCTAGGAGACAGACAGCTGAGGAATTGCAAGGTGAGATAGCTTGCTGTCTCTCTGACTACCAGCATGACCCCAATAACTTGCCTCGGGTTTGATTTTATTAATAAGAACTTTTAAGATTCATGCTACACCCCTTTCCGGAAATTACACTACCATGATAAGGATTTTTATTTAATCTTTGTAAAAACAGAATTTGTTTTTTGAGACAGGATTTCCCTGTGTAGCTTTGCGCCTTTCCTGGAACTCACTTGGTAGCCCAGGCTGGCCTCGAACTCACAGAGATCTGCCTGGCTCTGCCTCCCAAGTGCTGGGATTAAAGGCATGTGCCACTGGCAAAAACAGAATTTTTTGTTTAACATGATTACTTCTTTCTGTGTTTCACACACACCTACCCAATTTTTTTTTTGTTTTTGTTCTGTGAAGAGTGGTATAAATGTGAATATGATTTTAACAGTCTTGGATACCAAGGCTGGAGACGTGGTTTAACAGTTAAGAGGCTTTCTGCTCTGGAGGACTCGAGTTCAGTTGCCAGCCCCCAAATTGGGTTCCTCACAACCCTCTGCAACTCTAGCTATGACGACATGCATCCAATGTGTACATAAATAACAAATAAGATAAATTTTATAAGCATCCTTAAAAATAAAGAAAAGTAAAGACTTGTATATTTTTAACTATTGAAATGTTGTACACAATTTTTGGCAGTTCTGTTTTGTATTGGCTCTTTGAGACTTTCATACAATATGTTTTGATCATATTTACCCCCTCCACACAGACACATGCTCCGTCCCTTCCCACTTAATGTTGTAGCCTTTTTATTTTAAAAGCCATCAAGGCCACCAGTGCTTCTCATAAATTCTAGGATGTGTGGCTTTCCACTGGGGCCTGACTTATTTACCATGGGCTGTATACTCTTAAAGAAAATTGGCTTTCCCTCTTCGAGACACTATCAATTTCCAGTAGCTCTTCAAATATGGGCAAGACTTCCATAACCACATTCCTACACAATGTTAAAATTTGCCTGTCTGGAGCTTGTGCAGTCTTGTGTGTGCTTTCACAACCACCATGCTGCTGTGAAACAGCCCTGCTGTTTCTGAAATAGTACTGTTCCCTTTTCCATATCCACAGCTTCTGGTTCCAGCCCTCTTCAATAAAGATCCCTGAGCCTTGGTATGTATGTGATAAACTTATACCACTAGGTAAAAACCTTTAGAGACAAAACAAAATTCTAATTTAGAACTCTCAAAGTTTGTACTTACCAAGATTGCATTATGACAAAAATTTAATAATGCACATATGCATGCACATTTAAATTTTCTTCTCCTTTTTTTCTACTTCATGTGATTTTTCTTTTATTGTTGTTGCTGTTGATATTGTTCTTTCGAGACAAGGCCTTCCTATGTAGCCCATGCTGGCCAAGAAGTCTTGCTCCTCCTACCTCTGCACCTTAGACTTGTCACTCTTAGGTTATCTAACTTTCTTTGTTACTTTGTTTTATAATTCTAAACAATGATGTTTTGGAGGTCATAGAATGAGTATGCACTTCATTTTTCGATAGGATGAAGGTCATTGCTTCTAGTGAAAATGAGATTGCAATTGGCTTTGAGCCATTTGGCTGTGATCAAGAGAAAATAAAATTGTTGACATTTCTGTGTAAGAGCTGAACACTAGTGTGTACATCAGTAGAAGCCAGATCTTATACTGATTGGTCTCTAGATGCCTGGAGATTACATGAAGCAAAGAAGTTGAATGACAGAAACCAAACCCATAGTCCAGAGAAGGTAAGCTATGGATTCCATTACTCAAATATCAGAATCCTGTGGATCCACAGCCCAAATGAACAGCAGCTTCCAAGTCTAAAGACAGGCAATGCCCCCACATTCACCAAACACTAGAAGTGTTCTATAAGTAATATGGCAGAAACTATAAGACATCAAGATCCGTGTGTGGTAGTAGGATGTCTGGCAGTGGCTAGATAGCACAATGGATATCTGATAGTGGCTGGATAACACATAGGATGTCTGGTAGCAGATGTATTCATGAAAAATCTGTCAAACATTGTGAGACAGGCATATAGCTGGCAGATACCTGCTGTGGGATATTCTGTATGACAAATGTGTTGCTCTGATTGGTCAATAAATAAAACACTGATTGGCCAGTGGCTAGGAAAGAAGTATAGGCAGGACTAACAGAGAGGAGAAAAGAGAGAACAGGAAGGCAGAAGGAGTCACTGCCAGCACTGCCAGGACAAGCCGCATTTGAAGATGCCGGTAAGCCACGAGCCATGTGGCAAGGTATAGATTTATAGAAATGGATTAATTTAAGATACAAGAACAGTTAGCAAGAAGCCTGCCACAGCCATACAGTTTGTAAGCAATATAAGTCTCTGTGTTTACTTGGTTGGTTCTGAGCAGCGGGTGACAAAGATTTGTCCTGACTGTGGGCAAGGCAGGAAAACTCTACAGATACCAAGATATCAGATGTTGGTCCTGTACATCAGGTTTCTGACAAAGGAAGATCATAGGCAGAGGAATCCCTGGAGAACTGCAAGGTTTTGCAGGTAACCCTGAAATTTCTGCAAGAAGACAGCTCTAGAACACCTGTGTAGGGATATATTAACAGGGAATGCAAGTACTTCTGCATTACACCGAAAAAATTGTCAGTTTCTCTGTGACATTTATATCTCCATGATTTTGTCTTTATGTGCTTTTGACCATAGGTGTTGAAATCTACAAGGTCATCATTTCTCCATTTGTACTCTATCATATGCATGCTAGCAAATCTACAGAATGTTCTGTGATAGCAGTTGTTTAATTCATTACAGGTAGTATTCATGGGTGCATAATGTTTTCATGATTATGCAAAACCAATTAACTACCCTGTGTCAGAAATATCATGTCTATTTGTATTAATCAACTCGTCAATCTGGCCTGAAATACCCTTCCTCTTTCTGCTGGTATGCCATCCATCTTTATCTTCCTCCTGCTTTCTGGGTCAGGAAATTTCAGTTTGGAATGACATTCCTTTTAGTTTCAATAATTATTTCACAATTATTCTCTTGTTTAAAAGTCTTCATGGGGCAGAAGAGATGGCTCAACAGTTAAGAGCACTGAATGCTTCTTTAGATGACTCAGGTTCAATTGTTAGCACCCACATAGTGATTCAAACTGTCACTAATTCCACTTTCAGAGATCTAACATCCTGTTCCGGCCTCTGATGGCACCAGATATGCATGTGGTGCACAGATATATATGCAGATAAAACGCTCATATACATTAAATGAATACACAAAAATTTTAAAGGCTTTATAAAGATTAAATCCCTCATTTTCATTATGTGAAAACATTTTCTACATACTAAAAATCTCTTCATAGGGCCTCTTCTATGATATAAGGTGTTCAGCAATGCCATGAAATGAATGAAACAAACAAGCACAGAACAGGTAGAGCCCTGTACTGGTGATGTTTAGAAGCAAGACGCTAGATGAGTGTCATGCTCAGGGTTACTAACAGATATTGATTTGAGCTCCAGAGACACGTTAAAGTTACTCTACTGATGGAACACTATGATGAAGAAACAGCAGGGATGAGTATATATTTGTAAGATATTCTGAAATAGGTAAAACAATGGCTATATGACATTTAGATTGGAGAAATTGAAAACTGGGAATTATATTGCTAAGCCTGAAAATTCCAAAAAGGAGCATAAAAAAATTGTAACTGAATAGATACATTTAAAAAGGAACAATAAAGTAAAGCAGTAAAAATCAAATTATAAGTTTGTGTAAATATGTACACACACATGCATACATTATATAGTATATAAGTATGTATATATACTTATATTGCATATATGGATGAAAGGATTAATGTTGGAGGGTTTATATGAAGACCAAGAAAGAAGACATGGAAATGCACACAGATTGATTCTGAGTTTAGGAGATCACGCTGCCTCTAGACACTGCCAGTAGAAAACCATCTGAAAAAGTGGTCCTGTACCCTTGACTCTATACAGGAATGGTAAGCTAAAATAAATCTTTCAATATTAACCACACAGTCTGTGTTATCATGCTATTAGCAACAAAATATGGATTACCCTTGTCAAAATGAGTGGGAAAGGAGCTATTTTTTTTTGCTTTTTTTCTAATTAAGCAATATTTTATTTCATTTTACATACCAACCACAGATCTCCCTTTATTCCCTCCTCCCACCCCTCTATCCTTCTCCCCAACCCACTCCCCTCATTCCCTCCTCCAACAAGGTAAGGCCTCCCATGAGGAGTCAGCAGAGCCTGGTTCATTTAGTAGAGAGAGATCCAAGCCCCTCCCCCTGCATCAAGGCTAAACAAGGTGTCCCACCATAGGTAGTGGGCTCCAAAAGGCCAGCTCATGCACCAGGGATGGATCCTACTGTCAAGGGGCCCCTTAAGCAGATCAAGATCTACAACTGTCTTGCTTGTGCAGAAGGCCTAGTCCAGTCCCATTGAGGCTCCACAGCTTTTGGTCTAAAGCTCATGAGTTCCCACTAGCTTGGTTTGGTTGTCTCTGTAGGTTTCCTCATCATGATCTTGATGCCCCTTTGCTCATAGAATCCCTCTTCTCTCTCTTTGACTGAATTCCTGGAGCTCAGGCCTGAAACTTGGCTGTGGATGTCTGCATCTATCAGTTAGTTACTGGATGAAGGTCCTATGATGACAGTTATGGTATTTTACCTATCTGATTACTGGGGTAAGCCAGTTCAGGCACCCTCTCAACTATTGCTAGTATAGTCTAGAAAGGAGCTATTATTAACATCCAGTGGCTGAGGATTAGAGATGATGGTAGTGGCATCTTTCTTTCCTCTCCCTGTAACCCCCCATGACAAAGAATTTTCTGACCTTCTCATTTGAAATGGCAACATTGCTGCTGTATAGAAATCCTTCTTTGGATCTCTTCTCCATGATTCATAAGACAGATTTTCTTCTCCAGTACCAAATCCTTAGTATAATTTCTGATGCTCTTGGTTTGTGCTTATTATTTTCAATTCCTTAAAAAGTTAATGTTTTGAAATAGGTTTTATGTCATAAAGAATTCTCATTTTAGTCTCTAAAGTCTTAAGTATGCTCACCACATCACTTTAACTCTGACTATCCATCTGTAAGTCTCTGCATCATATATCCCTTCATCCAAAAAGACTAAAGAAAAATCAATGAATTTTGTCAAAATGAGAAATCAATAAATTCTGGTTGAGAAAAAGAATGTTTGTTAGGTAACTTAATTCAGCATAAGCTGAATTCAGCAGACATTCAACATAAGATGAAATGTAGCTGACTGGTAGTTAAACATGAATTGTACACAATCAGTGTTGTGTGTGTGTGTGTGTGTGTGTGTGTGTGTGTGTGTGTGTGAGATACATTAGCATAAACACATATAAAATGAGTCTATGCATTAAAGTTATCCCTAGTGACAGACTTGCAGGAATATACCATCACATTGTCTTAGAAGAAATGATCTGGCACTGTCTGTTTCACAGTTCATAGAGGCTTGCTAGAGTACAATCAGCACTAACAGATGCCAACTCTCTCTGTTGGCTCATTCAGTTCTAGATCTGAAAATTCCATGATATGCTCTCTGTCTTCCTTTTGGCTTTGCTGATCAGAGAGGTCCTGTGCATTGGGAAATTTTAGATACTGACCTTAGAATTTAGAACTGTGAAGACTTGTGATATACTCTAAGTATTTACTTATCTTTAAAATAAGTAGAAATGTTTTAAAAAATATATGCAATAGGTCCATATACCATCCTCAAAAAATAGAGTACCTTGATTACACCACTCTTCAATGATAATACTGTGATGTTACTACATAGAAGCCCATACTCATCACCTATAGCTTCTCTTTGTGAAATTTGTAATGTTCTGTGAAAATTTAACACTGCTTGCATAAGACTGGTAACTTTTAACAAAATATTAACCAAATTTATTTGAAGTTGGTTAAGAGATACTAGCATTTTTTAAATGTTTTTTTTTAAATCTTGAGCCATCTTTCTAGCCTTCAATGTACTTTTAGCTTGTAAATCAAACTGAACACATATTTCGATCAATATCCTATTTTAAAAAGTACAAGTAATTGGATGTCAGAATGAGCAAATAAGTTAGATTATAATCATTAAACTGTGTATCTATTTGGAAGAAAATAAAGTTGTACACATTTCATACACCATGCTGAGTTTACACTTAGTTCATTATTCCTTAAATTTGAAGACACAAGAACTCATTTTTTAACCTAGTATTCAGTGGAAAGAGAATAAAAACTTGTTATGAGGGGCTGTAGGGATGACTCAGCATATAAGAGCTGCTCTTGTGCAGAACACAAGTTCAGCTCCCAGCACCTATGTAGGATGACTCATATAACAACCTGTAACTCCAACTTCAGGGGATCTGACATCCTCTTCTAGTCTTAGGGAGCACCTGCACATATGTACATATGTGGCATAATCATACACACCACCACACACACACACACACACTAAATATAATCTTAAAATTAAGAGGAAAGAACTTTCGATAAAAGACATAAAAGCTACTTGTCCCTGGAAAAATCTCATAATGAACATCACAGACATTTTCATGATCATTTATGGAATTCATCAAATTGTTCAATGGAAGCCAGCTTCTGATTCAGGGTGCTAAAACCAAGTTTGACTTTCATAGAAGGAAAATGTATGGTATGTTTTGCTCTGTGTCTAAAAAACGGGGAATAAAATCCCCTGAAAATGTAACACTGGTCTGATGCCACTGGACCAAAAGCGGCACACAAGCCTACTATCAAGAAGACAGCAATGACTATAGAAAGATCCCTTCATATGAGACACCATAGGAGAAGCATGAGTGGGCCAGGAAGCCTCCAACCTAATGCAAGGACAACTTTTCAGAGCAGCTGTTACAGGAGTGGAAATATGAGTTCACATGCATGGCCACGAGAAGATCAGGGATTAAAGTTGTGTTGTTAACTGAGAAACATCTATACTCTTATATCAGTGGGTGTGATACAATTACAGCCTCAGTTCTTTTACATGTATGTACACTTCTACATATGTGTAAATCGTTAAGCACTGTACCTACAATTGACTAGCATCTTAATAATTATATTACAAAAACTCCAATTTTTTTCTAACACCACAAAAGCAATGAATATTCCTATATTAGGGGATCAGTCAGCAGCATCATTCTATCAAGCAGCCCACCTTTCTTGTCTGACCATGTTCTTTCTTGTCTCTCCACATTCATCTTTTTACCTGGGTGTTCTTTTTCACTTTCCTACTGTTTCAAGTGATGCTGGGAGACATTTTGTTCTTTGCAAGGTATTACTTAATTCTGCCTTAAGTTTTCACTGCCAATTCATATTCTCATGGGTCATCATCTGTGTATTGTCCATCAGTATAGAGTGCTTCTTACCTCCATAGGACTGAATAAAAATATGACTTAAGAAAGAATAGCTAGTGAACAAATCCACATACCACCTGATGCAGTTCTGCTCAGACAGGACTAGCCAGTCACAGGCCATCCGGGGTCCTCAAGGTCCTGGCTAGCAGAAAGGCATCCATAGACTCCCTTGTGGTGCTGAGCAGGTGGGACCCATTATGATAAGCAAATGTGTGGTGGAGAAATGGGAGAGAAAGAGAAATGGAATGATTCCTGATCTGTGGAAAGAGGCAGAAAGGCAGAGTGAAGAGTAGGCTACTTGCCACCTGCAGCTATGATGAAGGTGGTGAGGAGTAGGCTGGTAGGGGAGGTCTGCTTGCCACCCAGAGTCATAGTGATGTCTGGACTAGGCTGATGCCAAAGGCCATGTCTGAGTTCCTGGTCCTACAGCAGCCAGCGTAGGTGTTGATGTCTGCAGCTCCTGCTACCATCAAGGACCATGCTAATAACAGTGGTCTGGGCTCACCTGGGGTCGTGTTGGGGTCCAGGGGTCAGGCTGCCCCTGGGCCATGCTGGTTGGTACGGCCTTTGCCACCACCTGGGGCCATGGTGACAACCAGATACAACCTGGCCTGCTGCTGAGGACCATGTCTGGGTCCACCGTCCCACTTCAGCCAAGGTCTGTGTTGATGTTCATGGCCCATCTTGCTACCAAAGGCCACATGAAGCCTGTGGTCTGGGCTACAACCTGTGGCCTTGTTGGTGTCTGGGGGCCTTGCTGCTGCCAAAGCCATCCTGATCTGAGTGGCTGGGGCTACTACCTACAGCTAGGATGTTGATCAGTCCAAGCTGCTGACTGAGGTCACGCCTGGGTCCAGCTGTACCTGGGGTCTGTGTTGAAGTCTATGACCCAGGTTGCTACTAGAGCCTGCACGGAGGCTTGGGATCTGGGCAGTAGCCTGCAGCCTTATTGGGTCTGGGCACCATGCTGCAGCAGGGGCCATACAAATCTGGGTGGCTTGTGCTGTCAACCAGACCCATGGTGTCATCTGCAGCCAGGCTGCTGAGGAGGGCCATGTCTGGGTCCATGGCCCTATAACAGCCAGAGTATGGATTGATGTATGTGGCTCCTGTTTCCACAGAGGGCCATGAGGATGCCTAGGATAAGATTAGCCATCTGAGTCCAGGTTGGTGTCCGAGAGCCATGATGCATGCAGATTTGAGAGGCCTGTGCTGCTACCCAATGCCATGGTGACATCCAGGCCAGATCTGCAGTTGAGGGCCATGTCTGGGTCCATGCTCTAGCTGCAGCTGGGGTCTGTGTTGATTTTTGTGGCCCGTGTCACCTCAGTGGGCCTTGAAAACCATGCAAGATGAAATCAGAGTCATGCTGAGCTGGTCCCACCCTTTGCAGGCCAGGGAAAGATTCCCTTGCCTTTTGCTGGGCATGGCAGCAAGAGAGCTGGCCTCACCCCTCACTACAGGCTAAGGTAAATCTACCCTGAGGATATGGGCATAGGGGAGCTGACTCTGCCCCCTTGCCTGAGGCCTGTGGCCCCAGTGGCCCAGACTGATCAGCTCAGCTACCACTAGATTGGCCTGTGCTAACATCTGCCCCATCTAAAACCTGCTGGAGCTCACAAAGGGACTGGTTCTGTGGAACAATACCCACAAAATCTCCAAAAGTGGGGGAGCCGTTGGGTATCCCAGAGGAGTTCTGGTGAGAATCCAGTGATGATGGTGTCATCAGAAACCAGAGGCCTTGAACCAGGCCAGAGACTCATTGCAAGGAACATTTGCTAGTAAAGTTAATGGGACAAAAGGGGACACTGTGTGACACACTGAGGCCCCCAATGCTACTAGGACAAATGAAGAGGTGTTGAAGGGGTGGGAAAGAAGAAGTGAAGAGGTTTATTTGTTTATTTGCTTGCTTGCTTTGTTTGCTTTCTTTTGTTGGGGGGACAATGCAGGGGTGAAGGGAGATTATGGGGAGACAGCGAGATGAGCAGAACTATGGTGCATGATGTGAAACTCTGAAGGAATCAATTAAAGAAGTTGAATTTTAAAAAGATAGAAAGAAAGAATAGTTAGCAATGTAAGAATCAGAAAATCATGGAAAGGCAGTCTGCACTCTAAAATAACTCTTTTTTTTCCACTTCTAAAATGACGGGTGCTTTTTTTTTTTCTAATTCAATTCTTTTCTTAATTTTCTCCTTGCAAGAGACTCTTGGCAAAGCCTGAACTTACCTGGCAGGATCATGTTGTGTCCTTGACATTTTATTTTCTCTTCCACAGTAGATACTCCATTAGGCGTTGGAATGAAATATGAAGATTTCGTTTTGTGTTCACTCCAATGTATCTGTCTATCTGTCTCTTTCCCTGATTTCCTCATGTCAACATTCTAATAGTCTCTCTACCATGTCCTGAAGGAGCTTGTCAGTTCAATTTCCACTTTACAGGAATCTAGAAGTATCAACTGGAACATCATTTTCAGTTATTCCAAGTTTATAACACAATGTTTAGTATAACGCTCCAACCACAGAGAACACATTATTTTTTGCATTATTTAAAGGCAGCCACATTAAACACAATTCATCTTTAAACCTAGCTGGGATGTTCTATACTCTTTTTTAGCTGGTAATTCAAAACTTTCAAGGTTGCTTACCTATGTGATCTGAGCAAAGGATGCTATGGGGGGTCTGGGAGAATCTGTTCTTATAGTCTGATTTTTTGTTCTGCCTTGGTCTTTTCCTATAAACTAACTCTACTGTGCAACCATGTGACTTTATGACAAGTGAATTGAAATGATCAGCAATGATGGACAGTTGTAAATAATTGTGTAGATAAATAGTGTCCCTTGGTCAAGTTTGGTTTATCTACAATCTTAGGAATTGACTTTCTAAAGATATATTAATTTCCCTCTGCAGAGTGCAAGATTTCATTCTAGAATCTATTTTAGTGTAATATGATTCCTCTCTGAGACTTGCCATGAATGACAACTAGATATTTTGGTGCCCACAATGTATTCAGTACCTTTACATTAGTTAGACTAGACTACGGAAAGCAAGGTTTGTTTATAATAATTCTATACATTAAAATGCTGCCTAAACTTGGTCCTGAACTAGATCCTAACTAAGCAGAAGTAGGGGGAGAACATGTTTGACTAATAACCAAGAAACTTTCCAGGTCTTCTACCATCTTATCTGTCATGTGTAGTGCAAGAATTTTATTACCTACGTGGATACACATTTTACATCATAATAAATTACAAGTTGACATGAATTGTGTATTTATATTAAATAACTAAATATCATTCTAAATGTAGTTTATATGACTGGCAAAATTGGTTTTATAAAACATATGAGGATATTTACAGAGATAAAAAGTAAGTTGAGAATGGCCAAATAGAAAGCAATTTTAGTAGCAAAGAAGTACAACCAGGTAAGTTATGAGATGACGGTGACTTACACACAGAGAACTGCTGGTACCTGGGTAAGAGCCCTGGGTGATTTTTGACTATGCTATGTACCTTCCACTTTAACTCTGTAAATTGGTTGTTGACAAGCATCTTTCTACACCTCTAGTTTGCCAACTTTTATGTCATAGTTTCAAACTTCTCAGTATTCTTTCTCATTGCATGGATGTCTCTGCTTCCTGCAAACTCCTCCCTCTCTCACAGTCTTTGACGGCTGTGTCCTCACAGGGCGGGAACCAGCTGTGGACTCCTCATCTCCCTGGAGTTTTCCTTTCCTCTTGGGTGAAGTAAGTGCAGTTTGTAAAATTTCTTTGTCATAATTCCTGTGAAGGTCTACAATTTAATGGATAGAGAAATTCTTTGAGTTTTCTTTATGTATCTCTGTACAAAGATAATATTTTTGTAACTAACTATAAGCACAACCAATATGCTACCAATCATGCCACTTCATTATTTTCTATATGAAATATATGAAGCATAACATAAAATTCTAAAATGGAATTTACAAATCTACTTTGAAGCAGCAAACAGGAAATATGAAATTTGATTTTAATTACTTTTTTCCTAGCTATGTTTAGTATAAATATTAGATCCAAGAAGGTGAAAACTCATGTTCCACAGTCATAATTAATTCTTACAAATGATAATTGACTTCCTCCTTACACATGTACAAAAGTCAGTAAGAGTAAAATACTTACATTAAAGGGTATTTTTCCTTTGTTCCACTCAGTACTAAATCAAAGAAAGCTTCTTTTTATTTTGTAGAAAACTTTCATATGACCAAATTTTCCCACTAGTATTTTCCTAGTGTCCTGTTTTCCTTAAAAACCATAAATGTTCCATATTCAAAGGAAATATAGCATATACTTTTCTTGACATTACTCACATAAAATCTGTTTTGTAATGTAAACAGTGACAGAAAGCATAAGTTTTAGCAAGGGAAATATTGAAAGCCTAAGATAATATACTAATATGTCAGATTTTGTAACATTTCTCTAAGAGGCCTAGCAAGACTAAACAAGCTTCCAAAAACAAAATAAGAAGCACATATACACACAAAAACTTTCTTCTCCAGATAAAACTAAGAAACTAGCAACATATTTTGAAGCTAGAATGTATGATTTTAGTAGCTAATGTTTATTTTTTTCAGCTATTTATGAAGAAGATGCATGAATGTAAATTATATTAATTCCTTAGAGTTAGTTCAAATTGTTTGAGTATAATTTTCACTGAATGGTCTAACAATTTTATCCCACTAATTCCATTAATTTAACAAACAGATCATTCATTAAGCTCTATGTATTTTCCATGTGATGTTTTTTGCCAGTAGATTGTAACTGAAGGAAAAATAAGTTAACAACTGATTGGGGGGTCCCAAAGAGGAGTATTTTTCTCAAAACTGAAGAAAATTACTTGATTAGAGGCTAGACCTCTATAAGTTATTTAGATGGTCTAGCCTGTCCATATGTTAATTAATAGAAACTAGATCCATGGATCGCTCTGTGGAAGTCTGATAGCTTGAGGAGGTGTATAACACTGGACAAAAGAGTGTATCCACATGGATTAGGGTGAGGACAATATATCCCCCATGACTTAAGAATCTGAAGCCACTCAAACCTCAGGCCAGTGAGCAGCAGCTTCCAGACTCACTGCCCAGGGGACTGCAGTTGCTGGATCCAAAGCCTGGAGGTGAGTGAGACATAACTCAGCGTCCACAATGAAGAGTTTTAAGTCCTTTCTACTGATAGCCAGACCAAGAGTTGGTTTGGGGGTTCCAAAAAGTCTCCCATCACCAAGTTCAGGGATACAGAGTTCTTAAAGGCAAAATCCACAAAAATACATGACAGTTACATGAGGGTCAAGATAACCTTGAAACGCTTGTTCCTGGCAGAGCATAGTAGTTATTTTAGAGATAACTTGCAGATTATTTTGGTTAAGTACATCTGGACCATGGCATGGAAACCTCAAATGTGTTGCCAAGGCAGATGCAAATGCTTGGGGGAAGGAGCTAGGGGGCTGAGAACTTTCTAAGCAAACACACAATGGGATCAGAATGGGATGGTGTTATCTTAGTCATGTCTGAGGAGCTGCTAGTGCTGTAGACCAGGTTGCTGGGGCAGAGAGCCACTGGAAGAATCTGAGGGAGTCAGCCAGTATCTAATGGTGGGGGATGAGAAGTCTTCAGATTAGCATTTGTATGCCACCTTGAGAGCAGGTGTGAGCTCAGCTGAATATAACTAAGATTCTGATTTTAATGACTCTCTCTCTCTCTCCCTTCCTCCCTCCCTCCCTCCCTCCCTTCCTCCCTTCTTTCCTTTCAGACAATACCCCACAAAAATTATTATAAATCAATATCCTCCTGACTCTGCATTTTAAAGTTGGGTTTAAGGTATATGCCATCGTGGATGACGTGCAATTTTTCATTTATAAATGTGTCCCTCAATACATTTTCTGAAAGAGCAGATGAATATCATTCTTCACTTTTTATTTACAGGCCAGTTTACTGTATTGTTTTAGTGCTGATCAAACTAGATGCTTCCATGTCAGAACTATTGGTACTGTATGGCTTTAATGGTACCCAGTCATGAAAAGAAATGTCCCTGTCATTTCCCTGGTGAAACCTGGCTGTATATTCATCTATATTGTGACAAAAGGTTGGTTTTTTGCCTACAGTGAAGACTGCAATGATGTCATCCCTTTTATTTGAGTTAAATAAAAATATTCAATTTACCAACAATGATTTTCTATTTCTAAAACATGCTTTATATTGTTTCTAGAATGCAGTTTAATGGGAAAACAGATAAGTTAAATTGAATGAGAAACGTGATGGGTCACACTTATAAACAAAGACTATTTAAAGGCAAAATGACTAAAGACTTTTGACTTGAAACAATGTCAATTGGTTACCAATTTGAATATGGATGATGGTACTCAAAGAAAGAAATGGATAAAGTGAGGGAAGACATACAGTGATTTGGGGGGTTTTCTGGATAATTCAAATAACATAGTATTTCTTTTACTTTTGCTTTTTTGTTGCTGTTTCTGTTTTTTTGATATGGTGTCTCACTGCCCAGAGCTGTCCTAAAATTCACTGTGTAGCCAGTCTGGTATTGATTTCACTGCAATTCTCTTGCCTCAGCTTCCTAAGTGTTGGGAACACAGGTGTGAGTCAGCATGCACAAATTTTTATATTTGGATTTTACTTTGTTTTGTTATTTTGAGTCTTAATGCAAGGCAGATATTCTTGTCATTTTATAGTGCCTCTTATTAAGATTTTTGTTTTTCTCTAGGGCTCTTGTGTTAGACTGGATGAGAACAACCACCCCTCCCTCAACCATAGACTCTTATATTTGCATGCTTAGTCCTAAGTAGAACTTTTTGGATTGATTAAGGAAGTGTGTCCTTGTTGTAGGAGGCATGTAACTGGAAGTAGACTTTGAGGTTTCAAAAGCCCATTCTAGGCCCAGTCTCTCTCTCTCTCTCTCTCTCTCTCTCTCTCTCTCTCTCTCTCTCTCTCTCTCTCTCTCTCTCTCTCAGCATTCTATGTATGGATCTGGATGTAAAACTCTCAGCTACTTCTCAAGCACCATGCCTGCTTGCCCGGATGACAATCTGCCTGCCAAGATGATAATAAACTAACCCCCTGAAACTGTAAGCAAGCACCTCATTAAATGCTTCCTTTTCTTTAATGAGAGTTGCTTTGGTCATAGTGTCTCTTCACAGCAATGGAACGGTGACTAAGACAGCTATATAAAATAAAGGAATAATGGTGGGGGCATTTATGGGAACTTGCATGAATCATCTATTTTATCAGTTATAGGCACCTTATCTTAAGCTATCTATCTTCACATCTGTTTCAGGAATTTCTTGGCACATAAATTAGACAATATTACCATGAAAAAGTATTTTTTTTACTCAAATGCATATGAAATGCTCACCTCTAATGATATAAATGACATTATCTTCAACTTCATCTAAGTAATAATTTAAATGAAATCCAAAGAGGGCACTCTGTGTCATTTTACAATTTAACAATATACTATGTATTAAATTTGGTTATCATTCAGTGAAATGCATCATTAAAAGAAAATCTTCTAGTTTATCAGATTGTAGGCCATCTTCCATTTCCTTGTGTTCTTCCTCTTCTTCGTGGTTGTCACCTTCTGGCTCTCTGACTCTATGTCATCAGCATTTTCAGATTCCACATTTCCAAGTCTGGTCATTTTATTTAATAAAATACACTCTAATTCCATCTTGGTGGCGGCAAATGGTGGAAGTGGCTTCTTTGTATGCTTTTAAATTAAATGTATACTGACTGTTACATGAAATCTGTGATGTTCCCCCAGGCCTTAGTCATAGAGGTTATATTGTAGATGTTTCAATTTGGGATGGGCTTCCTAGTCAGTTGCTCTTGGCATTTTGACCAGTTGTCAACTTCTGTGGTGGTCTTTGTTTGCTGAAAATAAACTTCTTTGATGGTGCAGGGAGAGAGCTACACTTACTTGTCTATATGAGTATAAATCTTTAGAATGCAGTTGGGAATTATAGTGGTTTAGGAAAGTGACAATAGAAGGTTTTCTTCTCGGGTCCATGACTTCATCATCAGCCATGACCAATTGATTAGGTTTACAGTCCCAGGCATGAATTCCTTATTTTTGTACAGGCTTTACATTAAAAAAATAAATGTATAATATATATAGTGTGTGTATACATACATATATGAATACTTTAAATGAAGTTACAACACTTGGGTTAGTAGTGCTCTCCTGCAGAGCCCTAGACTAACCAACTCCCAGGGCCAGGCAAAGTAAACCTCCCTTTGAGTTATTAAAGAAGTGCAAGAGAACACTCCTGTGAAGCAAGCTATTGCCATTGCCTTTGGTCGTCTTCCTTAGTGTGAAGGGAAGGTACTATTGCTTAAGACACTTCATGTTTCAAACACAAGATTTAGAGGAATTGAGTTGGAACTGACCTGGAAGCCTTCTCACTGAGGACTGCCTCTCATAGTATCCAAAGGTCTATCAGCCAATGGAGAAAAGCAAGCAAGAATCCTATTCAGCGGTACAGTTTATGAACACAAGATTTCCAACATGCAAGATATAACCAATTGTGCCATAGTGACACTCATGTCTTGGGGGGTAACTAACAACTGTCTACATATGAGACTTTCATAATTATCAAATTATAAATTAACTCCTCACTGGCTAACCTTTTCATATCTGGCTCCCCACCCCAACCTTTCCCTCTACAGTCTCTGGGAATCACCACTTTACATTCAGTGTCTGTGAGAGCAAACTTTTCAGATTGCACATGTGGGTGACATCATTCAGGACTTGCTTTTTGGAGTCTGGCTTATATCCTTTAACATATTGTTCTCCACTTTTATCCATGTTGTCTCAAGGATAGCATCTCATCATTTTAATGGCTAAAATTCAACTGTGGATATGTTCCACATTTTCTGTAGTCCTTTTTCAGTATATTCTTCTATTCCTGAGGTACTGTAAGCAGTATTGTGTTTATGTCTTTCAAGCACACTGATTAAATCCTCTTTAGCTATACAACTAAGCATAGAATTGCTAGATCATTTGGTAGCTCTAACATTTTGGAATCTATACCGTTTTCCATAATTGATGCAGTAATTTTCATTTCTTCTGTATTTATTTTAGTGTTGTCATGTCCCGATAACTGGCAGGACATTGCTGTGGATATCACTCTATATAAATAAACACTGATGGCCAGTGACCAGGCAGGAAGTATAGGTGGGACAAAGAGAGAGGAGAATTGGGGAAACAGGAAGAAGGAAGGGAGACACTGCAGCCACCGCCAGGAGAAGAGCATGTAGAGACGCCGGTAAGCCACCAGCCACGTGGCAAGCTATAGATTTATAAAAATGGGTTAATTTAAGATAAAAGAACAGTTAGCAAGAAGCCTGCCACGGCCATACAGTTTATAAGTGATATAAGCGTCTGAGTGATTATTTTATAAGTGGATTGTGGGACTGCGGGGCTTGGGGAACCTGGAGAGAAGCCCTCCAGCAACAAATGGCGCCCAACGGCTCGAGTTTCCACCTTAAACCTGAGAATATTTAATAACCAATTCTAAACAGAGCCAAAACCAGGTTCCTGCTTCTTGTCTCATACGGTCAGCTAGATGCGGCAAAACGCAAGTTTGGACATTGGCGGGTTCCTGGCGGGTGCGTTTGACCGGCAGTATGGCGGGAATGAGGCGTCTGCCAGCGGCAAATTAAGCTGTGTGGTAGATTTAGTCTTTACTAGTATTTAAAAAAAAAAAAAAAAAGAGGTTTCTGGGCTACACGCTGCTTTGATAAAAGCTTAGACCCACTATTTCTGAGACTTGATGACTCCCAGAGCTGGCAGAAAACGTACCACTGCCATGTTGGGAAGCTGAAGTGGGCGGAGCCAGCAGCCACAGCGCCGTTTCAGGCTTACAATGGTACAGTTTAAAGCAATAGGCTCAAGGCTCAAGGTAATATAAAACATAAGCCACATAAAGATGGCTACCACACAGAGAATCTGGATTATGTTCTCTTTGATATTCATAATTAAAGAAAAACATTTGATTGCAAAAGCTGTTGAGTTATGCCAAAATGTATATTTTAAAGGTACCTTGACTTCAAAATTTGGATATAAGGATATGTTACTTTGGAAAAGAGGTTCTGCTTTTGTTTCCACAGAAAGCCAGAGGCTGTGGACTTGTTCCAGATTAAGATACATCAGGTTTCACCAGCCAAGACCCCTGAAAGGACTCCGATGACACCATGGCCCAGATGATCCAACATCCAGATCGGTTTCAAGGCAACTGGTTCACATAATACAGCCTCACGGACTACTCCATAGGTCTAAAATTTTCTTTGTGTCCCCATAAGATACAGCGCCCCCCTCCAGCAGGAAGTAGTAAGAGATGCTACGCCCAAATTCCCAAATATACCAAGCTGGCTTTAGAGGTGGAATTGGCTCACTCCCCCTCTAAACCCAGACATATTGCTTTAAAAAAAAAAATGGTTAAGGGATTCTTGTGTCCCAAATCAGAAGAGCCCTCTGGTGTGGGACAGAGAAAAACCAATATTTTTATTTAAAACAGGTTGATTATAAATGTGATCTCTTTCTAAAAAAGAAAAGGGGATATGATATATAGGAGGATATGGAGATGATAAGATAAAAGGGTAGATTAATGAACCTACTTTTAAAGAACAACTTGTTTAAAATGTTTTACATTGGTATAGATTTTAGTTTATGTTTAAAATGTTTTACATTGGTATAAATTTTAGTTCATTGATACAAACTTGAAGTTAATTTTGTTATACTGTATATATATATATTTCTATTCTTGTTTGAGGTATTATGTTTATATAACTCATTTAAATTGTAATGGATAATTAAAAAATAGATTAATAATTAGTCATCTATGATAATCATATCTGTAGCCATGTTAGTTAAGTCTTCTAGGTATACATAGATATATTTCAGATAGATAGGTAATCTTCAAACACTTCATAGACCTGGAAAATATTGCATTTAAATAACTTAGAATTCTGTTGACGTGAGACACAATTGCTCCTGGCTGCACCAATTTGATCCCGAGAGAATGTTGGGCTTCTAAGACATTTCCATTTGGAAGTTTGTCTTTTTGGCACAAAATGGCCTACTGGGCAAAGAACTGCCCTTGCCTTGATGGCTGACAGTACAAATGCAATGCTGTCCTTTCTGGACAAGCGGGACACAAGGAAAGCGACCACTGTACTCTGCCAAGACAGGGTAAGATGGTCTCTTAAAATTCCTGCTTCTAAAAATGGTCTGTCAGATACTCTAGGCCTGTAGCCAATTTGAATGCACCAACAATGCTGAGAAACATTAGGTGACTGTTCAGGCTGCCAGCTGTCTTGGTCTACTCTTGCAAGATTCCCGAAAGTTGCTTGCATCCATCTACCATTTCTCAGGTACCATTATGTTCCTTCTCAGGTCTTTGATGTGGTTGAAGGCTAGATAGTCGTAATTTCCTCAGTTATGATAAAAGATAAGTTAGCTATAAAACCTTAAACTCACAAATATAAGATAGATAGGACATCGTCTTTAATATTGTAACTATAATTCTTGCTCGGTAATTGTTTTGTTATATGTAATTTTACCATGTTAAAGTTAAAACCTTCCTTTTTAAAAAAAGAAGAAAGGGGAAGTGCTGTGGATATCACTCTATATAAATAAACACTGATGGCCAGTGACCAGGCAGGAAGTATAGGCGGGACAAAGAGAGAGGAGAATTGGGGAAACAGGAAGAAGGAAGGGAGACACTGCAGCCACCGCCAGGAGAAGAGCATGTAGAGACGCCGGTAAGCCACCAGCCACGTGGCAAGCTATAGATTTATAAAAATGGGTTAATTTAAGATAAAAGAACAGTTAGCAAGAAGCCTGCCACGGCCATACAGTTTATAAGTGATATAAACGTCTGAGTGATTATTTTATAAGTGGATTGTGGGACTGCGGGGCTTGGGGAACCTGGAGAGAAGCCCTCCAGCAACAGGACATTGTATGGGAAAGATTTATACAGACTCACCATTTCATAGGGTTGCAGATCCAGCATTGAAGGGAAGCACAGGAGAGTGGGTCTACCTGCGGCATTAGGAATATGAGATGGTGAGGATTCACATTGTGGAAGACAAGGAAATACAGACAGCAGGGCTGACACTATTGCTGACTTATTACCTTCAAAGGCATAGCTTTGAGGTAGGCCCCCCTTAATTAAGTTTACACAGCCTCCTAAAATAGATTATCACCTGTTAAACTGGCATTCAAGACATGAGCCCATGGGAGACATTTCAGATTCAAATCAAAACATTTATTGTCAGTGCACAAAGGAACTCATAGTCATAAAATCAAATACATTTTGACTTCTGCCTTCTTTTTTTCCTTTTATTTTATTTTACAATACCATTCAGTTCTACATATCAGCCACGGATTCCCTTGTTCTCCTCTCTCCTGCCCCCCTCCCCTTCCCCCCAGACCACCCCCCCTCCGTTCTCACCTCCTCCAGGGCAAAGCCTCCCCTGAGGACTGAGATCTACCTGGTAGACTCAGTCCAGGCAGGTCCAGTCCCCTCCTCCCAGACTGAGCCAAATGTCCCTGAATAAGCCCCAGGTTTCAAGACTTCTGCCTTCTTAATAGAACTTAGTCAGACCAGTTGGCATAGACTTGAGAACCCACCACTGATGGAAATCATTTTTCTGCATCTGAGATTTAATTAACAAAAAAATCTATGCTTTCAAAGAGTATGTTTTTGCTTTATGTTCTTAAGGAAGAAAATTATCTGAGGCACATAAGACTTTTATCTAATTTACAGCTTAGTGGAACTTCAGTCTCTGTATTCCTATGCATACTGTCCATTTAATGTTAATCAATTCACTGTTTCACAACCTCAAAAGCAAGCATACAGAAAACAACTCACAAAAGCAGGCATGGCTAGATATTTATATTTATAAATTTAGAAAGAATTTCAACACTATAAATTTCATTTGCAATGCACACTTTATTTTTGAGTTGATAGATTAATTACAGAGTTCTCAAAGGACACACATCAGCCAATAGCTGGCTTCAGAGAGAAAGTGAGGAATTGGCAATCAGGGAATGAGAAGATAATTCTTCCCAGATGAAGGAAGATAACAACAGCCAAGAATCCAGGACTGGTGACAGTGGTCAGAAAGATTGGAAATTAGAAAGAAGGTCAGTAGAATCTAGATCCAGTACCACAGCTTGGTCTGTAACAAGAAGACTGGCAGGTTCTATAGGGCACATAGGATGGGTGGCAGAATCCAGATCCATAGCCCAATGAAGAGAAACCCTGGGGTCTAAAGCCACTGGATCCACAGCTCAGTGAGTAAGAGCTTCTAGACCCATAGCCCAGAGAGTGGCAGCTGCTGGACCCAAAGCCCTGAGAGCCAGCGTATGTGGTCCTGCAGGGGCTGCAGAAGCTGGAGACTCTTGGGGTGTAGCAGGGCCGCTGGCAGGAGCTGTGCACCACATGAGAAGTTTGGCATCTGATGGGCTGGAAGCAGTTCTGACGACATCCGCTGTGGAGAGAGGAGCCCAGATGGCAGGTTCTGGGAGAGAAGAAGCTAGAGCTCTGAACCAGGTGCCGGGGATAGGAAGAGCCACAGGAGGAGTGAGGATAGTTCAGGTGATCTCCACAGGAACGGGAGGAGAAGTTTCCAGAATAGCAGCTGTAGGACATGTTGATGGCAGGTGTAAGTTGAGCTGAATGTAAGAGAAGACTGAATTTGAAAATCACTCCTTTTCTGGGACCTTTATATACTCTCAGCAATGGGTGTGGCTTCATACAGGATCATTGTTTCTGCATTTGGACACCCTCATCTGCATGTCTGGACCTCAGTAATTTTCTTTATAATTGCAGTTAACTAACTCCTTTTATCTTACGTTTAAGGGAGAACTCATTTTTTATATGTCTGAGTCAATGAAATACATTTATGTTACAAATGCTATGACTGTATTTAATTAGTGCCTCTGCCATTATGGCCAGGAAATCCCCTTTATTTTCTCTGTCTATGACTTATGTGTGTTCTTGTTTGTGGAGGAGAATTATTCTTAGGGATGACAAAGTCATTGTCCCCAATTGGTCACTGGATAAGAGGGCGGCTCTTGCACCATCATGAAGCGATTTCAAAGATGGCTCCAATATCAATTCATTGGTTCACACCCTACCCAATAATGTTGTGTTTCTTATACACCACTTTCTACAAATGTGTAGAAAAATGATTATTTAGAATAAATAAAATCAAAACAATATGAGGCCATTATAGGGCCGTGTAGAGCCAAAAAGCAGAAAGGGCATTAAGTGTACAAGAGTCAATGGCACCTGGAGGGATAGCATTGTGGATTTAATTTTGATTTAACCTGTTGATGGATACACTCCTCTCAGTTCAAATTCTTCTAGCGTTTACCCAACCCATTCATATCCCTAAACATCATTTCGAACTGATGGATGGTTTCAGAGCTTATCCAAGCTCAGTCTATCTGGCCCTGCTTCGTTTTACCTCTCTTACCAGAGGCAGATTCAGAGTTTGCGAATATTGAACAGGATACTTTTGTGAGTCATCAGTATTGGGATAATACATCGCAAATAAGAATGCATCTAAGTATGAATGTTAACTTAAAATAAAAATAATAGTAAAACCCCTAAACTTCTAATGTTCAAAATAACAACAAATACCACAAGGTCATGATAATAAGATGCCTCCATCCTCACCTCTAAGCCTACTGATGTACCTATGTATTTGATACCTGAGGGATTGGTCACCTCTGCAGACAAGAGTGGGGTTTTCAACATGTTTTCCTGCAGGAAGCATGGAAATAATATTCTTCCTTTATAAAATGTGTAAAGGAAAATACTGAAAGTATCAGAGATGATAGAAATAGCTCCTTTCAATGTCACTGTTTGTTTTTATGAATGCCTCAGTTTTTAGCTTCATCTCACTTGATCACAGCTGGTACTTCAAGCCTAAGACGATGTTCCTCCCAGGCAGGTGTCCCTCTCCACATCACTACCCAGTCTTCAAGCTGGGGATGTTATTTATGGGGGAACCGGTGGCAAATGGCTGTGAGCCCTGAAGTTTAGAGGCAGTGAAAGTTGCCAATACAAAAATAAAATGATTCTTCTCAGACAAAACGAGAAGTGGGGAAGTCCTCGCTCAAGCCTCTCTGAGGTAAGCATTGTTTTAAAATCTTTTAAGCAGCCACAGCAGAGATGGGTGATTACTTCTCTATATACCACAGGATTTGTATGCATCACATCTGTATATATGCAAGGAGTTCCGTTCTTTACCATTTTGGATCTTGCAATAATGCAGCAAAGGTGTTTTAGACAAAACAATCACTCTGCATAGCACCTTCACCAATGAACTTACCCTAGTTCTTTGGTTTCAATCTAAGACAAATTAACTATTTCTTATTTTCTGCCCTTAAAAACCTGTCCTGGCCAGGACTCCTTTGTGTATGCCTGCAGATAACTACTGCTGTTCCCAGTAAGCATCATGATTCTCTGGAAGAATTACTTACAGGGTTGCTACCTATATTGACTGGACTTCTTGGCAGGTTGCAGAATGCCTTCACACTTTCAGTACTTCCAGGTAAAAGTTACTTGAAGTTCATCAGTTCGATGCTGTGGGAAGATGTGTTCAGGGTAAGTAGCCCTCTGGACCCGCTTGTGGACTGGGAACTGCCACCCATGACTCTCCTGCTAGGAAGCTGTGGTTCCTGCTTCATCTTTCTAGAGCATTGGAAAGGTCAGGAAAGACGAAGCTTTGAGCCCCAAGCTTCATTACTTGACTCCGACTCATCTAGGTTCTGAATTGTTCTCATTCCATGAAGCCCCCACATCTCACTCCAGACACCTGTGTGGTACTGTTTCCCTCTGGAGCTCAACTTCATTTTGATCATTACCTTGCTGTATGTTTCTGCCATTCCTTTTCTTGTCTTCTCCTCTAATTAATTACACATAATGTAATAAAATGTTTGATAGAGTCATTGGGAGTTTTTAATATAACCATGTTTCCTAGCAATTCAGAAGGAATATAATGATGTAACCCACCCAAGGCCAAAGATGTGACATCAGTGGTTAAAAAAGGACAATGTCAGGGCTTCCATCACTGAATTATAAATCCACTCGATGAAAATGTAATAGGATGAAGTGACAGATACTGAAATTATCAGTGCCTTTTCTGTAAATGTATGTTTAATTGTAATTGGTTTATAAGCCTTACTGCATGATTTGTATGACAAGGAACTTCACAGGCACCCAACAACTATTTTTTTTTAAAGTTTATCTTCTAATCTTCTAAATCTTTAAATATCTTTCTCTGGGCTCCTGGTAGCTTGGGTAAAGGTCTTCGTTGGTTTGTTACTAGGAACCGAATTTTGTTTACAAATCAACACTTTCTAAAATCCTTCTGAAAGCAAACATCCTGTCACAGCCAGGAGTAAGTTTTCCATCACCTGTGGCAAGCTCAGTGTGAACCAAATAGATCAAGTCAGCACTTTTGCCCATCATGGCCCAACATTGTGACTACCTTCTCTGGCCTGTACTCGTACCCTTTTCATTCTTACATATTCTCCCCTTGAACATGATGAGAGTAGAAGAGCACAATAAAATCCTCTATAAAACCCAGCCCACACAGTCTATTTCATTTACATACAGTTCCCATGGGCTTTCTATCAAACTCCAAATTATATACCAATACCTAAGAGTGAAAAAGAGTACACATGAGGTATGGACTTCTGACTTCTTTTAAAACATGCTAGCCAGTTGCTATCACTCATGGGTGTCTGGAACCCAGTACAAGCATGAGGGTGTGTGCATCATGACTCCCAGCCACTATAAGCACTCCTCATTCTTCTCAGATCCAAGACCACATCCCATTCACTATTAGTCATTAGCATCTCTATTGTTAGTAAGAGAATGGGTGGCAGAATTAAGGAGCGTGTGCAAAAAGAATGAAGAGAAAGAAACACAAGTACTTCTTTTTTCATCTTCCATGCTTTAAAGAAAATGCCTGTTTTGATGGATTAAGAAACACCAACTTGAAACCAATTATCTGTCCATCTGTCCATATTACTTGTACTTACAAACTGCTTCTTAGACAAGTGAGTGATTTGAAGTTCAATACTCTAACTTAAAATGATTTTAGAAGCCAGTAGCATCTGCGTTGGAAAAAAGTTTGGGTCAATAGTGGTATTACTACAGAATATGCAGCAGAATTAACAATGGGTAATTTAGATGATAAAATAAACCAAAATGTGAGTAAGTAAATAATAAATATAGAACTCAACAAAGCGGGAAATTTCCACTTACTGTAACTGCTGCACTCTGCAGCTCCCATAAAGGAATCCTCACAATGCAGAGATAGCACTCTGAGCCTGACTCCCTAACCACACTTGCTCAAGATTTGTCTGTCCTATACAATAAAATATAAAGTCAAAATCTGAAAAAAATGTATCTAATTTCTGTTTGTAACATCATGATTCTGTTGTAAAGGGCAGTTCCCTATACCACCCTGGTACACCCCCTGTTCCCGTGGCTGTGCAGGTCTAACGGTTATTAACAATCTTCTTGTTTGAGGAATGTGGAAGATGGATGTACTGGCATTATTCTGAGAAATGTACTATCTCAGAGCTTAAACAGTGGCTGTGTGTCTGTACCCAATGACACTGTGCAGATGGCCCCCTGATGACAAGTAATGACTCCTTTAGCCATAAATACCAGAGAGAAGAATAGCAATTTTGACACATTGTGACAGCTGAAAATGGGACGCAGAATATAAAGAGCTTTTGGGTGCAAAATCAGATGAATAGTATTCTGCGGACAGGACTGAGACACAAACAAATCCTGATCTACAGTAGCCTTTCCAGGGATTCTGATCACAGAACAAGAAGGGAGGACTTGCAGGTGTCTCAAGAGAAATAAAACTTGATGATTCTGTCACTATGAAGTCGTTTGCATTCCTTCATTCTTGTTGGGCAGCTGGGGGAAGGTTAATTATATCTAGGAAATATGTTTGCAACTTCTCTGTTCAGAAACAAGATGCTTCATCAGTAGTCAAGGAAGAATCATGAGCTGTATTCTACTTATCCTAGAGGAGACAATGAAACGTTGCCTGTCTGAGAGTGTTTCCTGTCCTGGAACTCTGGGAATCTGACCTTTTCCTGACACTGAGTGTCACCATCTACTCCCCTCTTTAAAAGTCATTGCAGGGAGTTGTGGGAAAATGTGTGAGCACAGAGAGCAAGTCCATGTTTAGTCTGCCTGTATTTATCACAGTGAGATTGGTGAACTTAAAGAGAGTGGTGGAGTAAGAAAGGAGAGGGAAAGTGAGAGAAGAAGAAAAAGGAGGAGGAAGAGGAGAAGAAGGAAGAGGGGGAGGAGAACAAGGAGAATGGGGAAGAGTTGGGAAGGAGAAGGTAGGAGAGGGGAGAAGGAAAAGCAGGAAGGGGAGAGGACAAGGAAGGATATATGGATGAGAGAGCAGAAAAAAATGTGGTACAGAACAAGAAGAGAGAGCTCTTCCAGATGCTTCTGTGTTTTCAGAAGGTTGGAATCAGAGGCCTCAGCAGGATGCCTCCTATTTGTTTCTTCTGTACGTTCACCTTGAAACCGCTGAGTCAGTTCATGTCCTAGACAGGAATAGCCACAGAGAGGAACAGAGCTCCATTTTCTCCTACACTGGACTATACTTCTTTCTGCTCCATTAGCAGAACTTTGTGGCCGATGGGGGGACAGAGGCAGAGACACTTCTGGGGTGATGGCATCCCAGTGTCTGTTGAAGACTGAAGACCAGGAAAAGCTCCAACAGCCAGATATATCATACATTTTAAATGTAATTGACACATAACATTTGCACATATCTGCGGGGGTGCAGTGTGATTTTTTTCACACATGTTTATAAGGCATGAGGTTCAAATCAGGGCTATTTACATAACAGCCTCCTTTAGCATGTATCACTTTACCACTTCGTTGATAATGTTTTGATTTCTTATTTAGCTCTTCTGAAATATGCAGTCAACTATTGATAATAGAGTCTTTCTACTCTGCTTTTGTGCTGTGTGCAACAGGCAGGTTCTACTCTTCCCTCGCCTCCCCTTCCATCCTCTTGCAACTGGGTATCTACCCCATGAGTTAAAGTTCTCATTTTAGTTTTCTCCATGATTAGCAAAATGAACTCTTGACCTCGGTTGGTTATGAAATTGACAATGGCTTTGGTGAACTCTTAGTTGCAATTATGTATTCCTGGCCCTCACAGGTCTGAATTAGTTTATTCGTGGCAATGTTCCAGGAACCTCAACTTGGTGTTTCATCTCCCCCCTCCGCAACACAAAGGACCCCATATGAAAGGGTAATATCTTTGTCATTTACAGGGTCTCAGCAGACTTTCAGTGTTTATTAAAATGATGAATGCAGACATTTTCCATATTAACATCATGATTTTCCCTTGCTAATAATTGGAAATAAGTGTTATTGCTCTGTGAACTGTGAGATTTCGTTGCCTGGTTCCCAGAAAATAAACATTAATAACCAAGCATCTTGTTGCTACACATGGCAGGATGGCAGGTGGAACTCAGAGAAGTTGTATATGGATTGCCTGATTATTAATCATAAAAATCAGCCCCTGCCACACACTACACAAGAAACGAGTGGTTTGTGTCTCTTAACTAAATGAATAAAATGCATCAGACAAATATTCAAGTGGGAAAAATCATTTCCAATTCAATGACATGAGTAATGAAGTATCAAAGTCCTCCAGGAATGCCACTATGTATTCCTCACATAACACATCTAGTGATAAACATTTACAATGTTCTTTATGACAAAATTTACTCCAATTCATCATTAAGTTAAAGGTAAATTAAAACTAGTGAATAGTATCTAACCAACATTCTAAAGCATTTTTCTTAATTTTAAATGACCCTTCGTTAACACTAAAAAAAAAAAAAATATCTAATCAAATTTTAAGGTTTTTTTTTTTTTTTTCAAATATTTTCCTGGTATCTCAGACCACAACATTATTTATTTATAAAATAGATTAGGTGAAATGTTGGTCAGTAGACAGGTTTTTATACAACATAATTGTGTATTTCTAAAAATGAAATATTTTTACACAGAGAAAGACACATATAAAGGGAAACCTGGAAAAAGAAATCTAAAGATGGTCAACAAAATCCAAGTCCAAAGATAAAGAGCAGAACTGATCCACAAATCCTTGAGAAAAAGGAGCTGTAGACACCTTGATCTCTGGCCCTGAGACTTTTAAACTAAGAGATAATCACTTACCTAATTTATGGAATCTTCTATGGTAGTCCTTCCAACCCACTGCATATCCTAGGGTTCAAAAATGACTCCTTATCCAAAAACGTGTGGGCCGTGTGATTTCCATTATATGATGTCTACCAAGTCTCTGCTGGCCCCCAAAGCAGCTGCCAGCCAGCCAGCCTGTGTTCTTAGGTCCTGGTTGACGTGATCCTTCATTTTGAGGTCTCTCTGAATGCATGTACATGGTCTCTCTCATGATGGGGTTGTCTGCTGTTTCTAAATGTTCCTTTGGTTGAGGTCAATTACCATAAACTTTTACAGTTATTTAAATTTGCCTTTTGAGAATTTAATACAATATATTTGGTTATATTTTCTCTACCCTCAACTCCTCCCAGATGCTTTCTACCCAATCTTAATCAAAGTGTGATCAGAGGACTGCTTGTCAGCATGACATATGTCTTGGTTCTCACTTCTGTTTCCTTAGCTTTATTTCTAAGGATATTGTAGACCTGCTACCCCAGAAGTTGTCCATCAAGTTCCAAGAAGTAAACCTTTCACAAGCCACTTCCAAGCACCAACCAGAGCTTTTCAGTCCATCAGTAATCATTGCCTCAACTAGAAATCTGCAAGTTGTCCATTCTAAAGATCCAACCTCCCCCTTTCCACCTATCTTTTCATTCTTACCTATCTCCCCTCTGCTTTCCCTTTCCTAGAGAGCATTCTATAATAACAAATTTACCACAAAGAAATAGAATGATGTTCCTTTATTTTCAAAGAAGCTATTTAACATAGAAATCAGCTCTCAGTATTTAAGTGTGCTCTGTGTACCTTTAGTCAGTCTCCTTTGGCATGAAAACCCCTGGTCCCATCACCCAGACAGAACACCATTCGCATGCAAAGTACAGACCATTCAAACCAGGTGCTCCAGATTCTGAAATAACTGCTGTCATCAGATCCTTAGTTAGCTCTCCTTTTGCTCCTGTTTTTTTTTTTTTTTTAAACCTCTTGGTTTTTATCCAAACTTGGAGTCCCAAAGATAGTACTTTGTAAAGCGCCCCACAATGATTAGTTGTTTCTTCCCATCCTGTGTAAGATGGAGCAAAGGTTACAACAAAGGAATATGCTGACAAAAGATCTTTCTCTCCACAAGCCGTTCCACTGGAGACCTAAGTGTTATCTCAGAGAAGCAGAATCCAAATTCAACTGATGGAGTGTAGCTCTTCTAACTCAGAAATATATTTCTGCCTCCTGAAGGAATCAGTATTTGAAAGAACCAAAGAATGAATTTTCTAATAATAACTCGGACTGAGTGACCTCATAGACCTTGTTCATTTATTCACCTTAAATCATTTCATCTGTCCATTATGTCTATTGAGAATACACAATTCATATAATTCATACTTAGAACAAAGAGATAGTAGCTGACCACAAGGAAGCAGTGTTTGGGGGAATTTAATAGGGCAATTGCACATACAACCTGAACAAACTCAAGATAGACAAAATCTTAGCACAGAGAGGATAAGTGGCATGAAGTCCCGCCTCCCACTAGGAAGGTATTAGTAATTGACAGCTTCTGGGAAAAGAAGAGTTAGTTTTCTTAAGAGTGTGGTCCTTGGTAAGTCTAACAAGCTCCAATGAATGGCCACACACTCAAGAATCTATAAACAGTAGTTATGAGAAATGATGGGTTTAATTTTTGTTCTTTTAAAGGACATAATGTTGGGTGAGTATGGAAAAGCAGAAATGGAGGAGGGAAATAAATACTATCAAAACACAATGCAGGAAATTCTTAAAATATTAATAAAATATGTAAGACAAAAATTGAGTACTCATACTCAGGAGCATAAGTAGAGCAGAAAGAGTGGAGGAGTATCAGAAAGGAAGTTACGAGTGTAAGTCTGAATTCGAGGTCTTATTCCATAACTTATGGGGAGTAGTAACCTCATACAAACTAACAATTATGGTCGACCTCCACTTCTACAGTGAAAAAATGTCACACACACACACACACACACACACACACACACACACACACACACACACACACACACACCAGACACAACCACTCTTATTTCTATTCATATTTCTCAGAAGAATTAGATGGTATTATACATGTCAAGTTACTGGTAGACATTTAAATGCATTTCTCTCTTTCCCTTCTGTCTGCCTTATTTGTGTTGCCTCACTGACTTTATTGAGAACATTTTTCTTTACCCAGGCAGCCCATTTGGACTGACATTTTTCAGCATAGTGCTACACTTGCTTTCTCCTCTGACATTAGTTTTGTTAGTAGCTGGCTGTTGCCTTTTTATGATTTGATATGATATCTATTTCCTATAGCATCAAACTAGAGATTAAAGGAGGTGATTCAGAAAGAAATCTCAGAAAATTGCTAAAACATTTTTGTTGACATTGAAGTTTAAATCTAGGCTGGTAGCATGGAGCAGATCTGAGGCACTGATTTTTCTGGTCTGGGTTCATCATACTTTGCAACAGAGAAATTGAAATTTATTATCAATAATGAACAATAAGATGCAAAAATATGTCTAGAGGATCAGAAAAAGCTATGGTGAAGCATAGTTTCTGTTTTATTTCTTTCCTTTTAAGGATATACAATGATGACATAATAATTGAGAGTTAAATAGAATAAATTATGCACTGAGATGTTTAGCACAATGCTTGGTCCATAGAAACTGTGTTAAATATTACCCATTGTTGCTGTTATTTCATTAAGGTAGAAAAATATGATTCTGTATTCTGCTCTAAAATTACACATTAGACCATTAAATCTATTTCACTTAAGTTTTTGAAATAACGAGGAGAACTAGAAAGAATTTTAATAAAAGGTTTTAGCTTCTTGGTAGCTCTTCAGAACTTTCAAACTACCTTGAGGGAGTTAAATTTAGTGACATCATAGTTAAGAAGTTAATAATAGCCAGAAGTTCAGTGGTGAAAACTCACATTGTATGGTAAATACAATTCTCAACTTTAACTGAACAAATATTTCCTAAGGAAATGTGGCTATCTCATTACTAAGATCTACTGTCTCATGCATCAAGTCAAAGAGTCCTCAGAACTATTACCATAAACATTTCAATGCTTTATGAAATCAATATGTGCTTTCATGTACATAAATTTTGACAGAATCTCAGCATTACATTGAAGTATAGAACATTCACCAGCTTAGCTTGCATTCAATTGCACTGGTTAGTGAATACTTTATAATGATCTTTCTTATAAATAAGGCCTATGCTTTTCCCAGATGGTGTTTTTACCGTTCAAAGCACTGTGTTAATACTTACTTATTTTTTTTTATCTTTCATGTGTTATTGAAACTTTTATTCTTTTACAATTTCTTACACCCCCTCCAAAGTACAGGGCATATTATGGGGGAGGGGGCAGGCAGGAAGACCATGAGCTAGAAGGTAGGGGAAGAATGCTATGAAATCACATCTTCCTGCCATAATGTGACCGTTGCACTCATAAACTCACAGCATCGATGGCCACCTGCACAAGTCCTGCATAAGCTTGGGCCTGCCATTACCCATAGCAAAGAGACCCCTGAGGCTCAACACCCCCTCAAGGATGACTGGCAGTTAATAGTTGCTATGGCAGTGTTGTCCTTCTCTTCAGTACTGGATGGTCACTAGGGTGTTGTCTATACCCCAGTAAATACCCCTCCTCTATTCAGCAAGGCTCATGCAAACTCTGAAGATTTTCAATTGTCTAAATAAGAGTTAATATGGGATGATGCAAAGATACAGAAATATCTGAATGTTATTGAACCAAAATGAAGAAATAACCCAACAAAAGAGGGTGTAGTAGAATGACAATAATATTTTTCTAATAAAAGTTACTTGTAAAACTGTTTGTTGCTGAAGTTGCTGACACTGAGTAACCTTACCACCTGTCATGGCTTAACTATCATGTATGCATGACTTAATCTGTCAATCAGTATGGAAAATGTCTCTGTAAATCTACTTCTAAAATATGACTTCCTTTTAAATCACTAAGCAATTACTAAGTCATTGTTGTCATTTATAACACACACCAGCCTTGAGTTCAAGACTCTCTTGCTTATGTCTCCTGGGTGCGGAACAGCACATGTGTGTCACTATACTTCATTTAAATTGCTAAAGTTTTGAGTAACATCAATTAACCTTCATTATAGTGTGAGCTTTACCCTATCGGTTTAGAAGCTGTGGGTGGGGCTGTTGTGTGTATTGTTTGTGCACATGTGTGTAGGAGTATATGCCATGGGTGTGCATACAGAGGCCAGAGGAGAACCTCTGATACCTTCCTCTAGCACTCTCAATCTTATTTCTTTTTCAGTTTTTTTTTTTAAAATTCACTCCTTTTGTTTTTTGAAATTGCAATATTATTATATCATCTCTCCTTCCCTTTCTTCTCTGCAAATCTACCACTCTCCTTCATTAATTGTTGCAAGCACACATGTATGCATGTATACCTAGAATAGTCTGTATAGTGTTACTTGTATGTATGTTTCAGGACTGGCCAAACTGAAACTTGCTGGGTGGTTTAGCTAGGCTTTAGAGATTTGCCTGTCTCTGTCCCCGACTGCCAGGATTATGGGTTTATATGGCACATGTATTGTAGGAATTTGAACTCATGCCCTCCTGCTTTTACAGCAAGCACTATTATCCACTGATCTATTTCACTAGATGCAATTTAAAACCTTAAAGGTAAGACTCAGTGCTATAACAGAAACCTGCCAAGTCCCCAACCTTTCCCTCTGTTCCTAGCATGCTGGGCTGGCCTGGTTTGCAGATTTCATATTTGGCATCTCTACAAGTGCATTGCCAAGTCCTTAAAATGACTCTCTGTACACACTCTCTCCTCCCTGCCTCTCTCTCTTCTCCCTTCCTCTCTCTCTCCACAGTGGGTTTTCTTTTTTAGCTTTACAGGAGAATAAACTAATGCCATTTGCAGGAGATGAAGGCAACCAGAGATTAGGTGAATTAAAGTCATCTCTAAAAGACAAATAGTCCTTGTTTTTTATGCTTGTGTATCCTAAATTGTATGTAGATACATAAAATCATGGCTGTATGCATGACACGAATGTAGATGCAAACTGTCTTGGGAAGTAAAAGGGCTTACAGGAGGGGAAGAGGTGAGAGAAGGGAAGTTGGATGCAGGAGAAAAATTTGGTCAACTTATATAATCACATAAAAAATCTTTGCGTACTATAGATCCATGTACAGAGAACACACACAAAATGTAACTTTTTCAAAAAAGCAAGAAAATAGCAATATGAGACACAGTTGGAAGAATGTATTGAAATAACTCATAATCAGCAATTTGAATCTTGCTTGTGTAAGATGGACTTCAAGGGCAAGTGCACAACCTGAATAGAAAATGAAAAGACAAGGGATCTTAACAGACATAGATAAATAAAAAATACAGAAGAGAAATATCACATGAAAAATACACAGCATCATTAGTCTTCACACAAATGCAAATCAAAACCACCATAGTATGCCATTACATGCCAACTTGAAAAAAAACAAACAATAGTTGTATTATTATGATAATTATTTTGCCAAGCAAGACATTGAGGACTCAGAATAACATGAACTTTGAGGCATTGCCATTAAGAACGTGAGATGTTATATTCCTGTAGAAAATGGTCCCCCACTTCCTTACGGTGTTAAATATAAGGTTACCTTAGGAGTCCCCAATTTGCTTCTAGGTATTTGCCTAATATAAGTAAAAGTGTATGTCTACAAAAATACCTATGTGTAACTATTTGTAGCATTTGCATCCATAGTAACTCAAACCAGGAAATCACTTAATGTTCATGTCATAATTAGTGTGTATCTACGTCATACAATGTATATCCAGTTAAGTAGCACTAATACAACAAAATGAACTACTGAAACATGCAACAAGAAGATGGATCTCAAAATTATGCTGATGTTTGCAAGATCCAACCCAAAATATCTTCATGATTTATAATTCCATGCACTATGAAACTATAGGGGTAGGTATTCAGATACATCAGAACAGACACAAAGGAGCCTGAGAACATCTTTCAGTAAAGGAAATAATCTTTCTTGGTTGTGTCTTGGTTATATAACTACATGTGCTTTTTAAGAACACAGTGGTACATCTTTAAGAAGCTAAATTTTCCACTGGGGAGAAATCATTAAATTGCCTCACAATCAAGAGGACCAATATTCATTCACCAGATTCTATGCAAAAAGCTAGTTGTGGTGCCATGCACTTGTAATTCAAATGTGGGAGAGGTAGAGACAGGGTGATTGGAAGGCTCAGAGCCAGACATTCTAGCTGAGTTGATGACCCCCAGGTTTAGCAATTGTCTCAGAACAAGATGGAGAGAGATTAAGGAAAACACTTGACAAGCATCAACCTCTGGCATCTACAAGCATGCAAACCCATATGCACTGTAGGAGCATATACACACATACCACATACACGCATTCACACACACACACACACACACACACACACACTCACACATACGTACACATGTGCATACACACATATACACTCAATCAATGGTGTTTTCACTACATGGGAATTATAGCTAAAGAAAACTGACTAAAAATAAGAGTTAAACAAGTGACTAGAAAAGCACACATAGGAGATACAAAGTCATAAAACAAACAACTGTCCTTGCAGAAGACCTGGAGTCTGTTGCCAGAACCAACATGGTCATTTACAAGTCTGTCACTCCAGTTTCAGGGTATTTGACACCCCTTCCTGGCCTCCAAGAGCACCAGGCATTCACATGGTGCATACATGTACATGCTGGCACACATGCACAAAAGAAAAAAATAAATATATCTTTTAAAAGGTAGGTGTAAGGAAGGAGTGCATTTTTGGAAAAAAATACTTAAAACTAAAAGAACAAAGTCTCAGTCATGTGTGATAGGGTCAGGGTTCAAATCAGCCAGCCTTAGTCCATGGCCAACATCCTTCTGTCAGCAACAACAAAATATTTAAAATCACAATACACAGTGATCTCACCCTGGTGTATGTAGCTACCCAAAGCAGAGAAGATTGAGGCACTCATGCACAAGCACAATCTAAAACAGTGGAAGTCAAAACCAGTAGGTTGATAAAAGCATAAAACAAGGTGTTTTATGTGGGAGAACTCTATGTAGTAGTAGCTGGGAGAAGCTGATGCCTGCAATGAATCAAAGCAGTTCTTTGTACAGACTGCCAACATTTCAATAACTGGGTTCAGATTCCATCTCTGCCACTAACTACACAGGTGACCTTGGGAAATTTGCCCAATCTGATTATGTCTCAACTTCTTCAAACAGAAAATAACAATAAAACAATATGCATCTTGTAGGATTGGTCATGGAAATTAAGCAGTCTATGATTAATAATAAAATGTTAAGTGGTTACAGCTGATTCTTAAATATGCCAGTGTAATGATAACAAATAAATATAAAATATGTAAGTACACGTTTTAAGTATGCTTACAATAATTTCAATATGAAATGAGTTACATATGCATTCTAAATATGGAAGCATTATTATAAAGAAAACAACATCATCAACTGTATAAATCTATATATGCTTGTAAAATAATTTCCTAGAATAATGTACTGCTATTATTGTACCTTTGGAAAACTGAGAAAGAATCAGACTGAGGTTGACCCACACAGGACTACTTTCTTTAATGTCTAATCTATTTTGTTTAAAGGGGAGAGAGGAGATGAGGCAATTGAGATGAAATGCTGAAGTTTTGAGGAAATGATTTCCAGAAAACTAGACATTGCTGTGTTACTCCATGGGATTTTATGTAGTCCCCTGAGTTTCTTCAAGTGACTTGCTTGATGTAAGTGTGGGCTCTTAGAAGCAGATGTGCAAAAAGAGCAGCTTGGAAACCAGTTACATTTTCACCTCAGACACAGTGGAGTGAGATTGAGTACATAAACAGAATCTACTTGGAGCAAGAACAGCTACTGAGGAGAAGGTGGGAGTGCCCAGGAGTGTCTGAGAGGACCTCAGAGAAAGCCCAGGATAGACCTGGGAGGAAGCACAAGATCAGAGCCTGTGACCGGGCATCAAGACTTCCGCCTATGGTCCTTCATTCCATCTATGTCACCAGCTTGCAACAAATAAACCCTAGGGGACGAGCATGGAAAAAACACAGTATGGAACCAGATGTGGTATGAGAAAGAACCTCTGGAGCCTGGGCAGCAAGATGCTTCTCCAGGCCTGGAGAAGTCAGTTTTGAGGAAATAAAAGTGAACACAAGGGGAATACACAGGGATTTGAGCACAGATATTCTACTTTTTTGTTATTGCAGAATTATGTTTAACTTGGAAGTTTTTTTTGTTTAATTTCTAAATAATACTATAATAGAAATTGTTGGATTGAAGGCTAAGTGGCTTGTGTAGTGATCTGGAAAACAACAATTTTGCAAATAGTTTAAATGACAAGCAATTTTCAACTAGGAGTACTGTGAAGCATTTGATTTGGTGTAGTATATTGGTATTTCTCAAAAAATGGGGGAAGGGTGAGGAAAAAAATGTTAACAGGGAGGGAGAGAGAGAAACAAAGCATTTTAATATTGCTCTTTATTCTCTGAGCATTTCATATTGCATACAATGTGTTTTTGATATATACTCCATCAGCCCTCCACTCCCCCAGACCGCCTTCCCCCATCCTCCTCTCAACATTATGTTCATAGTTAAATAGGTAGATAGACAGACAGACGACAAATCATTAAGTCCAAAATTAATGCTACCCAGATGTAGCATGTTTTCCTTACCTATCTAGAGAGGGGTTGTTTTCCTTTAACATCTTGCCTGTGTACAGAGAAAGTGCAGAGTGCTTTAGTGTTTCCAGGATCCGTTTGGGGCTATTAAAGCCGCATTACTTAGTCCTGCTCTTTCCTCCATTCAGAAGGACATTTTTATTAGCACTTATGAGTTGTTTATTAGCATTTCTACCAAGTGTACATATAACTCTAATGAGAAATAATAATGTAATTACAAATGGGTGGAGGCAGCGGTAATTAGAATTGATTTATACCCAAGTAATCCTAGTGTTTATTCTCTGATATCTGTAGCTCCTTGGAAAGCAGGAACTTTGAGATATTAAGAATTCTCACAGAATTCATTCTATCCCCCCCATCTCTCTCTCTCTTTCTCTTTCTCTCATAACTTCTAATAAGAATAGAGAAATATTCTAAATCTAAAGGAGCTCACAGTTGGCGTGGGAAGGAGGGCCGCATGCTGAGTATGGCGCTCATTGCTTTGGGAAATACAACAGGTGTCCATTCATAAAGCACAGCTTATCTCACTTAAGTGAGTCAGAATGACGGTCGAAGCATTGCACAAGGTCACTTTGCGTGATGCATGCCAACCTTTGTATTCTGCATGGGAGAGATAATCATAAAACAAAGTAAGTAAGTGCTCTGAAGAGTGCGCGTGCTTGGCATAAAGCAAGTTAATTCCCAGGCATTTAAGGGGCCTTCTACACAATGACAGTTGGGAATGTCATCTCCCTTAGTTAAGCCCCATAAAATGCCAGGCTCAGAAGAAGAAGAATGGATATGAAGCAAACAGGAAGTCTGTGTCCCCATTAATCTGACTATGGATTTTCCGGTCATTTTCTGGCCGTACCTAGAAAATCAACTGTTCTTGAAATGTATAAAAATAACTTAGGCATTAGAATTCCCCTGTTGGACACGATTCAATGCAAATATTACCAGGAAAGGTAAATAAGATTTTATATGTTAGTATAATCAAGCTTAATAGTTTACTCTTTAAGACAAATGAGAGTTGAATCTGCAGAGCTTGAAGATTGGCTTGGCTTAAGGAAGCCACAGTTAGGGATTAAGTCTTCTGCCATGCTGAGATGCCAGGCAAGAATAGTTAAGCTATTCAAAAACATGGTTAGCCAGACTTTGCTTGAATATCTACTTGGCTTTAAGAACTGACATTAGTAATTTTAGAAAAGAAATAGCAGTCTCTAAAAATGCACTTTAAGTATACATAAATGATGCCATTCAAGAATGTTCCCTTCCACCAAAATAATAAAATAAAACAAATTTACACAGGCATACACATTATTAAGATTAAGGTTATAAAACTAACAAAACAGGATCATCAGAAAATCTACGAAGACATTTCTCTTTAAGTCCCACTCAAAGAGTGGTATTTATTGTTTCTTAAGTGAACATGGTGTAAGAAAGCTCTACATTGAGGAAGATCATTGATAGAAATTCCACATCAAACCACAGCAAATTCCAGGGCAAAGAAACTATGAGCATCTTCTTACTATGTGCCACAAGTGATTAAAGTGCAATTAATATATGAATGTGTGATAAATTAAATGTAATAACCCAGGGAAATATTTTCATGTAAAGGGTGAGGAAGGTGAATGGAGCCAATGGAATGTGGACACACCCAACATAAGAGGATATATAACTTGAAGTTCAGACCCATGTCATTCAAACTCACTGCATTGTCTCATTGACACCCAGCTTATCTCACATCTCCTCTCAATATGTCCTACAGCTGCTGCTCTGGAAGCTTCTCCTCTAGATCCTATGGGGGTCAGCTACACTACCCCTACTCTTCCTGTGGCTCTTCCTATCCCCGTCACCTGATCCACAGCACTAACTTCTGCTCTCCCAGAACCTACCATGTGGGCTCCTCTCTCCACAGTGGCTGTCGTCAGAACTGCTTCCAGCCCATCAGATGCCAGACTTCACATGTGGTGCACAGCTCCTGCCAGCGGCCCTGCTACACCCCAAGGGTCTCCAGCTTCTGCAGCCCCTGCAGAACCACAGACGCTTGCTCTCTGGGTTTCGGGTCCAGCAGCTGCCACTCCCTTGGCTATGGGTCAAGGAGCTTCTACACTTCAGGATGTGGCTCCAGTGGCTTCAGACCTGTGAGTTATGGAGTCTGCCACTACCCTTCCATTGGTTATGGTTCTGGATTCTGCCACCCAACCTATGTGACTTCTAGAAACTTCCAGTCTTCTAGTCACAGGCCCATCTGTGGCTCAGCCATCTAGAGATCAAGCTGCTGAACTTCCTGATTATAAAGTGAATTTTATGAGTTAACATAGTGCTTTTCCAATAAGACTAATTAATCTCTCTCTGCATCCTTTCTCTGGCAACACTAGTTCTATTCAACTAAGAAATGAATGAATAACCAAATACAAATTCAAATGTCATTTGAACCAGTTGATTACCTATTCACAAATTCTTGGACTATGTATGGTAGTACAGTTATATTTGATCTAATAAAATCATTTTTCTTGCATATAATACAGTCTCTTGATTTTTTGTTGACTCTCAAGTTTTGATTTGTGATCTATCTTTGAGACTAGGACCTTTCAGACTACCTTCTCAAGGAAATCCATTTACACAGGACAGTGTATCTAGTATATAGAGATATATCTCTGAGAATTCCACTGACTAGAAGCAGATGGGTAAAAGCATACTGGAATTTTCAGCAATACCATTGAAAATATGCCCACAGAAGAGTCAGGCAACTCATATTTTCAATGAGACATTATGGTGGCAATCAGAGTATACTTTTTAATTTTTTTTAATTTTTTATTTTTTGTTTTATTTTATTTTACAATACCATTCAGTTCTACATATCAGCCACAGGTTCCCCTATTCTCCTCCCTCCCACCCCCTCCCTTACCCCAGCCCACCCCCCATTCCCACCTCCTCCAGGACAAGTCCTCCCCGAGGACTGTGATCAACCTGGTAGACTCAGTCCAGGCAGGTCCAGTCCCTTCCTCCCAGACTGAGCCAAGCGTCCCTGCATAAGCTCCAGGTTTCAAACAACCAACTCATGCAATGAGCACAGGACTCGGTCCCACTGCCTAGATGCCTTCCAAACAGATCAAGCCAATCAACTGTCTCACCTATTCAGAGGGCCTGATCCAGCTGGGGGCCCTTCAGCCTTTGGTTCATAGTTCATGTGTTTCCATTCATTTGGCTATTTTTTTTCCAATAATTGAGTAAAACTGAAATTTATTATAAGCCACAGTCGTCCTAGGGACCTCCATGCTATATATATAGCCTCTATGGTTCTATGGGTTATGGTCTGATTGTTCTTTATTTTATATCTAGAATCCACTTATGAGTGAGTACATGACTGTCTTTCTGGGTTTGGGTTACCTCACTCAGGATGATTTTTTTCTAGTTCCATCCATTTGCCTGCAAATTTCATGCTTTCATTGTTTTTCTCTGCTGAGTAGTACTGCATTGTGTAAATGTACCACATTTTTTCCATCCATTCTTCCGTTGATGGGCATCTAGGTTGTTTCCAGGTTCTGGCTATTACAAATAGTGCTGCGATGAACATAGCTGAGCATGTATCTTTATGGTATGAATCAGCATTCCTTGGGTATATGCCCAAGAGTGGGATGGCTGGGTCTTGAGTAGTTCGATTCCTAATTTTCTGAGAAACAGCCATACTGATTTCCACAGTGGTTGTACAAGTTTACATTCCCACCAACAGTGGAGGAGTGTTCCCTTTGCTCCACATCCTCTCCAACATTGGTTGTCATTGGTGTTTTTGATCGTAGCCATTCTGACAGGTGTAAGGTGGTATCTCAGAGTCGTTTTGATTTGCATTTCTCTGATGATTAAGGATGTTGAGCATTTTTTTAAATGTCTTTCAGCCATTTGCAGTTCTTGTTTTGTGAATTCTCTGTTTAGCTCTTTAGCCCATTTTTTAATTGGACTGTTCAGTATTTTGATGTCTAGTTTCTTGAGTTCTTTATATACTGTGGAGAATAATCCTCTGTCAGATGTGGGGTTGGTGAAGATCTTTTCCCATTCTGTTGGCTGTCTTTTTGTCTTATTGACTGTGTCTTTTGCCCTGCAAAAGCTTCTCGATTTCGAGAGGTCCCATTTATTAATTGTTGTGCTCAGGGTCTGTGCTGTTGGTGTTTTATTTAGGAAATGGTCTCTGGTGCCAATGTGTTCAAGAGTGCTTCCTACTTTCCTTTCTATTAAGTTTAGTGTAACTGGATTTATGTTCAGGTCTTTGATCCACTTGGACTTGAGTTTTGTGCATGGTGACATATATGGATCTATTTGTAATCTTTTACATATTGACATCCAGTTATGCCAGCACCATTTGTTGAAGATACTTTCTTTTTTCCATTGTATAGTTTTGGCTCCTTTGTCAAAAACCAGGTGTTCATATGTGCATGGATTAATGTCAGGGTCTTCAATTTGATTCCATTGGTCTGTATGTCGGTTTTTATACCAGTACCAAGCTGTTTTTATTACTATAGCTCTATAGTAGAGTTTGAGGTCAGGGATGGTGATGCCTCCAAAGGTTGCTTTATTGTATAGGATTCTTTTAGCTATCCTGAGTCTTTTGTTTGAGTATTTTTCTTTCCAAGTCTGTGAAGAATTGTGTTGGTATTTTGATGGGGATTGCATTGAATCTGTAGATTGCTTTTGGTAAGATTGCCATTTTTACTATGTTAATCCACCTATCCATGAGCATGAGAGATCCTTCCATTTTCTGATATCTTCTTCAGTTTCTTTCTTTAGAGATTTAAAGTTCTTATCAAAAAGGTCCTTCACTTGTTTAGTTAGTGTTATCCCAGGGTATTTTATATTATTTGTGGCTATTGTAAAGGGTGATGTTTCTCTGACTTCTTTCTCAGCCCTTTTATCATTTGTGTATAGGAGGGCTACTGATTTTTTTGAGTTGATCTTGTATCCTGCCACTTTACTGAAGGAGTTTATCAGCTGGAGGAGTTCCCTGGTAGAGTTTTTGGGGTCACTTATATATACTATCATATCATCTGCAAATAGTGAAAGTTTGACTTCTTCCTTGCCAATTTGTATCCCTTTAATCTCCTTTTGTTGTCTTATTGCTCTAGCTAGAACTTCTAGTACTATATTGAATAAATATGGTGAGAGTGGAGAGCCTTGTCTTGTTCCTGAATTTAGTGGTATCGCTTTGAGTTTCTCTCCATTTAATTTGATGTTTGCTGTTGGCTTGCTATAAATTGCTTTTTATTATGTTTAGAAATGTTCCTTGTATTTCTGATCTTTCTAAGACCTTTATCATGAAGGGGTGTTGGATTTTGTCAAAGGATTTTTCAGCATCTAAGGAGATGATCATGTGGTTTTTTTCTTTCAGTTTGTTTATATGGTGCATTACATTGACTGATTTTCGTATGTTGAACCATCCTTGCATCCCTGGGATGAATCCTACTTGGTCGTGATGGATGATTGTTTTGATGTATTCTTGGATTCGGTTTGCCAATATTTTGTTGAGTATTTTTGCATCAATGTTCATGAGGGAGATTGGTCTGTAGTTCTCTTTCTTTGTTGCATCTTTGTGTGGTTTGGGTATCAGGGTAATTGTAGCCTCATAAAAAGAGGTTGGTAGTGTTCCTTCTGTTTCTATTGTGTGGAACACTTTGAAGAGTATTGGTATTAGTTCTTCTTTGAAAGTCTGGTAGAATTCTGCACTGAAACCATCTGGTCCTGGGCTTTTTTTGGTTGGGAGACTTTTGATGACTGTTTCTATTTCTTTAGGGGTTATTGGTCTGTTTAAATGGTTTATCTGGTCTTGATTTAATTTTGGTATGTGGTATTTATCCAGAAAATTGTCCATTTCTCCCTGGTTTTCCATTTTTGTGGAGTACAGGTTTTTGAAGTTTGATCTGATGATTCTCTGGATTTCCTTGTTGTCTGTTGTTATGTCTCCCTTTTCATTCCTGATTTTGTGAATTTGGGTGCTCTCTCTTTGCCTTTTGGTTAATTTGGCTAGGGGTTTTTCTATCTTGTTGATTTTTTCGAAGAACCAACTCTTTGTTTCATTGATTTTTTGTATTGTTCTCTTGTTTTCTATTTCGTTGATTTCAGCCCTCAATTTGATTATTTCCTAGCGTCTATTTCTCCTGGGTGAGTTTGTTTCTTTTTGTTCTAGAGCTTTCAGTTGTGTTGTTAATTCAATGGTATGAGATTGCTCCATCTTCTTTATGTGTGCATTTAGAGCTATGAATTTTCCTCTTAGCACTGCTTTCATAGTGCCCCATAAGTTTGGGTATGTTGTACTTTCATTTTCATTGAATTCTAGGAAATCTTTAATTTCTTTCTTTATTTTTTCCTTGACCCATTGATGTTTCAGGTGGGCATTATTCAGTTTCCATGAGTTTGTGGGTTTTCTATAATTTTTGTTGTTGTTGAGGTCTAACTTTAAGGCATGGTGGTCTGATAAGATACAGGATGTTATTTCCAATTTTTTTGTATCTGTTGAGATTTGTTTTGTGTCCTAGCATGTGGTCAGTTTTTGAGAAGGTTCCATGGGGTGCTGAGAAGAAGGTATATTCTTTTGTGTTAGGATGGAATGTTCTGCAGATATCTATTAGGTCCATTTGAGTCATGACATCTGTTAGGTCCTTTATTTCTTTGTTAAGTTTCAGTTTGGTAGATCTGTCTTTTGGTGAGAGTGGTTTGTTAAAATCTCCCACTACTAATGTGTGGGGTTTGATGTGTGTTTTAAACTTTAGTAGTGTTTCTTTTATGAATGTGGGTACTTTTGTATTTGGAGCATAAATGTTTAGAATCGAGACTTCATCTTGGTGGATTTTTCCTGTGATACATATGTAATGTCCATCCCGATCTCTTGATTGGTTTTAGTTTGAAGTCTCTTTTATTAGATATTAGGATGGCTACACCAACTTGTTTCTTAGGTCCATTTGCTTGGAAAGCCTTTTCCCAGCCCTTTACTCAGAGGTAGTGTCTGTCTTTGAAGTTAAGGTGTGTTTCTTGTATGCAGCAGATGGATGGGTCCTGTTTTTATCCATTCTGTTAGCCTGTGTCTTTTCATAGGTGAGTTGAGACCATTGATATTGATGGATATTAATGACCAGTGATTGTTAATTCCTGTTATTTTTTGTGGTTGTGTTGTGTTGTCCTTCTGTGGTGTATGTTGGTGTGGGATTATCTATTGCTTGATTTTTCATGGATGTGTTTAGCTTCTTTGGGTTGGATTTTTCCTTCTAGTGCTTTCTGTAGGGCTGGGTTTGTGGACAGGTATTGATTAAATCTGGTTTTATCCTGGAATATTTTGTTTATTCTGCCTATGGTGATTGAGAGTTTTGCTGGGTATAATAGTCTGGGTTGGCATCTGTGGTCTCTTAGTGTCTGCATGAGATTTGTCCATGATCTTCTAGCTTTCATAGTCTCTATTGAGTAGTCTGGTGTTATTTTGATGGGTTTGCCTTTATATGTTACTTGGTCTTTTTCCTATGCGGCTCTTAATATTTTTTCTTTGTTCTGTGTGTTTAGTGTTTTGATTATTATGTGGCGAGGGGACTTTATTTTTTGGATCCAGCCTATTCTGTGTTCTGTAAGCTTCTTGTATCTTCATAGGTATTTCTTTCTTTAGGTTAGGAAAGTTTTCTTCTATGATTTTGTTGAATATATTTTCTGTGCCTTTGAGTTGGTATTCTTCTCCTTCTTCTATCCCCATTATTCTTAGGTTTGGTCTTTTCATGGTGTCCCAAATTTCCTGGACGTTTTGTGTTACAACTTTTTTGTCTTTAGTGTTTTCTTTGACTGACGAATCTATTTTCTCTTTCGTGTCTTCAGTGTTGGAGATTCTCTGTTCCATCTCTTGCAATCGGTTGGTTATGCTTGTTTCTGTAGTTCCTGTTCGTTTAGTCAGGATTTCTATTTCCAGCATTCCCTCAGCATGTGTTTTCTTTATTGTCTCAAATTCAATTCTCAGATCTTGGAATGTTTCTTTCATCTGTATAATTGCTTTTTCTTGGCTTGATTTGATTTCTTCCCATTTTTTTTTTTTTGTTCGTTTTTTCTTCCATTTCTTTAAGGGAGTTTTTTATTTCCTCTTTAATGGAGTTTTTCATTTCCTCTTTAAGGGAAGTTTTTATTTCCTCTTTAAGGAAAGTTTTTATTTCCTCTTTGAGAGAATGTTTTATTTCTTCTTTAAGGGCCTCTGTCATCTTCTTAAAGTCATTTTTAGGGTTGATTTCTTCTGTTTCTTCTGTCTTGGTATGTTCAGGTCTTGCAGGTATAGAATCACTAAGTTCTGATGTTGCCATATAGGTCTTTATGTTATTGCCTGTATTTTTGCACTGGTGTCTACTTATCTCTTCCTTTGTGCAGTACAGGTGGTGTCTGTGTCTGAGAGTGCCTCTCTTGTTCTAATTTTTAGTCTTGGTTTAATAGGAGTTCTTGGTTAAATTGGTGCTATTGGGCTATTTCTTCAGGGGCAGCTGATCTCAGTCGGTGAAGTATATACTTATGATTCTGGTGATCTGGTTTGGTGGCTGGGCAGCGCCTTCTTCTGTGTTCCCAGGTCACGTTTTGTTCATTCGTTAACTCCTCAGCTGATCTTGTTTCTTCAAACTTCAAACTGTAGGCATCTGAATCTTCTCCCAGATGGGTTTCAGCTGAGCGGGGTAGTCTCACCAACACCTCCAAGTTGTTGGGTTTTGCAGGATCAGCAGCTGGGCCCTGGGTTGTCCTCAGACAGAGTGTTCAGATTCGTTCTGGTTCCATCCCACGGAGATAGCTTCTTCCCTGGGTGTTGGGGTTAGAGGCGTCCCTGTTCCAAGCTGCGTCTGCTTGTCTCCGTTGCTGGGCCTGTCTACCTCTGCAGTCCGCTGCCGGGCCTGTATGTCCCTGTCAGCTGCCCTGGGTCTGTCTGCCTCTGCGGGCCACCGCTAAGCCTGTATGTCTCTGTCGGCTGCCCCCGAACCTGTATGTCTCAGCTGGCTGCCGCCGCGGGCCTACCTGTGTCTGCTTGTCTCCGCCGCCGGGGGCCTGTCTACCTCTGTGGGCCGCCCCTGGGCCTCTATGTCTCTGCTGGCTGCCGCTGGGCCTGAATGTCCCTGTCAGCCCAGAGTATACTTTTAGCTTACATGTTCTACACAACATTGATTTAGAGTTTCTCCAAGAAGCGATGGACTAGATAGTAAAATCTTAAAAAAAAAATTAAAATATGAAACACAATGATGTATTGACATGATAAGACAAAATGCGGAATGTAGGCAGTAGAAATGATTGTGTTTATCTTTAAATATATGAGAAAAAAGAGTTTACCAGGGTGTGAGAGACAGAGATAGACCAAGACAAGACTGACATAATGATAAAAACTGACTAGGGAAGAATTGAAGGGAGGTGTATTTTGTCTTGGAGCAGAGAAGTCTATGCAGCTGTCCCTCAGTATCTGTGGAAGATGGGTTTCAGGAATTTAAATTTATTAGGGTACACAATATTTTGGGGAACACAATACCACCACATTTCCTCTCTTTTTGTCTAAAATAAAGAAAAGCTTATAACTAATACAAGAAAAACTATAAGTATATGCAATATACAGTCAATATTACATTAACAACGTCTAGTCCATTAACATTTGACAGATTCAGACAAAAAACTCCATTATATATATTAACAATGTCCAGTCCAGTAATATCTGATAAACTCAGACCAAAAAATTTTCATTACTTATTTAAAACAAGTAGTTCCTTTTTAAAAGTAGATTCCATAATCTCCCTTTTTATCTTATCATATCCATATTCTCTCTTTTTTCTTTTCATAATAGATTCAGCAGTCTACCTTTTGTCATTCTTATATATCTTCCCCTTTTTCTTCAGTGTAGATTCAATGATCTACCTATTTATCCTATTATTTCTTTATCTTTTTTCTCAGAGTAGATTTGATGAATCTCCGCAGGTAACAACATACATTCATGATGATAATTCTCAAATAAAATGACGTTGTGTTTTCATAGAACACATATACTTTTACCCATTAACTTTAAATCAGATCTAGGCTATGCATAATACCCAATGAAATAATATTAGTATACTTTAAGAAATTTATACAAGAAAAGAATTTAAGTATGTTTAACAGCAATGCATTTTTACATATTTAAATCCATGATTGTAAGATTCCATGAATATGAGACTCCCAGATTTGGTAGTTATATTTAGAAATTATAAGTATATAGAATCATTATGATTTAAGTTTGTTTGGGGGTTATTGTGCCCCTCAGAACTGAGATGAATGGTTCACTCTGTTTCTTATTGTGTTAGGAGTAATATTGTATTACTTTTGATATTCTAAATCTAAAAAGTTGCCTATATCTATCTGAGATCCACTTGGTCACAGCAATGAGAATAAAAATAAATAATTTTAGCACACTCTTGACATCTGAGTAACATCCTAATGATCCCTTTAACTTTAGGCAAGTTGTTCCTTCAGCTAAGCATGATGGGAAAATGAAATGGAAAGATTCCCTTGCTAGAGTTGGTAATGTTATTCAGAGAGATGAATGGTATTATCAACAAAAAATCATTGACTATCTTGTGATTATTTACTGATTTGCCTTCTCTAATATATTTTCTTTAACCACTTCTAAAATGGATCTTAGAAAAGAGAGCTGATTTTCTTTAATAGTAAGACAATAACAGGATAAGCACACAAACAAACAGAAGACAGAGACCAAGAGAGAAGACCATGACAACAGGAGTCTCTGCTTCCCTTGGCCCTTTAACTAATTTTTCATGGGTTTGGGTTTTTGGGGGCCCAACAAATTCTTCCTTTCTTTTAAAATAATTAAAATAAGAATTTGCCAGTCACAAAGAGTTATATTTAATAAAATACGCTGATCAGTTTATCATTGACTTTTCTGAAAATATGCAGTTCAAACTAACCCAACTAAGACAAACAAACAAGCCAAGGTCTGCAGAGTCTAAAGGATTGTCATCAGCAGTGACTATGAACTAAAGCTCCCTCTTTAATGTGCAAGGAGTAAAATCTGGAGCAAAGAAACATTTCGGGACTCAAATGTTTGATGTTAGATCATCCCTGAAAAAGTCCTAGAAACTAGAAACCTCCAATATTTATCAAGAAAGGCATCAAGGCTAATTCTAGTGACTATAACAAACATAGCTCAAAACTAATAATAATTCCAAGAAAGAGAGGAATATTGAAGGTGGAATTAATAAAGCTCGAGATAAACACTACCACAACAGATATCCAAGGAACAGGAGAGTCACAAATCCATACTACAAATATGTATATTACACTAAACTGATAAGCATTTTTTTTTTTTTTTGGTTTTTCGAGACAGGGAGCAATTATTTATAAAATCTTCTTACTATAAAAGCACAGGCTACTGGCACAACTATTAGGGTGTTTGGCCATCCCATCACCAGAGTAGGTCAGTCCCGGCTGTCTCTCCACCACTGCCAGCAGTCTTTTGTGGGGGTATCTTTTTGGATTTCTGTGGGCCTCTTTAGCACTTTGTTTCTTCCTTTTCTCATGTGGTCTTCATTTACCATGGTCTCCTATTCCTTGTTCTCCCTCTCTGTTCTTGATCCAGCTGGGATCTCCCACTCTCTTTCCCTCGACCCTCGCCCTTCATTGCTCCCACTCATGTCCAGGTTGTTCATGTAGATCTCAGCCATTTCTCCATCATTGGGCCATCCTCGTGTCTTTCTTGGGGTCCTGATTTCCAGGTAGCCTCCCTGGTGATGTGAGTAGCAGTCCAGTCAACCTTGTTCCACCTCTAGTATCCTCCTATGAGTGAGTATATACCATATTTGTCTTTCTGAGTCTGGGTTACCTCACTCAGGATGATTTTTTCTAAATCCATCCATTTGCCTGCAAACCTCATGATGTCATTGTTTTTCTCTGTTGAGTAGTATTCCATTGTGTATATGTGCCACAATTTATTTATCCATTCTTCAGTTGAAGGGCATCTAGGTTGTTTCCAGGTTTTGGCTATTACAAACAATGCTGATATGAACACAGCTGAGCAAGTACTCTTGTGGTATGATTGAGCATTTCTTGGGTATATGCCCAGGAGTGGTATAGCTGGATCTTGGGGGAGATTGATTCCCAATTTTCTAAGAAAGCACCATATTGATTTCCAAAGTGATTGTACAAGCTTGCATTCCCACCAGCAATGGAGGAGAGTTCCTCTAGTTCCACATCCTCTCCAGCATAGAGTGTCTTCAGTGTTTTTGATCTTAGCCATTCTGACAAGCATAAGGTGGTATCTCAGATTTGTTTTGATTTGCATTTCCCTGATGATTAGGGATGTTGAGCAATTCCTTAAATGTCTTTCAGCCATTTGAGTTTCCTCTGTTGAGAATTCTTTGTTTAGTTCTATAGCCCATTGCTGTGGATATTGCTCTATATAAATAAAACACTGATGGCCAGTGACCAGGCAGGAAGTAGGTTGCCAGGCAGTAAGTAGGTGGGACAAAGAGAGAGGAGATTTCTGGGAAGCAGAAGGCTGAGGAGGGAGACTCTGCAGCCACCACCAGGACAAGCAGTATGTAAAGACTCTGGTAAGCCACCAGCCACATGGCAAGGTATAGATTTATAAAAATGAGTTAATTTAAGATAAAAGAACAGTTAGCAAGAAGCCTACCACGGCCATACAGTTTATAAGTGATGTAAGCGTCTGAGTGATTATTTTATAAGTGGATTGTGGGACTGCCGGGCTTGGGGAACCTGCCTGGAGAGAAGCCCTCCAGCAAAAGCCCATTTCTTAATTGGACTGTTGGTCGTTTTGATGTCTAATTTCTTGAGTTCCTTATATATTCTGGATATCAGTCCTCTGTCAGATGTGGGGTTGGTGAAGATCTTTTCCCATTTTGTAGGCTGTCGCTTTGCCTTGTTGACCGTATCCTTTGCTCTACAAAAGCTTCTCAGTTTCAAGAGGTCCCATTGATTGATTGTTTGTCTCAGTGTCTGTGCTACTGGTGTTATATTTAGGAAGTGATCTCCTATGCCAATGCATTCAAGACTACTTCCTACTTTCTCTTCTAGCAGGTTCAGAGTAGCTGGATTTATGTTGAGGTCCTTGATCCACTTGGACTTACTTAAGTTTTGTGCACGGTGACAGATATGGATCTATTTGCAGCCTTCTACATGTTGATATCCAGTTATGCCAGCACCATTTGTTGAAAATGCTTTCTTTTTTCCATTGTACACTTTTGGCTTCTTTGTCAAAAATTATATGTTCATAGGTGTGCGGGTTAATGTCAGGGTCTTCAATCCGATTCCATTGGTCCACATGTCAGTTTTTATGCCAATACCAAGCTGTTTTTATTACTGTAGCTCTATAGTAGAGCTTGAAGTCAGGGATTGCGATGCCTCCAGAGGTTGTTTTATTGTACAGGATTCTTTTGGCTATCCTGGGTTTTTTTGTTTTTCCATATGAAGTTGAGTATTATTCTTTCCAGGTCTGTGAAGAATTGTGTTGGTATTTTGATGGGGATTGCATTGAATCTGTAGATTGCTTTTGGTAAAATTGCCATTTTTACTATGTTGGTCCTGCCTATCCATGAGCATGGGAGATCTTTCCATTTTCTGCCATCTTCTTCAATTTCTTTTTTCAGGGACTTAAAGTTCTTATCATATAGGTCCTTCAGAAACCCCATCCAAGGACTGAGGAGTCTGGATGCAGACATTCATGGCTAGGCCCTGGGTGGAGCTCTGGGTGTCTAATTAGTGAGAAAGAGGAGGGTTTATATGAGCGAGAATTGTTGAACCCAAGGTTGGATAAAGCACAGGGACAAATAGCCAAACGAATGAAAACACATGAACTATGAACCAAAGGCTGAGGAGCCCCCAACTGGATCAGGCCCTCTGAATAGTTGAGACAGTTGATTGGCTTGATCTGTTTGGAAGGCATCTAGGCAGTGGTACCAGGTCCTGGGCTCATTGCATGAGTTAGCTGTTTGAAACCTGGGACTTATGCAGGGACGCTTGGCTCAATCTGGGAGGAGGGGAATGGACCTGCCTGGACTGAGTCTATCAGGTAGATCTCACTCCTCAGGGGAGGCTTTGCCCTGGAGGAGGTGAGAATGGGGGGTGGGCTGAGGGAAAGGGAGGGGGGCAAGAAGGGGGAGAACAAGGGAATCTGTGGCTGTTATGTAGAACTGAATGGTATTATAAAATAAAATTTAAAAAAGCACAGGTTAGGAGAGTTCACAACAAAATTATATCAGACCTTTAAAGAAAAGCTGCAACCAACACTTCTAAAGTAATTACATAATTGTTGAAAGAACACCTCCAAATTTCTTCTACAAAATTAGTATTGGGGGGTGTGTATGGCAAAACAGCTTGACCACACAGCTGCCATGACAGGCTTAGAGACCCAGACACAGCTTCTGACAGGCAACACCTGGACCCAGGAAAAGCCATTAGCTGACCCCACCCAGTGGGGGCCTGCATCTAAGAGGAAATACCTGACATTCCAAACATTCCCTATACTCCTAGACAAATGTCAGCCAATCAGAGTCCTGAACCCTGGAAATTCCCTCATCCCAACATCTGCTTTTTTTTTTTTTTTTAAAAAAAAAAAAAAAACCTCACCCTGCCTCACTCTGCTCTCATCCCTGTGTCAGACAGAGTCCAAGCTCTGAGCTTGAAAATAATGGCTCTTTGCTTTTACATATGGGATTTGGTCTCTGTGGTGGTCTTTTGGGGGTCCCCGCTATCTGGGCATAACAGTCTTGTTCTGTGGTCCGAACCAAGTAAAGATACAACAACAAAAGAAAACTATATACTGCTATGGGATGGTCTGTATGTCAAATTGCTCTGATTGGTCAATAAATGAAACACTGATTGGCCAGTGGCTAGGCAGGAAGTATAGGCGGGAATAACAGAGAGGAGAAAAGAAAGAACAAGAAGGCGGAAGGAGTCACTGCCAGCTGCCGCCCTGACAAGCCAGATGTAAGGTACCCTTAAGCCACAAGCCTTACTTATAGACTAATAGAAATGGGTTAATTTAAGATAAAAGAAGTAGATAACAAGAAGCCTGCCATGGCCATACAGTTTATAAGTAATATAAAGCATCTGAGTGATTATTTTATATGTGGGCTGTGGGACTGCGGGGGCTTGGTGGGACCTGGAGAGAAGCTCTCCAGCTACAATATACTGTTGTCCCTGATAAACACAGGTACAAAATTTGTTTGCAAATAGAATGGTTCAACATCCACAAATTTAAAAATAATTTAATACAGCATAAAAATAGACTCAAAGATACAAGTTATGTGATTATTTCAATGAGTGCAGAAAAGATCTTTGACAGTATCCAACATTACTCTATGATGAACATTCTAGAAAAAAGTAGTGGTAGAAGTGATATACCTATGTATCACAAACCACAGTCAACATCTTCTTAAATGGAGAAAAAGTCAAACCAACTGCCATTAGTTAAATCTAGGATGAACATGGGGCTGCCCACTGTGTAGACTCCTATGCAGTATACTGATTGAATTTTTAGATATGCAAAAGACAGTAGAAGGAAATAGAAGGGTTACAACTCATACAGGTATCTAGTGACTTAGAGAGTCTCCCCATTGTAGTGTAAAGATTGCTATAGAAAAGTAAACTGAAATGAAATAGAATAGATAGAGAAATGCATGCATTAGAACACTTAAGCATTTTTCAGGCAGGCTTTCTCTGTATAGCTCAAGTGTTAGACCCCAAAATCTTGGGTCTCAAGTAGGTGACCCAAGAACCCAAACTCCAGTCCAGTTGATGCATAGCAAGAGGTGTTTATTAATGCAGCTGTACAGTTGGGCAAACTCCGCTCCAAAGAGCAAAAGTCGCATCTTACTGTAGCCACAAGGGTGCTTTTAAAGGAAAAACCCACAAAAGCCATTGTTAGTTAATTGGCAGCGCTGTGCTCTTACCCTGCAAGGAAATGTCATGAAACATGACAGAATCTGCTAATAAGAGTTTTATTAAAGATAAAGGAACAGAGAGTGCGCAGGTCTATAGGAAACATGTGTGTGGAGAAGAAGGAACCGAGAACATGGCGCCGGATTTTAAAGGCTGGGGACAGGTCGACGTCACTACTCCACGCGTGCACGTAGATCACATGGCCATGTTGTGCACCTACGTAGCCATGCCACGTCACAGATCCTGGTCACTCGAGATGCCTTGACCCAGAAATGGTTATCTTGACCTGGAACTGGCTAGGCGGAAGTGTCTACCTGGCATATGCAAACACGCCCGACCGTGGGGGCGGGTTGTGAACCCTTCAGCCATAAGATTACAATTCCCATACAATCACATTTCATAAGATCATGGTCTGATCACAGAGTGGGTTTAGTCACGTCCACATGTACATTCTTCCTGAAACCTCAAGGGGGGTATCAGGGTGGGAGTGGAGTTTACACAAAGGTCACAGTGGTCCTTCCTGGAACACTTGCAACTATCCCAGTCATGGTGGAGCACATCTCTTAACAGAAATCTTTTTACATTGTTACATTGTTACAGGGGTGGTTGAATAATGATTGAGTCAGCTTGCCCTTGGAACTAGATTTTTAGTTTCTCATTTCCTGGGGCTTGGGGGTGTAAGCCTGAAGGGTTAGGGTCTTTCACAAGCATACTCCAAAAGGCTTAAACTCATGATCTTGCACATGCTAGGTGAACACACTACTACTACTACTACTGAGTCATGTACTCAGCCTCAGATGTTGCAAAGTACAATGTGAAGATGTGGATTTCCAGCATCAGACAAAATGGTGATATTTTGTGTCCTCCAATCTCTGCTTAATAACTACCTGGAAGCTCTCCTTAGGATCATTTTCCTCTAATGCTTGATGTTTTTACTGATTTTCTTTCAGCTCTTCATTTAGTTAATCTCTCTCTCTCTCTCTCTCTCTCTCTCTCTCTCTCTCTCTCTCTCTCTCTCATTTTCCACATCCTGTGTTCTCTCTGCTTTGGATTGCTATTGCTTCGCTGGCTGGTTGGATGATGGTGACAGAAATGTAATGGACCCATCATTCACCCAGGAAAAAAATGTTTTCAAACCCATTTGAGTCATCTGCTCTTATTCTGACATTAATTCTCTTAATATATCAAGCAACGTGAGAGCTCTTTGTTCTGAGCTCAGCTCCTTCCATGTGTTTTGACTTTTAAATTTGTATGAGGTTCTTTTGTGAAAAAAGCCGGATGTTTAGCAAAGCAAAAGGTTTTGTCTTTAACGGATTATTTCATGTCTGAGAGAAAAATAAGTTTTTCTCCTATTCTCTTGGTGTGAAGCATGGGTGTGAAAAAAGCTGGTGTAAGCAACCACTGCACAAGAGTGAGCACAATTACTTGGAAGGATATTATGTGGGTTCATGGGCAGGATATGACACGTTCCTTTTCGTTTTTAATTGAACTGTGAAATCTGGACAGCCAGATGCAATCAAGGTGTGATTTTTTCCAACCCAACAGACAGACCCGTGAAATGTTTGCCAAATTTTGACTTCTCCTTTCATTGTCAAAAGCACACCAACTAAGAACTGCACCCCACCCGACACCACTGCAAAGCAGCAGGAAGTAGAGAGATGAGGGACTGGATTCCCAACATCCTCTTCAAGGGCACACCCCCAGTGATGCAACAGTAGCAGCTACTTTGGGAATTGTTTTCATTTCCCCATTCTGATTTGCCTGAGATTGTGAATTCTGAAGAGATGCCAATTAAGATTTTATCTGTTAATTTTTCTTTTCTTTTTCTTTTTTCTTTTTTTTTTTAGATTTGCAGAACCCACAATATCTGGTGATCTTCAGATAGTATCAGAGCATATTTATTAGTTCTGCTCACTAACATAAAGCCTATATATTTCTGTGAAGTTTCACTTTTAGAAAAATAATAAATCTGTTTAAAAATTACAGAACTAGTCTCCAGAACATCAAAACCATTTGGGTGAGTCCCATTAAAAAAAGAGAGTAGATATTGAAGATTCTACCCAGGACTTTGTTTCTCCGTCCATTGTCTCTCATTAACATCTCTGCTTGCCTCCAAAAGCCTACTGCACTCCTGAGTTCAAACTAGAACTTTAGAACAATGACCTTTATTGTTGTATTTAAATGTCATAATTAAATCCAATGCCTTCCAATCAGCAATCAACTCACTTCCTGAATCCTGGCTTTTGAGTGGTGAGCAGCCAGGACCAGGGCATATAACATTAACTCCCTTCCTAACATGCCACAGCTCTCTAAAATTCCACCAGCTTCCCACAGCACCAGAGGAGAGCAATAAAGCCCTTGACACACAGCTTTGTGGCAGACATGTTCTATCCACAGAGGTTGTAATTTTCCCTGTATTGATTCTGGTTTTACTACCTAATTTGCTTACTTTTGAAAATTATTTGTAGGCTTTGTCAGGTACACTGCCAATATATTGGGTACATATCAACTTGCTGCACAGATTATTGGATTTCAGAACAAAAATTTTATGACTCTAACTTAAATTCTCCCTAGTCAACCATTATCAGATATGGGCATTTCCTTTCCCTACTATTCTAAGATATTACATATGGTAGGATAAGTAACCACCTATTTAGAATAAAAACCACCCTTATCTATTTACTCCTCTACTTTCCATCAAATTAAGATTTGTTTTAAATTTTACTAGCTTTTAATTTGAAGGCAAATAAATACTTTGTAGAATTCTTGAAGTATGGTTTTCAAGCAAGCAGGAAAAAATATAATAATCTATTTAGGAAGAGTTTAATTCAGCTTTTTGAGGCATAATAGTTATAGTTGTAGATAGGTAAAGAATACAATGTAAAATTCTGAATATATATTCCAGAAAATATGTCTATTTTCTATATCACCCAGGTTTTCTTTTTATAGTTGCATTCAATTATGGCTTGGAAATGCTTGGATAAAATTTCTTATATCCTGTAAACATGGGCTTTCCCCATCAGAATTCTCCCAAATAATACAGTATAAAAACTAATTCCCTTGCAAAGAGAACTTTCTGTGGTGAGAGTTAAGGACTACTCTCACTGATCATCCAGTAGCAAATGGTCAGTCCTGAAAAAAAAAAAAACAAAACCATACAAATAACATTCTACAGACTCACTGGGCTGTATTTAGGAATATATATATATATATATATATATATATATATATATATATATATACATATATACATATATATGTATATGTATATATGTATACACACACACACACATATATATATATATATATATATATGCCTGTACCTATACCTAAATACATATACATACACATGATGCATGTAATAACAATGAAAAAAAGAGGTCATGTATTTGAACAAGGGCAAGCAGGGGTTCATGGGAAGGTTTGGAGGGAGCAAAGGGAAGGGTAACTGGTATAATTATATTATAATCTCAGAAATGAAACAAACGAAAATCTCATTCTGCAGCAATAACACTCTTCACTATCGTAATAATTGCAAGATGATTTAAAACGTGGAGGTGGCTGGGTCAGGGATACATGCAAAACTGTGGTGTTTTATATCAAGACTTTGTTACATGTGGATTTGGGTTCCTGCCAGTGTCTCAGAACCTTACCTTATGGGCACAGAAGCACAAACTGTATGAAATAATCATCGCAGTAAAACTAATTAAAAAATTCATCATCTTGCAATTTCTGTTAGAAATATATTGATTTGTTTATTATCATGGGCACATACCAATTCTTCTGGCAGATTTCAAGTGCAGCAGTGCAGTGTTAACTACAGCTTCATGTTCTACATTAGGTCAGCAAATGTGCCTGCCTTATAACTGCAAGTTTAGACACATTGGCCAACAGCTGCCTGACCCCTCCTCTGACCCCCTGATACCCACTAGTCTACTCTCCGGTCCATGAGCTCCAGAATGGAAACTCTACCTAAGACCTGGAGTATGCCTTTCTGTGCCTGAGTCACTTTCCTTACTATACTGTCCCTTAGGAGTCATCCAGATTCCATGCTTTTTTTTTTTTTTTTCATATAGCTTCTACTGTGACTTAAAGGGAAAGGGACATTATTACACAGAGATATGGTATTTTGTTTTGACCTTCATCTTATCACAAATCTCAAATATCATTGGGGGAAAGGGGATTCAATGTCTTTTAAATTATGTCTGTTGTATTTTTTTTTTCCATTTATCTGTTTCCCTTGGGAGTGTGATGTTGAAGATTGAACAAAGGGTCTCATGCATGGAAGGTAGGCACATTACTGCCAAACTAACCTCAACTCCATTATCAAAGTTCATAACTGACAAAATTAGATAATATTGCACAATAATAATAAACATGAAAAATTTGGTTTTTGATTCATAACGACTATAGAGTGGTTATTTGTTACCTGAGAAATTCTTTTTTTGTTTTTTCTGTTTTTTGAGATCTGTTTCAGTCCTAGATCTCACTCTGTAGACCAGGCTGGCCTTGAACTCACAGAGATCCGCCTGCCTCTGCCTCCTGAGTGCTGGGACTAAAGGTGTGCGCCACCATCGCCCAGCTCCTGAAACATTCTTAAGTTTCAATTCTGGATATTTATCAGTAGGGCCTTTGAGGGAAGTAATTAAGATGTGATGACATAGTTAAAGTTGAGTGTACAAGATAGGATTAGGGCTCTAAGAAGAAGGAGAGGAGACTAGAGTCTTCTCTATCATAAGATGTGACAGCCTGGAGGTACTCAGCTGTGGTCCCTCACAGAAACCAAACTGATCCCGTCCTTGATAATGACGTTCTTTTTTTCCCTAATTCTTTTTTTTTATTAATTAAATTTATTTATATTTACATCCTAACTGCAGTTTCCCTTCCCTCCTCTTCTCTCATTCCCTCTCCTCCCCTCTCCTTTACGCCCACATCCATTCTTCCTCTGTTTCTGTTCAGAAAGGCATAGGCCTCCCCTGGGTGTCAAAAACGCATGGCATATCAAGTTGAGATAGGACTAAGCTCTCCCCTTGTATTAAGGCTGGAATACTGACATTCTTTTTTCTTTTCTTTATTAAGAAATTTTTTATTCATTTTATATACCAACCACAGATCCCCCTCTCATCCCTCCTCCTGCTCCCCCCAGCCTTCCTCCCCCATCCCCTTCTCAGAAAAGGTAAGGTCTCCCATGGGGAGTCAGCAATGGCTGGTACATTCAGTTGAGGCAGGTCAAAGTCCCTCTTCCCAGCATCAAGGCTGTGCAAGGTGTCCCACCATAGGTAGTGGGCTCCAAAAAGCCAGCTCATGAACCAGGCATGAATCCTGATCCCACTGCCAGAGGCCCCTTAAACAGACCAAGCTACACAACTGTCTCACTTATGCAGAGGGCCTAGTCCAGTCCCATACAGGCTCCACAGCTGTTGATCTAAAGTTCATGAGTTCCCACTAGCTTGGTTCGGCTGTTTCTGTAGATTGGCATTCTTGTCTTCAAAGCCTGGTATTTGAGCCATTCACTATGAATTTTTTAAATTACTTGGATAGTTCTGCTTTTAAATTTTTCTCTTGACAAGTTGACCAAGAATGGAACAATTCTCTAGGCAGACCATGACAGTGACTAGACAAATCTACACATGAAATAAATTATATGCATTCAAATAGGTGTGGACATACACAAAGGCATGCATGTTGAGACTTAAAAAACACAGCCAGCCTGAGTTTCAGGTAATAGTGTTGTACCAATGTCAGCTCTCTCCTTTTGATATTGTAACAGTTAGGAAATACATTAACCATGGTAAAAGCTGGGTGTAAGGTTGAAAAAAAATTCCATGTGCTATTTTTGCAACTTCCTGACAGTGTACAATGTAATAATTTCAAAAATAAATTTTAAAGAAAGGTAGGTTAAGAATAAAAGTAAGTGTGTTAGAAGGTTTGTAGGGGACATTTCTGGAGAGTAAATTCTCTGAGTTATTGTGAGAGGACATAGTTCCCAATGACTTAGAGCATCTCTAACTACCAAGGTGGCATTGAGAGGTAATGAGTCAAAATACCATAGGCTGACCTTTTCTTTTCTCCCACATTTACCACAAGTTACAGATGGTGTCAATTCTCCTTTAATCCTTGCTTTGTTTTATGATGGGATTTGTAAAACTGTTTTGTTCCAGTCTCAAATGACTAATGACTAAGCCTACTTTCCAACACTAATTACTTAGAGACATTACATAGTATTAAACGTAAATTTTAACTTGTTATATAAAATTTATATTATATTCCTAATTGTAGTTCTTTTTTTTTTTCACTCTTTGGGAGCCTGCCACCCAGTTCCCATAGAAATACATGGGGATGATTCTTATTTATGACTACTGGGTCTTAACTTGGCTTGTTTCTAGCCAGCTTTTCTAACTTAAATTATCCCATTTCTCTTCAATTACATTTTTTCTCTAGGCTTTTACCTTTCTTTATCCTTTGTATCTTTCTTTCCTTCTTATTCCATAGCTGGCTGTATGGCAGTGTGGCTGTGTGGCTGTGTGGCTGTGTGGCTATGTGGCTGCCCCTGGCCTTCTCCTCTCCTCCTTTTCTAGCACCTTCCTCGCCCTTTTTCAGATTTCTCCTCCTATTTATTCACCCTCCCTGGCAGCCCCTCCTATCCCTCTACTGCCCAGCTATTGGCCTCTGGGCTCTTTATTAGACCATCAGGTGTTTTAAACAGTGAAAGTAACACAGCTTTACAGAGTTAAACAACTGCAACAGAAAAGAGTTCAGCACATCTTTGCATCATTAAACAAATATTCCACAGCCTAAACAAATGTAACACATCTTAAAATAATATTCTACAACACCTGTTAGGTGTTATTAATTATAATTAATTATTAATTGACTAGCCAAGCTAATCAAGTTTTGGGTGCTCTTTTAAACTTTGGTTTAAAAATTTTTTAAAGTATGGCCCAGTCTTTCATTATTTTTTTTCCAAGAGAAAGAACAGAAAAGATAATGCTTTTTTGTTTTTCTCTTTTTTCCAGGCAGGGAATTAATTCAATTCCCCCAAATTTCTTAGAGCTGGATAATATTGTAATTTTTAGTTAAAATCTATTTTTTAGTCAGAATCTATATTAAAAATAGGGAATTATTCTCATTTTGGGGAAAATCTGCAAAGGGAGAAAAATCTGAATTTGCCCTTACACACATTGGTTTTTTTGCTACCTTATCAGCAAAATAGTTCTAGTCATGTAATTGAAGGGGAAGCTGTTATCACGCTGGCAATCATAAAAAGAAGTGACTAATAGCTGACTCTGTGCTTTTAACAGCTCACTCTTCCTGCTGGGCAAATGACCACAGGGGTTAATGTCTCCACTGTAAAATTGATTCCTGGGACTTCATTTTCATGCCCTATAGATATTGCGAGGTGAAGAGGTGTTATTGGTTCTTCATAGTCTCCAACTTTCAAGCCAAATTTGAAAAATGCTTTAGCTCCAACAATTTTAGGGTGATTTTCTATGGTCTATTAGCACACCAGAAAGAGTCAGAACAAACAGTCAAAACACATTTAGCACACATCTTTGGGAGCTGCAAATTTATTTGGGGAAAGCAATGTGGAAACATTCTCTTAATTGATGGTCAACACAGAGGACAGCAGTGACGGTGCAGCAAGCCTTCTTCTACAGAAGTTACAAAATGGAATTCTACTCAGCAACGTTGTCGTTTTCAAATTGTTGAGAGAAGAATATGCACGATTCCAAATGACCTGGCTTTTACTTTAGTGGTTTAGTGCTCATTGAATATTCTCTCTCTTCTCTCTGTCTCTGTCTCTCTGTCTCTGTCTCTCTTTGTCTCTCTCTGTCTCTGTCTGTCTGTCTGTTTCTGTGTGTGTGTGTGTGTGTGTGTGTGTGTGTGTGTCTCGTACATTGGTAGTTTTCCTCTGCTGGTCTCAGCATTATTGTCTTGAGCCACACTCTCTCAACAAACAGGAAGCTTGCCAATTCAGCTAAGCTGGTCAGCCATTGAGCTCTTGGGTTTTACCCATCAGCGTTCCCCACAGCACTGGTGTTACAAGTGTTGTATAGCCATGCCTAGCTTTTTACATGGATATTGGAATTAGAAGTTACGCTTCAAAGCAAGTACTTTCCTTGCTCACAGAGCCCTCTCCCCAGACATATCTGTAATGGTTGTAGCCCCATTTTCTTAATGTTTTAATGCTAAATGCTTTCTTTAATGCTAAAGCTTTAAATGATAAATGTTATATTGATTAAAAACTTATCTAAAACATATGTTCGATTTTTATGTGTTAGCTTTGTTTAAGTGGGTCAGGACTGAGGAGATGGCTCAGTTAGTAAAATACTTTCTGTGCATCCTGAGTATCATACCCAGCACCCAGCACCAGCACCCAGCACCAGCACCAAGTTGGATGTGATAGAGTGTGCTTTTAATCCTAGTTCTCGGAAGATGCAGACAGGAGGATGTCTGAGGTTTGCCAGTCAATCAGCCTATCCTACTTAGTGAGCACCAGGTCTAATTAGAAACTCTGTCACTCACAAAAACAAACAAGTACATAAATCAAGTTGGCTAGCTCCTGAGGGACAACTATTTTGGAAGTTGTCCTCTAGTCTCCACATATGTGTGCACCTCTGCCGCATGAACATGCACACCACACACACACACACACACACACACACACACACACACACACACACACATACACACGCAGATATGTTGCAGTGTGTGTGTGTGTGTGTGTGTGTGTGTGTGTGTGTGTGTGTTCATCAGTTTATTGCCAGCCTGGCCTGGGCTGAATGGGGAGAATCTGCCTTAAAGCACAAAACCAAACCTTGTATAGAGAGTTGAACTGTGTCATGGAATATGTTCAGACAGACACAGTCTCACTTCCTGGTACTATAAATTTCTATGAAGATATTCTTAAACAAATTGAGTGTTCTCTATTATTTTCATATTTATTTCATATTTATTTCAAAAATAAAAAGAATAGTTAATGTACATGGGAATTGTGTAACATAAATTGAATTGTTCTGGAATTTAATTTCTCAAAGGTGCTGTGCGTTATGCAACTTTCAAAGTACCATTTCTCTGACATAATTATAACAGGCTTGCAAATTATTGTTATATATACATCTCCTCTGAGTGAACAGGACAAGCCCAGGTTAGAATGTGATTATTACTGAGGTCACAATCGGACATTAGGAATTCAAGCAGAAAAACAGCTCCTTCCTTCTTTGGTATGGTTGAAAATAAACTTTTTAAAGTTTATTTGTAATAAAATTGATCTATAGTCTTTTCTGACTTTTCTGAATTCTCACAGGTAACTACCTTAGGTCATAACACCCCAGGTGAAATAAAAAACAAACAAGTGTTTGAAGAAGCGTTTTATTTATTGAAACATTACCCAGGAGAAAGCCCTATCCATTACGGCAGCATGGGGTAAGAGCTCATAACTGTAAAGTTATGAGCAACTCATGCTTTGGCTGGAGTACAAAGCCTATTTCTGATATCAACAGACTCAGATAGTCAGTTATGATTTGTTGGAAATAAATTTATCACAATATTTTAAATTGTGTGACAATTTCATACAATGTATTTTAAACATATTTGCCCTGAACTACCACTCCCATGTCCAAATGACCCCTTATATCCCCCAACTCTCTCTCTCTCTCTCTCTCTCTCTCTCTCTCTCTCTCTCTCTCTCTCTCTCTCCTCACCAACTACAATTTGTGCAGCTGAAATATTCTTGGGTGTATAACCACCCATAGGAATGTGGATTACCTACCAGGAGCCACACTTTTTATTAGTCATAATTTTCTAAACTCCAAATAAATATTCACCACTTTGGACTTTTGTCTGATGCATATTAAAGTTTTTCTAACGTGGGTATGGAATGAAGACACATTACCCTGAACCTGGTATCATGTAGTAATCATATTGTCCAAAGAAGTCCTACCTTGGTGAGTAGGGACATGGTGTTCACATAACTAGGAGTCCTTGAGGATACACTATGAAGTCTGAAATAACCCCTTCTCCACATATTGAGGCACCACTAGGGTATTCTCATGACAATGATAAGTACAGTAGGTATGTATCCAGCCAATAAAAAGAGAGATGAGTGTGGGGTCCTGGTCTGTTAAGCCACTAATAAGTGATGCCTGGGTTCCTTTGTTGTCCTCCAGGGGACAGGGTATTTGGCCATCAGAATGTCACACTCATTTGCTAATTCAGCTTCTCTACCTGTTAGAATTTTTGAGATATTGTGCTTTAGATTGTTGTGCTTTATTCTTTTGAATATTGAAGCATGTAAATAAGATGTATTTGCATTTTACTTGCACGCTAGTCTGTCTGCCCTAACAGTGAACATATTAAAATCACTCAAGCATGTAAGTCCAAAAAGAAATGTATTTTGAAATTTCCAACTCCAGCATTATGGTATTTGTCTTCCACACATTGTGGAACATTGCAAAAATCCAATTTCTAGAAATGTAAAATAGAGGTAATGATAACAGTTCTATCACAGGACAGCATGAGGAAAAAATGATACATGAAGCAACTAGGAAAGTCTCTTAAATACAGAAGTCCTTTATAAATGTTAACTGCTGGTAGACTATAAATGTGTATAACTTGGGGCCAAAGCTGAATGGTCATGAACACCTTGACCTGATCTTCTGGATGAGCTATAAATAAATTATTTTATGCATTATATGGCTAACTATTATTCCCCAATACCCAAGCACTTTAAGGGTCCACTGAGACCTACAATAGTGTGTACCATTCACTGGCAAATGTCACAATCATATAAATACATGATTTAATCTTCGTATGTTTATGTTTTTTTGTCATGAATCAGTTCCTCGATGCATTTTATCATATTCATTCATGGTATACGTGCGTGTACATGAATGCAAGCACATACACACATGCACTTTGTGATTAAGTGGTCACCTTCCACAGTGCCGCTCTCAGAAACTGAACTGAAGTTATCAGGCTTAACAGCAAGCAGCTTTACACTCTGAGAGCCACTGCACCAGCTCCCGAAATGCTATTATCTCTCTTTGAAATATTTTTGCTGTGTGTGTTTATGATATGTGCATATGTGTTTATGGTGTGATGGTGTGTGTGTATAAGTGAGAGAGAGAGAGAGAGAGAGAGAGAGAGAGAGAGAGAGAGAGAGAGAGAGAGCACATTTAGGGCATAGACACCATGGTAAATATGTGGAGGTAAGGAGACACGTTTTTGGAGTGGTTTCTCTACTTTCACCTTTACAAGGGCTCCAAGGTTTGCATTGGAAGCACCTTCATCCACTCCACCTTCTCACTGGCTTATCCATTTGTAAAAATATTTCTTTTAGCCCTCTGGGTTATATGAGCTAAGCTCCTAACCAGTGTCTGCTCTTCTTATATTAGCACACAGTATGGTAGTTTGAAAGAAAATGGCCCCCAAAGTGAGTGGCACTATTAGGAGGTGTGCCCTTGTTGGAAGAAGTGTGTCACCGTGGGGATGGGCTTTCAGGTCTCTTTTGCTCAAGCTTCCCTCACTGTGACAGTCAATTGACTTCCTGTTGCCTGCAAGATGTAGCACTCTCAGCTCCAGCACCACATCTGCCTGCACACCACCATGTTCCATCATATGATAATGGATTGAACATCTGAAACTACAAGAACCCACACAGTAAATGTTTCTTTATAAGATTGCATGGTCAAGGCATTATTTCACAGCAATAGCAAACCCTAACTAAGGAAAGGGACTCCTAATAATTTGTTTGGAAGAAATTGGACTTTGATACTTTGGGTTATGAAAGCAGTAGAATGCTTTAAGCACTGCTTACTGACCATACTAGCATGAAGACAGTGTGCTGTAGTTGATTTGAACTGTGTCAGAGTGTGGCTCATTCAAGAAGTTTCAAATGAAAGAATTTATATGTTGCTAGAGATTTTCTTGTGATATTTTGATGAAGAAAGTGGCACCTTTTGCCTTGTCTGAGAGTCTGCATGAGCTAAAGTGAAGAAATTTGGATTATTTTTATTGCAGAAGAAGTCTCAAAAGCTTGTATAGACTCTGTTATGTGATATTGTGTAACTCTATGAAATTATAATAAAAGAGCAAGCTGAGCAAAAAAATTTGAAGGAAAAAGGCACAGAAAGTGGAATGGAGTTAAATCATCTCTTCAAGAGATAAATGATTAAGAAATAAATAAAGAAGTTGACCTCAAGTAAATCATCCAATAAGTTCCAATGTGAAAGAATGAAAAAACTTAGAGCTGTGTGAAAAATATACCAGGAGAGAGGTTGGTGGATCTCTGAGTTAGGCTAGTGTCGTAGAGCAAGTTTCAGTTAGCAAGTTAGGAGCTAAAGACAAAAGCTGTGAAGATGTAACTAAGCAAGGGGCATGTTCAGCCCACAAGGTGCAGAACTTTGCAGCTTCAGCCATGTGGTTCTGGCTTAGAGTCAGAAGAAAAAGTTATGAAATAAAGCTGTTGAGCCAGGCTGTGTCAGGGGGTCCTGGAGGCTAGTGAAGAAGCATTAGTGAAGCTGTGAAGTTGAAGCTTGTATGCTTGGAGAATTCAAGATGGAGATGACAGATCATCACCTGTCAAGAAGCACAGTAAAGGAGTGGAACAGGCACAAGAAAGAAGTATGTGCAGTCAAACCTGAACTGAGTTGGAAACAAAAGCATTTTGACATGGACATGGAGATGCAAGTTTGTCCAGCTGTTTCAGTTTTCTTTTGTCAATTTTCTTTTATTCTTTCCGCATTTTGAATGTGTGTCATCTTGTTTATATGTTCTATTGTTGCTTTTTTTTTTTTTTTACAGATTACATTTGATTCATTGTCTCAGAGAATTACTTGCCATTTACTTATATTTTTTTTGAGTTATGTATTTTTTTTTTATTCTATAAGCTTTGGACATGGGTGTGTGGTGTTGAAGAATGTGGGTAGCACTTAGAGTGGGTTGTTGGAGGTGTCATGTGGGTCGATTCGAGTCTCTTTTGCTCAAGCTTCCATCAGTGTGACAGTCAGTTGACTTCCTGTTGCCTGGAAGATGTAGCACTCTCAGCTCCAGTACTATGTCTGCCAGTATGCTGCCCTGCTCCCTATCATAATGATAATGGATTGAACTTCTGAAACTTTAAGCAAGCCACACCAATTAATTGTTTTCTTTGTAAGAATCGCCATGGTCATGGTGTCTTTTCACAGCAATAGAAACCCTAACTAAGACACATGGTTACCTATCAGTTCACCTTAGATACAATATACATTCTCACATGGCATGGGAATGTGACTATGCTTCTACTTGTTTCCAGACTTTTTTATTTGTTCAGTAATTTTCTGGCACTTGAAAATAATTTGATATTTGCTTTACTGCTTATAAACACAGCCCCCAAGGAGCCATTAAAAATTCACACTCTATAAATTTGATAGCAGATTACATCCTTAAGTATTTGGGCCAGAATTTCCATCTTCTTAGCTGATATAATTTAAGCCCACTTACACGAGGCATTCCATAATCAACTGGTAAAGAGAGTCAGGCAAATTATTTTTCCATAAAACTCAATTGATTCCTATGGTGTATCATGATGTTATGGTGATATCTTTATCTTTAATGCACCATTTATAACACACATACAGTTTTAGATGATAATCAGTGCAAGCAAGTGCTTTATAATGTGGCAAAACATGTTAGGAATGGCAGAAAAGAATTCCAATATGGTATAATGCTGCAAGCAAGGAGAGAGCAAAGAACTGAGTCTCACCATCCATTGTTGGATCTTTAGTCACAGTCTAAGCTGCAACTGAAGGCCAACGTCAAATGCTTTGAATAATCAACCCTCCTCTGAAAGCAAGCAAAAAGCAGTCAGCTAGCTTTTGGGTATGAATCGTGTGTATCTGATTCAGTTCAAGTTAGACAACAACACAAAGCTTGTATGTAAGTTGTCATGCACAAAGTTATCAAAGTAGGCTGTGGAGGAAATCAAACCCACAGCATGAAAGCACATCCACTTCTAAGTCAGCATCCAGTGTTCATGTCCCTTTGGCACTGACAACAGAGTAGCCAAACATAGTGATTATACATTGTACAGTTGCTACATTGGACACCTTGCTTACTGTTCCCTTACAGAGTTGCTAGATGACTCTCTCTAATCTTTTGTCTACTTTCATCTCAGCTACATTATCAGTCCTGATCATCTTCTGGGTTCCACCAAAATCCTTCCCTGGTTAATGACTCTCAGACATGCCATTCGAGGTCCATCTGCAACCCCCATAATGAAGCTTTTATTCCCCAGAGGATTTCTACAGTATAAATTCAATGTATACCTATCTCTACACTGCATATCTAGTGGTTTCAAAACTTGAATTAAAGTCCCACCTTCTTGCCATAAAACCTGCCTTGACTAAAGATAGCCTGTCTCGAATTTCTGTAGGTCAACTTCTAAGTCTGACTATTGCCTCCATGATGCAAATAGGAGAATTTATTGTAGCATGAATCTTAAAAAGTCTTATTAATAAAAACAACCCCAGAGTGAGGTATTGGGGTAAACGCTGAAAGGTCAGAGAAACAAAACAGGCCACAGCTAACCTCACCTCACCTACTTCTTAGCTGATCCTGCTTCCTGAAACTGGAAGCCTCTGTGTCATCATCCAAATGGATCTCAGCTGAACTGCTGCTAAAAGCTTAAAAGCTTAACAGGCTCTGGTTCCTGGTTTTCACACCTTATATACCTTTCTGCTTCCTGACATCACTTCCTGGGATTAAAGGAGTGAGTCACCATGCCTGGCTGTTTCCAGTGTGGCTTCGAACTCACAGAGATCCAGACAGATCTCTGCCTTTGGAATGCTAGGATTAAAGGTGTGAGTGCCACCATTTTCTGGTCTCTGTATCTAGTGGCTGTGCTGTTCTCTGATCCCAGATAAGTTTGTTAGGGTGCACAATATTTTGGGGAACACAATATCACCACAGTTTATCTATCCTTTTGAATATTCTACAATATACCCTGAATTTTTCTCTTTCATAAACTAACCTTTTACATACTTGAACACAAGCAGTATCACTTGACATCTTATTTATTAACTTAGTGGTTGCACTTTTGAGTATGACAAATTACTATTGGTATAACTTTGGGTTTTTATTTGTTTTGTTTTTGTATTTTTTTTAATTCTACAAAAGCAATCTATAAATCACAGTAAGGGCAGGATATTTGCAGAATCAGGAAAAAATTGTACAACCTAATATACCTTCGAAACATAGAATTACTATTCCTTATAGAAACCATTACTAGATTTTAAAATAGTTCCAGAGATGTTAAGGATCCAAGACTTTATTCAGCTTTGAATATTGGCTTAAGAATCTTTCAGAGTTTAAAAAGTGATTAAATTTAATGGACAATGACACCCTTTAACTCAAAGTCACATTTATCTTAATATATTTCTCATTTTGTAGAGATAAATTGGGGGAGACCTTACTCAGTAACACAGGTATTTCTTAGTCACCCCACATGCTCACTGTAAAATTATAACACCTCTACTCCTATTCATCCTAGAGGAAGAGAGATGAGGGAGGGGGTCTGATAATAGTGGGTAACCACTATTCAACCCAGTTGTTGAAATACAAATGGGACAGCTAAAATGGCCTCTGACACTGGATATTTTTTCACAGCTTTCCTGTTTTGTTTTGTTTGTTTGTTTGTTTGTTATGTTTTTTCAGGCAGGGTTTCTTTATATAGTCCTTGCTGTCCTGGAACTAGCTCTGTAAACTAGACTGGCCTCGAACTCTACCTTTCTCTGCCTTCCTCTACCTCTTGAGTGCTGGGATTAAAGGCATGCACCACTACTGCCTGGCTGCTTTCTTATATTTTTAACACAGTTTTAAGTTGACTTTATTTGTTGACTTTCCTTTTTCAACCTTTTTGGGCCTTTTTCTTCTTTGTGAGTTTCTGAAATTTACGATTTTCTCAAAGAACCCCCTCAATGTTCTCATAAAATTGTGCTTGTGTTTCTGATTTAAATAATACTACTATATGAGACAGTATAGTATTGTGGTCAAGAGCACAGTTTACCAGATCACACTGACTGGGTTTGTACCCAGGACTCAAGCTTGCTCCTATGTGGCATTCTAATCTACTTTCCAGACTTCTGGAAGGGCCATGTTCTTCTGTGTGGTAAATTTGACCTAGTAATCTTCATATTAATATCTGTAAATGTGTCTTCATTGTTACATATTTAGATTCCCTTATTGAAACCGATGAAGACAGATATATTTTAGAATGTAGAGATTTTTAGAGTTTAGAAAGATTATATAGCATGTAAGCTATACATTATTTAACAAGTCAAGAGTTATCTAAGATAACATCCCTGGATCAAAAATATTGATCAATTTTTGGTACAAAATAAAGACATTTTCACTAATGACAGAAAAAAAATATTCATATTTTTCAAGATGTTGAGTCACACAATTCTGCTTTAAAGAGAATAAGTAATGTAATATTTTACTACCAACTTACTTTTAAAAACATGTTTGATTTTCAGAGTTATTTTTGGAAGTTTTAGAGGAGAATGTTGCTATTGTTTCTTTGTTTGTTTATCCCAGAAGAAAGTTCATTTACCCACTATGGGTTCAAGTCTCACTGTAATCTGTCATTAGTCTTTCTGTTTTTCATGTCTTCTCTTCTTATACTTTCTTAATGATGACTTTGAAACTCTTGGCTTGATTTAGTCCTTATTTGCCTTCAGTATTGGCTGAGCCAAATCAATAAGGTACCTTTTGATATTAAATTGAGGTATTGTGCTGGCTAGTCTTATGTCAACTTGACACAAACTAGAGTCATCAGAAATGAGAGAACCTCAATTTAGAAAATGCCTCTATGAGATCAAGATGTAGCAAGTCTGTCAGGCATTTTCCTAATTAGTGATTTATTGGAGAAATCTCAGATCACTATGAGTAGTACAATCTGTGGGCTAGTGGTACTAGATTCCATAAGAAAGACTAAGAAAGTCATGATGAGCAAGTCTGCAGCATCCCTCTGTGGCTTATGCATCAGCTCCTACCTCCAGGTTCCTGACCTGTTTGAATCCTTATCCTGACTTCCCTAAATGATGAACAGTGACATAGAATTGTAAGTCAAATAAACACTTTCCTCTCCAAGTTGCCTTATTCATGGTGATTCATCACAGCAATAGTAACCCTGACTAAGACCAGAGTACAGTCAGAAATTGGAGGTCAGAGCAATAGACATTCATGATAATCGATTTGATTGGCTTGTCAACTTCAGCAGCAGGTGCATGTCTAGTTATTTCTGATAACATTTCCTAAGAGGAACAACTGAGGAGATCCCACAATCCATGCAGGTGGAATCTTCCAATGACATCATAGATATAAGGTAGTCTAGGAGAAAGAAAAGTGTCCATGTTTACTTTTATTCCTGTTTCTGAAAGAGTATGTCTATCATTGGCTGCTACATTCTTCCTTGACATCATACTCCATTCTCATAAGCTTTTCAGTGTACACCCAGACTACTGACTATTGAAGAAACTCCCAGGCTCTTGGCACAAGATTCAACTAAAGATACATTGAACTTGTCAAACTGAAAAGTTACTGTGTCCTGTGACTGCAGAGTGCAGCTGGCCATTGTTGAACTACTGCATGCATGTTGGATAAGTAAATACAATAAAGTGCATTAATTATGTGGATAATCAAAATATATTATTTATATATAATATAAAATATATGTCAAATATAACATATCATTTAATACAAAATATATTTGTAGTATATATTATGTGATAGATATCATTATATATGTGTATAAATGCATGCACATATTATATATACATACAACACACATACATATGTATATAAATATGTATAGTATATGTACTGTATGTATAATATATAAATTATACAATGCATATGTTATAGATATATATATGCTATTGATTTTGTTTCTCTAGAGAACCTTGTTTAAGACACACATGATACTTAAGAAATTACATTAATGTTACAAAGACCGATGTAGATGTTATAAATTCATGAGAAATACAAAGGAAATAGTGTTGAGATGGGTAAACTAAATGACTTAAAGGACACTGAAGGTACCAGCAATTATAGAAGCAAAATAACTGAATTAGAACCATACAAGATAGCTGCCAAGGAAACAACTATTCTCAACATGCTTTAGGGGTATATCACGGCCTACAGTTCTCTTAGCTTGGGATTTTGAGTCAGTGATGCAATCTTCCGTGGATATCTTCCAGGTGTGCGGAATCACACAGGTGGCACAGGTGACCAAAGGATGCTAAGCAGCAGTTGCAGGTTAGGGCAAGGTGATTCTAAGAAGAGAATGGCTAAGAAGCTGCTGACGGTGCTGTTTGAAAACCTCCAACTGTTGTTGTGGAGAAACTGAGAGAAAAAGGAAATGTTGATTCATAATAAACCCACGAATTTTCTCAATTATATTAAGTAGTTCTTGAGCAACATGTATTTACTTTGACTTTTCTTGAACTGAGGACTCAGTATGGAAGAAGGAAGAACAGAGTCATTTTCTGACTAACACTCCTCTTACTGACTGTAACTCAGAAATGTGCTCTCACAGAGTAGGTCTTAGGTAAGAGTGATTCAATGATGCTATCGTTTTACTCAGCTATGGTTAAAGGAAGAAATGCATTCCTTTAGCTTACCAATGCTGGCTGGAAAACTATTATAGATGACCTTGTTGAAATAACCATGTTCTAGATTAGAAGATAAAAGGGATAAGAACTTCTAACATAGGAAGCCAATTTATCATTATATTGGGTAGGAAGTAAGGAAATGCTTAATGATTTCAGGGGAGAGCAATCCCAACATACTTCTCAAAGCCACAGCATGAGTGCCCAACTTTCTTTAATAGGCCTTACCTCCTGAAATTTCTACCACCTTCCAATAATACAAGCATCTGGAGATGAAGTCTCAAACAAGGGATATTCCAGACCAAAATGATAACATACCTCTTCTTCATAAAAATGTCTGAACCTTCCCAAAATGAAGAAGGAATTAATGAAAATTAGATACAAAACCAGGACTTTGAAGTGGATCACATATGAGCATGCTGCAGAATTAAGGACTCACCTTCACAAGATTAAAGACTCAGCAACCAGCATGGATGTGGTTAAATGGTGACCTGCCATCATCTGCAAAATGACCATTGTAGTCGGCAGCTCAAAGCCATGACTGAGTAACAGGGTAATGACAGAAGAATGCTAAATGGATAGAAATGTGGTGGCTATTGGAAGGGATTATGAAGAGGGTGGCTATTGGAAGGGATTATGAAGAAAGAGAGTTGAAACTTTGGTTGCTAATGCTAGAGAATATGAGTTAAAAGAAAACAGTTATATAGTCATGAAGAAGGAGATACTACTTAAACTTCAGAACAGAAAGAGGTTGATAATATTTGCAAGGCTGAGTGGGGGAATTAAAACTAATGCAAATGAAGTAACTGGAACAGAAAAGAAAGGAAGACTCCAAAGGACATTTTGTCTGCAGTATGGTCAGGAACAGAGTACAAACATCATTTCAAAAGGCAACATTTGCATTGAAGTGTGATTTTGGAAATATACATTCATAATAAAAATTAGTAAGGTTAGACATTTTAAACAAGACATTTAAATAGAAACCCAGAAAATCCACTTAGAAAAACATAGTATAAGTGAGATGTTTGGTGGAAGTATTTACGGAAATGGAAAGTGAAGAGAAAACAAAATTTCTCCTGAGGTGTGTATAGAAGAAAGATACAGAATAGAGAGTCAATGACCACATTTTTCTTCTCAAAGCACAGTTTGCTCACTGAATAAATGCAGCTTTCATATGTGACAAATAGTTTCTTTATGTCATGACCTTCAACAGTGTCACACATGTGTAATGAAACATTAGTATGGAATCTATGAGAGCACTTTCAGACCAATACTTATTCATCAAAAGGCATCATGAAGCCATGCAAAATATTTGACAAAATTCCTTAATTTGTTAAAGGAACAAATACAATAAGTGACTTTTTCAGGTTTGAGGATATATATATATATATATATTCATAATAAATTGAGTATGTTGTAATTCTTAGAGGTGTGCTTTCTAGTTTATTTAATAAAAAAATGATGCTCAGTTTAAGAGATCCAAAATCTGCTGCATTATGTTAACAAAATCTGTCTGACAAATTTCAATTTCTTTGATAATATAACTTTTTCTATTTTCAGAATACTATTCATTGTTTCAAGAGTGGTGTTGGAAATGTTAGATATTTGAAAACTGAATTAGCTGGTAGTTTTTTTTTTTTTTTTTAAGTATGAAGTTTGAGAAGTCATAAAACCACTAGCAATAAAATAGCCGTGGGACACTTCTGGAGAGCTCAGTAAAATAGCAGCCCTGATAAGTCTCCACAGAAATCAGAAGTGAGACCATCCCAATATCACAATGACTTGGTTGAAAGTTTGCTATAAGGGATGTGTCTGGCTAGGATAGAGGGGAGCTGCATTTGTGACATGGCTGAAAGAAGCCATAATGCAAGGCCTACTGGACTATGAGTTTCAATATGGACTTCTAGGAAGGCAACCGACTACCTCTTTATAATTATGGTTTACCTAATCAGTTGTTTTGTGTAACAGAAAATTCAGTAAATTTTCATGCACCAAAACTTTAAAAATTATCCTAAAATTTTACAGAATGCTACCCTAATTTTTACCTTCACATCCATTTTCTAGGAGACTTAGTGGTTCAAAAACCTATATTCCTTCTTATGATTATCTTGGAATAATACAATTATGGAAAAAAACATATGCACTTACTACTACATTAAAAATTATTCTATGGTTGGCAAAATGGCATAGCAGGAAAGGATACCTTCTAAGCAAGGCTGAAGACCTGGATTCAGTCTCTGGAACTGATATGGTTGAAAGAGGGACCAGATTCTTACAAATTGTCTTCTGACTTCCACTGATCTACTGTGATATGTGCACACCACTACATAAATGTGAACATGCACACTAAAATGTAATAAAATGTTCTAAAAAAAAGGTTACCTTAAAAGTAAAAATAATCATTATGTATACTTTTCTTTGGGATAAAAATAACAGTTGGCTCCTTATAAGTACTAGATTTTGGGTCCAAGATAAAGACTGAACACTGTTGCTGACTTTGCTGAACTTCTGCAAACTGCATTGATTTTATGAATGTCTCCTTCCTGCATCTTGAGATCCTACTAACATGCAAGGATGAATTTCAGTAGGTGCCATTTTTATTTCATCCATTGCAACGGTGTGTGTGTGTGTGTGTGTGTGTGTGTGTGTGCATGTACATGGTATTTATGTGTGTGTGTAGTGTATATGTGTGTATGTGCACATACAAATCCATATGCTACGTATGTCTAAATGTGTGTACAAACATTTACACATGTGATGTATATGTGTAAATATGTGTATAAGCAAACACAGTGGGATGGCCAATACTGACACTCAGATGTTGTAAAAAGTGTTGGCTTCTCACTTGGGCACACAATGTATCTAAAAGCAGAATGCAAACCAGTTATCTCTGCCTTCACTCTACATCTCTCTTTTACTTTTGCTGAAGACAAAGAGAAGTAATTGTCCTAAATATCAGTCTTTTTATAGTCCATAAGAACAAATCCTAACAGAATAGAACATGTCCTATGTGAGTCTAATTATCCTTGAAAGTGAGACTGAGTCATGGAACGTAACTAAGCATCACCCAATGGTCCTCTGAAGTGAGGACAGAGATAATGACCTCTTTGGACCACATTGAAGGACCAAAACCAAGACAATTTTCAATGAGCCCATACCTTGGCCATGACTGCTTAAAGACACGTGACACTCACCCTTCTGTCTTAATTCTTCCTTTATTTACCTGAACCTCATGTCAGTGACCCCAAAATACACTGCAACCCACGAAACTCCGTATCAGTCTCTCTTCTCAGTTCAACCACATTGAGTAAATTGTCTTCCTCTGATTTTTGTCCTTTCTCATCTCTGTGTCTGGAGTGTGAGGATGGGTGGCTGAGGATTTTACATCCAAAAAAACTCCAATCACATTGCCTCATGAAACTTTCCTTGCAGCGAAGGCCTCATAAAGCCATGTAGGGTCCATCACGAGGAGTATAACTATGGGTTGGAAGAACAGGAGTGACAAAGAGTGATAGAAGAGAAGATATTTTTGAATTGCCTCTGGTCCTTCGTATAGGTTTGAGGTCTGATAGTCTATCTCTGGTCCATTTTGTTCTATCTGTTGATGTCATCCTTTTTCCGCTCATGTTTAGGCAGCTAGCACATGAACCAATACCAAATGGTCACCCCTTAAAACATACACACAGGTAACATGATACAAACTGAGCAGGTGATATTTAGGAATATTTTTGCATATATACATCTACATTTACTTATATAACAACAATTAATGAAAAATAGGCCGTGAATCTGTAAAAGAACAAGGAAGAGTGTATGGGAGAGTTTCGAGGGAAGAAAACGAAGGGGGAAATGATGTAATTATTTTATAATTTCAGTAATTACAAATGAAAAAAAAGTAGTAACACATTTAGTCAAAAACGTATAGGCAGTCAGCACACAGAATACTCCACTGGAAGAAAAAAGAGCTCTACAGGAGATGACAAAAGCGTGTCTATGAAACAAAGCAAAGTGATCAAATCGTATAAATAAACAGTCTGAAAGATGTTTAAAAGCAGAAGTTGGATATAATTACAGGTAGGGAAAAAGACACTATGAATTCCACATTTGTTTTTTCCATCACCAGTTTTTAGAGTACTAAGGATAATTTTAAGCGTTTAATGTGAGAGTAGATTTGATGCTGCTTTGTCTGTCTAGAAGGATGAACACAAAGAGAAGCTCAGCAGGGAGTGAAACAGTTCCCTCTTCCAAGCCCCAAATTTCTCACTCCCAGCTGAGCTGGCAAAGATTAGCATATTATTAAAATTCAAGTTTGGATAGCATGTGTTATCGGTAGTCAGCTCAGTAACGGTGCCACTCGTCAGCCATTTTTCCTAGTGATCAAAGTGTTTGCCAAAGAATTTTGTCTGACCTGGAAAAACAATCTACTAACTCCACAGTGGATAAGACTTAAGTGGCTTAAGTAAGGTAAGCTAAACGAGAGGGCAAGTTGAGCACAGGTTGTAATGAGCATCTCCATGGTAACTTCAAAGACTAAAAAATAAACCAAAAGCAAACAAGAAACTGTGTCTTCAGTGGATAGAATTGGGGACTTCACAAAAAAAAAAAAAAGATATAACATATGAACTACAGATAGCATCAGATAGAACACAATCTCTCTTGAATATTTAATTGCTCCTATGTGTCAAGGTAACCTAAAGCAAACTGAGTAGTGTTGGCTGAGGGCACTTAAAATGGAGTTGGGAGTCTGTTACTAATCAATCCTCAGATAGTCTGTACCTGAGGCACTAAACTAGGGTACCTATTTATGTAAACTCAAAAATGTGTTGACCCATGAATTGAGACAAGGTTATGGCCTAGAATTTTTTTAATAGACTTCAAACTTTTCTAACCTATGCATTAGACTCTTTCTCTCAAACTGCCAGGAGACTGACACCACATTCAATCCATTCTCACTGAACAACTTAACTTTAGCTGACACCAACAATACCTGTCCAATAATTCACACATGTAACATGACAGCCAGGCATCGTCTTGAAAAACCTTTTAAAAAAAATCAAGATAGTTTGAATGTCCACTCTCCCAGATTGTTTTCCCAGAGAACTCCAAATATACCCAATTTTCTTTGTTTTCCGTCAATAGGTGATTCTGCAAGGAGAAAGAACCAGCTTCCCAAGTTGTCAATAAAGCATTGTGGTTTCTACTGGCTTTAGAGTTAGACACACCTAAACTATAATCTGTACCAATGACTGCTTTGATCTGTTGCTTGGAGAATATATAACTTCCTCGGCCCTCCATGACCTCATTCCTGAATTCTTATAACAATTTTATAGCTTTTACATGTTAACATCATTGCAAAGATTAAATCATGCCATATTTTAAATTTTTTATCTAATAAACATTTATTAAATTATATACTAATAATTCAGGGATGGTTCCCAATGACTGCTAATGGTGGTAAGAACTATACACACTCAGGTCAAAACTTACATCATCAAAGTCAGTGGAGAACAAAGACAGTATAAGCATTTTGACCAAGGTGGTACAAACTAAAGGATGCCTTATTTTGGGGAAAAAAATATGGAAAGAGAATTCAAATGGGTGATATAAATCAAGAATGAGTAAACTGAAATCAAGGCACCTCCATTACTAAGTAATAATTATAAGGAGAGTTAATTGATCATTTAATGAAACACAAGCAAGGGAAGGGGCAGGGCCTATGACGCTTCATCTCATACAGCACAGAAGGAATATATAAGCATTGCGAAGGTAGGGACATTAGAGTATCCTGCCTGCTGGAACTTGGCTGAAGACATACCTCCTCTGAATATATCCTACAACTACTTCAATGGGAACTTATCCTTTTGCTCCTGTGGGGGTAACCTGCCCCATTTCCACTCTTAGGGGTCTTTATATCCCTGGCACCTGGTTCAGAGCACTAGCTTCTGCTCTCCCAGAACCTGCCATCTGGGCTCCTCTCTCCACAGTGGACGTTATCTGAACTGCTTCCAGCCCATCAGATGCCAGACTTCTCATGTGGTACACAGTTCCTGCCAGTGGCCCTGCTACACCCCAAGGGTCTCCAGCTTCTGTAGCCCCGTAGGACCACATATGCTGGCTCTCAGGGCTTTGGGTCCAGCAGCTGTCACTCTCTGGGCTATGGATCTAGAATCTCTTACTCACTGAGCTGTGGATCCAGTGACTTTAGACCCCAGAGTTTCTTTTCACTGGCTATAGATCTGTATTGGCCACCCATCCTATTTGCCTTATATCACCTTCCAGTCTTCTTGCTACAGACCAAGTTGGGGCACTGGATCTGCATTCTACTGATCATCTTACTGATTTCCAATCTTGCCGTTGTTATCTTCCTTTGACCAGGAAGAATTAGCCTCTCATTCCCTGATTGCCAATTCCTCACTTTCTCTCTGACTCCAGCTACTGGCTAATGGGTATCCTTTGAGAACTCCATTATTATATTAATTCACAGTTTAAGACTGCATTGTAAGTGGAATTTATAGTGTTGAATACCTTTTTTTCTAAATTCTATGAAAACTCAAAATTTCATGTTATAGATTTACAGGTATCATGCTTAGCTGTGCTTGGTTTTCTTAGCTTCTTTGTGAATTAGTGTTTAGTTGTTTGGCATGAGAAGAATGATTACTAAATGAACAATATCCATTTGAAGATAGGGTTCAGAACCGTATGAAGCTGTAGAATTGGATAAACTGTCAGGGGCTCTGGGTAGTTTTCTTTCTCCAAATACAGACAGTAAAATGGTGTTGTTTGACTATATACATTTGTATTACTTCAATCTAAGATACAGGAATTAAACTTCTTCAGAACGTGGATCTTCAAATCCATGCCATCAAGTCTATCCTAGCTGACTCAGTGAGAGTTCTATTTGGGATGCAGAGAACAAGAAATTTGGTAGAGCCAAGCGTGGTAGCACACGCTTGTAGTTCTAGCACTCAGGAGATTAAGGCAGAAGAGTGGGGAGTTTGAGGACAGCTTGGGCTACAAGAACATGAAACAAGCATAGTAAAGCCATACAAAACCAAACAAACAATCCTAAGTGTTTAGGTCTACATGGATGTCATGGGTGTGTACTTCCAACTCCCCTTCCTACTCTTCGTTTTCTCCTTTCTCTTCCTCTTCTTCCTCCTTCGCCTCCACTTTCTCTTAATTAATTATTTTCCTTTACTTTTTGCACTCTCTCCCAGTTTGTCCTAGTGTTTAAATCTGGTATAACTAATTTGCAATTGACCAAGGATTATTCCAAGAAACAAAAATGCTTAAAGATATCCTTGGAGCTGGGGGGTGGTGGCGCACACCTTTAATCCCAGCACTCGGGAGGCAGAGGCAGGCAGATCTTTGTGAGTTCGAGGCCAGCCTGGTTTAAAAAGCAAATTCCATGAAAGGCACAAAGCTACACAGAGAAACCCTGTCTTGAAAAACCAAAAAAAAAAAGAAAAGATAAATCCTTGGAGAGCAAGTGGTACTGCTTAGGCCTCCTTTTGCACTTATAATAATTTTTCCGATTTATTTTATTTTTAATTATGTGTGCACGTGTGTATGTGTGCGCGCATGTGTTCAAATGAGTACTCTACCTGAGAATGGCATCAGATCATGTTGGAACTAGAGTTACAGGCAATTATGAGCAGTCTCATGTGGGTGCTAGGGACTGAACTCAGGTTTCTGTAAGGCAGCACAAGCTGTTAACCACTGAGCTATCTCTCTAGCCCCTATTTTTATATTCTAAATGGTTTATTATCCACAGACACAGATAAAGTTAACATAAAAACATGCTGATATTTAACATAATATCATAATTTTGAAATGTCCCAGAGCCTAAAATCATTTTTTTTTTGTTTAGACATCACAGTGTCTGAGAGGGTTGCATTGTATTCTCCTTATTTTGTGTATGGCAAAATTTAATGATTCTTTGAGGAAATTCCTGTGGTGTAGATCAACATGTAACAAAAGAAATAGGCTTATTTATTCTCAGGTGCTGCTGTCAAATACTAGATTATTTATTACATGGTTGTGGGATTTTACCCATATCCATAGCAACTGCTAGTGTACAGACTAAAAGTTCTGAATTTAGCCGAATATGGAATGGATGACCGTAATTGAAAACAAAGACTTCATTTAATTCTTAGACAGATCAAGATGGCACCCAGTATCCTTTCTAGCTCTGTGGCATCAACATGTTGAACGAAAAGTGTAAAATGTGGCAGCTAGAGAAGACTGTATCAAGGCTAATTCAAACTCTCTTCTTGCGATATGCATGGAGGCAGAGGGGCGTGGCCAAAGCAGTGGAAGCGGCAGGGCCAGAAGCCATGTCTGGAGCCTGTGGGAGAAGTGTTGCCACACTGCTGAGCAATGATGCTGTTTCGATGCTTTCTAATTGGAGGGAGTCATTAGTGGAATAACACTCAAGAAGGAAGAAGAATTCAGAGCAGTTCTACAGTAAAATATGGGGCAATTCTAACTATTTAATAATTTTGTACTTTACCTTAACTGAACAATTTACATTGTAGAATACAATGTAATAGAGTGAACATACAGTACAGAATCAGCACAAACCATCCAAATGTTTAGCCCTAGAGAGGTAGAGACAAGATCAGATTCCATCTTTCACGGAAAAGAAAAGTACAACCCACCTCTCAAAAGAAAATGAATGGAACGTGAAAAGAAAGTAGACACAAACAACACCCTAAATATTTTTAAAAAAGTTTATGGTCCTTCATAATTTTATATAAATCCCATATGAACACTATGAGAAGTGACTTTGTCCACATGAAGACCCTTAATGGGTTTTGTTTTTTTTTTTTTTTTTTTTTTTTTTTTTTTTTTTTTGAGACAGGGTTTCTCTGTGTAGCTTTGCACCTTTCCTGGATCTCACTCTGTAGACCAGGCTGGCCTCGAACTCACAAAGGTCCGCCTGGCTCTGCCTCCCGAGTGCTGAGATTAAAGGCGTGTGCCACCACTGCCCAGCCATCTTAACAGGTTTTTTAAAATTGAGACTTTTAGGTATCATGAAATGTAGTAATCTAATAATTATATATGCATATATATTCTCATATAATAAAGTAAACAAATTTGCAATGTTGCACCTCATTAAAAATAAAGAAACAGAGGCATCGGAATATTAAGATTATTGAAATTTCTGATTACAAGGCTTGGTTTACCCTTGCCTGCTTGCTTGTGCCAGATGTTGATTGCCTCCCACACTCTGGTGGTCAGGAGTTGCTGTGCACCTGCTGCCATTTGTGAACTTCAGGGCCAGGTAAACCAGGGAATTGTTCACTCATTCAGCAACACAGTATCCAGTCCCCATAAATAGTTAAGTACCTAGTTCTGATTCTCAAGAACACTCTTAAGATATGTTTCATAGTTATCACTGCCTCCAAAGCTAACACAAGTTTTTAGTAGGTTGTGTAGAAGCAATTCCAGGGTGATCAGTTCATACGTCATTCTGTAGTAATGAGCCAGGTAACTCCCTCTATAAATTCTGCAGTGACTGAAATCTGTAGCAGCTCATTGAATCAAAATTATATGTTGAAACACCCATTAATTTAGCACTCAGTTCAGTAGAATATGCAAGCCAATGCTTCCTCCCAAAGAAAAAAGAATTCATAGAATGACCCTGTTTACAAGAGATAGACCTCACATCTCCATCTCAAATGCAGTAGTCAGGAACTGCATGGGTCACCACTAATTTACCACATGGTGGAAGGGTAAGAAAAAAGGCTGGTTCCTGGAGACAGGTAAGAAGTCTAATCTATATGATTCCGTGCTTTGTCCACACGTTTTGGCAACAGGACTATGCATGGGCAGTGAAAAATAGAGACCTTTTCACGGTAAAAGCTTTCTAAAGCAACCTATGGAGAACCAAATATCACCCCAGAGTAAGTGATTCAGACTGTGCCATGCTAATAAGAGACTTCCAAAATATTGTTATCCTTTCTTCACAAAAAAGAAAGGCCTAATTATTTGCTTTCATTTGCTTAGGCTAAGCACTCTTTGCAGTTCTTGAACACTTGGTATGGGAAGGCTTGAATACAATACGCTGTCAGGAATTACTTACATTTTGAGCACATTTTTATTTAACACACTCTGTTGTTAATTTTCAGAATACGTTTATGGAGATCTTATTACATGGCTGGCAGTCACTGTGTGACTCATGGCTGGGGAACTGACAGTGAGAAAGATAGAGATTTTTCTTGCCTTCATAAAAGTTGTAGGGTCGTAGCAAAGTTAAGCAACAATGTAATCCTACGGTCTTTTTATGGTTGATGGAGATTTTCTACGTAGAAAACTAACTCCAGCTGAACACCAAAGAGAAAGAAGAGAACAACACAGAAAGAAAGAGAAGAAAACAGTGGAGGTTAGTGCAAAGGTGTAGCTGCATCTGCAAAACACCGAGTCAAGGGAAGATGAGAATACTCAAGGGGCATAGCTAAGGCCTTGAGTTTGGTGTAGGTGGATTTTTCTGTCCCACTTGCCAACTCGCAGATAACCACACGGTGACTTAATAATTCTGAAAGCTTGGCCAATAGCTTAGGCTTGTTTCTAACTAGCTCTTATAACAAAATTAGCCTATTTCTATTAATTTACTTTTGGCATTGTGGCTTCATTATCTCTACTCTGTACTGCCCATGCTGCTTCATCTTTGGCTGGCTGGCACCTCCCTGCATGTCCTTCCTTCTTTCCAGCATCCTCCCTGCCCAGAAAATTCTACCTAACTATGGGCCATTCAGCTTTTTATTAAACCAGTCTGAATGACAAATCCTTACAGTGTTCAAAAAGATGATTCCACAACAGTTTGGAGTACGTCGGGTAGAGAGTCAAGACAAGAATTTGAGTTACAAAAATGAGACCAGTTCTGGTGAGGTACTACAGATTAGGTGAAGGGAACAGATCTTACTCTAATTGTAGTTATATTAATTTAATCACTTCGAGAAGAGTCAGGGCTGGAAAGAGAAGTCAATTTTGAGTGTACAGTATGCACAAATGAGGATCAAAGTTAACTCCCAAGAGCACATTTTAAAATATTGGATATGGTGTCATAGGCTTATAAACCATGCAATTGGGGAGGCAAGACAGGCTGACCCCTGGGACTTGTTGTCCCGTTAGACTGACCAACCAGAGAAGTTATTGTATCAAAAGTAAGGTAGGTTGTGTCTAAGGAACCACACTGACCTCCATCCTCTCCCCCCCCACACACACAAAATACACACACACACACACACACACACACACACACACACACACACACACAAAGGATGATTAGAAGTTCCAGTAGAAACCGCTATAAAAAAATAGAACAAATAAATACAAGAATTTAATGGCTTATTGAGTGCTCATGTGGGAAACATGACAGGATCCCAAATTTATGGATATTTTTTCTAAATAATAAAACTTCCATTTGTTACAATGGTTTCAGAGGTATCTTATAAATTTAGTATGATAGCCCTAGTCCCTCAAATATTAAAGATAGTTACTCATTAGGGTTCCTCAGAATTCCTGGGTAGTCTTGGATTTCTTCAGACCTATATGCAGGAGGCTGGAACACTGTCCTAAGAATATATTCCCTTTCTGTTTACTCTTTAGTTGAGCTCAGTCAATTATAGAATGTGTTACAAAAAATTACCTTGGCAGGCTCTGTATTATGAGTATGAAACTGCTTGTTAGAGCATATTGGTGCAAAATCTGTAGGAGTGGATCATCTGTCCACACCAAAAGACAAAAGAAAGCACAGAACTGGAGAGATGGATCAGTGGTTAAAAGCACTTACTGATCTTCTAGAACACCCAGGTTTGGTCCTAGCACATACCTGGCAGCTTACAACTGCTTGTAACTCCAATTCTAAGGGATCTGAAGTCCTCTTTGAGCCTCTATGTGAACTGGTGTTCCATGAACTAACTCTCTCTCTCTCTCTCTCTCTCTCTCTCTCTCTCTCTCTCTCTCTCTCTCATATATATATGAGAGAGAGAGACAGAGACAGAGAGACAGAGACAGAGAGAGGGAAATATACACACACATATATATTCTGAGATATATATATATACCAGAATAAAACCCAAAAAAGCATATTGGGAAGAGATTTGCTACAGAGGAAACAACATTAATCTTTGGGAAGTATGATGACATGTAGACACTGCCTGATGAAAAAGTTAGTAAACTAGAAGGGGTTGAAATTCACTGGCATGGTTATCATTAGAGCAGATATGGAGAAGCTGAGAAGAGAACAATGAGTCAACAGTGAAACACAGTTAGATAGGAGGAATTTGTGCTGCTGTTCTTTAGCACTGGAGGATGAGTCTGGCCTACATAAATCCTTGATATTATTCAAGTTGAACAAGTGTACAAGTTTTCATATAGAAACAATAGATGTTTGAAAAGATGGAATGATAATTATTCCAATATGGTCATTATACAGTGCCTACACGCAACCAGTTATCACACTATACTACATAAATATGTACAGATATCATGTCATAAAATACACAATGAAAATTTGCTTTGTAACCTTGAATCCAAGGTGATAGATGAATATCTTACATATTGCTTACATAATTTTGGTATCTTTTATCATTTTCTTTATTTCAATAGTAATTCATCTTACTTGTCAAAGCTTATTGAATGCATACAAATGGAAAAAAGTGGAGATTACATTTTGCATTAAAAAATAATGTACTGGTGACTCAGAAAATATCATCTTAAATGGGAAAATAAGAAAGTTTCATGTGAAGATGTCAAGGAGATTAAGGGAACATAGGGTGAGATAAAGAGAAAGGAGCAGGGGCTGGGGAGATGGATAGTGGTTTGAAAGTCAATGCTGCTTTTGCAGAGGAACTGAACTCAGCCCCCAGAACCCATGTTGGGTTACTTACTTCTGGCCATAACCACAGCTAAGTTCCAGGGGATCTGATATTATCTTCTGGTCTCTGAGGGCATTTACACTCACATGCACACACTGCATACCCAGACATACACATATACACACAACTGAAAATGAAATAAACATTTTAAGAGGTACAGAGAAAAAGAATGCTAGGGCCATGAGCACATTTGATGGTTTTGGTGAATAGTGAGAAGAAATATTATTGTATATTATTCCACTTACATGCTGATGAACTAGAGGTCAAGACCTGGTGATGGGCTCAATTGGCTCTCCTTCTAAGACTAACATAACAACCTCTTATCACAATCTTGAACAGATTGGTACATGGAAAACTCCAGTGAAGAATATTAAGCAGTATTCAGTTGACTATTCACACCCACACTCTTTATGGTCCACCTACCAATATAAAAATTCATCATAATAGTGAGCTTGAATGACACGTTGGGACTCCTATTTGACTAACCTCACCTGCCCTGATGAGTCAGCTATGGAACTCACATGAAAGCCATTTTGAAGACTAACAATTGGACTTGCATCTTGTTAATAAGACACCATTTCACATAGAACTAAGCAAAGCAATAATAAGATGCTATCCTTCAAATTAGCTTCAGCAATGAGTGCAAAGGAGTCTTAAAAATAAAAGCCAACACCCAGCTTTCTGAGAACTATATAATGTCCCCAGCAAAGATATAATATCCACATCTTTAAACCTGACATTTGACAACTGGAGCCTTTTTAGCTGACTTCAATTAAGGGTTTGGAGGATATGCCTCATAGTTACGGCCCTTCACTCAGGAGCTTGGGTAAAACGCCATCACTCTCTGCCCTCACACACGACTCTAATCCTAAAAGCTTTGAAGATGGGATTTTCTTGCCCAGCAGTTGGCACAGCAGAACATGGCTCCTGGACGACTTTCAAGAAACCTACAGTGAAAGCTCCACTCACCAACCAGACACTTATGAACAGCACCAGTGCAAAGTGGACCCTTGTGTACAAAGTTCCTGGATCTCCAGAGCTGACCAAACAACTTGGTCCAATTCCAAAACCTGTGAACGAACAACATGCCAGTCAGGAATCTCTCCAGCTCTGACAGCGTGTGCTTCTCAACCCTGCCAGTCAAGAAGTTGTCGGCAAGTGGGATTTGCAGTCCAGAGCTATCAACCTGCAAGTTACATGTCCAAGTGTTTCCCGCTAAAGTCTACAGTGTCTGAGAGTTGCCAAACTGTGGAGTTTGAAACCAGCCAATGCTGTTCTCAGGTTCCTGACTCCAGTTCCTGTAACTCCTCGAGGAATGTTGTCTCTGGGACACAACTCGTGGAATCTTCTAGCACTTATGAGCCAGAGTGCTGTGTGACAGGTGGTTCACAACTGTCTAGTAAGTGAAGACTTGAGAGACGATATGGTTGACTTGAATTGATTTCTGTATACTTGGGAACTCCATTTCTCTAAATATAAAATAATGTGCTTGTGTTTGAGAACAAACTTTAATTCTTTTGGGTATTTCTGGTGGTAATCTGGGATCATAAAGCATGCTAACCATTTAAGTAAATAAAATACTATTTATTGTTCAACAGGGAATAACCACTGGTCCTTAAAAAGACAACTTTCATGCTAGGTATTGTCTATTTAGCAGAAGATATGGCTTATTAACTAATGTGATTATATCAGAAATCTATGAAATACTGGAATTCATAATGGATGCTCAAATTGCTATACAATTTCTGTTAGGTCCAACTAAACCAGAAATCAATAGGTATTCAATAACATCAGAAATACTACTAAAACTGGGTCTACTTGCTAACCGAATCAAAACACTTGTAAATAAGAAATGGAGTCTTGTATCTGAAAAGTACAAGAAGTTTAGATTTCACCTCCATGAACTTCATAACCATGCAGTATCTGGTGGTCTTTTAACAGATAATTCACAATTAGAATCCTCATTCTATTTCCACTGTTCTTACTTTTCTCACCTCTTTTTCCCAATTATTTAGGGATGGAAAAATGTGATTTCTCTTAAATAAAATAGACTTATTATAAATCTAGTTGTCACACTGTCATTTTTCTTCAACATTTTGGTGAGTATTTTTAAAAAGTGTGTGTGTGTGTGTGTGTGTGTGTGTGTGTGTGTGTGTGTGTGCCAGATTCCTTGAAACTAGTTTCAGGGTTTTTTTTGTTTTTTTTTTGTTTTTGGTGTTGTTGTTTTTTATGGTTTTTTTTTTTTTTTTTTTTTTTTTTTTTTTTTTTTTTTTTTTTTTTTTTTTTTTTGAGCTGCCTGACTTAGGTGGGAACCAAATGCAGCTGGTCCTCAGAAGAGCAACAAGTACTCTTAAGTTCTGAGCCATCTCTCCAGATCCCCTTGCTGTATGTTTTATATTAGAGTTTTGAAGGCTGCTTTGATGTGATGAAAGTAGTATACATCTGAAAATTTAAAGAACATGTTCCCTTACCCACTTTTTAGGGAAGGAGCCAGAATACGGTATCACATTTTTGGTTGTTATAAAAAGATAGCAAACATACTCAATTTAAAGACCATGAAATCTTACAATCAGAATAGAGTATGGATATTTGAAAGGCAATAGATTTATTTAGGTAGCTTGGCTATTTCAAGCTTTTGGGGCAGTCTTAAATGGATTTCTCATTTTGGAAGAAAATAAAAGTTGGTTATTAAGGACATAGGTTGTGAAGACAAGCTTCTTGAAGTTGAATATTCCATGTTTGTTTAAGGCTGTTTGAACCCCAACTGGATGATTAGATGTAATTTATGTAACTATTCTTCAATAAAGTATTTTGTTTTCAACTCTAAGCTTGAGACTACAAGGATGAGGCACTGTGAGGGTTAAAAGTCAATACATTGAAAGATCAATCATCTTGTATAGAGTTGATGTTCAATAAGATGCAGCAAGCAGTCTTGCTAGCAGACACAGTAGGCTGCAGATAATGGAGATTTGTAAATAAACCCAGGGATTCGTGAAAAAATGAAGGAAGCTGATCATCCCACAAAGGCAAAAGAGCTACTTTAGATTTTTTTTTTAAAGGAAACGATTAATAAATGCACATTGCAAGGGAGGAGGTATGTAGCCAGAGATTTCTCCAATCCTGCCAGGTCCTGCAGCCACTCACAACCAATTAAAGACACAGAGACTTATATTACTTATAAACTGCTTGGCCATAGCAGGCTCCTTGCTATCCAGTTCTTACATCTTAATTTAACCCATTTCTATCAATCTATAAGTTGTCACATGGCTTGTGACATACCAGTACTTTACATCTTACTTCTCATGGCAGTGGCAGCTGGCAGCATCTCCTCACTCAACCTTCCTGTTCCCAGAATTCTCCTCTCTACTTGTCCTGCCTATACTATACTTCCTGCCTGGCTACTGGCCAATCAGCATTTTATTTATCAACTAAATCAGAGCAACACATTCTCAGCATACAGAGCGATCGATACCCACAGCAGAGTTGGGGCTGAAGAGGTATAGAGGTTAAAAGCACTTGCTGCTCTTGCAGAGGACCTAGGTTCAGTTCCTTAGCACCAAAATGGTGGCTCAAGATCAGTTGGAACTCCAGATCCAGGGAATGTAGTGCAATTCCTGGCCTCTGAGGGCACTGGCTATATAAACATTTATGCAAGCCTAATACCCATACCCAAATAAAAATAAAAACAACAAAACCCCTACACACTGTACCTAGCTGAAGCAGGCTAACACATTAACCCTGAAATACTGCCAAAGCTAATGTGCCTGCCAACTACCCATCAGCCTGTGGGTGAGTGTTTTGGAAATTACACACATCAGGTGGATTAAGCCAAGTGGAACCCAGAGAGAATATCATTTCTGGATGACTGTGAGGGTTCTCTGGATAAGACTGGCATTGAAATCACTGAACTCAATCAATGACCCTTCTCATGGAGGGTTCTCATTATAAATGCATCGATGGCCCAGATACAAGGAGACATGGAGGAGTAAGAAAGTGCTCCTTCTTGCTTCTTGTTTTTCTGTTCATCTTGGACTTCAGTCTTCTCCAACAAGCTTTGGGCTGTGGCTTATACTTTCAGCTCCCATGGTGTTCAGGCTTTCATTCTTAAATCAAAATGATCATTGGCTTCCCTGAATATCCAGGGTATGTAATGCTGACTAGGAGACTTCTCATCCTAATCTATAATCATGTAACTATAGAAGAGTTATGTGAGACTTTTATCTTTATAATTAATTTATAGTATAAAAATAAAACGTGCTTCTGTTCTTTTTAATAACCCTGATTTAGTGTTGTATAGAGACAATGAAGAAGGCTTGAATTTAAATTCTTCAAGTCCACATTTGTTCAGATGCATTTTGGAGATGTGGCTTGAACAGATCCTGAGAGAGTTGTACAAGAAGGAGGCTGAATACTATTTGATTTTATCAATGGAAGCACTGCTTGTGGACACAGAGGAATATTTTGAAGCCAGATGTTGCTATACTGCATCTGACCACATCTGTAATGCTAGCAACATAGCTTTGTCAACAATGAACACTTCATCTCATGCCAGCCTCTCGGGATTTCAATCCAGTCAACATGTGAACATGGATGAAATTTATCCCCAATGAAAATTTTTGTCAAAGTTCAAAGAAGTTCAGATGAATCACCTATGGTGAATTAAATTCATATGACTGCTGTTTATTGTATAGGCTTTCACATATGTGTTCCTGTAGTTAGCATAACTTATATGGAAGAATAATTTAATAATGACTATATATGGTTAGGGAAGCATGGGAAGATTAAAAATTCCAGAAGAGAGGAAGGACTGTTAAACAAGTTTTATTTTCATGTCTATCATATTCATCACTTTAGGCTAATAACTAATTCTTTTAGGCTAAGCTTCGTCATTTTCCCTAAAAATGTTATCTGAAGAATGGGCCAGTCCATGATGTAACCCAACATGAAACACATGTTAGTCCCTCATAGGGATGAATCTTGTGACCTCACACAAGACTTTCAATATTTGAATATGAAATGTATGATTTCAGGAAGAGACCTCGGAGGGAAATTTATTGTAAGGAGAAGATCATGAACAGGTTATGACTAGATCTTCCTCAATTTCAAATTCTGTCAATTACTAGCTGTGTGCCCTGGGACGATTTGACATTTCAGAGACTCTGTTCTTTCACTATAAAGTGGATAAAGTACTGCCTAATGTAGTAGATGATTGTGACAGCTCAATGATAAAGTTCCAATTAAATGCTTAGTGGAGTGTTTAACACGTGGCAAGTGTGCAATATACGCCAGGTATCATTTGACACTTCATTTGCTATTTAGCTCTTGGGGCTCAACCTCAGTTTATGATTGAGTGTGCTGTACTGAAAATACAGGGCAAAGACCAAGAAATGCCTTCCTGTAGCATGGGAAAGGACAGAAGCAGTGTGGTACATGCTGGGTACATCATGAGGAACTCACATTCTATATATTTCAGAACACTTTTTGTAAGTCAAATGACTCATTTCTTTCTAAAGAGAAACTGTAGTGGGATCTATGCATTGGTGTGTCAGAGTCATCAGAACATAGGTATCTTAGCTACATGCTTTCCTGTTTAAAGTCAAGCAAAATGAATATCAAGAACATTTCCTTGCCTTTACAGTAACATGCCATGAGCTAGACTCAACAAACCTAGTACTATCAGAGCATTTAGTATTTATTAAACATTCTGTATATTCTGTATATGTCTTATCATAATAACTGGATAGAAGAATCACTATTTTATTACCCCATTTTTCCAATAAAGAGGAAGGCTTGCATGAATCGAGTTGTCAGACATATGTAACAAGCATATAACAGAGATTTTTTATCATATAAAGTGGGTTTTAAAGTATAAATTACATGACATTGCTGGTCATCAGGGTAACTCTAAGTATAAGGTACATCTATGTGTTGCTGGAGGGCTTCTCTCCAGGTTCAACCAAGCCCCACAGTCCCACAATCCATGTATAAAATAATCACTCAGACGCTTATATTACTTATAAACTGTATGGCCGTGGCAGGCTTCTTGCTAACTGTTCTTATATCTTAAATTAACCCATTTCTATAAATCTATACTTTGCCATGTTGCTTGTGGCTTACTAGCATCTTTACATGCTGCTTGTCCTGGTGGTGGCTGCAGTGTCTCTCCCTCTTTCTTCCTGTTTCCCCAATTCTCCTCTTTCTTTGTCCCGCCTATACTTCCTGTCTGGTCACTGGCCATCAGTGTTTTATTTATATAGAGAGATATCCACAGCATCTATGTTATACAGAAGGTCAATACAAACAATTTAATTGAAAATGATCAGTTCAGCTAATCACTGCAAAGATCTAGAGAGGAATTCCAGAGCACTAAGTATAGTTGACTATTTGTCTTATTCATAATTCAGGAATGAATGCAATAGATGATACACATTTATTACAGGTTTAAAATGTGATATATACTACAAACATCTTAGAAACAATATGAAATTGGTTACATGATATGGGTGAGGTAAGATATGTATATGGCAGGAAGTGAGACTTCTGAACAATATAAGAGATTGTTTAGTCTTAATATCAATAATTTCATTTTCCATTACCTTTATCCTCCCACTTTATCTAAATAAATTTTATTTTGAAAACTTTATGCTCATTGTAGACACAGGGGATGAAGAGAAGACTTGGTTGACACTGATTGAGAATCCTTTACCCCTTTCTTTGACAACAGCTTGTTCTCACTCTTCTTCCTCTGAATATTCAGGAGTCCCATTCACACCCACAGCTTGTCATTCTTTCATGTAAAATGTTTCCAATCTTTCTACGTGCATGTAAAATAGTCAACTAAAACAGAATATCTCAGGAACAACCAGTGTAGAGCAACTGTTGTTAAACCTTTTGAAGTGATACCTTGGAGGTAACAAGAGTGGTACACTCTTCGGTGCCCTGGTCTTCCTTTGACCCTGATAAGGGATACACTGCATCGTGGCTTCAGAGGTGCAGGTAGAGTAAACGTATAAAACTACATTAAAAAAAAAACCTTTCTTTTGTAGCATAGTTGTAAGCAATTTGCTTGACGTTTTAATAAAACTTTCTCTAATTTTGTGAAAGCAAACTCACTAATAAGACTCAAAGAGAACTGTTCCTTGGAGCCCAAGGCAAAGCCAGTGTTGTTGCCTCTGCACATAAAAACAAAGAAATCCCAAGGGTGAATAGCTGGAAATGGCTAAGCCAGTTTCTATTCTTCCATTACTCAATACAGCACTGCTTCAAATATGGGGTCAATGCTCCTGCAAGAGGTCAATACCTACTAATTGACAAAGATAATGAGAAAAGGAGATTGAAAATCAAAGGCAAGCTGATAGCAGTAGTCCTTAGGATGTACCAAGTTGTCACTATTCAGAGACACTCACTTCCTCCTTACTTACAATGACTGTGCAGTGGAATACCTGAATTACAAACTCCCTTTCAAACTGTGTAAGAAGTGATCTCAGGATCACCCATGGTTGCTGTTTTTGTTGTTTTATTTTGTTCTTTTTTTGTTCTCTTGAAATGACTTATTATTTTTATACTCTATTCTATAGGACTAATTTCATAGTGTGTGTTAACACCGTCAAGAACAAACTTACTTCCCTAGGTCTCATATTTTGCTAAATTATAGCACAGAGTAAAATAAATTGCAAATTTTTGCTCAATTGATGTTTACATGCCATATTATAACACACTTATAAGATGGTTAGTTTTATAGCAAGACTCGGTTAAGGCCTGTCGTAATTCTAAGTGTTACTTAGTAACCAGGTGTTACTGTTAGAGCATCTGTTGCCTTGGAAAGAGTATATCTTTCTGAGAGAATAGAAACAGGCATCAAGGTGATTTCCATTGTTCAGGCTTATTTGTTCAGTAGGATGTCTAAAGCAGGTCTGCTCCTGGTTTCCCATGTCCCGAAGGCTATAGCTGATGGTAGCTTGTTCCCCAGGACTCTGGTTTAATTTCCTGTAGTGAGTGGATATAGAGATCAAAGCATTGATCTTGAGACTAGTCCTGAGGGAATTCTAATATGAGGCCAGTGCTCTGGGACCCTGAAGCTGCTAATGGAATGCTAAGCAATCAAAAAACAATATTCTGCACTGTGGGCCATTGAACTTTCCTGTGAAGACAAACACCAGCCAAAGCTATATTTCACCCTGAGAGATGTCCAGTCAGGATTAAGTGCCTCCAAGATCTTCCTCTGGATGCTGAGTGAAATACATATAGCCTGTGTATTCACAACAAAGATCAGCTGTTTATTCTGATGTGTTCTTTATATGTGGCCTCACTTTTATCTTCAGTGAGCCTCACTCACTACAGATGAACAAATATGCCTGCTAACATTAAGTGACAGACTCAAGTCCATTTTAGCTCATTACCAAGAAAGTCAGAGCTAGAACTCAAGCATATGACTCTCATTCCAATGTTTCCTTGGCTGTGCCTTACATTACCATTCATGACGAGCTTCGTTTAAAAATGTGTTAACCACAAAATCTTTAATGAAACCTACATGTGTACTAACAGCTCTATAGGAGATATAAAATAATCTTTATTAGATCATAAATGTGACTTAAGTGAATATACTTGTGTAATAAACATATTTTCATTCACAGAGTTTTAAATATCCCTTAATGTAAGTTGGAATATTATTTTTATAAATGTAAGAAAACCATTGGTTCTTTATTTCGGAGATGCAGCAAATACTTTCACATGCTTTTAAGTGGTTATCATCCCTGCCATCTAAATGACTGGCTTGCATTCATCACCTTCATAGGATTATAACAACCATCCATCCCTAACATTTCTTGAGGTTACAGCAGAGAAAAGGGGCTAGCACTCACTCAGGGGAGGAACTTTTCTTAACTAAGGTCATCTTGTCTTTCAATAAGTGCTTATCTGAAAACACTGTCACTCCCTCGGGATTACTGCCATATTTCTGTCATGTCCTCTAAATAGCCCTTTCCTCCACAGGAGCTTCAGAAGTCCCCTCTGCAAAGCCAGCAGCAGCCATGGCAGAGAAGCCAGCTCCTGAAGGAGTGCCAAGACACCAGAAGGGAATTGCCAGCTGCCAACCAGCAGACAGTATGCTCAGCCTTTATGAAATTTTCTCTACCTGACTCTGTGATTTGTCTACAGAATTGCCCTCAGCATTTTCTTCCTAAGTCTTTGGAACTTGCCACTTAGAAACCCGCACTCAAAGTCCTGGGCTTTGTGAACAGGTGACAGTGGATGTCCCAGGATCCCACAGCGGTCAGTTGTGGATTGTACACGCACGTCTTATGCTTGATTGGGAGTTAGCAGCTGCTGACCTCTAGTGGACTCTCTTTGCATACTGACAACATAACCACCGACTCGGCCATGTTTGCCTTGACTTCCATTGCTTTTTCAAAAACCCCTCACGTTTCTTAACAAAGTATGTAAAGGTTGCTTGCTGGCATCACTAAAGGAGATGGTAAATCTCATGAAAGATTATGTTCTGAGGATTGCATTAAAGAAAAATCAGATATCGGGTGCTGGGGAGGTGGGACATTGGGTGAGAACACTTGCTACACAACCATGAGGACCCAAGTTCAAACCTTCACCACCCACCACATAAAATCAGGTACACACACACACACACACACACACACACACACACACACACACACACACACACACACACACACTATATATGTGAGTATATATATAATATATATATATATGAAAAGATGAATTTCACCAGCTTGTTTTTTTTGCTCTGTGTCTCAACTTTAAGATTATTTGTTAAGCAAACTGTGGTTTACACTTGTTCCCTTTTCTTTGGCCTTTTCTGTCAATGCCCATTAAGCCTCCCAGATGTATTTTTATGATGGCATCAAGTTTCTTTATAACTTGAATTATTATTACCAGCTCTCTCTTCATAATTTGTTCATTTTATTTATACATTACTCTAACTATTGCATCACTACTTGTATTTCTGTTTCTTATTAAATGCTTGTCAAAAATAGCAAAAATAAGTACTTATAATGATGAGAGTACTATCTCATAATTTCAACTGGCAAATAACAGCTTCTGGGAAGGGACTTTGAGAACCGTGAGAAGTCAAGAGATGTTACCCCATTTCCATGGTAACAAGTTAACCCATTACAGTATCGCAAATGCTAGCAACAGAGAGAAGGCACTTAGGTCAGAGACAGAGATGGTTATTATTCATGGCAGCAGCAGAAGCCAGGGTGTTAGCATTTGCTTCAGTTCCATGAGGGCCAGGTGGCCGCTGTGTTCACACTGTCTTGTTTTACAAAAGCTCTGAGCTTCTAAGCTCTGGCCAATGGATGTGATAATAGGCTGTAGGTATGGCTGGCATTTTCCCCAGAGAAAACACTATATGTATTGTTCTATTTGCTCCACAAGCATGGTTGAAAAGATATTTCAAAACAGAAGGAACTGGTGAGTCTGCCCTAGAGACAGGAATGCAAGTGCCTCCTGCTAAGGATTTTCCCCAACAGCGTCCAATCATTGTCTCTCCCCTGCACTGCTTTGATGAATGTCTCTATGTTCCAGCCCAGTGACTACTCAGAATCTGCCCTCAGTAGATTGTACTCAATCCATTCATGAAGTCTCAGACAGCACTCAATAAAGCCACTATAATGAGAACTCCAGTATCATCCAACAGACAGAGACTGCTTCTGTTTGCCAAAGGTTTAGTTCAGCAAAAATCATCCAAGTGAGTTGTAGCTCAAAGGGTCCCAAGAGGCACTGTTACTTCTTTTTTATGTAGCTTTTTGCCACCAGGAGAATCCACTTTGCAACTTACTGGTGAGCAAATATGGGCACATAGTGCTGAGGACAAAAAAGTTCTGAATTGGCTCCATGGGCTTTCCACGAGTTCACCTTCTGGTCCTCCTTTCAATCTCTGCTAAAACTAATGAAATTGTATGGAATTCCAAACAGCCCAATGCTCTTCCTTGGTTTGCTTATTTTTACACTTATACCAAAGAACACAAGTTCTGCATGCCTCTTTCCTTGAAATCACCCAGCGTATTTGAAGATAAGTTCCTATGTTCTCAGTAGACAGAGGGTTAATATTCTACATCATCTTCTTACAGTAGCTAATGCCCTAATGCAGAGAGGTAAAGAGAGAGAAGAGAGAGAAGGGAAGGAGAGGGGAAGCGGCGGGGGGGGAAGAGCCAAGGTAAGAATCGTATTCGGGGGGGGGGCGCCGCCTTTCCGCTCGGGAGGGAGGCGGCAGATCTTTGTGAGTCGAGGCAGCTTAAGTGAGTTCAGGGTGCAGCCACAGAGCTGTCTCGATAAAAAAGAACTCGTATTTCTAGTCTACCTGATGTCCCATGGTCATTAGCAACATCTTAAATATTTATGCCAGAGAATATTAAATAGACTCAAAGGTCTAGTTCTACAATTAAAGCAGTTTCTCTGCTGAAGAACAAGGTTTGTTCCTTTGGGGTATATCAGGCTGCAGATACACACAGCACGGAGCATTTTTGTTATTTGTTTTGATCTTTTTCTGGAGCACATAGTACCTCATTGTGCAGAAAAATTAGTCGCCCAGTTTCAACATAACTGCTGTAGAAGTTTCCCAAAGGAGTTGAGGGGATATCCCGAAAATTTCAAGTACTGAACTGAGAGATGGACTGCCATCCCCCTTCCACCCTTCACAGAAAGGAACACCCCACTTGCTTACCTTCACAAGACCCAAGATAAAGTTCTAACAATGTAACTAGACCCCGCTTATGTCAGTGATGAATCTTCTGTACTTTGAGACCAGCACATATGCAGAGAGATCTCTGTAATCATTTCAGAGGAAACTCTACTCACCCAGTTAAACCTTTTAATTAGCAGTTTGAGGTGTCAAACTAAAAGCTGACTATTAGATTAAAGCAGAGATCCCCTACTCACTCTGGGCTTTGTTTTTCAGCTGTCTTTGTACCTCTTCCTTAGGAATTGAATTTTAATCATCTCCTCAATCCCTTCTTATTAACAGACAATAAATTGAAAGGGCCATATATTGTCTCAGATTAGTCAACATGAGCACTATTAGTTCTTGTGAAATTCCCTCAAATTTGACAAAGCATTTTGCAAGGTTCTCTGACTCTTCCAAAGCAGCTTTTATTTATCAAAGTCCCAATATTGATGCCATGCTAGACATGGTAGTGTGCTCTTATAAATCTTAGTATCACTGTGGGATATGTAGGGGCAAACAAGAGAACCTGTCACCAAAACAGGGAAGCTGAAGACCAATGACCTCAGGCTTTCAGGTTTGAGACACCAGTCCTAATTCTATTTTCTCTGTGTATTCTGCTGGAGACCTAATATGATCAGCGGCTTCCTCCTCCTGCTCTGTGCCTTCCCAAACATGATGAGCTCTATACCCTCAAACTGTAAGACAAAATCAACTCCTCTTTTTCCTCTAAGTTGTTTCTTGTCAGGTAGTTTGTTATATCAATGAATACTATTTAATATAGTTGTTACTATCACCTTAAATAGGTATTTATAACCATGGGATATTTTATGAAATCATCATGGTGATTCCCTCCATGAAAAGATTCTGTGGTGAACTCACAAAAGGAAAACAAATCAAGGTATAGAGCCATGAAAATAATATTAACTCAATAGTGATGATTACAAAGGAGAAAAAAGAAATTAAGAAAACAGCAAGATGTAAATAGTCTTTTTTTATTGATAATTGCTTTAAGTATAAATGGATTAAATTCTCCAATCAAAATGCCATATCACTAATAGATTACTGAAAAAAACAAGTTTCCTTTTTTCTTTTTTTAATTTTATTTTGAGTACAGGCCTGTTTAACATCCATAAGAGTCTTAAATGAAATTCTTTTTAATACTTTTAAACTCATTGTCCAGAGTCATCAGGATCCTGGGTTTCACTCTCCAGGAAATGATAAACCCCTTCTGTGTCTTCTCTTGTCTTTTGAGCTTTATTCAAAGTCACTTGGCTAGGAGGCCTGACTGTGATTAAAAAGGAATTAATCCTCTCTCTCTCTCTCTCTCTCTCTCTCTCTCTCTCTCTCTCTCTCTCTCCAATGAAAATATTTTTTATTTAAAAGATTATTTTTTGCATTTTACATGCCAACCACAATTCCTCCTCCTCCCCTCCTCCTGCTCACCCTTCACCTTTCCCCTCCATTCCCTTCTCCCATTCTCTCCCACCTCCCTCCCATCCCCCACCTCATCCACTCCTCAGAGAGGGTAAGACTTCCCACAGGGAGTCAATAAAGTCTGGCACATCAAGTTGAAGCAGGACAAAGCCCCTCCTGCCTGTATGGAGGCTGAGCAAGATATCCCACCCACCAAAGGGAATGGGCTCCAAAAAGCCACTTCATGCACTAAGGATAAATCTTGATCCCACTGCCAGTGGCCCCATAAACTGCCCAAGCCACACAACTGTCACCCACATTCAGTGGGCCTAGTTTAGTCCAAAGCAAGTTCCCCAGCTGTCATTCCAGAGTCAGTGAGTTCCAACTAGCTTGGGTTAGCTGTCTCTGTGGGTTTCCTCATCATGATCTTGATCCCTTTGGTGAAAAAACAAGTTTCTTTTATGTAGTCATAGTGAGCTTGTAGATATGACATATACCATGGAGACATCATTTAACAGCGCTGTATAGTATAGTTAAAATTCATCAAATGAATAGATTGTAAGTGTTCACATAAGTAGATCTTGGCAACTGATGGCAGCTCGGGCGGGGATCGTCATTTCTTTTTGGGGAGTGACCATAGATTGTCTGTGCTTCAGTGGTTGACTCCACACTTATGAACATGCAGACATTTCTAATTGGGCACAATAAGACAAACAAAAAGAGGACATGAGGTTGGGGGAGGGGGGCATGATGAGAGAGTTTTGGGAGACCTGCAAGGGAAAGTAGGAGTGAGATGATCACAACCATCATCTACATCTATGAAATTCTTAAAAGGTAGTTTTTTTTTTTAAAAGAAACAAAAATGCTAATTGTGTGAAGTGGTAGGAATGTAATTTGTTTGATTGCTATTGTGGCTTCACAATGCATATGTGTAATAAAAGATCATCATATTGTAAACTTTAACCATATGTATGTAAACACAGTTTCTATTGCTCAGTTTTATCTCAGAAAAACCTAGAAATGTTTAAATAAAAGTCTTTTACATTTAATATATCAACATATAGGTAAATGAAGAAATAGTTCAAAGGCCTAATGCAGACAAAAGAACACAGTTCAATGACTTAATCATAACAATGGAAAAAATAGACACCTCTGTTTCATGTCTTTAATAAATTATGAGAGGAAGTGTTGATTTAAGTGGAGCATTTTTATATATATATATATATATATATATATATATATATATATCATGTAGGATTCATTAGGCCATGTGAAGGAAGAAGATAGGAAGGTGTGAAATTCCACCATAATTTGTATAAACTAATTTTATATAAATATATGATATATTTCTGTAAATTAAATACATATGTATTTCAATACTTAATATGCACAGCACAGCAAAAATTTAATTAATACTATATTATGTCCACACAAACTGATTCCAAATTCTACATTGCTGGGTAGGGGGTTAACTATGTAATGGACTGCAGTTCAGTGATTTTATAAGTGACAAAGTACAGGAGGTGTTTCATTTAGGTCATGTAATGTTTCCCTAAGCCAAGCTAGGGTGACCATTAGCAAAAAATTTTAGAACATGCACGTGAGAATCATGACAAAGCATATGAAGCCTTCTTGCCTTCTTACAGTGTTTTTTAAAGCAAACTGAAGTTTCTCAAGGAACAGTTTTAATAAAGATTTAAAGCATGTGTGTTAATGAGGACAGGAGAGAGAGGAAGAGAGACAGAGATAGAGATAGGTGGATTTAGGGAAAGGGGAGTGCATATTCATGATGCGAACATAAATTTCTCAAAACAGGAAGACACTTTTCTGCTGTTTTCAAATTCTTTACATTTTCAGTAAGCTAAATTTTCAGGTATATATAGATAAAGGGTGAAAAAAAGTACATGAGAGAGATTATTGAATAAGTAAATGTTAACTTTCATTTGATGAAGAAAACCAAGGGCATATTTTGTGATTGCTATGATGCTTATTAGGAATATTTACTAATGATAGACTAAGTTCCCCATAGTGATCATGCCTACTCAAGTAGGGATGTGATGAGAATTAAATTAAGTAATAGCTGTAAAACATATAAAATAGTGTCTGGTATGCGATAATGACAGGAAGGCCACAGTAAGTGGTAGCCACGTTGAGTCCCATATTACAGTTGGGAATTAAGATGAGAAAAGCTTTGCTTACAAAGTAGCTGCCTATGCTTGTTGTGAGAGGGAGATAGCATGCACGCAACAGAGGAAAAAAGTAAATAGACACAGGCAGCAGGAAGTTGGCCAACACAGTTGGTAAGAGGTTTAAGTGATGTTAAGTAATGGTAATTACATGGTGTTAAAGACTAGAGAAGTCTAGTTTGGCAGAAACAGCCTGAGAAGTAATTATGAAAAAGTAGTTAAATTACTTAAAGTCCAGATCAATAAAATTGGAGTTTTTCCCAAGGGCTGGATGGGAATGTCAATCCGGCAGAAGACATGGAAAGAGGAATTAATGTGAGTGTAGACATGAACAGGCAAAGCAAGAATGTCTATGAAACTCACTGGAAGCAGAGCAGGGTGGACCAAGTGCCTGGCTTATTGTGTATGGGCAACTGGAAATTGTGATGGGTTGGGGGAGAATTTCATGACATAACTAACTTTGGGAATGTAATTCTAAGCACAACAGGAAACAGGTAAAACAGAAGACAGTGGGGCTAAGAATTACGGATGGCAATGAGGGATTCACAAAACACAATATAGATGACAGCAGGGATTCCAGAATCCGAAGACGGATGAAACACATGATCTTGGAGATGTGGAAACACACTTTACTGTTAGCATCATTTTCTGAAAACAGATGCTTAGTTATTTCTTTAGAACAGAACATTATCTCATTCCGTAATGACACTAAGACATCCAGCTAGCCAATCTAAATTTAGTGACACTGTTGGAAACGTCCACTGAAAGAACTGTGTTGTCAATGTTTTTCCAGTGTTTGTGTCTTTTCCTACTGATGAATTCTTTCTTTGTTTTCCAGATTCCCATGTCATTTCTTTCTATCCATAAAATTTAGTAGAATATGTCAACTTTCAGTCAAGCTTGGTAGATTCCTCTTGCCTTCTCTGTGCATCACTTATGGGGCTTATTAAACACTGCTGTGGCTGGTCCACCAAAGAAGTCTACCTGGGACAAGAACCACTTTTATCTTGTGTTACTGCTTCTCTCATTCTGTGGTATATATCTTGGATTCTTGATAAATATTTTCTAAACTAACGAATGGGTGAAACAATGAATGTGTGTCACTTATTGGCAAACCTTCATTGTTGAATGTGCTGAGGATTGTTTGTCCAAGATAGAAATATTCATAATATTCTCTATAAAGTATGAGTGGTAAGGTCCCTGATTCATTGACTATAAAGCCACAGTGTGGATTAATCTTGGGGACTACATGGTTTCTCATTTTCTTGGACTCTTTGGGATCTAGGGTCATATGAACTTGACTGTCTGTAACTTATGGGAGCCTTACTTGGGCCAAATAAAACCTTATAGTAACATAGCCAATATGAAATAGCATCATTCAGTCTATAGGAATTACTTTCAGGACGCTGTGTTCTCTGAAAGTCTGCGGAATTTTGTAGGAATATTTGTAGGTAAAAGTGGTACTGACGTTGACAGACGACACATAAATTAATTAATGTCCAGACTTATACAGTTATTGGGTGATAGTATCAATTCATTTCTGTATGATGCCATATTAGATTGTGGGAATAAAATGTTTGGAGATATAAGGAATTTTTGTTTAATATGCTTCTCTTTATGTCTATTACTCTAATGTTCTATATTTTTGATATGAATACTTGAAACAGTAAAATTTTTGTCTTCTAAAATTATAAGGATGAATTGTCACAGCCATCTGTATGTCTACACCATCAGGTATGTTATGGAGTAAGTGTTGACTAAATGCTCATTACTCTTAATTCCATAACACTTCCATTTAGGAAGAAAAAACACCCATGCATACATAGGATGCATATGGAACCCATGCACACATATACACACCTTGGTGACACACTAATGACACAGGCTTGGCTCTTGGTTATTTTAGAGATCAGCACATGTAAAAAGCATCTAAACATAAATTTGATAAACATTCACCTAAATGTGAATGTCCTTATTACTAATGATACTCAACATATGAGTCCAAGTTTGTAGAAGACTCTAGCCACTGTGTACAGAATATCCAGTGATGAGGTTCTAGGATGGGGTTCCTTAATCACATCAGGCACAAACCATCAAAGACTAATAGTCTCTGATGTCATGTTCTGAGATAAATTTATTATAGGTGTATAAGACCTCAGAGTCTATATGACTTCATCGTCACACATAACCCTTCTGGTAGAAGAGACCTGTATTGCTATAGAGAAACCAGCATACTAGTTCATATTTGCTACTCTCCTGGGCATAGGGAGACTTGATAAGTGTGGCCATGACCATTGAACATTAAAGTAGAAGAAAGTGCTGTGATTTAAATTGAATTTTTAGCCAAAGGGGATGGAATTGAGATTCGACAGATAATTTAAATTCCCATTAAAATAGCTGCTGGAGCTACTGGATATGCCAGTGGGTGAAAAAAATGCAGTGGAATAGTGGGGGCTGGCCATTTTCATGCATTTAAAACAAGTTTGTAGAGACATACAAGTTTCTAAGTAGCCTTCAAAGTGCTCAAACCTAGGGAAAGTTTGTATGTATTCTATCATTATTTGTGCCAATAATGCAGGCAGTCCTTTTTGAAAATTGTGATCAGATGTAATATGGGAAATAAAACACAATACTGTCATGGTCATCATAATAGACTTTTTTTTTTATCCAGAAAGATATTTCTCAGTGGTAGTATGAATAACATTGAAAGACATACAGCCTGTTGAATTTATGGTAATGCCATTTTGTCCAGGGTTCTTTTTGGAATTCTGCGTATTTGCCCTTGTTCAATCTGGAATCCATCATTTTAACTGAACTCGACCTCATTACCTATATTCAAAAGTATCACAGACAAAATACAATCTCAATGACTGTTTATTCATTTACAGAAATTAATGAAGCAAGGACTCATTTTCTGAAATAACATATTTTCAGGGGAAATCATTTTATGTTCAGAGGTTGAAATCAAGGAAAACACACAGGAGTCTTTCACAGCATGGCCTTTAAAATTCTTTTGATTATAAAAGTTGAAAAATTTTTAGTTTCTTTCCAAACCTTTTGCTTCCTAGAATTTTTTTTGTCAATGTACAAAAAGAATGGAATTTGCTTCTCAGTGAGTTATGTATAACTTGTCATTATTCAGAGTAGTTTGCTTCAACTTTCAGAGGCAATTCCAAAAGAGAACACTAAGAAAAATGTTTACGCACCAGTGATTAGAACTAGTGAGTCCATAGCCTTCTAAAGTGTCTGTTTGGGTTGGTGTAACTTTACCAAGGCCCTATTAAAACCCAGTCACACTGATTTATAGTTATACTCAATCGATGGAAGGTATTGCGGAGATCATCCAGTTTTATGAGAGGTAGGAGCCCCACTTCCTGGGTGTAATAGAGTTCAGATGCAGCCTCAGACAACAAGGAAGAGGAGTCTGTATACAGAACTGCCACCCTCTGAGAATATATAAAGGGACAAGACGAATGAGTGTCAGAATCACACCGAGCTTCTCACGTCTTCTCTTAGACCGCCAACGTTCTCCGACGTTCACCATGGCTAGCCGTAACAACTGCTCCGGAAACTGCAATTCAGGATCACTCAGAAATTCCTGCCATATCCCAGCCACCCCTTCCATTGCCCTCTGTTCTACAAACATGGACTGTGGAGAGGTCTTCTGTGTACCCAGCAACTGCCAAGATCATACCTGGTTCATGGACAACTGCCCGGAGACATTTGGAGAACCTTCCAGTGGCCAGCCAGGCAGCCATGAAGCCAGCAGCTATGAAAACTCTTGTTGCACTTCTGCATACTATGTGCCCAGACCCTGCCACGGCTCTGGCTATCTTCCTGCTTCTGTCATCTCTGGTGTCTGCCTCCCAGCATCCTGCAGGCCTGTGAGCTATGTGTCTAGCAGCTACCGGCCAGTGAGTCCGTTCTTCAACAACTGCCAGCCTGTGGGCTGTGTGTCTGGTGGCTATCGCCCACTCCCCTGTGTATCCAGTAGCTGCCGACCCCTGAGCATTGTCCCTTATGGGTGCAGGCCTTCGGGTTGTATGTCTTATGGCCCTCAAACCATTCACATTGTGTCAAATAGCTGCAGACCTCTGCGGCCTGTCTCTGGTAGTTGCCAACCAGGGACCCGTGTGTTTGGCACTTGTCGTCCATCTTGCTCTGCACAAGGAGGGCAGTAGCCTCCTTGTTCCAGTGAACAACAACGATGAGGAGCCAGGATTAAAATTGCAGCTCTCTGGACTTTTGCTTCTATCTGAGTATCAGTTGCTTCTTCTTGTTTGCACTGTGTCTGAGTTAATGCAAACTTCCTTTCTCATTGTGACTTGCTTTTATCTTTCCTTCATGTAAAATCGCTGGCCACTTAATGTCTTTCAAGTGGGAGGACTATGTACCTAATATGATCCATATTATAATAAATGAGACTTTCCAAATTAATAATCCAGTGCATTGATTTATCTTTCATGACTTCATGCAAACAGAAAAATGAGCACCCTCAGATACTTGCCAGGTGATGCTCTACCATCTGCTCCTATGTGACACCTGGGTAATGGTTGAGCATTTTAGGAGTGTAATTGACTTCAGACAGATATGAGGGGCCAAATAATGACCTTTGTGTAAGTTATGGTCCTAAGGGGAGCTCAACGGTAATCTCTTACCTCTGACTTGTAGTGCACATGTGCCCATGTCGCAAGACCACCGCAGAGCCAATATCCGATGCAAAACACAAAGGGGTTTATTGATAACAAGCAAGCTCAGGCTTGGTCCACATCCAACATCCGACAGCAGGTTGGAGGAGGATGGCCCTGAGCATTCACTTAAAGGGTTTTATATAGGAAAGGTTTACATGCAGCTTGGGATTGGATGAGGGGCTAGGGGTGAGGTAGTTCTTTGAAGTTATTGGCTGAACTATAAGCATGAGGTTACTGATGGCTAACAGGATTCAGGGTATCTATAGAGACATACATTTTTACTCCCTATGTCCTGCTTTTGTTGAAACCAGAATATATACATTCAGTTTTATTGTTCCAGTCTTATTTTCCCATGAGTTCAACTTCTGGTCAGTTGAGCCCATTACTCCCCATATCTTGTTTTGCCAAGTCCAGGATATATAGATTTATTGTTTCAGCCTTCTCATCCCATAAGTCCAACTTCTGGTCAGTTCTAAAACTGCTGGTCAGCACATACCTTTAGAGGAGACAGGGGTGGTGGTGGTGGTGCATCTATCTCTCAAGATGGCTACTGATTTTTCCCTTTCACATGCACCTCCGCCAGAATGTTCTTCAGCTGCAAATCCAACAATAAGCTTCCACTTTAGCCTATGTTGCTTCCTTTGATCTCATCCCATAAGACATGATGAGTGCTTCCTTTGTTACCTGTGTCCTTCCTGCTTCTCTGTGTTCATTCCCTTCTGCTTCATTGTTGCAAACACCATGCTCCTGAACTCTTGTCTAACATATGATGACTCGTCAATGTATTCTTTTTAGATAATCATCCCCATTTTATATACACCACTATCAAGAATAGTTTGTCCTTCTCTGTTTGCTGGAAATGTCACAAAAACAATCCAAATTCACTAATTAACCTTAGACTTAAACAACAACTAAAAGCTATTGAGCACTCATACAGTCCTGATGTGTCAGGCAGAAGAGACAGAGATATGAAAAAAATCTAATATGAATTATCAGAGTTTGTCAGAAGTCATACATTACAGGATAAATCTTAGTTAAATCTTGTTAATTAAGTAAAGCTAAACTACAAATACGTGAATGTTGATCTCTTTGAGGTACTGGAAATGACTGTCTTCAAATGGAAAAATTAAAAGAAGAAAGAGAAAGCATCAAAATCAGACTCAAGTGTGACATGGATGCTAGAACTATCAGAAAGGGATTCAAAATTACTCTTGTGGATGTTTTCAGAGCTATGATAAAAACAATAAGACAAGACAAAGAGATGGGAATTCAATTTAAGACTTTATTTATTTATTTATTTATTTATTTATTTATTTATTTATTTATTTATTTATTTTAAATCCTGGCCACATTCCCCCCCTTCTCCTCCCAGTCCTCCCCCTCCCCCACCCCCTGTTCCCACTCTCCCCAATCCACTCTTCCTCCATTTCTGTTCAGGAAAGGGCAGGTCTCCCATGGATATCAACAAAGCATGGTATAACAAGTTGCAGTAAGACTGGGTGTTTAAGATACTAAGAACTACTTGAGAGATAACAGGCCAAGGACATGGGCCCATTAAAAGTCTAAGGCTTAATTTTGAGGTCACAGAGCATATCTACACTCTTGGCCATATCTTCCCAGAGAAACTTGGTCTCATAAATATTGAGGACCAGAAACTAACTTAGCAGGCTTTTCTCCCAGACAAGGGATGTGCTTTGATTTCACAGTTCTTATCCTACCTATAAATTTCCCAGGACTGACACAGAAGGGGGTTTCTTCCTATTACAACTTTAGTTTATTTATTAATATTTATTTATTTTGCAATGTTGACTGTGCACCTAAAACACCCCTGTATGTGAGGTAAAAGTTCTACCACTGTATTATAGCCCCAGCTCCAGAATGACAGAACAGTTCCTATCATGTTCTGATGGTGTTGTTGTAAAGTCCACTGTAAATCAGTAATTTCTCCTACCTGCTGGGTTTTTTGAGTTGATGGCATCTGCACCTTCAATTTTTGAATACTGTCCTGGCAATTTCCTGACACCTGACCTTCACAAAGTTCAGTCTGTTGTTGATGTTGTTGGAGAGCTTACTTTTGACATCATTTCAAAATGAGATGAGGTGATCTAGAACACATAGTCTATTCTGCACTAAAGACGGAAATATTATTGTGATACTGGTCCTTGTCCTCAATTTACCTGTTTTTAAATTTCAAAATGAAATTATAAAGTGTCTTCCCAAAGCACATGCCATGCATTTTTTTTCACTAAGAAGCCTTTGACATTCTTCCAACTTGTTATGTGAACCAATAGTCTGTTTCCTTGATTTTCCTTGAGCAAAAGCTGCTAAACTCATAACTGGTATGAACATAAACATAATACTTTCAAGAAATCGCTACAGGCTGAGCATGGAATAGAATGAAGAAAGGAAGCTCGCAGTACACTGGAAATAAGAAAAAGAAAGAAGAAAGACATAAAAGTAATATTGGCTAAGAACTTTCAAATTGAAACAAAATCCACCAGACCAGAAATTCTGAAACCTCAGAGAGTGTATACACCTTGATAAATGAAAATAAAAAAACAATAACTAACAGAACATGAGATGAATGTAACATTTCAAACTCGTGAAATCCTTCTCTTCAAAGCAAGTACATGTGAAATCACAACTACAAGAACATATTTTAAATAAATGTGGTAATATTTATTTAATTAAATAAATATTTAAATAAATGCTTTCTTGTTGTCTCATTCTTTTTATATAAATGTATTTTTATATTATTTTATGTGTATTATTGAGTTTCTGCATAGGGCACATGTCTGGTAGGCACAGAGGTAAGAAAAGACCTTGGGTCCCTTGGAACTAGAGTGACACATGGTTCTGAGTCACCACATGGGTGTTGAGCATCAATTTCTGGTCCTCTGGAAGAGCATACAGTCTTCTTAACCACTGAACACTCTCTCTCTGGCCCAATCTTATTCTTATTCATCACATTCTCAATTAAATCATTACATTGCTTTGCTGAACTCTGCTTCCTGAAATAGTCAGAAAAGTCTATTTTAAAAGATACACTGTTCCGACTGAAAATATAGACAATGTGTTACTGTTTCATCTGATTTATATAGTTGTGTACTTTGAAATTATTTCAGCATGCTAAATTGCTAAGTAAACAAGAGATTCTTGCTTCATGCCAAGCTCTCTTGTGGGTGGTAGGAATATAATAGTAAACAGTTCAATCATAGAGGGGTTTAGAAAAAAAATCGTAAATACTGATAAAAAACATAATGATATGAGTGTTTTAAGTAGTACAGAGGGAGTGAGGGATAATAGGGAGATGTGATTACTTTAAGAAAGTCAGAAGTTTTGTGTCATTAAAAACTGACAACTGAAAGAAGCAGGGAGACTAACTGCAGATTTCACCTCTCCCCTGTCTCCTCCAAATCCATCCACTAGACTCACCCCCAGCTCTGTAGCAGACCATCTGCTGTGGCTTCCTCTTCTTCTCTGTCCCTATCTCCAGCAGATCAGGCAGATCATCTCCTCCAAACTTCCCCCACACGTATTTGTTGTCCCAGGCCCCATCTCCAGCAGGCATTCCCTGGGAATCTGCCAGTCAAGCTGCCAGGGAAGCAATTAGGCCAATGAAGCAGCATGTAGGCAAGCTTCAGATTTCTTTCCCCCTTATGTCCTCCCAATCCAGAGCCCCAGTCTCATCCCCAGCTCTGTAGCAGATTTACCTGCTGTGACCTCTCCTTACTCTCTACTCCCATTTCTAGGGTACTAAACGTATTTTGGTGGGACACCCTGCTTTCCTCCCTCCTGTGAACCCCTTTGTCCCCGCCAGCACATCCTCATTCCTAAGTGTCAGTTTCTGAAACCTAGAACCACTTTGTATCCGGAACTCCCAGGGCCACTGGTCACACCTGGCAAGATCTGAGAATCCCTTACTGGGAAACACACAGCCACAAGCCTCCTAAACACCAGAGAGGGCAACAAAAACCAAGAAACAAAGCAATGACCCAACAAAAACAAGACCAGAAATCAACACCTAGAATTACAATCATCCGCAATCCAAATGCCTAGACGTCAGTGTAAAAACACAACCAATAACAACCAAGACAATATGTCTCCACCAGAGGCCAGTAACTCTACCCTAAATATTCCAAGATAGCTGAAGCATAAGAAAAATACCTTAAAACATCCTTTATGAATATGATAGAGGTTCTTAAAGAAGAAATGAAAAATCTCTTAAATAAATCCATAAAAACACAAACTATGGAAATAAATAAATAAGTAAGTAAGTAAATAAATAAATAAATAAAAACCTCAAAGACTGAAAGTAGAAATAGAATCAATAAGGAAAACCCAAACTCGGGGAAATCTGGAAATGAAAGATCTAGAAACTAGAATAGGAATCTCAGAGGTAAGCATCACCAACAGAATATAAGAGATGGAAGAGATAATCTCAGGCATTAAAGACATGATAGAAGAAATGAATACCTCAGTGAGAGAAAAAGTCTAATCCAAAAATCTCCAGGAACAAACATCCAGGAAATCTAGGACAGTATGAAAAAAAGAAAATCTAAAAATTATAGGGATAGAGGAAGGAGAAGATGCTCAGGTCAGAGGCACAGAAAATATTTTCAATAAAAATCACAGAAGAAAATTTCCCTAACCTAAATAAGGAGATGCCTATCAAAGTACAAGAAGTCCACAGAACGACAAATACACTGGACCAGAAAAAAAAAATTCCCCTTGAAACATAATAATTAAAGCACTAAATGCACAGAACAAAGAAAGAATATCAAATGCAGCAAGGCAGAAAAGGCTAAGTTACATATAAAGCAGACCTATTAGAATAACATCTGACATCTCAATGGAGACTCTAGAAGCCAGAAGGGACTGGGCAGATGTCCTGAAGAATCTTAGAGATGAGAGATGCTGGCCCAGACTACTATACTCAAAAAAACTTCCAATTACCATAGTTGGAGAAAATAAAACATTCCCATTGTCATTTTGAAATTTAAAGTACTATGTGATGTTATAAGTCTCTGTCTCTCTCTGTGTATCTCTCTTATACACACATACACACTTTCATTCTATTTAGTCTAGTAGTTTTTGGTGTTCTTGATTGTAGGATTATGAATAAATTTGAAACACATACCTAATGTCATATTATGGTAATTTTATATGCACATAAAAGTTAAATAACATAAAAATCAAAATGCTAAAAAATGGTCTCAGTGAAAGGAATCAGACAATAGAAGATACAGTAAACTGAGAACATATTTAGTGTTCAAATACTTTCTTAATTTTTTTGACTAGTTATCACAATTTTTTTTACTGAATCTTTGGGAATTTCACATCATAAACCCTAAGTTTGCTCACCTCCAAGTCCCCCCATATCTTTCCCTCACCCAAGCATCCCCTAAAAAAAAAATAAAAATAAAAAGCAAACAGAAACAAAACAAGCAAGCAAACAAACAAATAATAACAAAAACAAAACAAAAAAAAATCTCTTCGCTCCTCCATCTTTCCTGCTTCTCCAACACCTCTTCATTCATCCTGGAGCCGCAGTGTATCCAATCAGCTTTACTTGCAAATATTCATTGCAATGAGTCATTTGTCTTGATCCAGGCTCTGGTTTCTGGTTCACCACCATCACTGGATCCTCACTGAAGCTCCTGTCAGATAGCCCATGGCCACCCTGAGTCATGAAGATCCTGCTGCTCATGTTCCCCAGGTTCGGTCCCTTCATGAGTTCCAACAGATTGTGTAAATGTCAGGATGGGCCAACCCCAGGCCTGGCTGTGGGCATGGATAGTAGTTGAGCTCGCCAGTCCAGGCCACTGGGGCCATCCCTCTCAGATGAGGGGTGGGGCCAGCTCTCCTATGCCCATGATTTAAGTGTCAGTTCTCCCTGGCCCACAGTGAAAGGTAAGGCCATCTCTCTTGAGTGCTAGGGTTGGGGGGCTGGTACAGCTCTCCTGTAAGTGTTGGGGCCAGTTCTCTTGCTGTAGTGTCCAGCAAGGGGCAGGGCCAGCTCTCCCATAGCCAGAGAAGGATGGGCCTGCTCAGCATGGCTCTCGGATTTCATCAAGAATGGTTCCCGGGGCTGGAGAGATGGCTCAGAGGTTAAGAGCACTGACTGCTCTTCCAGAGGTCCTGAGTTCAATTCCCAGCACCCACATGGTGGCTCACAACCATCTGTAATGAGATCTGGTGTCCTCTTCTGCCCTGCAGTCATACGTGCTGTATACATAATAAGTAAATAAATCTTAAAAAAAAAAATAAAAGAATGGTTCCCATGGTCCCTTGAGGTGCCATGTGCCACAGATATCAGCATAGACCCCAGCTGCTGCAGGACTATGGACCCAGACATTTTCCTTGGCAGCAGTTGGATCTGGATGTCACCATTGCCCCAGGTGGCAGTACAGGTCAACCAGACCACCATGGCTCTGGCACCATTGCAGCCCTCAAACACCAATATGGCATATCAGTTGAAGGATATATAATATTTTTTTAATGTAGTCTATGTGTTAGTTATTTTGCAGCACTCTTACCCTGCAAGGAAATGTCACAAAACACGACAGAATCCACTAATAAGAGTTTTATTAAAATGAAAGGGACAGAGAGTGCCCAGGCCTGTGGAAGACACCTGGGTAGAGAAGAAGAAAAAGGAGCCAGGAATATGGCGCCGGCTTATAAAGGCTGGGTGGCATAGGTGCATACACAGGTCGACATAACTACTCCATGCATGCGCGTAGATCACATGGTTGTGTTGTGCACTTACGTAACCATGCGAAGTCACGGATCCTGGTCACGTGAGACGCCTTGACCCAGAAATGGCTATCTTGACCTGGAACTGGCTAGGCGGAAGTGTCCAGGTCCACAGTGCAACTGCAAACATGCCCAACAGTGGGGGTGTGTTGTGAACCCATCACTATGTACAAGCCATAGCAACAAAAACTATGTCAAAAATGATCAACACTCAAGTTCGTAAAAGAAACACTACTACAGCTTAAATCATGTGTGGACCCTCTCACACAGATATTGGGAAGCATCAATACCCCGCTTCTCCTACTTTCACTGATAGATAAGTCGTCCAGGAATCATCTAAATAGAGAAATACTGGAGCTAACTGATCTTATAATCCCAATGGACTGTGGTGGTTTTAAAAAAAAATAGCCCACAAAGTGAGTGGCACTATTAGGAGATGTGGCCTTCTTGAAAAAAGTGCAACTCTTTTGTTCAATCTTCCCTCAATGTGACAGACAGCTGACCACCTGTTGCTTGCAGGATGCAGCACACTCAGCTATAGCACCACATCTGCCTGCATGCTGTCATGCTCCCGGTCAGGATGGTAACGGTCATGGTGTCTCTTCACAGAAATAAAAACCCAAATTAAGACATGGAGCTAACAGATACTTATAGAACATTTCACCCAAGGATATAAGAATATACCTTCTCTTCAGCATCTCATGGAACTTTCTTCAAATCTGACCACATACTCAGACACAATGTAAGTCTCAACAGATATAGGAAAATCGCAATAATTTCCTGTATCCTATTTTACCACCATGGATTAAAGCTGGATATCAACAGCAGCAAAAAGGCTACAAACTCTTGGAAACTGAACAACTCACTACTGAAAGAAAATTGGTCAAGACAGAACTTAAGAAAAAAATTAAAGACTCCCTAGAATTGAGTGAAGATGAATACACAACATACCCAACTGTATTGAACACAATGAAGGTGGATCTAAGAGACAAACTCATGGAATCTAGTACCTGTATAAGAAAATGGACATCCTTGTGGGCTCTGGGCATTTCCCTGGCACCAGGTTTCTCCCTAATCCCATACTGGCTCACTCTGTCAAAATGTCTCTTTCATCTTGATGTCTCCCTCTCTGTCCCTCCCCAAACTCAATCATCTCAATCCCTCATGTTACCACCCTCTATCTCCTCCTCTCTACCTCCACTCCCAGTTTACCCAGGAGGTCTTAACCATTTCCCCTTCCTGGGGCCCTCCATGCGTGTCCCTCTTAGGGTCCTCCTCTTTACCCAGCTTCTCCTGTTGTGGATAGTATCCTGGTTAACCTTTGCTTTGCATCTGACATCGACTTGTGAGAGTACATACTATGTTTGTCCTTCTGGGTCTGGGTTACCTCACTCAGGATGATTTTTTCTAGTTCCACCCATTTGCCTACAAATTTCATGATGTCATTGTTTTTTACTGCTGTGTAATACTCCATTGTGTAAATGTGCCACATTTTCTTTATTTGTTCTTCCATTGAGGGGCACCTAGGTTGCATAATACTATCCCAGGTACATGAACTGGCTTTCTAGAGCCTATTCCTTGTGGTGGGATGCCTTACTCAGCCTTGATGCTGCAGAGAGCAGTTTAGTCCTGCCACAACTTGGTGTGCCAGCCTGTATTGACTACCCAAGGGAGGCCTGACTCCCTATGAGGAGTGAATAGGGGGTGGAATGGGAGTGGGGAGGTAGGGGGATGGGAGAAGGGGAGAGAGAGTGAACAGTGGTTGGAATACAAAATAAAAAATTAAGTAAAATAATAAAGAAATATTAATACAATAAAAATAGAGAGATCACATACTAGTAACTTAATAGCACACCTGAAAGCTCTAGACTAAAAAGAAGAAATTATACCTAAAAAGAGTAAATGGCAAGAAATAATCAAACTTGGGGATGAAATCAATAAAATAAAATTAAAACAACAACAACAACAACAAACACAAAGAATAAGAAAAGAGCTGGTTATTTGAGAAAATCAATTAGATTGGTAAAGCCTTATCCAAATTAAAAGGCTGAGGGAATGTCCAAATTAATGAAATTAGAGGCAGAAAAGGAGATATAACAACAGATGCTGGGGAAATCCAGAGAATCATAAGGACATACTTTAAATCCTTACTCCAGCAAATTAGAAAGTCTAAAAAAAAAATAAAAAGAAAAGAAAAGAAAGAAAAAGATAACTTTCTAGATACATACAACTTATCAAAGTTAAATGAAGACCAAGCAAATAAGCAATTTAAACAGTTCTATAGCCCCTATAGAAAAGAAACAGTAATTAAAGGTCTCTCAACAAAAAAAGAAAAGAAAAACAAACAAAGAAAGAAAGAAAGAAAGAGAGAGAAAGAAAGAAAAAAGAAAAAAAAAAAAAAAAAAAAGAAAAAAAAAAAAGAAAGAAAGAAAGAAAGAGAAGAAAGAAAGAAAGAAAAAGACAAACCAACCAACAAACAAAAACAGAGTCAGGTGGTTTTAGTGCAGAATTCTACCATACTTTCAAAGAAGAATTAGTGCCAATACTCCTCAAAGTATTCCACAAAATAGGAACAGAAAGAACACTTCCCAGTTAGTTTTATTGCTGGAGATGGGAACAAACAGAGACAGATACTTTGGAGAGAGAGAGAGAGAGAGAGAGAGAGAGAGAGAGAGAGAGAGAGAGAGAGAGAGAACCACCTTGGAATACTCAGAGCTAAACAGTATGTTTCCATCAAATACCTCCTCTCAGGGTTCAGGTAACCCCAAGGGAGAGTAGGCAGATAGAGTGCTAAGAGCCAGCTAGAGGAGATGGAGGACACCAAGGAAACAAGAACAGGACCAAGGCACATGTGAAATCACAGAGACTGAGGTACCACACACAGGGCCTGCAGGATTCTGAACCACACGGGGGCCTAGATCCGAAAGAAGTGGACACATCCCTCATCCCTCACCAGAAACTATCTCCAATTGATAAACGCTAGCAAACAAAAATTTAGTTTTCTCCCCAGGAGTCCCACTGGGGAAAGGGACTACCCTTAGGGGTAGGATGCATGCCTCACAGTAGATACTCAATAGAAAACTGCCAACTCAAAGTTCATTTTGAGAATTCCTTGTCTCATAATATGGTGTCAGTTTTTTGTTTTTGTTTTTTAAATTCTATCTTTTTTAGATTTTATTTTTATTCATTTTTTGTTTTCTCTTTTTCACCCTATAGACATTTTGTGTGTATATATATATATATATGCCTTCTTGCTTTGTGTTTTTATGGGGTTCCTGAGTGTATGAAGTACAGTGAGTGGGTATCTGTGTTTGTATTAGTTTCCTGTGCCTTTTCTTGGACTCTTTACCTTCTGTTTATTTTGTCTTATTCCCACGTGTTTGTTTTGTTTTATCATATTCTATTACTTTTTTATTTTACTATTATCCCTTGAAAGCTTGTTTGCTTTGTAATGAGACACAGAAAGGGTTGGACCTAGATGGGAGCAGAAGGGGAGAGGAATTGGGAGGAGTAAAGGAAGGGGAAACTGTCATCAGGATATATTATATGAAAAAATGTATTTTCAATTAAAGAAAATGTATGCATAAACTGATAACTGAATTGTACTTATAAAATTCAAAGATAAGAGCCTGGGGTTAACTGCACTCGCAAGTTCTGGGCACAGAGACCAAAGTCAAGTTCAGGAACTTGAGGATGCAGGGTGAAATGAGGCAGGTACAGCAGGAGGGAAGGGAGAGAGGAGAATAGTGCCAGAGACCTTGCCCATGTGTTCAATGTATCAGATCCTGTAGCCAACAGCAGGGTCATCCCCGTCAGGGATGTCTGAAATGTGTGTAGTAAGCATTGGTGATTTTCCAAAAATGGAGTAAACTCAGCCAGATGGGCCTCTAATTAGGGATGAAGATTCCATGGAGACTTGCTGTAAATCATAGCATCTTGCTGAGATTAAAAAAAAAAAAACAAAAAAAAAACAAAAAAACACTCAAAGTTCATAAACATAAGTAGACCAGCTCTTCCATCAGAAGAGCTTGAAAGTATAGTGTTTGAGATTTATTCACCATTCACTAAGAAGTGTCTTTTTGGAATTACTACAGATTTGGACTTCAGATTAAAAGAGGAAAATGGCTATTGGTGAAATTATTAAGGCCACTCTACGTAGTTAAAAGGGAGGTTTATTTAGTGGCATAACTTACAAATGAAGGGATAGGTAGGTTGCAGTGTCTGGGAAAGGTGTAGTGCAGTCCTGCGGTGTTCTCTGAAGAACGCTGCTCGGTCTACCTCCAGCGTCCAGGGTCCAAGAACCAAGAGTGCAGCGCATCTGGATCTCAGGTCTTCAGGGTCCTCTCTCAGCTCTGCCTTGTAGGCGTGACAGTTACCGAAGCCTCAATGGGTTTGGAACTTCCAGGTCAAAGCTGGAATGGCTACCCACTACAAATGGCTGATGAAAGGAGGAGACTGGTTACCTCATCTGTGCTTTCTTCTCTTCATTTCTTTCTTCTTCCCTTTCTATTTATAACTGTCATCAGGTGAGCAGAGATAAGCAACAAAATTCTTTTCTAGAGGCTTTAATAGAATCCGTTGCTCTAATTTATCCATTTATTTCCTGGCTGAATAGAAACATGGGTTGGTGTAGTTCAAATTTTCAGTTCAAACTTTTAAAAAGTTCACTCTTTGATCTCACCAACACACAAGAAAGTGTAACGTGTAAAATTCTATTTTTATTTTTTTCCTTTTTTATTATTAAGAAATTGTTCCTTTTACATACCAACCACAGATTCCCCCTCTCCTCCCTTCTCCCTCCTCCTACTCCCCAACCTTCCTCCCCAACCCACCCTCCATTCTCACCTCCTCCAAGGCAAGGTCTCCCATGGGGAGTCAGCAGAGCCTGGTACATTCAGCTGAGGCAGGTTCAGGTGCCCCCCTCCCCCAGCACAAACTGCACAAAATGTTCCACCGTAGCACAGGGCTCTAAAAAGCCAGCTCATGTACCAGGGACAGATCCCTATCCCACTACCTGGGGTAGCCTAAACAGTTCAAGCTAAACGACTGTGTCACCTATTCAGAGGGCCTAGTCCAGTCCCATGGAGGCTTCACAGCTGTTGGTCCACAGTTCATGAGTTTCCACTAGTTTAGATGGCTGTCTCTGTGTGTTTCCCCATCATAATCTCAATGCTACTTGCTCATAGAATATCTCTCTTCCTCTCTTTCATTGATTGGACTCCTGGAGCTCAGTCTGGCACCTGACAGTGGATCTCTGCATCTGTTTCCAGGATAAAGCTTTATGATGATAGTTATGGTATTCACTAATCTGATTAGTGTATAATTCTTGAAGTCACAGAGGTAGAAATGTAGGTGGGAGGTCATGGGAAAGATATAATATATGGAACTGTCACACACATTCCTGTAAGGAATTACAGAGCTTTTTGCTTGCAAAATACAAAATATGTCAAATCAGATAATAATATTTAATAGCTTTCAATACAAACTATCCATATAATACCTTGCAAAGGCCTTGTTCATAGTGTGACAGTAAGCAAATCACCAAGCTTGCAAGGGATATGAAAGCAAAAGTTTGTAATCTTCACATGAAATTTTAAACTATATTCTTAATTTTGAAAGTTCTAACACATTTGCCCTGGAAGTTCTTAAATATTTTCTACATCTTGTTTAATGTCCAGGCATTTGTCTTCTTTCAACTTATTAGAATGTTTCCAGTCTTTTTAACTGAGTTCACTACTATTTTAGTTAGAAATTAGTGCATTTTCTTAATGAATAAGGATATGCCATTAGTTGATATTAATTATTGCTGACATGTTCACCAGGAATATTTCTCTGTTTCTACTGGGAAAACAAAATGTTCAAAGTTTGGATAGTACACCGAAACAAAAACACGCTGCTTCCTCCTTTTAATCTAATTTGTGTTGAAAGATATGCCTGGCAATAAAACTAAAAGTCTATTTAAAAGCCCACAGTTGCTTATCCTCTGAGGTATCTATCAATTGCCTTTATGAACATAAATAATTAGACAACATTCCTCTATATTAATGAAAGTGTCTATGTTACATGCATACTGTAGTATTTTTATATTCTGGTAGATAGATGTTTTTCTAAGAGGTGACTGCCCTTTTCTGTGACATCCAAGCCTCCAGAATATCAAGCGAGTTAAGTTTAGTGAGCCTACGACACATATAAAAGGAACCATGCACTGAAAATACTGCAAATGAGAGACCACAGAACGAACTACCACAGAACTTTCAAATTCCATACACTACAGGCGTGGGCTGAAACAAGGCCATCTCTAACAGTGTCAAATACAGCATCAAACATATCAGTCTGATAAAGGTCCCTCGCTGGAATGCAGAGAAACAGTGCTGCAAACGGACATTTGATACATAGTTGTTTAAACTGAAGTTTGACATTTCAGTATCAGAAGAACACAAATCTATTTTTATAGTACTTAATTTAAGTTTTATACCAGTGACCTCTACAACCCTGCATAGTAAATTTCTTAAACCCTCATGTTAAATTAATGTACTGAAAGTAAATTGTTGGTACTGTATCATTATTTAATGCTTCCCTGAAGAACACAGTAGACTGTGAAACCCTCTAAATTATACACATCAACAAATATTCTATTAGCTATATCAGGTGTTGACTTAATTAAGGCAATGCTGGCAAACTCTATCATAATATATATGGGAAATTACATGGCAGTATGAACATGACCCTTTAAACAGGAAACACTCAATAATCATAGAAAACAGCTATTCATTAATATCTAGAAATAAAGACAGCACTCATGGGAACTCATAGGGTCCACCCACTAATTTGTGTGATGTGCCTCTTTGATCATAATTAGTGGGCCACAGGCATTAACTTACAGAGTTTGAAGGATCACAGACTTTACCTTTGAATTTCCTCTTCTATTATTTTATTTTCTTCTCATCCAAAATCTAGATACTAGCATTTCTTGAAAGAATTCAGAAATAATACATTGTACTCTCTGCCTACATCTCTTATCAAGTATTTAAAAAATTAATAATAGTGTTTTCAATATGGGTCACTCTCTAGGAAGGAGAACTCACCAGGTTTTTTACTAACCTCAGACGATAGCTCTATGGAAAACACTGAAATCTAAAACGATCTAAACACTGAGAATCTAAAATTTTCCATGACCTAAAGAAGTTACTTTTTATTAGTAAGGAGCACTTGTAACACTTCCTGTGGTGCAATCAGGCTGTGTCTAGCTACTTAAGATCAATAATTCCAAAGGCAGATTGAGAGAACACCCTCCAAAACAACATTTTGCTGCCTCTACCCTGAAGGGTTGGTTTTGACATTACATATTTTATTCTTGATCCCAGTGTAAGTCCCAATATAAGTGGACTACTGTCAGACCTAAATGTGATGGAAAAGAAAGAGCACACAAGAAGTTGTGACAAGCACACACAAAGTACAATTCCTGTTCCTGTGTAGAGTTATATTGATGAGCCCTCATTCCTCATTACAGACAACAACAAAAAAAAAAAAAAAAAGAAAAAAAAAACCTTTACATTTTCTTTATTGGTTGAAAAATACCAGATATTATCAGTTCAGTTTGAACTACATCTCCGGGGTGGCGATTGCCTTCAAGACGTGCCTGTAACACGTCTACAGGTTGGCTACAGAGCTTCAATAACTGCTGGGTGAGCTGCATGTTAAAGCATACCTGCTGTCTTCTCTCCTGTAGAGCAACCTGCTCTCCATCGCTCTCATTATTATTAGAATGAAACAGGGCCTTGAAGCATAGGAAGCAAGCGAACTCCTTAAAGTATCTTGCTGGAAGAATCTCAGTATGAAGTTAACAACTAGTGTCCCATCCTTGTTCAGTTCCTTATGGAAAGAATGCATGAAGTACAAAGCTTTCTAAACAATACCTACGAACATTCTCATATTGAAAAAGAAGAAAAGACTGGGAGGTTTGAACAGAAAAATAACAACTACACACACACACACACACACACACACACACACACACACACACAACCCTTAGAGGTAGAGCCTGAAAGTACATTGGTAAAACACGTGATACTTTTGTTTAAAATTGAATATACAAACATATTCATTCTGTGTAATTTATTCAGAAAGCAGTTTTGAATGCCCGTTAAACATTGAACACTATTCTACAGGCCAACACAGCACATTTGCATAGGCATCTATTCTCTGGATCCTTTCAGTTTCTGAACAGTCAGTTTGCAAGTATCAGCATGTGAGAGCTTTGCACACAGCAGCAAAGCACTGACGTTTCCACACAATGTGCTGCTCTTGAAACTCTTCCCAAAATGTGACAGTGAGTTTGATAGGAAGACTGGGTATTGTCTGTAAAATAAAATATTTATACAGTTTCATAAGAAATGCCAAGGAAGAACAATTTCCATTTGTAATATCTTTCAGAATGCAATGCTATATATATATATATATATATATATATATTCCAAGAGTTTGGGAATGCGAAATCCAAATTTTCTTATCCAGTGTATTCTGTACTGTGCTTCATAGACACATCCTCAAAGTAAATTGGTTTGTTGGATCCAATTAAAACAGGGTGAGTGTGAACCACTAACTGATAGGCATATGTATGTGCTACATTGTTTTTCATAAAATTTTGATGTTTTTGAAACAACATATGTCTTGACAATGAAAAATCCTTTGTGAAATGTTCATTTCCTTTTGGAGTTTTTGGATAGATGCCTCTTTTTATAAAGGAGGTATTTAAGAAATGATTTAAAATTTTACAATCAAGATACAAAGACTAGGGCAATAGATGTAGCCCAGTAGCCAAGTCTTTACCTGACACATGGGAAGCCCAAGGAATAATCCCCAGTGCTGAAAGCCAACTAGGGCAGCAGTAACATTACAGAAACTGAAGCACTAATCAATCACAAAAAAAGGTGTTGGCTCAGCAGGTAAACAGGTTAGCCATGTGCATGTGGGCACAAATGCACCACGGTGTGCAAGCAGAAGTCAGAAAAGAACTTTTGAGAGTCAGCTCTCCCTGTTTGTCCTGGGATCTGGGGATCAAACTCAAGTTACCAGGCTGTGGAGCAAACAGTTTTGCCCACTGAACCATCAATCAAGTCCTGCAGCTTTTCTTTTCACCTTTGTTATTGGAGATGCATGCTTGCTTGTATCATCAACTAGACAAGGCTTAGAGTCATCTAGGAAAGGAGCCTCATGGCATGCCTGTGTGGAATAATCTAGATTCACTCAGTCTCTGGGCATGTCTGTGAGGAGTTAGTTATCTAGATTCATTCAGTCTCTGGGCATGTCTGTGAGGAGTTATCTAGATTCATTCAGTCTCTTGGCATGCCTATGCAAAATTATCTAGATTCATTCAGTCTCTTGGCATGCCTGTGCAGAATTATCTAGATTCAGTCTCTGGGCATGCCTGTGCAGAATTATCTAGATTCAGTCAGTCTCTGGGCATTTCTGTGAAGAGTTATCTAGATTCAGTTAGTCTCTGGGCATGTCTATGAGGTAGTTTCTTGACATTGGATTAACTGAGATAAGAAGAACAGAGTATGTGGGCAACACCATTTCCTTAGCCGAGTCCTGGATAGGATGGAAGGTTAAAGGTTACGGAGTAGCAGCATTCATGTCCCTCTGCTTTATAACTGGATTCAACACGAAAAGCTGCCTCATGATCCTGCCAGCATCCCCTGCTATGACAGGAGGTATCCTGGAACTGGCAAGCAAAATAAATCTCCCTTAAATTGCTTTCTGCAGGGTACTTGTTCACAGCACTTAGCAAGAAACTGGTGCAAACAGGTTCTCACTAAGTCAGCCAGGCTGGCTATAAACTCTGTAGACCAGGCAGGCTTTGGACCTGTCATGTCCTGCCTCAGCCTCCTTTTCAGGCTTGGGATAGCAGACTCAACTAAGAAATTCTATTGTAATTAATTATGGTCCTAGAAGACTACTGGTTACAACCCTTCTGCTTACATGTCAGTGACTGGAATAAAACAGTGTTTGGCCACGAGGAGATTGTAGGGCATTCTCACTGACACCTGGATGTCTAGCAAGGGATACTGCAGGTACAACAAACATTTTAGCACAGAAATAAAGGTGTGCACAGAGTGCCTGGAAGCAGTGAGTTCAGCCAGAAAGCACTAATCACATTTAGGGAAATGTCTTTGAATCTTTGGCAGCTTGTGTTGTTAACCTCAGGTCTTTCAGCCACTCCTTCTCTGTACATGGCGGCAAGCTTTCCGGGATTATCACTAACTCCTAGTCTCTGTGTTGCTCTTTCTCCTGATCTCTGTATCAAAGATGGGATCCCAGTTTATTCAGAACTTGTTTGTCATGGTCTTGGATTGCTGCCCGGAGAACTGTGGTGAATCTGCCAGCTGCCAGCTGGGCAGCATGGGCCTAGCAGCCATGTAACCTTTTGCTGACCTCTTCCAGATCCTGTCAAGAACTCACTTTGTTCCTGCTGCTCCCCATGTCCCAGTTCAGTCTGCCCATCATCCTACACCAGATGCCCAGCGTTCCCAATTAATAGCTCCCTTCCCTTCAGTGCCACTTCCGGGTCTTCTAGCCCATGCATTACACGTGTAAAAGTGGCTTCCCTTTGATCTACGTCTCCTGATGTCGGCCTTGGCCATGTGACTAGCAGTGGTCAACCACTGACCTGATTGCCCTGCACCTTTAAAGCTCTGGGTTACACACGGGGGCGGTGTGTGTGTGTGTGTGTGTGTGTGTGTGTGTGTGGTTCTAAAGCTTGCATTCTCTTTGGAGTACATAAAATTTATGTTCTAATAATTCCTTAGTTAAGCAGAATCAATATAGAATTTGGGTTTAATACTAGAATGGCTTGCTATGTATCACATTATAATCTCTCAAGAGCTAAGGAGGTACATGGCAGCAGGGAAGGACCCCCATTGGGAGGGTAGTGATGTGTGCGGGAGGAAGACGCTCCTAGCACAATTTATACTTGTATTAAAATGGCCTTAATCGATCTAGTATAATACAACAAATTTAAATCTTCCTTATGGAAACATTTCCCTTGTGTACCAGTAGTTAAATTTTTTTGCAGGATAGCCTAGTGTCTACCTTAAGTTTTGTTCACGTGGCTTCCAGCATATGAAGAACAGATTTTTTTTTTCTCCACTCCTAGTAAGTATGCATTCTCAAGGTCTACATGTATGTCTTTTGATGGTTTTTGTTAGATAATTCTGGTAAATTTGTGGCTCTTTCCCCATGAAGGGAGTGCTCACTCAATGTCTCAGTTTTATTTTCCATTGTTGTGTTAAAATACCAGGGCAGAAGTAACTCAAGGGATAAAGGATTCATTTGACTCACAGTTCCAGGGCACAGTCTGTCATGGTGGAGAGGTCAAGACAGCAGAAACTTGAAGTAGTTAGTCATGTGCATCCATAGTAAAGACAAAGCATAGGCTGGAGAGACAGCTCAGTGGTTAAGTGAACTTGTTGCTGCTCATTCAGAGGACCTAGGTTCAATCCTCAGCAACCATATCATGGCTCATAACCATCTGCAACTCCAGTTTGAGGGGGCATTCAACCCCCTTTCTAGCACCAATGATACTAGGCACAGATATCCAAGTAGGTAAAACACCCATACACATTAAACAAAAGGAAAAAAGTCTAAAAACTTTCTTTAAAAGACCAAGAGTAAAAAATTAACACAGGTGTGCTAGTATAGAGCTCACTCTCCTTTACATTCAATGTACGATCCAGACCATGAAATGCTGTTGCCCATATTCAGGTTGTTTTTTTCCAATCCCAGTTAACCCAAGAAAATCTCTCATAAGCATTCCCACTAACCAACCCAATATGCACAATTTCTCACTAAAACAGCCTTCCCAGGTGGTTCTAAGTTGTATCAAGCTGACAATTCAAAGACACTGTCATATTAGATAAAGGATGGCAGATAGAACTTCTTTATTGTTTTGTTTATTCAATTTATATTAACATGATTTTTCTTCTCTTTTATTCTTTATTTTTATGTATGTGAATGTTCTGCATATATGTATGCCTATGTACCGTGTGTATGCAGTGCCTGAGGAAATCAGAAGAGGGCATCAGCTCCCTTGGAACTGGAGCTTCATGGTTGAGAGCCCCTACATGGGTGCTGGGAACCAAACCCTAGTCCTCTGCATGAACAGGCAAGTGTTCTTAACCAGTTAGCCATCTCTCTCTAGCCTAATTAACATTAATTTTTAAAATCATGCAGGTTGCTGAATTTTTCTGTTTGGATTCTTATAGATATTGGTCTTAACTATTTTGCTTTTAATAAAATATTCTCATGAGAACCTGTCTCCAAACCTTTTCTGACACCATGGTGGGCAGAACTAAATGTGCCTTGAGCTCAGTCTCTTAGTTGAGTGTCAGTGAAGAGAATTGTCTGTGATGCTAGCCCCACCCTTTCACCATTCCTAAAGATGGCCACTGATCATAACCCCCAACCCCGCTGTTGAGAATCCAAGTATGCTAAAGAGTTAATTAATGGAACCAGTTATAAAAATGTCTAAATTCTGGATGTAAATATAATCTGATGTTCATGTATTAACAATATTTTATTAACTATTACTGAAAAATGAGTCCAGTGAGTAGACTCAGAGTAATGCTACAATCCCATTGACAGGCTGTGATCATGAATTTGTATTCTGTAACTTGTTAAGATCAAGAATTACTATTTTTGTAAGGAATAGATGACAAAACTCATGAAGACATTGAAAAACAGCCACAAATACTGTGCACAGCTTTCATTCATGCCTTGCAAATACACTGGCAGAACTGTCACATATTTTCTATTCTTCACCTGGATACTGCCTGATGATATGCAGGAAATGGTAACAATGCTTCTCACCATGAAATATATTGAATTCACTTCAATTCCTAAGAAGTAAAATGTAAAATTTGCTACAACCAATTGGGAGAATGGAGTTGGGTGAAGGATGGGGGAATCACCTAGGAAGGTATATTATCATCATTTTTCATAAACTACAAGGGTGCTGTTTTTATCAAGAAACAGTGTTGTGTATTTTACTCTCCAGCATGATAAAGATATTTTAATTTTTAAAAGTATGTGCTCTTTTTTTCTCTGCATTTTTTTTTGTGTGTGTGTAGTGTAGTGTGTACAAGTGCTTTTGCCAGGATGAATAAATGGAAGGCAGAGAACAGTGCGGGATTCTGTACCCTCCTTCCACCCTGTGGCCCTGAGGATGGAAATGGCAGCTTGGCCTCAGGAAACCTAACAACTGAGCCATCTTTAGCCCTGACATGGTTTTCCTTAAGGGAGACACCAAGAAATACAAGAAAAGATGTCAAATAACTGGGTAATGGACTCAGCTCCACTTCTTACAGACTCTGTGACTTGAAAGGGCAGAGTTTAAAAGGAATCTTTACTTTGGAGAAAATAGATAAAAGCAATGACAAAAATAAAATAGAAACAAAACAAATTGTGCAGATGTAACAGTCTTATTAAATAAGAAACACAGAGCCAAATGCAGAGTTAAAAAGCCAAGAGGTCAGAGCAGTAGCTAAGAGCTGATACTAAAACCCTTTCTTACCCTTCCTGCTGCTGCTGTCCTTCCCCTCCAAAAGAGACCTACTTCCTGTGTGTCTGTCTTTTATTGACTTTCTGTTCTGCCTTCTTATTGGTTGTAAACCCAACCACGTGACCTCCTCATCACTGTCTGTCTATACAGACCTCTAGGTCTCTATGGTTGGTATTGAGATTAAAGACATGTGTCTCCATGCCGGTTGTATCCTTGAACACACACAGACCTGCTTGTCATGTGGTCAGCATTAAAGGTGTGCACCACAACCACCTGGCTTCTGCTATGGCTTGCTATAAGCTCCATCCCCCAGGTAACTTTATTTATTAACATATAAATAAAATTACATTTCAGTACAAATAAAATATCATCATAAACTTGGATTCCTGTCTCAAAAACTTTCCTTAAATTATAAGATAAGGTTAAATATGGAAAAGTGCTTGATGGTGTTGAAACATATTATTATTGAATTGTAGCTTAGCAGATGGGGATACAGGTTAGTTGTTAGTGTATTTTCCTAGTACATATGTAAACTGGGCATGGTGCTGCAACATCGGTAATCCCAGTACTTGGAAACTGGAAGCTGAAAGATCAGAAGTTCAAGGTCAACCTTGGGTAGATATCGAATTTCAGCCCAGCCTTGGCTATATCAAAACAAAACAAAAACAAAACGCAAAAGTGTAGAAAACTGTAACTTATTAAGTCATAGTTGGAGAAACTGATAAAGATGCTAAATAAACAAATCTTTTTTTATTCGTTAATAGCAAAATGTTAGTCCATTGTCCACATTTAAATATTTTTTTACAGTTGTTTCAGATTTATAGGAAGCTCATGAAAGTAATATAGATTTTTATTTAATTTGCCTCTATTAGTAGTAGCTTATATTGATATTGATACTGGTCATAATTAGTGAACCAATGTAGATTTCTTATGAGTTAGTCTTTATATACTATGCTGACTTCATAAGGTTTTAGGTGAGGTCTTTCTCAGAGTCCACGGAAAAAATTATAATTTATAAATAAATAAATATATATGCATATATTTGTATAAGAAAAGTTAAAATAATGAGCTTACTGGCTTTAAAGTGGTTTACTGTCCATTAAAAGTATCCTTATAAACTGTTCTCTACACAAATATAACTGGGAAAAGAGACTTAAAATGCAAATAGTAATTATTGGGCACAAAGTATGTCTTTGTATTAAAAAGAAATGTTGGTATAAGTATTGGACTTATATTCAATTATCTCCAATAATAGGATGAATTGGTTTTCTTTCTTATACAGATATTTGCCCATATGAAAGTAGAGATTCAAATTAATTGATCTGGATTTCTTCTAGACAAAATGGAATAGTAGGTGAATTTGTGTGTTGAAATAATCATAAAACTGAGCAAAGTACAGGAAGCATGGATCTTTTCAAGCTCTCCAGCAAAGGGGAGGTGAAGGGTTACATCCTGGAGAGTTGCAGATGGATGTGGGGAGAGTTGCAAGGATCTGCAATGCTCATGAAAGTCTCCTCTACAGCTTAATGATCAATCCATGCAGGTGAAGGAAACTCATGAAGTTGGAGAAGAGCTGCCTGATACAGTTATCAAAGAAACTCATAGCTCAGTGTCTGGGCATCACGTAGTTTCCCTCCAGATAGAGCAGAAAATTGGCAGAGGAATCAAAGGGATGTTTTGCTTAGGCAAAAATAATCAGAGATTAAGTACTGCTTGAATTTCACTTAATGTTCCATTCAAGCAACACTCCAAAGGATCAAACTGTTTCCATGTAAATCACCCTTGCCCCAGAACAAAGCTGGGGAATGTTTATAGGAACACAAAAAATATGCCCCAGACAAAATGTTAACTAACAGCATCTGGCATCCAATTGATGTTTCCAAAGCATGGAAAGAAACACTGAAATAAGACTCATACTGTACAGAAACACAAGTCAATCAAAACCAGAGGACAAATTATTCCAATGCTAAAGCTAGCTAGGAAAAACATTATAACAGTAAGTTTAACCGTGCTTATATGCTCACAGAGTCAGCATATTCATGGTAAATAGAGATATGAAAGATTATAAAGAGAGGCCCAGATCAAACTTACATAAATAAAACTACAATGATTGAGGTGGGAAACTCAGTCAATCTCATCACTAGAACATACAGTGGAGGGAAAGACTAATAAAGACAGAAAAACTACATTCAGATAGAAAAATAAAGGGAAACAATATATTCATTCATAGGAGTACCTACTAGCTTTCCAAATGCATGGTGTAAAAATCCCAATAGGGCTGCTGTGGGAGGCAGAACTGTATGTTCCTCTTACTGTTGGCTATCACTGACTGTGATCCCTGCCAACCCCACAGCCTGTGAAAACTATGCCATCTTGTTTCTTCTGATCCTCTGGGAATTTTGACCCTATGTGCCTGCTATTCCTGCTGTGACTTGCTCACTAACCACCTACCCAGAGGCTATATGTAGCATGCCATTGCCCTCCCCCTAAAAGAGTTAATGTTACTTGACTGTCAAGGTCGTTAAAGCTGGAGGGTCAAATATACAAACCGTGTGCCTTTCTCTTACCAGCCTCTGTGTTTCTTCTTCATTAGTCTTCTTTTATTTAATTTGGTTCTAAGAGCTTGAAAATTCTCATTCTATAGAAAAGTAAATCTAGTCCCCCCCCCAAATCTTCTACATAAACTTCAACATCTGTCCCGATCGATGCACACAAAGCAAACTAATCACTGTGTGAGTGGATTGATCTTTAGAAGGCCATGAGAACTGTGAGGAGTTTGTTTGTTTGTTTCCTGTTTTCACTTATGCTGGGTTCAGGGGGCAGAGGTAGTAACATTTCTCCTACTTTGATATTCAGGACACAGTTTTTCTATAAAAGTATTTAAAAATACAGTACCTCATAGATAAATTCCCATTATTTACCCCATCAAGCATACACTTGTGTACTCAGTGAATGACAGAAGGGACTAATTTATCTTATTAACAGTAATGTCCAGCTAATTATGCCATGGGTCTCCAATGGCAGATGTAGCAATGGGGTATGGTAATCCAGAATATCCTCTATCCAATATGACATGTTTAAGCATAACTCCGTGTTTAATTAATTACTGATAAACTGAGCAAGCAAAACCACATCTCACGTGGAGAAACCCACATCTGAGGATTTAGCTGGTATGTGGCTTATGTATCAGACAGCTTTATGGAACTGGGAAATATGTACGGCTTGCAGTAACTGTTTTCTAGATAAAATAGTCAGTTGACCATTGGGAGGAAAAAAAAAAGAAAATATGTCTCACTTCTAGTTGAGGAGCTGTTGAAAACCGATGGCTACTGTTAGAATAAGAGTTCGGTTGTGGGGGGGGGCATCTACACATAATCCAATAGATGGTCCTATATCCATGAGTACATAGGCAGCACTGAATGGAATCAGTAGGTTTCAAAACAAAGCCCCTGGAGTTGGGACAATAAAGGAGCTGGGGAGACTAGAGTACATATTGGAGGGGAGGTTGTGGACTGGACTTAATTAAAATATGTGATATGCATGTATGAAATTCTCAAAAAATAAACATGATTTTAAAAAATCTCCAAGATCCAATGCAGGGAAGGGAAGGCATGTTGTTACTTAGCTGTCTCCTTATTCAATAAATAGAATTATAACCTGACTCAATCCATTTTTGGTTTATTGAAGAATATAAAATGTGTGTTTATAGTCTTCCCAGTATTAAAAGGATTTAAATAAATGGGACTATTGAAATACACACCCAGAACAGATGTAAACACAATGCCAGTGTGGATGCTTCCTGGTGTTGCCAATAGAAAAAATGCCTTTAGAATGACTAAATTCCAATGAGTAAGCCCTGAGAGACTTTCAGAATTTCTAACAAAAAAAAGTTAGCTATGAGTGTTCTCATGGCAAAAGAATGTTCTTCCTCAGTAAAAGAGGACAGTTTTTGCCCTCATAGTGATGCTTACCATAGCCATCTATGAAAATATCTGAAACAAGGTTCAGTGCTGACTACATTGAATTGCTATGCTTCAGGTCAAGCTTGTAGCCAACTCTGATGAGACTTCCTGGGTAGATAATGGCCCAAACTTTCCACCTAGGTTTTTTTCATTAAATCCTAAAGTACTGGTGAGCTTGTTTGAAATGTGATCATGTTTTTATATGAAAGAATTAAAACTTAAAAATGTTGCACCTCAGAATATAATAATTGAATAATGTACAAGTTCTGGTTATATTTTCTCTGGCCAAAAATGTTGGCTGTTGTTGCTTCAGGAAGGTAAAACTGAAATCTAGGGACTAAGAAAACTAGCTAAGGTCTATTATTTTCCCACCCCAACAGGTACCAATAAGAGAACATGTTTCCAGAGGCATATGATGTAAGCAAGCACTCTCCTGAATTTAAGCTCTTCAAGGAACACTAAGAGAGTCCATTTACCTAAATGGTGTGGCCTAGATTGAGTGATAGGGTATAGTAATGTAACTAAGCTACAAACATGATTTTGATTGTCAGACTAACCGGGAATTTTCACTTCCTATCCAACCATACATTGTGACTCTAGATGTCCATCAGGAAAAAGAAACTAAATTGCCTTTCTCTGATAAACAATATGGAAAACATGAGCTATTTAAAAATACTTAGTGTATAAGAAGACACTCGTTGGAAAACTGGCTAGAAATAAGGCACACTTTTTATTTACAGTATCATTCTGTAAACTCACATAGGCATGCCTCTAAGGAAATGTGGCTTCTTTCTTGGTACACAGCATCTGTCAAATATGTGTGCTAACACCTCCAGTTTCATTCTAATAAAAGACAGAACAGTGACACATACTCTTTGGGTGTGGATCTTCATAAAAATTACCTAGGATTTTCAGGTCACCATTCCTTACTGGGAAAGATACACTGGAAAACAATATCATCAGGCTTCCCAATGGTCATGTGGGTTTTAAATTCAGGTTAACTCTCCAAAGAAGTATTATGTGTCTGAGATCAATTTTATTTATCACTTCTCCAATACGTTATTAATACTTTAAATGTTAAGATATATTCTTTTTTATTTTATTAGTAAGTGACTTTAAGTAAATTATCACCAATTATATAGAGGCACTGGTGGTTTTTTAACAGTAACTTTAAAAAGCTGTTAAGACTGTTAAAGGAAAATTGCTTCTAGTTAGAAATTAGTTGAGGAGGACTAAACTGACTTTGAAATGACAGTCATTTGAAAGATGTGACACTGATGATGTATCTTTTATGAGTTAGTGGGAGGATTGCTTAGAAGGCAACTAAATAATATTCTAATGAGATGCCAGGAAGATGGACTATAGACAGAACCAACACCCAGCACCCAGGGTATATAAAGAAGTCTAGCAGGTAACAAACGCACTTCAGCAACTTGTTCTCTGCAGTTGAATCGAGGCCTGGTTGTCAATCTTTCTATTGCTATCATGTCTAATAACTGCTGCTCAGAAGTCTGCAGCGCTTCTTCTCCTAGGAACTCTAGTCACGTTCCTGCCACCTCACCCGTTGGTCTTTGCTCCACTGAGATGAGGTGTAGAAATGCCCCTTGCTCTCCTACTAGCAGCCTGGGCAGCAATACATCATGTGACAACTGCCACGAGCCCTGCGGTGAACATGGGAGCGGCCAATCAACCAGCTGCATCAGGAACACTGGCAGCCCTTCAGTCGGATCTCCAGTTACTTCAGGGATATCTGGATCCCAGGAAGGAAACAGCTGCCTTCCTGTCACATCCTGCAATTCCAGCATTGGCCGTCCAACATCCTGTAGACGACCTTTGAGCTGCTTCCATCCAAGTTACCAGTCTTATGGCTATCAACCCTTAGGCTACCTGACCTATGGTCATCAACCACTGAGCTATCTTCCCTATGGTTGTCCACCACTGAGAAACCTGACCTATGGATGCCAGCCTTTTAGCAGCAAGTCTGACTACTACAGGCCCACAAGCTCTACATACGGCAGGTTCCAACGATACACCTCTTCCTTGGGTGGTTGGCATTGTCCTTACTGAAGAAATTCATGAGTAGCTGAAACAACCTCATGCTTCTAACTTTGAGAGAGATCAGCCAGCATCATAGGGAGGGCTCTTGTTTCATGGGGCGATAATGTGTGCTCATTCTATAGTAATTTTCTTCCACTGAACTTCTTGGTGCTTTAGGGATGTATATTACTTACTTTAGTATTTTTGCAAAGCTTGATATTGTTCTACTTTGGGAAAAGTTTTTCTTCTGTGTTCATTCTAATTAAATCATGGCTTCGCATAAAGATCATGCTTATCGTGTGTCATCATTTACATGGTTTTAATTTGCCCCTGGCTTTCTCCTTAGAAACTATGGACATAAGCTACTTTAGGTGAAAATGACAATTATTTGGGACTAACTATGGAGAATATTAAATATTTCCAGAAGTTTTTTAATGACTTACATAAAAGAAATATTTTTTAAAGATTTTTTTTTAAGATCTATTAAAACTATGAATGTAAGGGTCAGCAAACTGGCTCAGTGCGTAAAGGCATTTGCTGTGTAAGGCTGGTAACCTGAGTCCTAGCCCTGGGACATATGACAGAAAAAGAAGGAAAAAGTCAACTTCAGGAAGTTGTCCCCTGACCGTCACACATGTGCTATGCATCAACAGACACTCACGTTACACACACACAGACACACATACACAGATACAGATACATACACAGACACATACACATACACACACATGGGGGGAAGAGAGAGGGAGAGAGAGAAGTTTTTATTAAAAGGAAGCAATTAAATGTATCATTGTAAGGTAGTGACTATCAACATGTCCATGTGCCATATGGCTGCATTTGGAATATGATGTTGAGTTCCTTCAGGAGTCTGGATGTGGTGCACGCACCTTTAATCCCAGCACTTTGGAGGCAGAGGCAGGTAGATCTCTGTGAGTTTGAGGTCAACCTGGTCTGTAGAGTGAGTTTCAGGTCAGCCAGGGCTGTTATACAGAGAAACCTCATCTCACAACAATAATAGCAACAAAAACAAAACAAAAATGTCCTTCAGGAATCAGGGAGTTTCATTTTTTCATAGGATGATACTAATAACAGTGTTATAAGATATAAACCCACAGATTTATGCTGCCTCAAGCCCACAAAAATACATTACTTTAGATTTTTGCCAAGTTCATCTTTTGATATCACTCACTGGAAGAGCCCATTAGGATCCTCATCCAGTTATTTAAAGAGTAATTGGCAGAAATGTCACTATGATGTGACTACCAAGAGGGACCCACTGGGAGCACTCCCTGTAGCTTAGTCAGCATGGAATCATCTCTGTAGCTTTATCTGCCTGTAAGAGAGACTATTACAGCTGATGCAATTCTCTAAGTCCAGAAAAGTAGGAATATAGAATTGTAGAGCATACGAAAATCTGGCATAGGGACCAACCTAAGACTGAATTAAGGGGATAAAAGAAAAGAAGGAAAACAGAAAATGCTCCCTCACTAATACATTAATTATATCTGAGTTCTGATTAATGTTCCTGCTTTGGTTTAACAAATCCCATATACATTCAGTTTCATTTTCAAGGAGTAAAATAATGGTGGAATGTAGTTCTTTTGCCTAAAACAACAATTTTTCAAACACTAACTTATCAGTTGTTCCTTTAAAATCGGAAATTCTATATTTTTCTGAAGTGACTACTTGTCAAATTAAGGTAATATATACAACTAGGGATTATGACTTGGTTTTTTATCATCACCGGGATTGATCCATTCACTTTTTTTAATCAGGTCCACAGAGAAAAAGGTGGGTTCTACTTATACATTTCCACACTGACAGTTCTCCGTAACATTCTTTTATTAAAAGAAAGTCATCATAACTTTATAAGCAAGAAGACTGGCATTTGGAAATTTCAAGCAAATTGTCTGATATAGCTTTCTATGTATTTATCTATTCATCTACCTATCTCTACACCTGGAATATTTATAAATAGATTAAATATAGACAGACAGACAGACAGATAACTTCAGGACATATTTGAAAATCATTGTCATGTCTATTTTGTTTTAATTAATTAATTTTCAAATATTTAAGTTGAGCTTTATAATAGATTGTAGGAAAAGTTATAGAAAAATAATGTGACATTAAAACTCCTCATTACACATTTCTGGTGCATAGCCTTTAGATTTTTAATTTTGTTTTTAGTTGTGTGTTTATATATGTGTCTGTGTGTGGAATTACAGGAGGTTGTAAGTTGCCTGTCATGGATGCTGGGAACTGAACTCTTGATTACTGAACCAGCTGTCCAGCTCCCCATGTTTCTGGTGTATAACACTTAATTGACATTAACCTTAATCCTTAGTATGAATTGAAAAGTGGCTACTTCTGTATTCCTGATGATGAAATAGGTTTAATAAAATGAATCCTGTTATACGATCATTTCTGGTTCACAAAAGAATCTCATTTTCAATTCCAAACAATTTATTGATATAATATGCAGCTGATTTATAACATCTTCCTATTAACAGAAGTAGATATACCAGTGAAATTTGATTATTCTTCCAAGAGATGTTTTAAAGGAGTAAATATTAAATAGTAGCAAGAATGAGAATTGAAACAACAGAAATGGGTGAATCTGCATGAACAGAAAACATTTGTCACTAGAAAAAATACATCACAAGTTTTATAATACACTCATATGATACACTCTTCATTTACAACTACAAACCACCAGCCCATATAGGGAAACACCACTGCTTACTAAGCAAACAATATGGGAATTTTCACTGTGAAATGACCTGTTTTGGAAACAACTGTCTCATTGTGTATATTGGACAGTCCAGCTCTCTACATTCTAGTTATCTGAAAGCAATCACTTATGTCAACTAGTTTAGTTTTAAGTTCCATACATGTATAAAAGGTTGAAGAGATGCTTAATAAGATGTTTCTTAACTGATAAGTTGACACATGCCTGTAATCTCAGATTTTGTGATGATGAGCCTTGGAGGTCATAGGCTGAGGCTAGCCTGTGTTATATAGTGGAGTACCATTGAGGAAGGAAGAAGAAAAGATGGAAAATAAGGTGTTCTTGATCAGTACCATGTGTAAACAATGTTCATTGAATAACGTAGTTGTTAGGCATTATGAGAGGGAAATTGGAGTTCCTTTATAGAGAGTATAAAAGTTAGGCAGAGGGGCTACAAATGAGCTGGAATATATCATGACATCCTATCTGAAGTGTCTTCCTGCAAACTGAAGAATGGAAATAACAACTAGGGGAATGAATGAGAGGATGCATGGGACAAAGGGAGGAAACTGCAGGTATTTAGATCACTGATCGAAAAAAAAAAATCTTGATAAGTTTGAAAGACTGGGAAGATGACTAGCTGGCCAGAGTGTTGAGAGTCAAGGATAGTTTAAACTGAGAAGTGGTTGTAGACATAGATTAGGCATCAAACACCAAAGATCAATGTAAAAAAGAAAAGCATAAAAGAAAGAACTTGATCATCATGCAAGGAATAGGGAATCTTACAAGTAGACCGTGTAGTTGTTAGACTGGAGATATATAGTGGATTCCAAATGAGCATGATGGGAAGTAGAAGTCATGTTAGACATTGCTCAGAAGAGTGTTAATATTTGTTTATTATTCATGAGCAGTAAAGAGAAATGAAAGAATCAATATGGACGTTGACTTTTAGCTTGAGAAACTAGCTAAATAATTTTCTACTCATTAATACAGGGAAAATATAATTTAGTAAGTCTAATAAGTAAAATAAAGAATTACGTTTTGGATGAAAAGTTAAAACGGTAATAAAAATCAAGCTGGGTGTGTTGGTGTATGCCTGTAGTCCCAACATTAGGGATGTAGAAGTCAGAAAACCAGGAGTTCAAGGCTATCATTGATTACATCGTAAGTTCAAGGCCATTCCTTCTATCAACAAACAAGGAAACAATTTAAGAAACAAACAAATACAGGAAAATATCAAGTTGAAAGTTGGAATTTAAAATAAAATCAGTTTTTATAAGTTCACTTTATCTATCTAATATTCAAAATATTACTGAGGTGGACTAACTTGGTCAAAGAACAAACCATGAGAGATATTGGTAAGAATAACACATTGCTTGCTGTCTCTATGAAACAATATTGTACAGCTAGGCTTTAAGCATATGCTAAATGTATTAATTTGTGAACAAATTACTACAGAATAAAAAAAAAAACATAGAAGGGAAGAAAACTGGATAATTGGGAGCCTTCAGTGCCCTGAGTTGGTATTATTCTTTGCTATACTTATTGAAGTTATTAGACATTTAGAACATGAGGATATGTGGGATAGTGTTATCAACTTTGCATGAGCTTGTTTGTTCCATTCCTAGAGTATGAGGAAACAGTAAAATCAAAGAAATTCCAAATAAATATGTTGGGACTAATGGGAGAAAATAAAACACAGTAAGAATTTCCTCTCAATGAGGAATTGATGAATATTGGAGCTCAGAGCATACACTTGAGAGCTACTAGAACTCTTGGGTCTTCCTCTCACTTTCACTTTCTGGTCATGAATTCCATATCCTTATTCTATTTTCTCAACAGGAAGTGCTGCCTTGACAAACAATCAAAAGTAATGAGGCAAATCTACTGTGGACAGAACCCTCCAAAAACATGAGTCAAAATAGACCTTTTATTTTATAATTGGTTATCCAAGGAATTTATTACAATGATAGAAAGTTAACACGGAAGGGGAGAACTTAGTGCCAAATCTGTGACACTGAAAAGGTTGAGACCTAGGAAATTCCAAACATTTATATTAAAGTGAAAAATTGGAAGATATGAAAAAGTATAATAGATAGCCTTCCTGAAGCTCTTACTAAATTGGATAGAGGTGTGAGGTTATGATGCAGAAGACACAGAAACTTTGTGTATGAAGAAACTTAATCAAAACAGAGCAGGTGGTTCAGACTTCCTCAAGGTAAATAAGTTTTAATATGCTAATTTGATGAGAAAATGAAAGAAATTCACTGTCCAATGCAGCTTTCACTTTTTTACGTTATTTTATTGCATTCTCCACCAATCATTTCTAACAATGTACCTAATAACTTATATTCATTTTAACTTCATGCTACTTACCAGGCAACTACACAGAGATGATCTGTACGTAAAAATAAGCAATTGGTCACTATAGAGATGGAAAGGGATTATAAATGCAAATAAAAGGGATAAATTAGGCCACATGTCAGATAGGCGTATTGAGTCAATCCTGTGACTGTCATCAAGATGTGATAAGTTAACGGATAATATCAATCTTCTTGAAGTTATATGTGCTAAATCCAATAGACGCCTTAATTACTGATGATTAATGATGGCACTCAACTTAGCTTTGAAACTCTTGCCCCTATTGTGTTCATCTTACCTGGTAAATTTCAATAGCCATGGTACAGAGACCAAATTTTTACTGTGATCTAAAAAGAAAATTTTGACAGTTTGCCTACTTACATGCAGAGGAAGAGATCGAATAGGTCTGTGTTTGTCACTTGTTTTCAGACCATAAAGAACAATAAAGTGAATAGAATCTTGAACTGTCACAAAGTCTTCAGGCAAAACACACATATAACCTTCTTCAGAAACAAGTTATGAAGGTGAGAAAAGGAATCTTTGGAAGAACATAAGATTTTGAAAAAGTCTACTTTATCTAGAGTCCTTGAAGTTCTTACCAGATATGGGAAATGTCAGGAAGACTTTGCAAACTTGTCTCAACCTTCAGTGGCTTCGATCTCTTCTTTGATTTTCTACCAGCAACAGACCACACACTGATGTGAAGTGATCTGAGACAGAAAGGAATGTGTTCTTTAAGAATACTGACTCCAAAAATTCAAGTATGAAATGTCAAACAATTCTTCCATTGTTTGAAACAAAAATTAATTAAAATCCAAGGTAGTGGTCCCTCACTTCTCAATGATACAGTATACCTTTCTTTTAAAAATAAACATATAAAAGCACAGCTAAGTATCAGGAACAGGTCTTGATATTACTGTTAGGAACCTTACAAACAGACCAAGCCACACAACTGTCACACATATGCAGAGCGCCTAGGTCAGTCCTGTGCAGGCTCCCTAATTGTTGGTCCAGAGTCCGTGTGCTCCCATGAGCTCAGGTCAGCTGTCTGAGTTCCCCCATCATGACCCTGGCCCCCCCTCCCCTGGCTCATACAATCCCTCCTCTGTTTCTTCCAGACTCCTGGCATTTACACAATGGAGTATTACTCAGCTGGAAAAACAATGACCTCATGAAATTTGTTAGGCAAATGGACAGAACTAGAAAAAATCATTCTGAGTGAGGTAACCCAAACCCAGAAAAACAGACAATGGTATGTACTCACTCATAGTGGGTATTTGAAGTAAAGTACAGGAAAACCAATTTACAATCCACAGTACCAGAGAGGCTAGATAACAAAGAGGACCCAAAGAGGGATGCATGGGCTTCCTGGCTTTTGGGAATCTATTTCCCATGCTGGATTACCTAGCCCAGCCTTGATGCAGGGAGAGGTGCTTGGTCCTACCTCAACTTCATGCATTGTTCAAGCCCATGGGAGGTCTACCCCTTTCTGAATGGAGACAGAGGATGGGGATGGGGTAGATGGAAGTGGGGGAAAGGAAGGAGGCAGCCAGAGGAGAGAAGGGAGGAGAAACTGTAGTCAGTATGTAAAATAAATAAAAAATAAATTAATTAAATTAAAAAATAAACATATAAAGACATATTAAAATGTGCCCTTACATTGTGTGCCCTTGTTTGCTTCTGTACATGCTTCCATGATATGTGAGATCATCTCACCTTTCCAGAAAAGCATACGAGCTCCATGGACAAGTTTTTGTTTTTTTCCTAAAGGAAAGGGAAGGGGCACCAGCCTTCCCAACTCTTCAGTGAAAAATGAAAAAAATAAAAGGACTTTTGTGCAATAGTAAAACATTCATTACATTGCTCTTGCATGATGTACTAAGATGCTGAATGCCTGGCTGAAATATTTAATTTATTCTGTTCCTCATCAAATGTATCTTTGATCCACTGGGATAAGCTTGAAAAAAGGTATCTTTGATTCTGGAACATATCTGTTTCCAGAATAGAGAGTTATGTAAACAATAACTTGTATGTGCATATAGAAGATTCTAAAATGAGACTAAAGAAAGTTTTCGTATGGATTACATAAAAACACAAATTAAGAGATTTTATTTGTTCTTTAATAGTTGCTACATATTTGTTTGTGTGTGTGTGTGTGTGTGTGTGTGTGTGTGTGTGTGTGTGTGTGTGCATGTAAGTATATATGGTGCATGGGAGAGTTCGGAGGAAGAAAAGTAAAGCAGGAAATAATGTTATCATATTAAGATCTCAAAACTTTAAAAATTGTTGCAAAAAGACATACTTCTTTATGTGGTATTAAATTATTCTTGATACTAGTTCAGTTTAGCTTCATGAAGTCCAAAGTCTCACACTAAGTGGTCTTTGGTAAGAACCTCTATTAATTCTGGAATATTAGTATATAAGCTGAAGGCACCTGGTTTCATGTTTATTTCCTAAAACTAGCTACATTGAGTAGGAATGTATGGTGATATATTGTGTACCCTAATAAACTTATCTAGGGATCAGAGGACAGAGCCAGTCACTAAATTAGACCTAGGGGTCAGGCAGTGGTGACACACATTTTTAATCCTATCACTCAGGAGGCAGAGATCTGTTTGGATCTCTGTGAGTTCAAGGCCACACTGGGAACAGAACCAGGCATGGTGGCACACACCTTTAATCCCAGCACTTGAGATCTCATATCTTTGCTTAGGAAGGACACATACCTTTAATCCCAGGGAGTAATATGGCAGGACACAGAAATGTATATAAAGTGTGAGGAAACAGGAACTCTCCTCTTGACGCTGAGGATTTTGTAAAGGTAAGAATGTGGCTGGCTTGTTCTGTTTCTCTGATCTTTTAGCTTTCACTCCAATATCTGGCTTTGGTTTGTTATTATTATTATTATTATTATTATTATTATTATTATTATTAAGACTGTTTAGCAATTCATGTTACAGGAATATATGACATTTCTCTAGTAATAGTAAATATGCTATATGTTTATGTATATATTCAGATACATGCTGGCACTTCCTCAAGTCTCTGGAAATCAAACCCAATTTCTAAGTATTACAATGCTGTCATGGTGGAGTTCTTTAACATGTATTCAAAGATGCTACGTAGTCAGGGTAAATATGCAGAAAACAACATCACATACTTAGATTCTTAGCTGGATATGGAAAGAAGAGAAAGGCATGGTATTTTATTTTGAACAAATTCAATAAATTTTGACCTATGGACACCATTTTAGGATGTCAACACTTCATCCAAGAACAGCGATGTCAGAACTTTTGAAAGAGAAGTACCATGGCTTGTTTAGTGTGATAAACAGTCATCAAATAGACTAGTTTAGGCAAGCATTATTGTGGATGGGAACAGAAGCAAAGAAAATATGATGCACAGGTGACAGGTGATAAACTGTGCATCATAGCCTCTCAAGCCTGGTAAGAAAAAACAAAATTAAGATTGTTGATGTAGAAAAGACACAAAGTAGATTTGCCTTACTGAAAGGTGGAATGTCATCTTCACAGGCAGTACTACAAAAAAACTAATGATGTTATGATGAGAATGGATGGAAAATAAGTTTTGGAAGAGATCCACCAAGGCAAAAGTAAAAATATGGTCTAGTTCCTTATAGACTTAGGCAAGGGGCTCTTTGCCTCTTACCCGAAAGCCTGATTTAACACAATCATGCTTGAAAGTCAACCACAGTAGTCTGTAAACTACAGCCTCCATTTTCTTAGGAGTAATGGCATGTTCCTCATCCACTCGACTCCTCTCTGTCACTGTGGTGACGTGCTGCACTTTACCTGTCAGTGCTGAGCTTGGCTCACAGACAACTGCCCACTCTGATGTGTTAAACCTTCCAGATGCCAAACATCCAGTTGTGTGCTGTGGCCAAATTTTCTTGTCTGCCTTCTAGTTCTTACTGTGTCTCCATACTTTACCATGCAACTTGCTCATCAACTATTACCTTTCAAACCCCTGCCAGTCATAAAGGCTTGACATATGCTGAGCTTCTTCATTAAGGAATTTCTATCACAAATCCATCTACTATTGCTTCCAGCTTCCATGCTTCACCTACAGTGGCCACTGATTGAAGTTTGGGTCCAGTATTCCCTTTGAGCTATCTTTCCTGTGGCTGCTAGCCTCTCTAGGTCATGCTTCTTAAACAGTTTCACAAGCCTGGACTATGTGCCTGAGAGTTTTCAGTCTCTTTCCCACACACACAGCCCTTTCCCCACCAGCTTGTTTTTCCTTTGGGGTTTGTTAATCTCAGTTTATTAGATCACATTGAATCCTCATCCCAGGATCCTGCCTGTAACTTGGCAAGCCAACATCATCTTCAGGTGGCTGATTTTTTTCCAGACTGATAAATAAGAGTGCTTCTTGTTCAGTGGCTGTTTCCTTTGATACAATTCCAAGTACGATTAATTGCTTTGTAATTATTGGTTCCTTCACTCGAATGTCTTTGCTATTAAGGCTCCTTCATTTCTGTGCCATCAATCTATCCTCACATAGACATAAAGGTTTCTACACAGATCTCTAAATAAACTTGCTACAAATTTTGTAAAAACAACTGTTATGTATTATCTTCATAGAACTAGAGATGCTATTCTTCTGTTAAAGTTATAAGGAAAGGAAAAACAAGTATCTATAAAAGAAGGCAAGGTATGTGCTTTCAAGAACCTAGTTGAATATGGGATTCTCTGTGTGTCCTAACAGCATAGATGTGTTTCTAGCCATTGGTAAGAGAATTATGGATGTTCTTTAATCAGGATAGACCATGTTATGCCCCAATGATGAACAATTTCTATAATGAACCACTCCAAAGTTCTAGATGCTTTTACTTGATATGGTCTATTGTTTATATGAAACAATCATCACTCTACTTTCAAAATTATTCTCCTCCTAGAAATCATGAATGGAATGGGAGAAAGTTACAATGTCTATCCTAACCAACAGTGTAAGCCACAAAAGACTGCATGAATTATAGTTCTAGACAGTTGAAAACATCCCATTCATTTTCTTCTTAAAATTCTGATGCCCTCCCTCCTGATCTTCATGGATCCTTGCATAAAGTGGGCCACTATAACATGAAATCTTTTTTTTTTTCTTTTAGGTAAATGTATATGAAAGTCACCACTTAATTTAGTTTTTCTATGTGCTCAACTGGGAACCTGTTCATCTCATCCACCACTTATATCACAGTAATTATAATTTCTATATTTATGTCAAGCAAGCAGCTCTACAATCAATAGTAACCATTTCCTAACACATATTCTCATTATTCTATTTTTTAGTAAAAAACTCAAATAGGCAAACAATTTATTCACAGTACACATAAGTAAGATTCCATTAAGTTTTCTTTATCATTTACATTATCTGTGGTTCCCTTCATTCAACTGATGACTCATCTGGGAGCCACAATGAAGTTTGTGATGTGAATATCAACTCTAAGACTGCCACATCCAAACTGCAAATAAAACAAGTTTCTTTATGGAAGAATGTCAACGTGCCCTTTCATTATAGGTTGGTTAACTTTAATCAGATGTATCCTTATGAACTCCTTGGAAATTGTACTTCACATGGAGACAGAGCTTGCCTTCAACATACTCAGTTCCCAAAACTTGGCTCTCTCAGTTCAACATCGTCTATAGCAAGTTATCTAACTGTAAAACCTATATTGCATCATTTTCTCTCTTTTTCTCTTTCTTTCTCCCCTCTGACACCCCCATCTCTCTCTCTCTTTCTCTCTCTCTTTCTCTCTCTCTCTTTCGTACGTGCATTTGTGTGTGTGTCTGTGTGTGCGATGTACACACATATACCCTCTTACAGAATATATTGAGTTTAGAGAAAATGCAACACTTATATTGAAAATAATACTATTTAGCAAGGATATTAACACAATCTGTAGGCCCATGATAATCATCAACTTTAACACCAAATAAAAACTACAAATCCATTACATTTTTATTGCATCTAATTCTCACTGTCACCCACAAATGAAGTACTACACTTAACTTCATTTTAAATACATAGCTGTTAAGTTTCAAAGCATTTGGTACTTATCTGGGCAACAGAGATGTAATCCAGCAAACCTGAGAATTGAAATTTTATTTGAAGCAATTACATATAAAAGCTTCCAGGATGCCTAATATAGAAGACTATGGATTGCACAGATGTGATTAGTGACGTAGTGACCTGATGCCAAGCAAGTTCCTTTGCTTCACTATTTAAGGACGATTTTGTTCTTTTTTCCATTTAACTCTGAGAGGATAGATATTGTATATCTGTATATATGATATTAAAGAAAATTAATGACAATAATTTCATTAGTTTATTTAATAAGTAGAATTCCCTGAATTAGAACAATGGAGAATTAGAAAGAAAAAAATGTTTAATTAGCATACACAATACACTTTCCTAATGTGCATTATCTATTCTGTCTGCTGCTCATCCCTGCAAAGTACAAACTATTAACTTTGGGTTTGCTTGAGAAAGTACTGAAGTACTAAGAAAGAAATTGTCCAAGGTTAACCACTAATATAGAAATGCTACATAATAATAGATTCACAGCTCCTTAATGCACAGCTCTGGCTGCACATCCCACAGTGGTTAGCTCTTAATAAAACTGCTTTAAGTTGTATACTTCCTTTGTTTCTCTGAAAAGTTAAACATGAGTCAAATTCAGATTCTTGTCCTTCCATTCACTTGTATTTCTTCCATTCAACTTTGGTTCTTCTCATCTGCCCTTGAGCTTTTGAAAACATTAATGATAAGTCAAACCAACAATGTGAAGTAACTAGGGCATCATCATTCCAGGGCAATGCTGTTAAATGTGAGCATTGTTATACTCAATGCCTACAGTTCAATTTCTGTGCAAGCATGGATTTGTGTGTGCTTTTGCTAGTGAAATCGTAAGATTGCTCTTTTATCTGACAGCACCTTAGCAATTGGATCAGAGCATAGTTAAGGAAAGGAAGGGTGCAATTTCCCATGACCTGAAGACTAGAAGGCATCCACCATTCTTTCCTTTAAAGGTACTTAGTGTAAATTTAGCTTTCTTTGCTCTGTGTTTACCCTAAAGAATTTTAACCTTTGGGAAAAAATGAGAGAGAGTTCCATAACTCTTTTTTAATGAGTTGAAGAGACTGTACTGGCTCATTAAAGGAAGTGTTTTTCTGACTCTTGGATGATATACTTCTTCTGTCTGATGGCTAAGGAAGTTTATTCCTTGCACCTTATCATTGTCCTGAATACATAGCACCAACTCTACAGACCTGGAAAGACTATTGGTTACATTTTATATCTTCTTATAGAGTATTCATTTCCTCTGACGGCTGCAGCAAATTATCACACACTCTGCAGAGTAAAATAATAGAAATTTATTCCTTTCAGGTCCTAGAGTTTAAAAGTCTAAAATCCATTTTATTGACCTAAAATCAAGGTGTCAGCAGTGCTGGTTCCCTATAGTGTGTCTAATGGAAGATCTGCCTGTCTTTTTCCATCTTCTAAAGGTTGTTGGCATTGCTTAGTTTGGGACCAAGGCATTCCAAACCATTTCTGTTACCACTTTGAACCCCACCTCTGTCGTGTGTGTGTGTGTGTGTGTGTGTGTGTAGAAATAATTTAAAAAACAAGAGGGTATGAAATTGATAAACAGAAAGAGGAATGTGTAGGAGAAGTTGGAGGGAGGAAATGGAAAGGGAAATGATGTAGTTGTAATTTTAAAAAAATCATAAAATCTTCAGAATAATGTGAAATGATGAAATTAGTGAAAGATGATAGAGAAAGAAAAAAATACCAGGCTCCACCAATATCTGGACATTAGAACACCAGGACTCACTGCAGTGGGAAATTAAGCATCAGCTGTCTTACACATTTAATTCGTCTTACATTTCCTACTCTGGGGCTGAAATTATCTGCACAATATCCTAGAGTTTTCCATAGCCAACTAATCTGATTCTTCTCACCTGAAAGAAGTTCCAGCAGTGAGCACAAGGTATCGATGGAGAGTTGTTCATTGTTGTGTTCTCTAATAATTACTGAGAGAAGCATTGATAAACACTCATGAAAATGTTTAGAGAATGTCTCTAGGTTTACATTGAAGTGCAATTTGAAAAAACCTAGATGAGAGGCATAAAATTGTGACCAATACATCCTGGACGCATGAGAGGATGGTGTCTTTTAACACCTGTCCACCTGTCCCTGTAGCTTACCTTCCCTGAAGTCAGCATTGTTTTCAGACTGAATGCATCATTGTTAATACACATGTTGCTCTTTTTAGTGTAATAGAGTCCTTAAGTCTGAAGTATAGTTTCTATTTTTGGGGACAAAAATGTCGGTTTTTCAGTTGTTGTTTTTTTTTAATTTACTTTTTTTTTTCATTTTACATACCAACCACTGTTCCCCTTCCCTCCCTCCCCTTCTCCCATTGCTCCCCCTACCTTCCCCCATCCTACTCCCCCATTCACTCCTCATAGGAGGTAAGGCCTCCTGTGGGTAGGAAACACAGGCTGGCATACCAAGTTGGGCAGGACTAAGCCCCTCCCCCTTGCATCAAGGCCAGTAAGGAATACCATAGGGAATGGGCTCTAAAAAGCCAGTTCATGTACCTGGGATAGGTCTGGGTCTCATTGCCAAGGGACCCACAAACAGATCAAGCCACACAACTGTCACTCACATTTACAGGGCCTAGTTTGGTCCCATGTAGGTTCCCCAGCTGTCAATCTAGAGTCTGTGAGCTCCCACTAGCTCAAGCCAGCTGTCTCTGTGTTTTTTTCCCATCATGATCTTGATTCACCCCTTGCTCCTATAATTCCTCCTTCCTCTCTTCAGCTGAACTCCAGGAGCTTAGCCTAAATATAACACCAGTAGCACAGACAGAGAGTAACAATTAATAAATGGGACCTTTTGAAACTGAGCAGCTTCTATAAGGCAAAGGACACAGTAAAGAAGACAAAACGACAGCCTACAGAATGGGAAAAGATCAACTCCACATTTGACAGAGGACTAATCTCCAAAATATATAAAGAACTCAAGAAACTAGACATCAAAATATCAAATAATCCAATTTAAAAATGGGATGCAGATCTAAACAGAGAATTCTCAACAGAAGAATCTCAAATGGCCGAAGACATTTAAGGAAGTGCTCAGCATCCTTAGCCATCAGAGAAATGTAATCAAAACCACTCTGAGATACCATCTTATGCCTGTCAGAATGGCTAAGATCAAAAACACTAATAACAGCTTATGTTGGAGAGGATAAGGAGAAAGGGGAACACTCCTCCACTGTTGGTGGGAGTAAAAAGTTATACAGCCACTTTGGCAATCAGTATGGTGGTATCTCAGAAAATTGGGAATCAATCTACCTCAAGACCCAGCAATACAACTCTTTGGCATATACCCCCAAAATGCTCAAGCACACCACAAAGACACTTGCTCAACTATGTTCATAGCAGCATTATTTGTAATAGCCAGAACCTGGAAACAACCTAGATGCTCCTCAATGGAAGAATGGATAAAGAAAATGTGCTACATTTACACAATGGAGTATTATGCAGAGGTAAAAAACAATGACATCAAGAAAATTTGTAGGAAATTGGATGAAACTAGAAAAAAAAATCATCCTAAGTGAGGTAACCCAGCCCCAGAAAGACAAACATGGTATGCACTCACCCATAAGTGTATATTAGATGCAAAGCAAAGATTCTTCAGCTTAAATTAAAATCTTCAACATTCCTTTAGCTTTACCTAAAAGGAGTGGAAGACATTATTTAGCATGCGTATTGTCTGTAGCAACCACACAGATTATTCAAATGAAACCTTTCAACATGACCATTACATTTTGTCACCATATACCAAAAAAAACCAACCAAACAAACAAACAAAAAAAACCTTCAATCCAGGGATCCACTAAAAGCAATGTTCAAATAAAAACAAGTAAAGGACAAGTAAATCCTTTTGTTGGAAGATATTCTATATCTGAAAGTGTAGAGGTTTTAGAGCATGGACAAAGGGCACATGTTGCATAATCTTAGTCAATTAAAAAACTGCAATATTGACAAACTGGATTTCTTTGATAGTAAATGAGTTAGAAACTGTTTAAGAAGGGGATTTCATGGAAGCTTCAGTTGCTTAGCAACCACTGACACATGGGGACCAGTTCATTTTTAGTCTGGAATAATAGGTCACCAAATGCCACCAGGATTACTGTGAGCCTCACATAAGGAATTCTCAAAACACATCAGCAGAGAAGCTGTCATCAGGGTCTGGCCTAACCCAGGGGTATACATATAAAACATACTTGGGGAAAAATGATTAATACATAGACCTCTTCTTTTTCAAGTGACAGTGTTGAGACAGCCAGACCATACACCTTTGAAGAATGTGTGATCAAATCCTGCAGCATTTTTCAAAGTCAAAGAGTAGAAAAATATGGGGCCTTGCTTTATTAAAACCTTGTTAACCTTTTAATAACCATGCTGTAGAATCCTGTAGAGACATGAACTCTTGTTAATCACTGATTGGCATATGAGAGTTTGCCTATTAACACTGAAATCACTGTTCACTAAAGCTATGCTCAACAGAAGTTGACCAATGGGTGATAGTCAGAGTAGTGATTATATCTCCTTCGAAGACTCAAAACAAACTTATTTTTGTATGAGCCTGAAGACACCAGCAGCTGTAGCTAAACAATACACTAATGAGATGTTATGTGTTATGGTGTCAGACCGAGAGAAGGAAGAGAGTCTGGAGATGTTCCTTGCAGTCACTGGGGAAGATATAAAGAGTCTTCCAGCTGCAGCATGCCATACCCACGCAGCTGCCTCTTGCTTGAACTCAGGCTCCATGTCTCTTCTGGGCTATCCTGGACTCTGCAGTGCCACTTCCCACAGAAATCACTGCTACATCCCTGTGGCTCCTTCCATCGCCATCTGCTCAGATGATGTAAACCCTGCTTTCAGACATTACTTACCCAGCAGCTGCCAAGGCAATCTCTGGCTTCTGGACCATTGCCAAGACTCCTACTGTGAAGCACCTTGCTGCGAATCTCCCAGCCATGAGCTCAAGACTTGCACTGCAACTGGTGATTCCAAGAACTCCTGTGTGCCTTGCAATTCCCCATCTGCAAGCCAAGTTGTTAGTGCCTGTGAAACTACCAAGATCAGATCCAGACCCAGCTGCAGTCCCTGTACTGGGACCAAAGGGTATGTATCCAATTGTACCACAGCTACTCGATATGCATCTAAAGCCTGCCAAACTCCTCAGAATGGCCCCCACTTCATAGGGCAATTTTATTCTTGCCCTAAAAATCTCCAGACCCGGGGTTACTGTGGTCTGGGCAACAGTGGATATAGAAGCTACGGAAATTTTGGGTTCATCACCAATGGCTTCTCCCCTTCTTGTTATATTAATAATAGCTACCATCACCAAAGTTATCTAATGAGATATTGCCAGTATCCACACTATGGGCCTTCAAGATTCCCACCACGGAGCTACTTATGTAGAAATTTTCAATCTCTGAGCTATATACCCAGCACGTTTCCACCTCTGAGATACTTATGCAGCAGTATCAGACCTCTGAATTGCTACTGATTGACTTACAGCTTGTACAAGAGCTCCAGGTAGGCTGATGGAGCAGAATCTACTCACATCGAGGGTCTCTATTATTCTGCGAAATTGATGTATTCATCTCAAGAAGGTTGTTGTACGGGGTTGAAGTGTAACCCTAGACCTGATTAACCACTCAGTAGTTTGTTCTTTGGTTAGTACTCCCTGTATAAAAATTTGACTATGATAGTAGTGTTAGCTCTAAAACTGACTAGAATGGATTCACTGAAGAGATTTCATATGAAGGACATCATCAACATCGTTTTTTGCTCTGGTTGTCACTTGTCTGCCATTGTGATGAACTTCTATCTTGGTTTGATGGTTAATTTCAACAGTTTTTTTTTTTTCCCAGTTGTTCTGCTTTTCACCAAAAGTTTTTTTTTTTTTTTTAACTGCCTAATGAGCATCTTGCCAGTGAAGGGAGAAATAAAGTCACCTTAAACTAATTGAATGGAACTATTTCTTCTTTTCCTCCTGACTGATTATAAAGAGGAGCAAATATTATAGCAAGCACAGCTACTTAAGAGAAAATCTCAGCAATTTACTCTTTCAAAGAAGATACAAAGCACAGGGTTGATTTGGCTTCAACACTTGGAAGAAATCCTCAGAAGTAACTGAAACACAGAAACTATGTGACAAAACAAAGACAAAATTGCTACTGCAGATTCTCTATGACTCCTAGAATTCATCTGGATTCTGGATTCTTCTGTAATCCTGCTCTGATGAATTGTGCTGTTCTAATTCTAGAAAATGCCTTGATACCTTGATTCTTGATAAATAAACAATTTTCTATCTGGAAACCATGGCTGGTATGTTTGCTGATATTTTGTCTATATTGAGCACACAGTATGCATACCACTGGTGGGTGCTGGTTTTGTTGTTGTTGTTTTCTTCTTCTTCTTTTTTTTTTTTTTTAGAATTTTGCTTATAATCTTTTAAAATTTGTAAAGAAGGTTAAATATGAAATCCAAGTAGTTTGTTTTTAGTTTTGTTTTCTTTCTTAAATATTCAACTTATTTATCTTGTATTGATTGTGATTAACTTTCAAATAAAGAAATTTGGTAATAGTGTTTATAAGTCAATTTAATAAAAAGTATATATTTCTATGAATGAAAATAATTCAATTTAGGTGGTAAAAGTGCTATAATAGGTAGCCTAAGCATTTCTGTAAGTAAATATTGAACCATGTTTAAGGTGAAATGGTTTGTGGAGATGAATTCAACAGGAGACTGGAATATTTGGAAGGCTCAACAGTCCTGACAGCCAGTGTTTTAGAGTTGGAGGTAAAACTCTAAGTTAGAGTGCTTGCCTGGCCTGGAAGGCTTTGAATTTTACTTTTTAGTACTTCAAAAGTAGTTAATGTCTGTCTTAGTTAGGGTTTTATTGCTGTGAAGAGACATCATGACCACAGCAGCTTCTATAAAGGAAAACATTACACTGTGGTTGGCTTACAGTTCAGAGGTTTATTCCTTTGTCATCAAGGTTGGAAACATGGCAGCATCCAGGCAGATATGGTGCCCGGGAAGTAGCTGCAAGTTCTTTCTCTGGATCTGCAGGCAGAATTCTTCATCTGGAGCTGCAGTAACAATGACCTCAAAGCCCATTCCCAGTGACACACTTCTTCCTACAATGCCACACCTACTCCAACAAGGCCGCATCTCTCAGTAGTGCAAGTCCCTAGGAGCCTACTGCGTCATTTTCATTAAATCTACCACAATGTCTAAAATTAAAACATTCAAACTGTACACACAGGGCTAGCATTTTTAACAGTGCATGCCTACTGTGTGTAGCGAAGGCTTCCGGTATTAACGCCTTGATTTTGCTTGAATATTTTTGGGGATGATGATGTTGTTCATTCATGTGAGTGTCTTCAATTTTCAGAGAATTCTATTATTATGTTACAAAAATATATATTATCCTTAGAAACCAGGCATTGACTATATAGGACCCACTTCATTCCTTTGAACAGCATAGGTGTTCAAGTACTTAAACAGTTTTTTGTGCTCTAGCTGAGTGTTCAGTAGCTTAGACCAATACATATTCTTTCTCTGCAAATTTTGAAGGTAAACCTATTCTTTGAGACATTAAGCAGAATTCTTTGAGGTTATGAAGATGTAGGGAAACTATTTTCAAGAACTGTTCAGAGGAAACAAACATAATGCTATCTCAACCATTTAACAACAATGGACAACTTTCAAAGGAGGGAGAGATCATTTTTAACTGGAAAAAAAATGACAGCACACTTTCCGGAAGAATTGGCCTTGGAGTGATGATGGAATATTTAAGTGACAGGGTTCTAAGTGCTCAGGGATGGATGAAGGAAGGTGAAGAGGCGAATTAATGTGAACCCAAGTGGCACTAAGTTTGACTGGAGGAGGGGTGCAAACATATATCACCAGTGAGGAAAATGGAGAGAAAATATGGGACATTAGATCAAAGATCACAGATAAGAAAGGTTCTCTTAAATAAAAACAAGGAAATTATACAAGATTTATAAATATGACCTTGATAAAATTAAAAGTAGCTAATAATAGAAGATATCATTTTAAAATGAAAAATAAAAGGAGATGATGGGACATGTGAGAACTTTGTGCCTACCACCTAAGTTTTCTGTAAACATTAAACCCAAAATAAATCTCTATTAATGAAGTGAAATAACTGAAAAAAATAATGCAAACAAATCCCCAAACCAGAATTAAGGGAGAACATGGTGCATGTGCTCCACAAATTTACTTCCCTAGCTATTTAATAATTACTAAGTAAAAAATCACATATTTTGTTGAGAAACAAGCAAATAATATGATTAGATAATTACTAATACAAATACAAATTGCCTCTAAACTATTTAGTGTGTTAGACTTCATTAGTAATTTTTTCATTATGAACACAAGATATTCTTGTTAGCATCTATTGGTCAAACATATGTAAGTTGATAATGTGTTAATTTACAAATATCATTTCATAGACTGCAGGCTGGGGTGGAGATCAACAGAGCCTGGGTGGATGTTAGGATTTCAAAGGTACTAACTGAATGTTGATGCAATTCCACATCTTAAAGTGTCTCCTGGGAAAGTTTATTGTAGAGGACAAACCTAGATCTACTTTGCTATGCTATTCAGGCTTTATTAGTGATACCATGGATGGCATTGTTGATTATACAATCTATCCAATCATAAAGTAGGATCACCTTTGTTTGTTAGTTCTATTTTCTTTTGTCTTTGATTGTTCAATTACATGCCAAAAGCACAATTGTTAAGTCTAAATTTTACTTAAGAATCTGCAACTCTAAATCTGAAATTCACCCAAAGCTTCGACTTAGGTCCTCCCAGTACAGCTGTTTCCAAAATCTATCACTTTGCTTTCTGTAGTTGTACTTACCTGCAGTCATTTGAAGTCCAAGAATACAATATGGAAAATTCCAGAAAAAAAAATTGATAAGATTTGTGTTGAACAACAATATGCGTAATGAAATACCTGCCACTCTGTCCCATTTGGGGTGTCAGTTATCTTGCTGTCTGGCAGATCTGTGAGGTCCAGTGACCTTCTTGTTAGTCAGAAGCCACCTTGAGTGTCAGACTGTCAGAGCATTCCAGAAGTTAAGCATCCCTAAAACACATGAATAGTGATGTAAGAATTTTGTTAGTGTATGTTGTTGTAGTTCTTCTGTACTAATGTTATCAGTGATTTATGTATCTAATTTATAAAATGAAATTTGGCATTAATACATAGATATAAGGAAAAACATACTAAATACAGGATCTGGTGTTACCTGAAGTTTCAGGAAACCCCTGGAATTCTTGGAATTTAACCCCAGGATTAAAGTAGGACTGTTGTATTCTTTTCTGTGCTCTCTTAACACTGTTCAGTAAAACAAAACTCTAATCTATCTGCTTAAAAACAATTTAAAAACAGAAAGATAAAAAAATCTATGAGAGACTATCAACTAAAGTATAATCTAGTCATGTTACACAAACATTTTACAATTAAAAGCAGTGGTCTACATCAGTAGAAGTTATTATGGTAAAAGGCATATTTCAAAATAAAATTGAAGTATAAAATACATGTTGTGGCATACTTTACACCCATAAACATTTCTCTCTATGATATATATATCGAAGTATGGTAGCTTTGGGAGAATTTCAGACTTAGAGTTGCAGATTCATATGATTATATATATATATATATATATATATATATATATATATAATCTAATTAATATAATCTAATTTACAAATTTAAAGCTACTAACATGAAACAAAAGTAAAGACTTGTCAGCTTTGGGGAGAATTTTAAGAATAAAAGTTGAAGATTTAGTAAGAAAGTCTCAGGCTTAATAGTTATTCTTTATTCATGCCATTAAAGTTTAAAAACAAAGGAAAATGGTACTGAGAAATAAAGTTGATTCCTCCCTCTGATTGGAGAGAATATGTAATCAGCGACACTCTATGCCATACTATTAATTACAATATTGAATACCAAAATGAAATAGGTCCCTGTTTTCTACAGTGCAATGCCTTCTAGGAAGTCCCAGAATACAAGAATTCATTTATATCTGCCATGATGAATTTCAGTTAAGCACAGAATACATTGAAAAATCATGTGCTGTGCCTTTTTATCATGGTAAATACAAACATAATGGTATGAGCCTTGTATCTGCCCTCAGGAGGAAGAGGTAGCTGAGATGAGGGTACAAAGGCAACCTAGTTACATAGTGAGACTCTATATTAAATTAAAAATAAAATGATGCTAAAAATAAAATGATGCTAAATTTTCATCACTTGAGAAATAAAGATCATTAATCTATTATTTTTTCTTTGAGGAAAGAATCTATACTTTAAGTACAGAATTCTCACTGTCAAGGAATAATTCTGGTGCAAGTTTGGATAGTGGATTATTTCTCATCTAGAATGTAACTACTGAGAATGGGAGATTATAAATCATGCTAACATAGAGTCTGTTCTTTCTTATTACTATATGTCTTTGCTCTCTGGTTCCTAAGGGGTGGACATCTTCCTTATTTTAATTAATTTCTTTTTTATTGGGTAGCTAAATGGACCTCTGTCCTGTTTTAAAAGAATTGAGTGTAGCATGAATATTGAGTAACTTCAAGCACTTCTGGTCAACTAAAAGATAAACGCCAAGCATATCTTTGTTCACATATTGTAGAGCAAGGAGGTCATGATTGATCTTGAGTATTAATTCTAAATCAGCACATTTGTGCTTACACAATCAAGCTGTCACCTAACCCTCTTACAGAGTAAGTAGTCTTTACGGACAGAAGGCTTCCTAAGAATTCACCACGTGGCTAATAAAACACTGTGAACAGACAGAACACTCAGTAAAGTCAACAGCTTTGGTTCTGAGAGGGTATGATAAGAACAGTAGTTACTCAGTCGGGAAGTTAGAACCACATTTGTTCCAGTCTACTATATTAGCAGGGGGAGGGGGATTATTGCTATGCTTCACACATAAGAATATATTTTCCTAAATACTGATGGATTTATTGAAACCCTGTATTCAGGACAGATCCATAGAAGTGATCTAAGTTTTATGTGAGAATAATTGAGCACCTTTTATTCCACATATTTAAATTGCCTAGGTGGCATTCTCAGTACTGGCATTTGGCATATCACTGGAAATCTCGGGCAAAGCTATTGAATTCTATAGTTCAAATTCATTTGCTTTGATGAACTTACTTCTGCAACCTGAAATTTTTCATTAATGAATACCATAGTAGTACTCTAAACCCTCAATGTCTTTCTATTCCAAAGTAAATCTAAACAGTAAGAAAGTTTTTCAGAACCCTAGTGGCTTGTTTATTGGTATTGATCAATAGCTCGTCACTTAAGGGAAGATTTTAAAAACTCAAACATATCCAGTTCATACAGATAAGTTCTGTGAAATACAACCAGACTATGCTCACCATAAAATGAGTTTGTTGTATATAGTAAATCACACAAGAACAATTTATTCTCACATTTTTTTCCTGCTGTGCTTATCACACATACGAACTGAATTGAACATGAAATTGGAAAATAGTCACACAATATAAACATGTCCTTTTGCTTTTTGAGTCTAATAATATAAGAAAAAATAGATGATGAAACAAGTATGTGAAGTAAGTAAAAACAAAATAATACTTCCAATACTTCCTCCAAAATCAGATTGTGCCATTTACTCTTCTGATGATGCCTTAAAGTAAGAAAACTGAAGAAAAAAGGCAAACAAAACAAAACAGCAACAACAGCAAAAAGATGTTTGGTGCATACAATCTTTCTTTCCAGGCAAAGGCATTCTCCTAAGGTACCAAGCCATGTGAATTTACACTCTATAGTACACAGAGACATGAGGTACATATGGATGAAGGAGTCAAATGTGAGTAATATTTAAGAATGAAAAACATTTAAAATGTGGACTCAAACTACAGTCAAATTGTTTTTAAGATAACTTTGCAGCACTGTAGAATGTAGAAAATGAGCATCTGATCCTGTGTACACTTGATATCAACAGTCTACGGCAGAAATAAACAAACACAAGCTCTCAAAGGAAGAACTTTAGCTTGAAATAAAAGAGCTCTTAATTTCCACCTTGGAACACGGGGCGTATATCATTACTGCCAGCCAGAAGGATCATGGGAAAATAATGAGAAGGGGTGGGAGGGGGAGAAGGAAATGGGCTGAAGATTAAGGAGTGAGACCTAATGGAAATGAAATGACAAGGTTAAAGGGTGGGAGGCAGGGAGAGGATGCTCACAAAAGTAAGGGATGAAGATTGTCTTCCAGAAACTCTTCTTGTCCCTATACATGAACCATTGATTTGAAGACTTACAGCCTGGACACTAAAATTAAATTAAATAAACATAAAATTAAAAAGGCCATCAACTATAAACTGATGCTCTCCTACTCTGGGCTCTGCTGCTTGCTGTGATGAGCCATATCTAACACTCAGAATTCCATCTCCTATAAACTCATTAGTGTGTCTAGTGGAGATTATCTTGGTACCACATAAAAGTAAAGAGTTCGCTAACACTTTGTACAATTGTGAATGTGTCCATGTACTTATACATATGTATACACATACATATATGTATACACACACATACATATATACACACACATACATACACACACATACATATACATACATACACACACACACACACACACACACACACACACACACACATATATATATACACACACAGGAGGGGCATTTCCTTTTCATCCTGGATCATGATTCTTAAGCCTATGTATGTATCTGGAAAGCCTAGTAGTATTGTTCGGAAGGGAATGTTTATCTCTTTTTAAATCATCTGCTTAACACTTGGTTAGAATAACCACAAGTATGTCACATCTCTATGGATGAAATTCTTGAAAATAAAAGCAGAAATCAGCAGAACACCTTCTCCCTTTCTTGTTTGTCTCTCTTAAAACCTAGGTACCAGAGATTTTAAGCATAACTGCAATTAGCCTGAGGCATAGAACATCTATATCCCCTCTTGCTTTTGGGTAAAATACAGAAGTGTTATAAAATATTAATAGAAACATGACCTGAAGCACAAGCATGCTAGTGACTGATATGACAGCTTTGTTGGACAGAAATCTTTATACATTTCATGGAAACCATCTCTATTCATCCGAAGGAAGAATGGGCTCATTAACATAAAGAGTCCCTTCCTCACCTCACTGTGATGTCCAGTGCAGGCAGCTTCAGTCGGGCCTTGCAGTGGAAGGGTGAGTTACACTGACCGTCACCGAGCAGAACACTTTCCAGAAGCACACAGAGAAATAAGTCTGTGTGATGAAGGCTTCACCAGGTACAAAAGCAGCCCAAATCTTTCTTCTCCAAGCTAAATTTAAGGCTCGATGTTATTTTTTCTATTCCAACATAGGTCCACATCATCTGCTAACCAAATGAATCCTAAAGTGGGGTGCACTGTTGCTTTTGGTGACTGCCGAGCAACACTTCAGGAAATCCACACCCGTTTTCCAAGTTTCATAACTCTATGTATGGAAATGTGTCAATGATATCTATGTAAGAACTTTCAGGAATACCAGGGCAACCTGTTCTAATGTGGGCTACTAAAGGCAGAAGGTCTTCATAGTCACCATCAAACTAAGCTGTGAGACTCTGATCTCAACAATAGTCTCATGCCTTCTGCATCCTGGGAAAGGAACAGAAAAGCATTTAAAGCAACGTCCTTCACGTGGATGTGTTCAGACTACAAAACTGGTGAACTGATTCAAGTGAACGTTTTCCGTATTAATGATTAAAACTTATGTGGGTGGCTGTCTGGTGGCCTGAGAGACAGATGCATTTGTGGGACATGGAGGTGGTATGGCTGCTCACTGAGCCAAGTTAAACAAAGGAGGCAATGTCTAATACCAGGGTGACTCAGCTTGGGGTGAAGAGACCATTCTCTAGCTCTGGTTCTGCACTAAAGGGCTGGGTGATCAAGAGTGTGACAGCTTTTGTCTCTAAGTCTAGGCTCCCTACCACTAAAACAAGGAAGCTGAACTTAATGAGCGCATAAACCCCTACAATATGAGGATTTGCTCATTCTGGCACAACGTGTGTTGAAATTATTTATGATGTTTAACTATGCCTTCTGTATTCCTCTTTTCCTAAAGTGCTTATCAGGATACACCCAAGCCCAGTCAATGTTTTTTAATGATACAGACACACTCTAATTTCATCTCGCAAGTAAACTGTTAAATTGTGAGTGACACATTTAGTTCTGTTACACCTTAATTATTCCACTGCCAATAGTTAGCAATGGAAGCCACATTCCTAACTTACACACTTCCTTAAGACATTGCACTTGGGCTGCTGTATATTTAAGTTTCAGGGGTAGACAAATAAAGGAAGTGCCATGAGAAACACTATTATCTGCAGTTCCTCCTGGAGCTAATTTCCTGAAGAAGCTGCAAATTGCAATCATTTCAACTTAGAGACTCCACCCGCTTATAAAGCATAAGTGCCTAAGTACAGTAGTAAAAACCTGCCTAGGCCCCCAGGCCATATCATTAAAGTGCTTCCCTAGACACAAGGCCCTGTCTGGGGATCCGATTTCATAACCAAAAACACTAAATGCCATAATAAGGTAATAATAAGGTACTCGCTAAAAACAACCATTTAATCTCTGCAACTTATTACACTATTAAAAGAGTAAAATAAAACTGCCTGACACTGCTTCACCAGCAGCTTGCTAACTAGATTTGGGTTGTGCTCAGATCCAGACTATTCTCAACAGTGTTTGAGAAAGATTATGAAGTTACATATTCTTTCCCGAGGCAAGGGGTGGGGGAGCTCCAGAGATAGTGGCTATTTATTTTTAAAGCGATAAAATAAAGAAGAGAACACAAAGAAGGCACAGGCACACTGCTAGATCCTTCTTAGAGGCACGCTGTGAACAGGAAGTTTATGGTCGCCAGGCACCAGCATGCCAACTGATCAAAGGGGCAGATAGGAAATGATCGGAGGACTTTGGGAGCAGATTGTTTTTAAACACTGCAGTCTTTTATGGACTAAGAAGAAACAACATGGGGGACTTTTCTTCAGTTTCACAAATGCCTGTGTAAATTCAAGGTGCCAAATAGCTCTGGAGAATGATTTTTCAGTGTAAGGGGACGTAGTTTTCTCTTCCGCTCTTGCTTCCTTCTCTTGTTACATGAAAGGAACAAGAAGCCAAAGCAGCAACTGGCCCCTTCTACTCCTCTGCTTGTCCCCTCGCACCTTCGAGGCCCCCATCGATAGACTTTCGCAGGAAGGTATTGGCAGAGAAGAATGGCAGCTTTCGGAGTCTCAGCCAGAACTTGCCAAAGCCTTTTCCAGAATGACAGGTTTAAAACTCAGAAACCATAGCTTCATGTCCGTGGCACTGTATGTTACACACTTACCATTCATTTTAGACTTTTAACTATGAAATCACAAGCACATGTGATAGTATTGTACATAGAGAGAATTTTTTCTTAAGAGAGAAAATAGTTCTTTGTCATTATAATGCTTCAAAGACCCATGCTGTAGGTCACCTCTCCATCACTATGTCTGTATAGAAATACTTGGGTGAGTTTTAGGGCATTCATTATGATAATCCCTTGTTGATGAAATGATAGCATCATTTCAATGAAAAGCAGCATATTTCAAAGGCAAAACTAGTCCATTACTAAAAATAAGCAAACAAAAAGATAATTTACGCAGCAACTCAAAGAAGTATGACATAAAACCAGTCAGCTAGTGCAGCACGGGTATCATAACTTCCCATGTATTTCTCTACAATGCCCAGAACATTGGTTATTACAGTAACCGGTCTGAATTTATTTGTTAGGGTTGGATGTTGGACCAAAGTAAAATCCTTTTTCCTTAACAAATTCAAAGTGACTGAAAAATAAACTGAAGTAAGCATAGTAAACTAATTGCTTAGTCTATGAAAGTATCTGCTCTTAGAGTCAGGAGCTTCTGTCTATAAGAAAGAGCTGCTTCTGGCATTAACTTCAGAAACAAACATACTGAATTGTTTAAGCAGATTTACTGTGAAATTCCAATATCCATGATGATGATATTAAAGGGTAGAGGTCTAAGAAGACATGTATGTCACAATAGAGGAGCTGTCTTGAATGGGATTAGTAACAACTATTAAGGAGGCAGTTTTGCCCCTCACTCGAAGTCAAAAGTTTGCAATCAGGACATGGAGATCAGACACTAATTCTACCAGCACCTTGTCTTCAACATCCCGGACTTCAGAAATCTGGATAATAATCCCATCTTCTTTACAACACTTTTAATATTGGCAATTTTGCCATGGCAAATGAGTAGAGTAACAACCCAATCTAGCAATAGTCTAGCCTGGCCCACTGGAGACCTCCTTGCTCTTAAGAGAGAAGCATAACAGAAAAGAACTAAAAGAAGGAAAGAATATGGATGCTGAATGAGTCAACTCCTGTACTTAGCCAAACTCTCTTCTCAGACAAGAAAATCTCCATCTATCAGCCAAATGGGTAAGCACAGAATATACACTTATCCCTGTGGTGCTTCAACCAACACACAGTTGCTACAGGGTATTGTGGTATACTTCTGTCTCTTGGGGGAAGCAATGTGAGCTCTTTCTCCTCCCACCAAATCTACAATGCCTAGGTCTAAGTCATTGTTTATAAATTAATAATTTCTTAACATTAGCTGAAATTTATGGAAAACCTATTATTAGAAGACTTGAATTCAAAGCTGGCCTTAATAGTACCTTGTAGTGGTACTTTGGGCATGTGGGTTTATGTCTCTAGACTTCAATTACTAGTCCCGCATATGAGTCACAAGCTCAATCTTCAGTGAATTTTGAGATTCCCTATAATCCTCCAGCCCAATTCATCTTCTTATTAAGTCTTTGAATGATTCATGACTTATTCTTTAAGCTATATCCCATACCAAAATGATTTTATTCAGTGGGTAGCAGGAAACACATGGGCAATGTCTATGCCAAGGGTTGCTCATTGTATCCATTGTCTTAGAATTTTGTTCTTCAAAGGAGATATACCAGAGTTAGAAAGCAGTATTTTTAGCCTAGCTCCAACCTTCTAGTACCATTTTTATTATTAAGTGTTTTTTTTTATTCATTCCACATACCAACCACAGATCCCACTCATCCCTCCTCCAAATGCAGCCTTCCTCTCCTCCTCACTCCCCTCCCCAATTCTCTCCTCCAAAAAGTTATGGGGAAACTTACAGATACAGCCAAATCAAGCTGGTAGGAACTCATGAACTTGGGACCGACAGCTGTGGATCCTGCATGGGACTGGACTGGGCCCTCTGCATGGGTGAGATAGTTGTATAGCTTGATTTGTTTAAGGGGTTCCTGACTAGTACCATTTTTAACCACAAATAGAGCACTGGAACAGAATGATAGACCTTGACCTGGAGATCTTGTATTCAGCATGGAATCCTATGAAAAGTTGAGTGTTTTTATGTTATAGGAAGCAGTGTCAATTAGAAGTTGTAGTGTGTGTTTGTGTGTGTGTGTGTGTGTGTGTGTGTGTGTGTGTGTGTGTAAGTGGAGAGAGAGAGAGAGAGAGAGAGAGAGAGAGAGAGAGAGAGAGAGAGAGAGAGAGAGAATGACTGGTACATTTCCACAAAACCTTACCACTCTCCCTCTTGCAAAGCCCTTACCCAAGTTTTTCTATTATAAATAGAAACAAAAATGCATCTCTATGTTTTATTCTGCCTCTAACATCCAATAATGCAGGTTAACGCATTAAGAATTTCAGTATATTATGGCTGAATACTTATAAGCAGACATACAAATTAATTAAAAACAACAACCTAAACAACCTTAAGTTTTATTTTTCAGATAGATACAAATGGAATAATGAAAATATTGTTTTTTGGTGTTTGGCCAGCATCATTTTACAGAATTTGTCCTTAATTGTTTAAATGAAAAAAAAATTAGATCTTTGAGATCAAAGTAGGCTCAGTAGAGAAGATTTGGCTAAGGCAAATACCTTGGAACTAGAACACATGAGTTTCAGTTGTTTGCCCACAAGCATGAGTCTGGGACTCAAAGTAGGAAGATGATGAGAAATAAAATGTCAAAAGCCAGGGTCAGGTGGGCTGAGAGGGCTGATAACCCAAACCAGAAAGTTTATTAGTCTAAGAGTTCCCTAGAGAGCCATGAAATGATGAAGCAGAAAACAAATGTCTAAAGGCATTAATTGGACTGCAGGATCATGAGAAGCTCAGAGTAGCAATAGTTCCTGATTTTCAAGGTACATGGTAATCCAGTAAGCAAAGCATTTCACATCTCAGTTTCTGGAACACTGACCACAGCTTTACAAGGAAACTGTAGAGATCCAGGCCTGAGCCTTGGGCACTCAAGTCCTGGCATTAGTCCACGGCTGGCCTTACCAAGCACAGTCCTTCTTGAGCAATAGAAGCTCTGTGTTCTTTGTTCCAGTCACAGGAACATGAAGGGTCTTTGGCCCTATCTAGCCCTCAACAACTATAAAAAAGAATATCAATATTCTTCCATTGAGGGCATGTAAAGCCTCCATGAGTCAATGAAATGACACACAAGTATCTCATGCATAAAGCAACTACTATGACTACTATTACTACATCTGTTAGTGTATGGTGAACACATGAACATATTCATCAAATACGTGCTTAAAAATTTGTCATTGAGTCAAACAACAAGAAATCTTCTAAGTCAGTGTCAGTTCTGGAATGTATGCTAGGAAGACTATGGAAGACTGGTATACCTTGTGTCCCTCAAAATCATCCATAGAAACGTGGTTGGAGAAGGAGAAGTGCAGGGATGATATTGAAAGGCAGAAACTCTGAGATACCTCTGGAAAATAAGAGGATGTTGTCTATGTGTAGGAAAATGATAAGTTATGGGGAAAGGTTCAGTACCAGAAATATAAAAAGAAAGAGAAAAGTCAGGGACAATAATTTATTTTTGGACTACTCTTGATCCTTGCTGTCCTGGAAGGATCATCACCTGTCCTATGATATGGGGATTCAGCAGCCCTAGCCTGAAGCCTTCACAGAAACCAATGGAACATAAAAGTCAAACCCAGCCAGAGAGTATCTTGTCAAAATTGGTCACAGTTGATTAAAAGAATAGGTCACATTGTGTTCAGGACATTGGGGGATGAGATGTGACCTTTCATTGTTTTTTTTTTTTTTTTTTTTTTTTTGTAAATTATAAGTAGGAATTTGGTCACCATTATGGAAAATTATTAAAGCCTGAGAGGTGTTATGAATTGTACTAATTAAGTTCCACCACACTGAAAATTCTACAGATCTAGTCCACCAATATGGCTCTCTGACCCTAATGATACAGGCAAAACTCTAGCTACAGGAAATCACAGGTGTGGGTTGACTTATGGATCAGACACTTTGGAAATGATTATCCAAAACTCTTTCTAGTGATCTTTGCCCCTTTTAAGGAATATATGTTTCAAACAAGATAGGCATCCCTAATTTTTCATGTCAGGATACAGAAGTTAATAAGGACAAATCATCTTAAACATAAATAATTCTGTTAAATGAATATAATTTATTTGGGATTATTCCATAATGACTGAAAGGAGCAGTTTCAAGATGGAGAGACAGGTGGTCATTAGAGGCAGAGAAGTGAGGAGATTCACTCTGTAGGACTACAACGCTTTAGAAATTATTTATTGCCTCTGGAACTTGAAAAAAAATATTTGCTTTCAACAACTTTGCCTTGGTAATTCAAAGCCTTACTTTCATTTCTTGCTGGATCTTTGTTTTCTCAGATTCCCCTTCTCAGTGAACAAATATTTATTGCGCACACGCATCGCATTAGAGAAGTGGCTGTAAGAGAAGACAAAGGCACCGTCTGACTGATTTTTTTCTATTTTGTCTCTAGCAGTATAAGACTGGTCACACTGCATAATGAGAAAACATGAATTCAGTCTTCATGTTGGTTTAGATTCATAGATATAATACAGAGAAAGGTCAAACTTTTGTAATGTGAAGGAGTCAAAAATACTAAACATCTCTCACATATCTTATTGTATAAAAATATAGCCTGATGTCTCTTTCATGTTTTAATACAGAATGCTGTTCCTGTTGGTTGGATTTATTCAACATTTCTGTGTACTTATCAAGGGTCTACTTCTGCATGTGAGATTTTTAAACATGGTTTTTACTCTTTCTATTTATTTGAGACAGTCTTTCTATATAGCTCAGGCCAGTTATGAATTTACTAAGAGCTTAAGCTAGCTAGCCTTGCTATAATTCTTCTGTTTCATTATTCCAAGTGCTCGAATTACAGGAATGAACCACTCACCAGGCCTGCAGTTTGCTATCCAAGAGCAGTCAGAGACAAATAATACACAGTTTTGGTTTTTATCCATACTAACCGTAAGGAATCATTCAGTCTTAAAGTTGAAACTTTCAAGCATATTTCATCTTATTTTATACTTTCTTTTCCCCATTTTTATTACATTATTATTGTATTTATTTTGATTTTGTGTATGAGAGTCTGAAAGAGAAAGAGAGAGACACACAGAGAGAGAGAGAGAGGAAGTATAGAGGTCAAAGGACAACTTAACTGGAATTGGTTTGCTCTTCTTACAAGAGAATCCCCTTGGCCTTGTACTTGGGCTTATTGACAAATGCCATTACCTGTAAAGCCATTTCACCAACCAGACAGACATTCCTTGCTTAATAACAGTAACCAGTGTTATGCTTTCACTCTAAGTATCTCCAGTAAAGAATCTTTCAGAATTCTAGTGAAGTAGCCTGAGTTTTGGAGACTGTGCTTTAAAAAAAAAAATTCTTTTTAATTGTTTTTGATATATTTATTGCATTTTATATGTATGAGTGTTTTGTCTACATGTATGTATGTGTATCATATGTGTGCCTGGTTCCCTCAGAGGTCAGAAAAGCTATGAGTCACCATGTGGATGTAGGGAACTGCACTCGGGTCTTCTGTAAGAACAAACTCTTAATCTCTGAGCCATCTATCCAACCCTTAGTGGTAGAATAATGTCAACATTAAACCAACTGGACTATAATGCCAGGAAAGTTCATTTTTTCTGTTATTTTTATCATCTCTATCGTCTTTACTATGTTCACATGTATCCTAGTCTTTGCACTTAAATTAAAATAGGGCTAGGTAGCATTTATAAACCATGCACTTGATCAAAGTGAGGCTGCCCTACTTTACTGATGATGTCTGCTTAGGTTACATTGTCTAAGAAGGGTCACAGATCCTGCTTGACTTCATCAGTGGCAGAAGAGTTAAGATTTCTCTAATTTACTTCCTAGTTCTAGGAAAGGGGCCAGAAATAAGAACTCTGCCCATTTACAAAACATCCAGGAGATCTGATCTTGAAAACATCAATGAGTATCAGAGAGTAGACCACAGGATCTTTTGAACTCATTCCAAACTTTCTTTGCAGAACCCCTAAGGATTTGATATTTGAAAAGCCAAGACTTTCTGGAAACAGTTTAATACAGATGGGATATGTTTATGGCAGAGTCTATACATGTCTAGATTGAGGTTATATGTTACATCTTTTTCTGAAGGTAGCAATGATCTGGTGAGTGGATAGGTTATCAGAATGCCCAAATCAGAACTTAAAGTTGAAACACAAGCACACTACACAGAGTAATTCAGAGGTCAGGTATCAAGAAAGCCTACTGGAAGATGATGTCATGCATTGTTTCTGTGGTTCCAATCTCTTTGAGAAGGAAAGAAAGATACTTTGCATAATACCTCAGAGGGAAGCAAGGTTGTGCTTTTCTAAATATGCACACATATTCCAGCAGGGGGCAGTTGTGAGCCGGCCCTGTTGGTGTAAAGTAGACAGGACATGCACCTCTGTTCCAAGCATCAGACCTGGGATATGAGGAGCAGAAAAATGTTCTGTTTGATCAAGGATAGAATGAAGATTTACAGAGAGGGTGAGAGCATTGAAGACTGAAATTCCTGGGAATTAGAGACAAAGTTAGTATAAGATGCTAAGAATATGAGGATCTAGGCCTGCATTTTTTAGCTTCGGGACACAAAGGTCAACTGGAGAAAAATGTAAATTGCCTACATAATTAAATTAGATTTGCCTCTGATCACATGCTTTATACCCATGTCAGAAAAATTAAACAATACCTGTTAATCAAATTTCAGGCAATAAAATATAAATATAAATGAGTATATTGATTTAATGCAAGTATTAAATGACATGTATCCATAGGCATATTTAATTTTCACAAATTCAGCTAATTGACTTTAGCATAAAATTATAAAACATTTAGGGACCAGTGTGTAAAGATGTTGACTAATAAAGCTGATGACTTTGATTTCAATCTCCAGGACCCACTCTGGAAGAAGAGAGGGAATTTCCTTGAGTTGTCCTTTGACCTCCACACGTGAGCTAGGCACGCATAAGCCCAATGCACACATAATGAATGAACAGATGAATGAATATGTTATTTAATTTTTAGATTATAAAACATTTAAAGTATGAAATTACAAACTATGGTGATATTTTACTTGTGCTGAAATGTGACTTTATTTGTATGTTAATAAGTAAAGTTACCTGGGGGTCAGAGCTAATAGCAAGCCATAGCAGAAGTCTGGCAGTGGTAGCACATGCCTTTAATCCCAATCACATGACAGGCAGGTCTCTGTGTGTTCAAGGACACCACCAGCATGGAGACACACGCCTTTAATCTCAATACCAATCATAGAAGACCTGGAGGTCTGTATAGACAGGCAGTGATGAGGAGGTCATGTGGTTGGGTTTACAACCAATGAAAAGGCAGAACAGAAAGTCAATAAAAAGACAGATACACAGGAAGTAGGTCTCTTTTGGAGGGGAATGATGGCAGCGGCAGCGAGGGGTAAAAAAGGGTTTTTAGCTCTTAGCTATTGGTCTGACCTCTTGGGCTTTTAACTCTGTATTTGGCTCTTTGTTTCTTATTTAATAAGACTGTTACATGCACAACAAACTTGGAATGTAGCTCAGTGGTACAAGACTCAGTTTAATGCCCAGCACCAAAAACCAAACCAAACCAAACCAGCACCCATGGTGAAACTAAAAACCTGTCCAAACTAAGAAGCTACCCTACTGTCAACAAAAGCAAAGTGTAATCCAGTCAACCATACACAATTTGTGATGGCTGATAATGAAAATAGATGATAATGTTATGAGTTTGGATATTTTCACTACTGAACTGTGTTCTTCCATTGTGGAATATATCCTTGCACTTATAAGAAAATAATTTACTGGAGAATAAAAGGCTGTTTAGTTTTGGAAGCAGTCTCATCCATCTTTTGGTTATGAAGTCTTTTGGTTGCATCAAGATATCATATAAAGTGATTGACATACACAATATATATGAGTAAGTATACTTTGTATTATAAAATGATTAACTTATCTAGCATTCACTTCTCAGGGTACAGACCTAGCATCAAATTATATATGACAATATTCTCTAAGTTCTGCTTCTCTGGAGATTCCCAGTGTATCCCTCATGTTAACAAATTAGTTTTTATCTGAGAGATGATGGAAAACTAAAAGAGTGTGATGCGGAAGGTGATGTATTAAAATGACTTTGAGAAGCATGGCTTTGCTAGCAAGCATATATATACCAAGGAGGAAGACTAAAGATGTAATGATTCTTGCTGGGTTGGGTGAACAGAAACATTAGCATAAGTGGACATGGGTAAATAGTCTCCATTCTGGAAAGCGCTGTTTAAAGGTGACTGGTCTAGGGAAGAATTCTAAAAAATAGCATAAGTAATAAATAAGTAACGGCTATTTGCACATATAACTATACATCTGTAAGAAGGGCACACATTCCATGCCATGCATGTGGACACCTGATGAGTCCCTTCAATCCTGCCACCCTATGGGTTCTATGGATCAAGCACTCGGCAACGAGTGCTTTTACCAGCTGAGTCATCTTGCTGGCCCATAACATTATAAATTATTAAACTTTAAATTGCTATCTACACTGCAATTTAAAATTTTTAATTGACAAAATTTGGGTCAACAACTAGTGCTATTAGCTGCATACATGTGAGAATTCAGTGCCAATTTTTTGTTTCCTCTTTTTGGTAGCTTTATAGACGAGTCTAAAACATCTTCTAGAGTAGTTTTTATTTTCATATTTTGGCATGATTTGGCAAAACCAACTCCTAAAGACTGAATGAGTGCAACTTTCTTAGCATCTTCTATACATTAAAACTTTTAATGGTTGAATTAAGTGTATAAGAGCGTAGGTCAGATGGGACACTATTGAAAAGCCAATTAAAGTGTAATTCTCATTTTTCCCAGAGTCAGGGGGAAGCCAAGACTAAGAGTTTCATTAAATCTAACAGGCTCATTTTAGTCATTAGTATCAACTTCCTCTCACTGTCCAATCTTTGACCAGGGTAGCTTAATTAACTAATTTGATACACCCCCCCTTCTTTCCCCCGGGTGATAATGAGCAGCCACATGTCTTCTGGGTAGGCTGCAGGGGGGCATGCAGTGATGAATAATCAGCCCCATGAAGAGTAGGCAACTTTCATTGGTTTCTGCCCCATAGATGGCTAAAATGCAGCAAGAGCTTCTGGTGGCAAAACACTAGCAATTAATTCAGCAGGTGCAGGAAGGCAACACCACCCCAGAAGTTTCCATCTTGAAAACTTTCTCCACTGGCACTTTAGTCTACAGAGTCCTCTTTGTGCATCCAAGGAATGTCTGTCATCTCTGCAGTCCTACCCAACCCTTATCTCTGCTTCACACAGACATCTTCCTGCACAGCTAGCTTCACATGCCCTTGTCTTTGTGGGGATTTACACTGTAAAAGTGTTATTGACCTTTTTCCCCCACAGAGGGGAATGCAGTATATATCACATTATGACTTTAACAATCTTTTAGATCCATTTTTTACCCACGTGCTACAGAAATGACCAGAGTGGAAGTTCTTGATGGTATGGATTGGTGGATTATCGAAATGTGAATGATCTAGGATAACCAGGTGTTGTCTCGAAAATAAGAGCTCACCAGCTTCCCGAGAGCGTCTCCCAGGTGTCTTTCTCTGACACACAGATAATCGTGATAATTTTGGAGAAATTACAAGTATCTTCTCCCTATTTCTGAAGTTTGTTTTGCATTAATTTAATCGCTCACTTTGAGTTTTTAATTGCAATAAGTTCTTTTTTTTCTGTTTTGGTATTTTATATTAATGCTTATTGTGATTCACCTAAGAAATTGCCACTTAACTACAAGGTCAGGAAGGTGTTTGTCCATTTTGTATTTTGTAAATTTAATGTATCCATACTTTGCATCCCAATTTCTACAGTAAGCTTTCTTTGTGTCTTGTTGTGTAGGAGCATGCATTCCACTTTTCTTCTGTCTTTGAACATTGGACCATGTTACATAGGAATAAATAGTTCTTTCTCTGCTACCTACAGTGAAATCCTTCTTAAATCTAATGTCCATATATCTTAGTTAGGGTTTCTCTTGCTGTGAAGAGACACCATGATCATAGCAACTCTTATAAAGGACAACATTTAATTGGGATTGGCTTACAATTTCAGAGGTTTAGTTCATTATCTTCATGGTGGCATTCAGGCAGCCATTATGCTGGAGAAGAAGTTGAAAGCTCTATATCTTGATCTGCAGGCAGCAGAAGCAATTGTGTCCCACACTGGTAATATCTTGAGCATATGAGACCTCAAAGTCTGCCTCCACAATGGTATAGTTCCTCTAACAATGCCTCACCTCCTAATAGTGCCCCAACCTCTGGAGCAATTGTTCAAACAGGTATTCGTATTCAAATCACCACATCACAATTCTGGGTCCCTTATCTGATTCCCTGCTTCTCTATTAATGGTGCACATGTAGTCTTGAACCAGGGCCAGATGTTCAGTAACTCTCAATCTATACAAAGTTGATGTTTTTATATTTTAAATCAGTGATCTGGCCTTTTGTGTTAGTTTGTTTCCATTCTTTCAAGTTTCCACAGAAATTAAAAACTCGGCTTGGCAATTTTGGGGGATAAAATTAGTTAAAATCATGATGCTCTGAGATGGGAAGAACTTATTTGCATTGTCACTGAACAGTAGGTTTGTAGTAAGCATTCTGCAGATATCAGCCAGATTAAAGATTACTCTTCCTTATTAATAATGTCCTGCTGTGTAAATGAGTCTTGATATTTGTAAAACACTTCTACAAATCAAATGAGAAAATTCTAGGCCACTTCCTTTTAACTTTTTGTATGGGAAATTTATTTTTGTTATACACAAAATTTGTATCACCAGAATAGATTTAAGTTTACTGTGATATGCTTTCCTTTTTGGAACTTTCAAGATTTAATTGATTAACATTGAATTTAAAATATTTACATAAAAATTCAAATGAGGGAAATTCATTGAGTTTTACACTTCTAAAGTTGTCCAAATGGCCACATAGATAGCCTGTGACTCTATGCTCACTGTTTATTATTTTTTCTTTTGTCACCTTTGAGTCCACTAGTTTTTGGATACAAGTGAGAGTAATTGAGGCATTCTGTAACATCATTGTTTTTAAATGATTCTCCTAGCTCCTGTTAGGCAGAGTTATGGATGTCCCACTGTTATTCTTAGTGTTCCAGAAGGTTAGTTCTCATCTTAATAAAGTTTAACACACTTATGCTCTACTGTAACTTCTGGAATGTAGTCCTTCAGAAGTAGCAATTGAACACCTGGCTTGCTGTTCAGAGACTCTCTGCACTGAAATCTGGTTTAACCTCAATATTGGACATCTGCATTGTGTTCCTGCCTCTATCGGCAGGTGTTTTACCAAGTTACGGCATTTCTTATCAGGTTCACTCATGAATCCACACATGCACTGTGGAGAAATGAGGCTCAACTCTGATGGTCACTTTCATTTTGCTTTTCTCTTTTGGACATCACAGGGTCATTTCCATTGCTTTGATAAAATATCAATAACACCCCCCCCCAAAAAAAAAAAAACAGCCTAGGGGAGAATGGATTTGTTTTAGCTCACATTTCCAGGTTAAGGTCCACTATTGTAGGAAAGTCAAGGATGCTGGGAATTTAAGCAACTAGTCATATCATCCACAGTCAAGGGAAGAGGAAAATGAATACAGGAAAGCTTGCTAGTTGCTAGTGCTTAGCTTGACATTTTTAAGTTTCCACGGGTCAGGGTTCAGCGTAAGAATTGGTGGTGTCCACTTTTAGGCTGTATCTTCCCATATTGATAAAGATAATTCAAATAATCCCATTCATATATTCCCATTGGCCAACATGATCTTGACACTATCTCATTATAACTCTCTTCCCAAGGAGTTCTAGGTTGTGTTTAGTAAAGAGTTAAAACTAACCATCACAACTTCCAACTTCCCATGTCCATAGTCCTGAATATCTGTGTTTTTCTTTTTTGTATTTTTTTTTCATTTATTTTACTTTCCAACCACAGTTTCCCCTCCATTCTCTCCTCCTGTTCCTTCCTCCAACCTTCCTTCTGACCCCCTTACACGCTCCTCCTCTGTTTCTGTTCATAGAGGGGCAGACCTCACAGGGGTGTCAACAAAGCATGGCACATCAAGTAGGGGTAGGACGAAGCTCCTTCCTTTATATTAAGGCTGGGTGAGGCAGCCCAGTATAGGTTTCCAAAAGCCAGCTCAAGCATTAGGAACAGCCCCTGCTCCCACTGCTAGGAGCCCCACAAATAGACCAAGCTACCCAACTGCCACTTTCAATTTCAAAGCTTTGGAAATTTTTCTTAGTCTTTTAGCACTGGATTTTTCTTGATCTTCCATCCTCTCATTTTGAGTGTAAAAATGACAAGCTGTCATTTTTATAGCTGAACTGTCAAAGATCTTGAGTATAAAAATGGCATGGATAGGTCACTCTAATGATCACCTCTATTCTCGGGGACATCGTCAAGTCCTGGCTATTGTGGTCATTCGCCAAAGTTTTTAAACCTATTCTGGTGCTTAATTCAGCTGATCAGCTGTTTTGATTAGATGATTGCCCTTCAGAAACCCAATCTGCTACAGCCAAATCAAAATTAGTAATTTATGTTTGAAGATTATTTTTGTTACTTAGTTGTCTCTTTCTTGTCTCTATACTAGCTTTTATGTTTCTAAGACTACACGAAGCTTTGACAAATCAGACATTTGTCTTAATCATGAATATAAACATTCAATGATTAGCAAGTTCTGCTAGAGTATTGGAATACCAATCTGTACCAGCTCCTCCTCTAATGTCTTCAGTATGGAAGTCAGTTTTTCTTAAGACATCTTTATAAGCCCAACTCAACTTTCTTCAAACGGAAACAAGCCCACATTACTTTATACACACACACACACACACACACACACACACACACACACACACACACACGGACAGACACTGACATTATTTGAATGCAAGCTTTCAACTACTAAGATATGAAATTATCCCTACAGGGGCTTAGATTAATATGTGCTCTTTAACCATATATCAGTTATTAACCTTGACCAATTTCCAGTCAAATGAATTTGCTCGGAAAAGCATCTGTTCCAAGGCCATAATGGCTTAGTCATTTTGAATCACCTTAAACTGTTAACCTGTTTCCAGGAAAGTTTGATTGATTCAATGTACCAAAAATCACAATCTAGTCCAGAAGCATTTGTTTGCCAGTAATTGGACTTGAGGATAAAGCCTGTCAACAGGATTCTTTACTCATAGACTCTTAATTAAGCTGTACAGCCAAGGATAACTCCCTGTAGCTATATTGTTTTGATGTGAATTGACAAAGACAAACAATTACAAGGGCAAAATTAAGTAATTGACTTAAGAAAGAGGAAAGAGAGACTCCCATGGGTAATCTACCCTTGACAAGTAGAAAAAAGAAATATCTTTCCTGTAATGTTCTGAGGATACAGCCTTCATCCCTTTCGTGTGGAAGGCTTTGGCTACAGGAAAACTCATTTTCTTAAGTGAAGAAGAATGAACAGAAAAGTGAAATAGCGATAGGTTGAAATTTAGAATAATTTTAAGGACACAGTGTATTATTTTAGCTATATTTCTCTTTCTCTCTGTTTCTCTCTGCCCCTCTCTGTGTCTCTGTCTCTGTGTCTCTGTCTGTCTGTCTCTGTCTCTGTCTCTATCTCTGTCTCTCTGTCTCTCTGTCTCTCTCTCTCTCTCTCTCTCTCTCTCTCTCTCTCTCTCTCTCTCTCTCTCTTTCTGAGTACTGGTGCCACAGGAGTCTAGAGACATCTGATCTCTTTAGATCTGGAGTTACAGATAGCTGTAAGCCACCTGGCATGGTTGTTGGAAACCAAATTGGTGTTCTATATTCTTAACCACTGCTCTTCAACTTCTAGAATCATATTTAACATCTTTCTGCTTAATGTTTTTGTTTCCTACACAACTTCAGACTATGAATTACCATTAGTTTTGAAGGTGTTATTTAACATAGTGGGCTCTGGAAACAATATTCTAGAAGCTTAATTTGGCTAATTTCATTTTTAATATTAATTAAAATTGACTAGTGTCCATACTTTCTTCTTTGTTGGTTTTAATATGTTTAGATACATCAAATTAAGCTTAGTCATGTGACCTAAATTAAAGGACACTTTGTTCCTTCGGGAAATTGTTTGTCTTGGTAGGTGAGTTCTCACTTCATGGTTATGAGGACCTAAAAATTAATAACCAGTCTTTATTCCTAGCAGGTGAGAATTGCAATTCTCCATGTCCATTAAACTTGGTATCTTCTATAATGAAAAGCAGATAAAAATAAGACTTGATTAAGGATAACAGCCACATATATTAATAATTAATAACTATGTTACAGGTTTAGGTAATGCTTTTAATAATTTTCTGGCTCAAAGTGATTGGTATGGTATGGTAACAAGAGAAAACAAGGGCAACTACATGTCTTCATTTATAAAAACACTTATAAAAACAGTATAATAAATACATCGTCTTGAGGCATTGGTGCAAGTATTAGAAGCAACAGTTGTGTGGCACAGACTAACACAGTCCCTGATAACCAATGCGGACAGTATTCACATCCACGGGTGTTACAAAGATGCTAGTGTCACTGATGTATGGTAATGGCATTGCTGAGTACCATGAGGGTGGCATTAGACTAACAAGAAGAAACTGTAGGGATGGCTCAGCTGTTAAAAACACTCATGCTCTTGAAGAGCTTATGACTATCTGTAGATATAGATGGGACCTCTGACACCCTCTTCTGGCTACTGCGTGTAACTGCACTCACATGCCAGTACCCACCTACACCCACATACAAGCAGACACGTAATTTTTAATCTTAAAAAGATAAAGACAAGTGGATTTCCACTAAATGTAATTTAAGCTTCTTGTCAAGGCTAACTACAAAACTGCTGTGCACCCCTTGGTAAGTCCTGTAGCTGGTATCTGCTCACTCCCACTTCATAGGCTGCTTCACAGCATGGGAGCATGGCTTCACAGCACTTGGTTCAGTTGGTCCTTTAGAAGGAATACATGAACCATGAATGGTGAATTTTAGCTTCCTAAGCGTTCACAGTTTACTTTAGTGGTGGAGCATAGATTGTCAACCACAAGTCAGTTGCTCCTCAGAAATGGTTTAAAAATAATTCAAGGCAAATCAAATAGTGTGGCCTTCTGTGAGTGTAAGCTGAGTACCAAGTTACCAGATTTTCACATGCTTTGCATCCCAAATCGACGGGAGAAATCATAAGCAAAACATCGGAGGCAACTTAAGGAAGTTCAATGTTGAACTTTCTAAAGATGTTTTAGTAAGTGTCTTCTTAGCATATATAGTAGTAGTCACATAAAAATATAACGAAGCGGAGACGTTCCTATGTCTCACTGATATCAGAGCCAGCCCTCCACCATAGTATAGCTCCATTCACAGGTGTGAAGGTTAATGCTAATTGCCAGTAGGATGAGATCTAGAATTGCCTAGGAGGTGGAGCTCCAAGCATGACTGCAGAGAATTATCCCGTTTACAGTGATTGTCAGGAGGACCTATTTAATAGTGTGTGTATCAATTCTCCTGCAAAGGGATTTGGGATATTTAAGTTAAGAAGCAAGCTGAGAAGCATGCACACATTCATTGTGACCTTCTGATTGGCAGTGTGACATGATCATCTGCTTGAACCTCTTGCTGCCTTGACCTCCACACAGTAATGGATTGTCCTTGACCTGCCAGCCAAAGTGAACCCTGGACCTTCCCCCCTGAAGCTGCTTCTGGCAGGGTGTTTTATCACAGCAACAGGAAAAGGAACCAAGACAATATATTTTTGGTGATGCTTGTGTGAATCACGTCATTGCATTGATAGCTGTATAAGGATATAGCACAAATAATTATGTATGATACACAATGTATGGTGATGATAAATGATGATGTTTTTGGTTTATGTGTTTATTTTACTGTACTTTGTGTTATTGTTTTAAAGTATCATTAAGTACTGCTTATCAAATGTAGTTTGTTGTGGAACTGTACATCATGCTGTCAGCAGCTTCTAACATCTGGTATTCCCCAAGTGTTCTAATTGCAATAGGAGATCACTTTAAGTACATGATCTCAGCCATCTATCTGGTATTGTATTAGTATACTCCATGGTATTTACCCAACAATGAAATTGCCTAATCTTACCTTGCTCAAACCACTTCTCTGTGACTAAGTGGCACATGACTATATAGTATTTTGCAGCAGGCTGGCAAAGAGCAAATTTTGTAACAGTTCATATAAGCAGCATAATTACAGTGATTATTGTCCTTCATTGTAACTGAAAGGTCAGAGAGTAAAGTGCATTACCATTTTATTGAATGCAATAGCCCACTTCTGGAGGAGAGTTATAAAAGTGAAAATAATCGTTTCAAATTATTTACATAAAATAATAAGAATGAAAGAAGCTTTGTACGCATTATAGATGAAATACAAAGCTCCTTCCAATCTTCAAATTTGCAAGTATGTGCTGATAACTGACTTTCATTCCTCTCATAGTGAACCCTACTCATCCATATTAGTATCAATTTGTTGGCTTGGCTGGTAGCAGTCAAAAAAAATCAATGAATAAACTCTTAGTAGTATAACTATTAGACATTTAAACTCTGAGCTTGTCTCAAATTGACCTCCCAGAATTCTGCAACAAATTTAACTCTATTTAAGGAAATAAATGCATAAATTCATTGTCTTGCACTCTAATTCTAAACTTTGTATATGTGTGTGATGTGTATGCATACATGCATGTGCATGAATACATGTATGAGTGTGGGTGTAGGCATGTGAATACTACAGAGTGTTTATGGCACTTTGGATGTTAGAACTTCTCTCTAGTCTTGTTTGAGTCATCATTTGCCTCAACAGAATACATCAGGCTATCTTGACCACAAGCTTCCAGATATTCTTTTTCATTGCCTCCTATCTCACAGGGGGAGTACCAGAATTACAAGCTCACGTGGCAGTGCAAGCGTTAAGTGAACTCCAGAATTTCAGCTCAGGTTCCAGCTCAGGTTCTCACCCTTGCATAGCCAGGGCTGTTCCTATGGAACCATCTCCCCAGATCACTCGAAAGCTCTCTGGAGACCTTCTTCCCTCCAAATGAATGCATTGGTTATGACTGGAAATAATGACTTAGTGTTCTGGACATAAAAGAGTACAGGACTAAAAAAATGTACTTATGTGTTATATAACACAAAAATAAAGCCAGCTGAAAAGATATTTTTTAATGTGGCTAAAAATTAAGTACCTTCATTAAGGAAAGCACCCTAATAATTAAAAGGTACAGACACTAACTACTTAATTACAGGAAAGGCAGATGGTATTGTAGTGCACAGGAAGAGTAGAGAACAATGTAAGTGTTTAACTATCACTGTAACTTCCCGGAAGCTATTTTCTGCACACATATTCATTTCACATGCCATCTTCAAAACTTTCTTTTAGAACTAAGATGTCTCTCGCATGCCTGATTCCACATATTTATTATTATTATTTTCTCATAGAAACAACAAAATAATAAGATTTCCTCCTTGCACAAATATTTCATTTATGTAAATTTATATTAAAATTAATATAAAATGAAATATATTAAATTTATAATTTTATACTAAACTTAAACTAAAATTTTATATTACATAAAGTATAAAGATATACATGGAGGATAAAATAATCTTAGAACTGAATAGCTATCATTTTGTATTTGCTTTATAGTTAAAAGAATGTTGATAAATTAAGCTTGACAATGCAGATTTTTTTTTAGAATAGTGCTATAAAAGCACTATTATGTTAGTGTCTATTAAAATTCCTGCACAGCAACATTGTCTCTTTCTTCATTTGAGAGGATACCAAGACAAAAATATACCTGCTAAGAATACATACATACATACATACATACATACATACATATATATGTATCAAACCAAAATAATCTACATGGAGTCATACATAAAATGTGTATTCATACTTAGAATATAAATATAGAATAATAGAATGAACTTTCAGAGATGTTGCTACATTCATTAATTATTCATGTTAAATGTTACATTAGGTTATATATTGCATGGAACTATTAGCTATACCTTTGCTTAAGCAACGTGGTACTGAGTGTCTGTAAATAACAAATCAAGATTTGTCCAGAACTCGTGTTTTGAGCACAATGTATTTAATGCTCATTATTATGAAGTCAGCATCACAAAGATAACTATGTTGGATCCAAAAGGTTTTATTTTGAGTTACTGTCCAGCCGTGATAACTTAGAAAGGCCATTTCACTTTAGTTAATTTTTCTCACCTTTTAAATGATAATTTTGCTATTTTGGTCTTGACATAAATGTGATAATTGGTTGAAGGAAGCATTTGGGGAAGTATTTAGCATATAACAAGGTCTTCATAATTAAATTTATTCTTGGTAGAGACAAGAATCCAAATGTGGAATAAATAGTTCCTGACTAGGGTCAGCAGTGGATTCCAATAACCAGAAATCTTGATTTTCTGAGATAGCAACCTTATCATTCAGTCCTGTAACACATTTAAAAGGTGGTCTTCCCCCAGACAAGTATGGCCATTTTTGTTCATATCAAAACCTCTAATCAAGGTTTTTTGTCCATCAATTCAGAGATGTTAATGTTGGTAAACACAGTCATTCTATAGCATCTTAGGGTACGTTCATGTTGGGTATAGATAACTCCACTGGACAAATGCAATGTGGAAAAAGATTTCCACTTTTTACAGCAGAAAGGTCCCAGACAAGAAAACATTTGCTCACAGAGCTACTTGGAGGTAAAACAAGGCTTTAAGTTTGAGGATTTTCTTACATTCAACTATGTATCTCAAGAAGGCTAGGTGTTTTCTGTTCCTATTGGTCAAGGTTTGCCTTCTTCTCAGTTTCCTTAGAGATGTAGTCACATGGATATTTAATATGACCACTTCATAACTCTCAAATGGTTTATATATTAAAAATGGTGAATATTTCTGAAATTGAGATATATAGGGCCTCAAAATAATTGAGTAAGCCATGACTCCTTTTAGAAACTTGAAGATGAGCAGCAGACAAATGAAAGCTCCATTAGGCCAGTGATAAGCACTCTTATTTTTTTTTTTTCAATTTTTAATGTTATGACATGAGTTTATTGTACTAACTAAAATTTTAAATATTTTAGAGTAGTTTTAAATTTGGTCTTAGAGAAGAGAGTTGCCAGAATAAGGTCTTAATTTGACTAAGACACTTATCAAATCTCTCCTGCACTTTTTATGTCCTGGCCCACTGACTTCATCAGAAAAAAATATAAAAGTTCCAGTCTAGGTTCTATTGGAAATTCTCTCATTTTTCAGCAATCTGTGCTTCACTGGTTCTCCAGTGATAATTTCCCAGAGTAAAGGCATGCTCCTGGAAGACTAAAGATGGAAAGTGTGTGCATGTACATTCTTGTATGCATGTTCAAATGTGTGTAGGCTCATATGTGCATGTGTGGGTTTATGTGAGTAGAGACTCAAAATTAGCTTGTCATCTTAGATTGCTCTTCACTTTGTTTGTTGACACAGGGTATCTCTCTGAACCCAGACTTCATGAATTCAGGCTAGCCTCCTAGCCAACGTGCCAAGGCAATGTCTGTCTTTAGATCCCTAGTGCTGGGGTGACAAGCAGCCGCCAACTCAGCTTAGCTGTTATGTGGTTTCTAGAGACCCAAGCTCTGGTCCACACACTTGCATAGCAAATGCTTTGTTCACTGACCCCTGTGTCCAGCCCATTGTGTGGTATTTTAAGATACTAGATTTTATTTTCCCAAGTCTCTGCAAATGCAGGCAATGCTTTAAAACTTGTCATGTATCCCCTGTAACTCACAAGCGCATTGGTATTCTGTTACCTTTGCTCTAGGCATTTGCCTCAACACACCAATCCATACCTCCTGCCACAAGCAGACTCTCACTGAGAAGGAAAACCACAAGACTTTGATGTTTGGTGTTATAAGCAGAAGAATGTTTTCCTAGTGATTACTTCCTCCATCTCATCAATGACTTTGAGTTGCAAAGGTCAGATCAAAATTTCTTGATAAATGTAATAGAATGTAGGTAGGACAATTTTCCCATGAATAAAGACTAGAAATACTCTTTACTTTCTTTCTTTCTTTTTTTTTTTTTTTTTTTTTTTGAGTCAGGGTTTCTCTGTGCAGGCCTGGGTGTCCTGGAACTGGCTCTGTAGACCAGGTTGGCCTTGAACTCAGAGATCCACCTGCCTCTGCCTCCCGAGTGCTGGGAATAAAGACATGCACCACCACTGCCTAATTCTCAGTTTTCTAATGTGCTTATTGTCCTAGGGATCACAGTGATCACTTATGATCTGACCATGTTTCTGTTGTTTAAAGATCTTAAACCCTTTCCTGGGGAATTAATGTTTCCTAGTTTGACACTAGCTAATGTACTCCAAAGTGACTGAAGCAGGCAGACATAGTGTGAACAGGTGGTTATATATTATGCAAAATATTTCAGTTAAAAAGTAAGAGGAATGTGAATATACTCAAACTTGGCCAATTATCATATATATGATTCTATTTATTTTATTTTTGCATGTATGTTTATGTGATATGTATGCATACATATGTTCACATATGTACAGACTCATGTGTGTGTGCATGCCTATGCCCATATGTGTATGCACCTGTAGAGATCCAAAGTGGGTGTTCAATTTCTTCTTTGATAGCTCTCCCCATTACTTGCTGTACAAAGTGTCTCTCTCAAGCCAGAGTTCACTGAATGCACCTACTCTAGCTACTAGCTAGCTTGCCCAAAGGAATCCCTGGTCTTTACCTCCTTAGTTCTAAGGTTATAGGCACCTCCATGCCTGCCTGGCTCCTTTGTGAGGGTTCTGGCAATCAGTAATCTGGTTCTCAAGTTTATTCATCAAGTACTTTATCGACTATTCCCATCCTACTGTGTGATTTTAGACAAATTTGCAATATGTTCAAATTTTAATTTAACTTTTCATAAGTTTCAGAAGGAAAAACCTATCGTATTCTCTTCAGAAGACATGATGAGGATGAGATGGTATATTTGTCATTTTCCAATATGAATACCTTGCTATCATGTTGAATAAGGTAGAGAAATGTAGTATGCAAAGAACACTGATGAAGCTATATAATTGTACACTTTAGATGACAGTATTAAGAAAGTAATAATTAAGAGAGCAAATACCTTTTCTAGAAAATAACACACCAAAACTGCTTGTAGCAGAAAGTCTGACAAAGTTCAGGGGAGTGAGAACTCTGAGTCCTGACTACTTCCTACCACAATAAAATGGTGACTTACTCTACTGTCCTCAATAAAGCTTATCTACTATTTGCATATTTGAGTCAATTATTCTTGTATGAAAGCCTAGGGAAACTTGGGATCTTTTTCAGCCCCCCTTCCCCTTAAATACTGGCAAGAATCTATAATGTGTTCTTATTGGATTAAAAAAATCGATATTTTAATTAATTAAAGCTTTCCTGTGTTGAACTCTATGTCATTCTTGCTACTCTTACTCCACGAGTGGCTTCTTCTTTGTTGTCTGGGACACCCCTATGTCAGTTTGACCCTGGCACATCTCCTTGTTCATTCTTTACCATTTGGGGGTTGAAGATGAAGACTCTCTCTTTCTCTAATGCAGGAAGAACCCTTCCTTGTCCTTGAGTTGTTGTAGCTAGCCCTTTGATCATCTCAGCCATTCCTCATGTTTCAAGGGAACCCACTGATGTCTGTGTTCATCTGGTCTCCAACAGAGACTGAAGAAAAGGATATGGTAACAATAGTCCCTGTGCCTGAAAAGACTCCTTATTCCTTGAAAGTGAAAATAATTTTGATATGATACTAATTAGTATGATTTGAATCTTATTATCAGACTATGTAGATAGTATTATTGTTAGGAAAATATGATTTTACTATACACAAGAAAAGCTATGGTCAAAGCCATATTATGTCAATAAAGGCAATTAAACCAAGTGGTGTGCCTTTAAAAAATCATGTTATTTCCCCATTCCTTTTCCTCCTACCACCAGCAATCTCTCTCTCCAATTTAAAGGTGTTTCCACTCCATAAAAGCTATAAAGCAAAACCCTGTGGCACATTAACCTACTTTCAAGGGCTATTGCCCCTTTCAGGAAGGCTATATATCTGTTCAAGGATACAGTGTGGATTTTTTTCCTGTGCTATCACTTACTATTTCCCACTGTAAATATCCCACCCCATCATAAGCCTCTTGCAGACACAGAATGCTAGAAGCTCAGATAACCCCAACACCATCTTTCTATTTGAGATCTATTCTGCTTCCCATCTGTGCCCTAGCTAAATAACTGGAGTGGCTACTTCTCCTAAACAACCTGTGACTCTGAAGGTGGCAAAAAGTTTTATTCTCCTCAAAAGTACTAGAGGAAAAAACATGTTGACTTCACTTTTAGTCCTCTGAGTTTTGTGAATTTGCGTGGAGTCCTACTTTCGTGTCTCAGTGAGAGAAAGCTGATCTGCTCAGGGTAGTTACCAGGTCCCTTTGTGCATTTTTGGCTTGATGTACTTGTCCTGGCACACTACACTCTCATTTCATGCAGTTATTTGTTGAAGGATGGATTTTGTTTCCTGTGTATGTCTACATCTCTTTTTACTTCTACCTCATGCAACCTGTGCTAACTTGCTATTTTCATACCGACTGCATTTACCTTCTCTCTACACAATTAAGCAGATGGTGTGTTAGCACTAGTGTGAGGTTCCTTCTGGGTGCTGTCCTTTTCTGCTACTGTGTTCAATCAGATTTTTGTGTCACCTTAGAAACAAGATAATGCAATGCAAAGCTCTTAGTAGGGTTGCCAAGACCCAAGAAGCTTTAATTTGTCAAATCTCTCTGTGACAAACTTTGCATCTTCTTAATGGGTCCTTGTGGATTTATCCACCAATAGTGTCTGTGCATTTTCCTGCTCACAGCTGATCTGCTAGTAGTTACAAGCTAAAGAGCCCTGTGATCAGAGTCTAATTAGTTAAATTTCCAGATGAAAGGAGCTCACAGAACCTGCTCAACAACATTCTATTGAGAATGAAAGAAATCTGTCTTCTTTTGTTCCCACCAGCTGGATTCTATCCTGTTAGTCAAAATTTGTTAGCTTAAATCCTCGGCTCCACATTATCAAAATAAAATTAACAGAGAAGTATTTCTACACACACACACACACAGAGAGAGAGAGAGAGAGAGAGAGAGAGAGAGAGAGAGAGAGAGAGAGAGAGAGAGAGAGAGGATTTTGGATTGGATGTTAAATGCATCCCCAATTCTCCAAGAGTTTAAGCCTTGGTCTCCAGGGTGGTGCTTTCAGAAGTCAGTTCTATAATCTTTGAGTCTCAGTTCCTCGATTGTCCGTGGTTGACAGAGATGATAATCTCCTTTGGAGGAATATCTAAAAAATTAATAATAATTAATAATATCACAAAATAATAACCCTTTAAAATTTCCTGACATGTTTCTGTAATTGTAAGTGCTCTTATTACCAGGCCCATACATAGAATGCATCCTCTCACTCACTGTCCTCTATCCCTCTCCTTGCCAATTAGTTTCAGTGTTGGAAGGAAGAACATGACTGCTCCCTTCTTCTCAAGGAGACAGGATAAGGGATACAATCTGGTTCCCAGAGGACACCACAGTTGTTCAGTAAGTGGCAGTCTTTTCTCTAGAGCTAGTGCTAATAAATACTAATAAATAATACACTCGTGTTACTGAGTGTAAATCAAGGCATGATGTTAGGAAGTAGTCATAAATTCAGCTATCGGTTGATGTAATGGCATTAGTGATTCCCCAGTGTGAGGATTCTATTTAACAATTATGATAGTATACATGGTATTTTAATAAACTTATAAGCAAATGCTTAAATACATTAGGTCTGTGCTTGGGAAATAAAGAATCACACCTACATTATTTTTCCTGTATCACTAGGAAAGTTAGGATAGAATTACCTGGAAGAAGCATGAAGGAAGAAGGGGTAACAGAAGAGTGTAATCATGAGTCAATATAGCCAAGCATAGAATATACTTGCAACATACCATTATCACACCCATTGCTTTATAGAATGGATGTTGTTGAACTAAAATCTGGAGTGAGTGTGTAAAATGCAGGTTACTTGATCATAGTGTTGTCTTTTTGCCTTTGCTTTTATAGCCCCCTTTCTGATCCTTGTGACTGTATGCCACTATGAATTCAGTCAGTCTTGTGAAAGAAGTCCATTTGGGGTACACAGATGTGATCAAACTTTATTTAACAATTTTATTGTAGGAGGAAACACCAGATGATGCTTCCTGTTAGCAAGGCTTCGTGCTGATGAGCAAATTTTGCATTTTTATTTTGCTCCATTGATGATAATCCTTAAAATAATTTTTAAGTTGTTTCCAGGATGTTCACCATGTTCTACTCTGAACTATACAAAAAAATCTCATTAGAAGACCTTATGCTATTTCTTGCATATTTAGTCGACTTATTTATTTTCAGTTTATATTGTGCTTTCAAACAGATACAAGAGTAATAGAGCATATATATAAATATATATATTAGTTATATTTCTCTTTTTTTTATAATTTGATTTAATATTACGTACCAGCCATGGATTCCCCTGTCCTCCCTCCTCCAGCCCCCCCTCCGCCCTTCCCCCCAGCCCACCCCACCTTTCCATCTTCTCCAAGGCAAGGACTCCCCTGGAGATTCAGCTCAACCTGGTAGATTCAGTCCAGGCAGGTCTAGTCCCCTCCTCCCAGGCTGAGCCAAGTGTCCCTTCATGTTGATGTTCATGCTCATGGGATCCTTAAGTAGTGGGGACATGAGATGTACATTTTCTGCTTCCTTTGATCACAAAGAAGTTGTATGCTATATGTCCCTAAGAGAATGTGAGCACATACTAGTCTTTCTTCATCCTTAACTGGGCATCTGATCCTCACGGAAATTCTAAAAACATCTGGTAAGGAACCAAGGATATGTTCTTAAATACTGTTCTAGAAAACAGATACAGGTTTTCTGCAGATGCTGTTCAAACATCTCCAAGTGATTTAGAAATAAACAGACTGCAGGTGTATTATTAAAGCTGATATCAGCAAGTTCTAACAACTTTCTTTTCACTATGTTCTTGTTACACACAGAACTGAAATGCTATGGTTTGGGAGGTAGGACTACTCTCCAGTGAGAACCACAGTACTAACAATCACAGTGTCTATTTGCATAGTTTCCTTATCCAAGGAGATCTAAATCCTTCCCAGGGCCATTAATTCTTATAAAAAAGCATTCCATGGAGTCAGTGAGCAGGTTCGGCTTGCCTACTGTTAATGAGGAAGCTCAAGCATGGGTAGGGCTAAGGTCCACTCATGTAGAGAGGTTTTTTGATGCAAGTTGATAACTGGGGGTCACTGGGTCTTAATATCTGTTTAAATATTAACAAAGCAAAACAAAACTATCCCATGTGTTTATTCAACAACAGTACTGTTGGCAGTGTTAAGAATGGGGAGATTTCATTTAAAAACCCATGTCTTTGGCTAACAATGGATGGCTTTCGTGACGACTGAGGGTACTCTCACACAGTCACAGCCAAACACAGGTTAACTTGTGTTTAATTAGAGACCCCAGCCCTATTCCCACTGGTCCCTTTAAATCTTTTCTCCTCTCTATCTGATTTTAGCAGGCATTTGTGTTTGGGAAACTTTGTGAATGTATAACCAACAGAAAGCATGGTATTGAGTGGGAGTCAGGTTCACAGCAATGGTTCTTTCCCTGAGACATTTGAAGGGCCCCTGAGGCAGGAACTGTGTCTTCTTCATGACGTTGAACAGTGCCTATCTTGTAGTCATGAGGTGATCAAGTTTGATGAGTTGATAAAAGAACAAACAATGTCTTAAAACAGTATTTGATGCATGCTGTTCCTTTCCGAGATTATTTATGGTAATAAGCTCTCTAGCTGAAAAGTGAACTTGAGAGGTTTTGTTAGAGTTGTTTTCCCAGAAATGAACTCATTGGTTGAATTTCCATTTTCTTTACTGCCCAGTTTTTGACAAAACAAAACAAAACAAAACAAATTTAAAAAAAAAAAACCCAAAACAATAAAACCTCACTATAGCTGTGATTTCAGGCCTAGAACTAAGGATGGCTACTTAGTTACAGTTTCTGTTGCTGTGATGAAACTCCATTACCAAAATCAGCTTGGGGATGAAAAGGTTTATTTCTTTTTGTGACTCTCAGGTCACAGTCCACCACTGAAGAAACTCAGAGCAAGAACTGATGGCAAGTAGATACTTGGAGGCAGGAACTAATGCAGAGACTGTGAAGAAACACTGCCTGCTGGCTTGCTATTCACCACTTGCTCACCCTACTTTCTTTCTTTATGTGACAAAGCATGCCTAAGTAAACCTACCTTATATTTCTAATGGTAGCAGTGATTGCTTGGTAGAGCAGGGAACTGAAACAATTTGAAAGACAAGTGAAGAAAGCACAGGTATAGATAGTAACCTTGCAAATGTCTGTTTATTTTCAAATACAATTGCTATTTCAAATTTTATCCTTTTTTTTTTTTTTTGCCTGTTCAGTGGAAGTCAAATAAGCCACAGATAATAGCTGGCTGATGTACATGTCAATCATCATTGGAGCGCAAATTACCTGTTCTTTCTGAGTTCAGAGAAAATCACAACAAGGCAAATTGAGGAAGATAGTCCAATGTGGCTGAGATTCATACATCAGTAGTTTAATGTTCCTAAATGAAACTCTATTTCCAGCAACATCATAAATAATAAGAATTCCAGTTGAAAAACAGGCAATGAAAATTGACTCCCTCAAGACATCAAGTGACTACCTCAGAGTGTCAGAGAACAAATCTTCCTTCAATTAGACAATGTATAAAATACATATGCAAGTTATTTACAAAACTTGAAAATACATAGTATAAAAATATTCTATTTAATTATTTATCATTTTAAAAATTATTTTTATTCTGATTAATTTATAACAATGTCAGTTATAGTCAAAAGCTTTGCATTATGCTGAAATTATTTTTTATTCAGAAAATGTATTGTCCAGATTCCATACTCACCAATGACTGATATAAGTCATGGGAGTGAGTCTAATAACAACAACCCTCAGAAAAATGGAATGTGGTAGATGGAGAAGAAAAAGAGAAGTTAAATAAATGAGCAAAGAAAAACTGGCTTACAGAACAGCTCTAGAAAGATGTGAAGAATTTTGAGATAAAATTTGTGCTTCACTGAGACATTGTTTTTACCTCTTCGGAGGGACTAACTAAATGTGTAAAGATGGTTTTTACGTAATCACTGACACCAAAAGGACTGAAAAATGGCATAAAAACTTCTGCATGCTAGGATTAATTTTTAAAATTATATTATTTATTTCTGTCAAATATTTTCTCAGCTATCACCGTGGACTAGGCAACAGTTTTGTAGCTGAGTTGTGGAGATCCTGAGAAAGGAAGCAAAGCCATCTGGGCTGAAGGAAACAACACAACCACAATGATAATGACAGATAGCAGATCATGAACAAGTCACCTACAGTCATTTCCTCAGCTACAGTGCCCTAGTTATCAAGGGACTGTCCAGAACTGAAGCACATACGTCCCAGCGCTGACTTCAAGTTATTTAATAGATAGATAGATAGACAGACAGATAGATAGTTTTCTACATGCCAAGCTCCATGAAAATATTTTGATTCAAATTCCAATAGAACACTCGTTTCTTATTACCTCCTAGAACTTTTGTGCCCCACATCTCTAGAATGAAGTAGTCACTAGATGATCCCTCAGGCCCATTCTGTGTCTCATATTTCACACAGATGTTATGTGAAAAGAAGCAATGCGTGTGCATTATCTACTCTAAGCTCTTGGCCTAGAGACAGCCCTGAGAAAGCAGGACGGACCAGTAATACAAGAATGAGATAAAATACTGTTTGTCATTGTGAGAGGACAGTAGTCCAGTTAAAACACAAAAGATTTCCAAAAGGCAGACAGATAACTGCATACAAATCCTCAAAGCAGGAGCCCTTAGTAAGGATCAAGGGTCAGACAAGAGAAAAGATAAAGGGCAGAAACACTTGTTTGATTGGACCAGAAAGCTGAGTGTGTACCAGGGACAGAGTTTCTGATGAAAGTGTATATAGGCTAAAATGAGTGCTATTTGTGGGTTTATCCCCACCAAAAAAAAGTTAGAAACTCATTGAAGCAGTTTTTTTATTTTGTTTTTCTTTTAATTTTTTATTATGTATTTAAATGGTTCATGGGTAGGCTTTCTCACTTATCTGTGCAAGTAATAGTGTGTATTTTTTATAGGCAAAAAATATGTTGGCTCATAGATGCATTTTTTTTTAACCTGAACAAAAAAAAGACTTACCGATCACATGAACAATAAATTCATGACTATTTTCTTGCAAGACACAATAAACCACTCTTTCCTGTTAGTGCTAGTATATGCTGGGAAGGCAAAGGCAGAGGTACCTTTTGTTCCTGCAGAGATGGAGCCAGAGAACCCTGATAACTCTGGAAGATATGGAAACACACAAGGTACTACATCAGATGGATATTTAAAAATGTTCTTCAGCTTTCCTGGAAACCCTTCCAGTGATCACATGCAGAGCCGCTGTAGGTTGGACAGAAGGCTCATCCTTCTTACACATGGATGGTCACAGGCTAATATGACTGCTGTCCCTTTTAGTGCCTTGGTTGAATAGGATAGGGTTAGTTGACCTCGGCATTTGTTCCCCCATGTCCAGTTTTGTGCTCAGTATGCTAAATTATAAAGAGCAGAGACAACCTCTTTTATTTCTAGATTCACAGATCATTTTTCAGACTCCATTACAGAGTATACTTGTTGAATGATTGGATGCAATTAGAAAATGTTTTATGAGGCATTTTCTTGAATTTCTTTACAAGTGTAGAATGTCTACAAATATTTGAAATAAGAGGTTAAACAACTTCTCATTTTCTCACATTCTTCTTGAAAATATATTAGTCTAACATGTTATAAGGTTTCCTGCCTTTTTTTTTTTTTTTTAACTGAAAACCAAGAAAGCCATGCACGGCTTGTTCCATAATAATCTTACCCAGTGTGGTCTGAACTTGGTTTTAAGTAAGACACTTAATGTCTAACCCTATTAAAATTTGCAAACATTGGTTGCCTAAGGCAGACAGAATCTTAATTTGAATTTTAAGTGGAAAGTTAATTGTTTTGTAAATTAATCAGTAACTTGGCTTAGCTCTATTTGCCCCGTTAATTACTTTTTGCTGTCCTGTTAACTCCAATGTTACAAGAGAAAGTCATTTTTTGGGTTCCCATATCCATTGTTTGCCATAGGGATGTGTGTGCAGATGTGCACGAGTGTGTGCTTTCCACAAACAGCCCTCTGTCTCATAATGGTCTGCCCAGTGATTTTTCATATTGAACAAAAGCCTTTGGTCCTGTAAAGGAGTAAACTTATTTCTGACCATCCTATTAAAATTACTATGAAAACTAACAGCTTGCAGAGCATCGCTCACACAGCTCCTTCTGCTCTACCAAAGCTTTATCTGCTGCAAGAGATGCATCCCAGCAGTGATACAAGGAGTTGATTTGCTTTAGTGCTGGACCTACGGTGAGGCAAGAGCTTGACAGACTTTGAGTTACACCAAGGCTTCTTTAAGCCCATTAGTGGTAAGGCTATGAGCCAGGCATTAAAAACCCTAACCCTTGCTTTCTTTAGCTCTAAAACACAACACTGATAGCATTTAAATAAGGTTTCTGCAATGTCCAAATCATATAAATAATTAATTATGATTACATTTAATCACCCTCATTGTAAATATAACTAAGTATTATGAAGTAGATTTGGATTAACATAATATTAGTTAATGTTTCTCTAAAATATATTATTTTATTCATGTGTAAGTATGTTGAAAATATTCTTACAAAATTTTCATAAATTTTTCCTTATTCTTTCTTTGCATAATTAATAAGACTTAAAGTTCCTATGAATTGCTCTGGATTGAGAACATTGCAAGGTATACTTATTCTTTGGGGTTTTGTTCATTGGCTCATGCCACTCCTTCTGGCACTATTTAGTTTCTCTGCCTGGTCAGAAATTCCTTCCACCAACAACTTTTTCTCTTCTTCTGAAGCTGTGCAGACTCCCTGGCACTTCTGTAATGGGAGAGATGTGAAGATTATTTGGAAATTTTTTTTCAAGTAAATTCAAAACTGTACAGTATGCAGTTTTTAGGTGATGTAAAAAAAATGTTTTCATTTTGTCTTTGCTCAAAGATAGAAAGAAAAATTCTAAATGAATTACTGGAAACAAATTCTACTGGAATATTAGAGTCCCAAGTGTTGCCATGACTGTGTTATGAAATTCCTGTAAAAGATAAAGAACAATCGGGGAAGGTGAGACAGGAGGATTATGAATTCCACTGTAGCCAGAAGGTTTCTCTGGTCCTACCTGGCTCCTATGTCCTGTAGCCACTTATAAAATAATCATTCAGAGGCTTAATATTATTTACACACTGCATGGCCTATGGCAGGCTTCTTGCTAACTAGTTCTTATAGTTTAATTCAACCCATAACTATTAATCTATGTACTGCCATGTGTTCTGTGGCTTTACCTGTATCCCACTACATATTGTTCCTAGGATGGCAGTCTGGCTTCTCCTCCATTCTGCCTTTCTCTTTCCTGTCTCTCTCCTTGGATTTCCCACCTGCCTCTAAGCTGCCTTGCTATAGGCCAGCAATGGGAACAACATGTAATCACAGCATATAGAAAGACATCAGACTGAACAATGTAGCAAGAATTTTTCAAACAATCTAAAATGTAAAACAAACAAACAGGGGTGAATTTTCCTGCAAGGGGAGGGGACTGATACATAGAACCATTCACTCCATTCTGTGGGTTTTGTTTAACATATTGCAGTCAAATACATGTTAAGTGGTGATCAGTTCACGTCATGTTATAAGGTGGTGTAAAGCAGAGGACCTATAAAGAGGGAAGAAAAAAGGAAAGGAGCTATAACACTGGCATACACTCTTGTAACATGACCCTTAATGATGTGTGTGTGTGTGTGTGTGTCTCAATTTATTAAGGGGTTCTATGAGGAAAATGGACTCATTGATACAGGATAAGGTAAATCCAATTGCAGAATCCTTGGAAAGCTGGAGACTGATCACAGGATGCTTCACGCCACCTGATCCAGTCTTCACCACCCAAGAGAGCAGAGACCCCCTTTCTCCTCCCTTTTAAGTGGTCATGTAGGCAGATAAGAAATACCAGCTCTATCAGGTCAGATAACCCAAGGTCATGGGTGGTTTAAAGACTGAAGCTTTTGTAAATTAGATATTTTTAAAAGAAAAAAATATGAAATCTGTTACTTCATTAAATTTGATCATGTACATTAGTAATTTTTAAAACTTAATGTTGTGAAACTATTTTATTTTCATAAAAGATGATAAGACCCATTAACACACAAGCCAAATCACTTTTTTGTGAGTAAGTACATGTCAATACAAATATAACCACAAAGACTTATTTAGAGTCATTATTAAGTATGGGCACTGATATCTCTAATTTTTTTTATATTTTTACTTTAACTTTATTAAAGTTAAAGTTAAGTTTAAAGTTACATTTTAAAGTTTTCTTCTTTTTTTGTTTTTTTTTTGGTTTTGTTTTCTTTCTTTCTTTCTTTCTTTCTTTTTTTTTTGTTTTTTTGAGATAAGATTTATCTATGTAGTTTTGGTATCTGTCCTGGATCTCACTCTGTAGACCAGGCTGGCCTCAAATTCACAGAGATCCACCTGGCTCTGCCTCCTGAGTGCTAGGATTAAAAGTGTGCACCAGCCTGGCTTAAAGTTTAAAATTTTAAAGTTTAAAGTTATTCTTTAACTTTACTAAAGAATATGCCCTAATTTTTAAGTGAACAATTGTTGATTTATATTTACTCTTTAAGTAATTTTGGTGATTCATCTTAGGAAAAGAAGAACTAAGGAAATGAACAAAGGAAATGGCTTTTAGAGAGGTGAAAAGGATGAAAACACAGTGCTTATAGATAAGACCCTCAAAAACTAAAATTTAAACCACAAACAAAAACTGTCAGGCTTACGTTAACAATGCAAATAGTCTTTCAATGGTTTGCATTCCCTGTGCTTTTTCAAACTACCGTTCCTTCAGTGGACTTTGACATGTGAAGTTCACAACATTAAAGCATGGTTAACCTACAATACAGAAATGGTAAAAAAAATCATTGCATAGAACAAAATCCTATGCCAGCACTGTAAAATTTTCCCTTTTCTAATTTCTTTTGAGGCAATCAAGTGAGAAAAGACAGTGATTTCCTGTCCCATGCATGTGTATAGCAGCAGAAAGTGTGTGCCTAATGATGAACACAGTCTCTCTCAAGTCTAAATCTACTCAACTATAAAAGGAATCAAGTACTCCTTGCATTTTATTGATGTTTAAATGAGAGTAAAAGGATGTTAGAAACTATGTCAAAGAGAATATTCCATATGGAACAGTAGATTATGAACAATAAATTTTACTTACTCCCCCTCCTGCCACCACACAAAAAAAAAAAAAGAAAGAAGAAGAAAAACAAGTTCAGATCAGTAGGATTGGAATGTTCCATGGAAACTTTTCCTCCAAATTGCTCATGTTTACTTACTTCTCTGGATCCACAGGAGATATCAAATATATCACAGAGACTAGCCTCAACACACTCTCATTATTCATTTTTTTACAGAGCAGTAAGTTCAGAACCAAGGTTGCATGTTTTTAAATCATCATCACTACTTGTGAAAGGTGATCTTATCTACTTGGTAAGCTTTAGAATCATATGGAAGCAACTCTCTGGGCAGGTCTAGCAGATAGTGTCAAGTACTGGGTTGACTGTGGTGGAAAGATCCATCTGAAATTGGACAGCACCATTTCATGAGCTGGCTCCAAGGACTTAAACTGTCAGGACAAAGCAAGCTAAGGGCAAATGTCCATCCCACTCTGTTTCCAGATTATGGTTGTATATGACCACTGCCTCCTGCTCCCACTGCTCTACCTTGACTATCCTGGTAGACTGTACCTCCTGAAACTGTAAATTAAAGTAAATCCCCTTTTCCTCAAGTTGATCTTGTCATGTATTCTATTACATAAGCGTGAAAATGAACAATTACAAAAAATTACTACCAAGAAGGGGGACTGTTGCTGTATAAAAACTAGCCATAAGATTCTAAAGCCTTTGGAGGTAATTTGTGGGAGGAATGTGGAAGAAGTAGAACTTTGAGATAGAACAGCCTCTCTACTGCAGACAGTGCTTAAAGAGGATCCTTAGGAGAGCTTCAAAGACAATAATGCTCAGGTAGAAGTCTCGCTCATGGCATTTCAGAGGGGAGCAATCGCTCTGTCAGACTGATTCAGGGCTACTCATGTGATATTCTAGCAAGGAACTTGGCTACATTCTGCCCATGTGTTGAGGATGTGAGTGATGTTGAGATTACAGATAATAAAGTGATTTGTTAGGTAGAGGAAAGTTAAGGGCAAGATAGTATTCAGGTGGTTTCATGGTCAATGCCCACAGCTCTCATCTGGTTCTGCTGCAAGAGATGAGAACCTGAGAGCAGGAAGTAAAAAGCTGTGGCTTGGGAAGGAAAGATGTGAAAGTTTAAAGTTTCAGGCAAGGAGAGTATAGACCACAAAGAATGTAACTGTTGAAGGGCTTAGTACTATTAAAGAGAAACCTGGTGTTCTTCACTGGGACAAGAGGAAGGTGCTTGGAGGGCAAAACTCCATCTATGGGAAGCTCTTTGAAAGACTGAATAACATGCAGAAAAGGAGCTGAACACAAGTTATTTCTCTCTCTGCTGTCGATAAAAAAATCAACAAGATGAGTCATGTTCCTGTTGCCACAACTTCCTCACCAAACCTTAACCCCTTTGGCTTTCCAAGTCCCCAGAAGAGTGATGAATACCACTTTCCCATTGGACTCACCAGGTCTATTTGTGTCATTTTTTTTCCAAAGAATTGGAAATGGCTAAGGTACTAGATAATTACTATATTGGAAAGAGTTCAATTTTAAGCAGAGCAACTAAAACAGGTCATCAAAAGGTAGCAAAGATGGAAGACAGCGATTGGGGAATAAAACCCAGGAGCGTCCATCAGGAAGGACAAGGGATGGATTGGTTCAAGAGACCCTGAAGCAAAACACAGTTCAATATGGAGAACAAAAACCAAAGAGACCTATTGATATGTTCACTTGCTTTCTCAGGGCAGGACGGTGAGCCAAGTACAGCTAATTAACAGTGAACAACAATTAACAATAAACGTGCGCTGCAGACCGTCCACACAAAGGAATTTAGGAAACAATACGGATTGGCAACTTTGTGAAAGAAAGCAGAATCAATAATCATTTTTAAACAGTCAGAAAAATTATTGGTGAGCTGAGACTGAAGGGTTGGGGTGCAGAAATAAAGATCACACAGGCGAGAGAGAGATAGCTGAGAGCCATGTGCTATTGTTTATGAAGGGAAAGCATTCGTGTGCATGAGGTACTTGTCAGAGTTGAGTATAATTACAGAACTTAAATGAAGCGCGCCTGATCCTTGTCTCTGGAAGCAAGTCCCTTTGTCTGGGAGTAAGGGTTCACGCCTGTCCCGCCTGTGCCCAACCTTTTGACATTGCAACAACTTATCGTCTTCTACAAAGTTCATGCTTGAGAACCCTGCAGTTGAGGTACAAACAAACAAGCAACAACAAAAATGAAAAGCACCACAAGTAACCTCACATACTATTAGCCATTTTGCGTGCCGACGACGCTCAGCCTGCCCATAGGCTGCAGAACTACCGTGGCTGTGAGCCATCTCAGCATTCAGGAGGCTGAGGCAGAAGGATAGACAAGTTTCAGGCCAGTTAGTGAGTTACGTTCCAGGCCAGCCTAGACTGCCATCAGAGATCTCATCTTTAAAAGAAAAATACCCTTTTTTTTTTTTTAAAAAAAAAAAAAAGCACAGTCAGTTTGAGCACTTGTATCTGCTCCTATCTTCACAGTAACTTGTAAAGACACAGGCAAAAACCTTTAATCTGCTCAGGTGGTCCATAGTACCAAAAACATGAAAATATTATTAATCTACTAAATCTCTAACCACTACTACTACTTGAAATTTTCAGCCAAGTTAATCATCACAGGAAAGTAGATAAGCCATAAAAGACTTTTAGTCTCTGAACTCAGGCTTCTGTCCCTAGAAAACACGAAATTCTTGTTTTTCCCCCCTGCCTTTCTCATTTCTCTGATCTTTAGCACACAGTTATTTCAAAATGCCATCCAGTGAATTAGATCACTGCCTGACTTAATCTGGGTGCCCTGGGCTAGGTGCTACAAGAGCAGTTAGCTGTGTAATTATTCTAATGTCAGCCTGGGGTTAATCTCTCATACAGGTCTTAATCTTTGAGCTAAGACAATTTCAACTGAAAAGTACTTAATCCTTTTTAAATGAGGAGAATATTTACATCCTGACACAGCCCAGTCCTTAAGGGAAGGGTTCTAGTTACTCATAGTCAGCTGTCTGTATAGATACTTGGGAAACTGAGTTTCATGGGTAGCTCTCTGTTTCATTGGCCCACTCTGATGCAAATGTTCAGCAATATTTATCCAGAGCTCCCAGAAAATATATCACATGGATATTTGGAAATTCAATTTTGATGGGTAACACATGCCCTTAGATCCCTGAAGTACAAGCTGGTCATTATCCAACCAATGCATTCATTCCTTCTTCGGTTTAAAATTATGTCTGTCATTCAATTTTCTCAGATTGACAATTAAAGATTAAAACGCTCTCCAGATTCAATTTCGAGTCATCATTTGAAGCCTGAAAATTACTTCTAATGATAATATATTTCTATTCCCCTGTCTGTTCAAAAATCTGTTAAAACTGATAAAATCTGATGAAGAAAAGAGTGATATTTATTTCTACATCAGGATAATGAAGGAATGGTGAGCTCTTAACAGCTAAACAAATTAAGAAATCAATAAAAATATAAAATTTTAGGTTATTACACAGTTCAAAATAATCAATATAATAAAATGGCTTGGACTCAGCTTTTAGAGGATGGTTTACTTTAGTGTCCCCATTTTTCCTTCCCTGTCATACATACATTTTGCTTCAAAAGTCTCCATAAACTTCCCAGTTTTTAGACCATTAGAATTTCAAAGTGTGATGAGTAAGCCTGAAACAGTGTCTTCAATCTTTGGATTCAATGTGCAAAGAATCAGATGGAAGCAAAATTTTAAGGGGATAATTATTATTGTAGCGGGTACGGTGTCATATACCTATAATCCTACTATTCTAGAGGTAGACGCAGGGAGGACAAGAGTTCAATGCCATTCTTGGCTACATAGCAAGTTCCAGGACAGTAAATACTACACAAGACTATCTCAAAAACAACAAGAAAAAAGAAAGAAAGAAAGAAAGAAAGAAAGAAAGAAAGAAAGAAAGAAAGAAAGAAAGAAAGAAAGAAAGAAAGAAAGAAAGAAAGAAAGGGGGATAGGGGAGATGTTATTTTATATCGATATCTATTATTGTGACAGGAACTTAAAAATACAATTTGAGTGGTTGGGCATGTAGCTCGGTTAATAGACTGTTTTCCTGGGGTAACCAAGCCCTAGGTTTGATCTCCAGCACTGCACAAACCAGGTAAGATAGTGCATACCTGCAGTCCTAGTGTTTGACAAATAGAAGCAGGAGGATTAGGAATGCAAGGTCATCCTCTCTGCTACATTGCAAGTTCAAGGATAACCTGGCTACCAGAAGGGGGAAAACAGCCTGAAGTTTGGAAAGGCAGAGCAGGGAGAAAAGATGGCCTCCAAGGGGAAATTTCTAATGGAGCTGTGGATGCTGATTCCACTAACACTTTCGTTGTCATTTTGCAAAGACATTTCAAATTGCCATGCATTTAGGGGCTAAGTATATTTGCATAACACTTGTTCTCATCCATAGGAAAGATAATTTTGGTTAATGTCTAATAAAATGTTTCAATGAAGATGTTACTTTAAATAGCAGCAATTTGAAGAGACCTAGTACTTTCTTGTACAATGTCCAGAAATCCATTTTCTTCCGACTAGAAGACAGAGCCGGAAGTAGCTGGCTAGAAAATAAGGTCTCAGTTTTAGTAGGTGCAGACAATCTCATTGAAGCACTTCAGTGGTTCCTCCTGACAAAGCCATCTGGCTTCTCTTTTTGTGTGATTGCACTCTTCATTATAAATCAATATTATCAGGAAAACAAATGCCAACAAGTAGTTTCCCTGGCTTAAAGGAAAACCATATACAGTTAGTGTCAACAAGGAAGGCAACCTGCTTTGTTCAATTACTCCAGTCCGGCTTTTGGCATGTTCTCCTGGCTGAACTCGCTCTGGGAAAGCTTGCTTTGAAGTTCTAGACAAATTAAATCAACCCTTTTTGACCACATGCATCCCAAAGACTGTGGTTTCTCAGGTATAAACAATCTGTCAACCCTTCATTCTCCTTTAATTTGGCCTCCGAGCCACTCCTGCAGAATCCGTAGGGAGAGCTTTTTGTGGGAGCCTCAGTCACAGTAGTAGCTTAGGGTCAGGTTTACCTGCGGGCAGAGCAATGCCCCTTTTGCTGGGAGATACTGGCTCTGTCCTTGCTGATTGTGCAAACATTCATAATTATGCCTCGAGGTAAACCTACTGCTGTCTTCTTGGAAAAAAAAAAAAAAAACGAGAAGTACAAAGAATGTTTATTTGCAAGTCCGGCCTTCCCAAGTATCCAGAGTTGATTTAGACACACCTGAGCTCCCATCCCCCTCTCATTGGCTAAGAAAGTTGCCCCACCTGATTTGCAAGTTTACTGTTGGAGCCATTGGGTGGGGGGAGAGGGGGGGCCGACAGGGGAGTGTCTCACCAGTCAGCACTGGATTTGATCTAGCAAGAAAAGGGTAAAGCCGTTGTTATTGAAAAATCACTGTGCTCCGAGCTTGTTTCTACCTCGGGACGGTTCTCTCCCAAGATTTCTGCTTGAGAGAAGCCCTCTCTACCTCCCTGTTCAGCATTCCAGCTCCAGCTGGCTAAAACCCCGCAGGACCATGGCAACCTCTGTTCTCCAAATGGCTGGACTGGTGCTTGGTGGTGTTGGCATGGTGGGCACAGTGGCAGTGACCATCATGCCCCAGTGGCGAGTGTCTGCCTTCATCGAAAGTAACATCGTGGTTTTTGAGAACCTCTGGGAAGGCCTGTGGATGAACTGCATGAGGCACGCCAATATCAGGATGCAGTGCAAGGTCTACGACTCTCTGCTGGCTCTTACTCCTGACCTCCAGGCATCCAGAGGACTGATGTGCGCTGCGTCCGTCCTGTCCTTCCTGGCTTTTATGACAGCCATCCTCGGAATGAAGTGTACCAGGTGCACGGGCGACGATGAGAACGTGAAGAGCCGCATCCTGCTAACAGCCGGAATCCTCTTCATCATCACTGGCTTGGTGGTGCTCATCCCTGTCAGCTGGGTTGCCAATTCCATCATCAGAGACTTCTACAACCCGCTGGTGGATGTGGCCCGAAAGCGTGAGCTCGGGGAAGCCCTCTACATCGGCTGGACCACAGCACTGGTGCTGATTGCCGGAGGAGCGCTTTTCTGCTGCGTGTTTTGTTGCTCTGAGAGAAGCCGCAGCTACAGATACTCTGTTCCATCCCATCGCACCACTCAAAGGAGTTTCCACGCGGAAAAGAGATCCCCGAGCATATACTCCAAAAGTCAGTATGTGTAGTTGTTTGTGTGTGTGTTAACAGCACCTATAAAGCCAAGCTAATCACTGAACCAGCCACTGTTTTCAAGAAATGGAACCCAGGGTGTATCCATTTACCTTTCCTAACTGCCCAACTCTCATTACAGGAAATATACACAGTCTGTGATTCTATAAATGATTTTAGGAGAATGAGGTATTGTGCACGCTGCTTCAATTGTTCTAGAAGGCATAGTCATTTGTTTTCTAAAATGGTTCACACAGCTTTTCCTTTATCAGTTACTCTAAAATGACACATCTAAAGGCTGTTGGTTTAAGCTGTGATTTCTCTGTGTCATGGCATTATACAAGTAGATGAGGGTGGCGGTTATATCTCATACAAATAGAGACAGGCTTATGTGGTTCTATTTAAAGTGAAATACCAATCCATCACGCTGAATAAATACAAATCAGCTATTGCTTTTCAAGGGGAACTGGGGATAAAAGAGAAGAAGGCTAATATTAATTGCCTAAAAACAGCTTAAGGATTAGTGTACTCTATTTATAGTGAAGGTTAAAATGAAGGCTTTAATCATTAGTGTAAAGGAAACTAAATGGCTTTCTGATATCCTGCTTTGCAGCCTGTAGGAGTTAGAAATCCCATCACCTTCATCCTTTTGCTCCAGAGGCTATCTTTTCTTTTGGGTTGGTTGGTTATTAAGTTAGTATCTTTAAAAATTTAAATCATATATTTTGTCAAAATATTTTTATTCAAACTGCTTTTCCAAGGCTGTGCTAGGAAAAGAGATTAAACCAGTGGTGTTAGAAAAATCAACAATTTCAGAAAAATTAATTTATTTTAACCTTTAAGTTTAGAGAAGAATGTATTTTCAATGTTTTTCAAATGAAGTCACATAAGTAAGGGATTGTGCATAGCCTTTGGGGATTTATCAGTATAAATGAAGGAGAAAGATGATGTGTTTGGTTGTCATTTTCTCACCCAAAAAAGGCACAACCCCTCCAACTCCAAAAACTTGTCATTTCTGAACTTCGTGACTACAACAAAGTTGTCGTTTCAGTTCTGTTAAAGGTGATTTTCTCCACTTGCTGTCTTGGCTGAGTTTTATTGAGGTGTGATATTACTGTGTGTTTCCTCCTAATTAGAGATGACTCTTAATCAGATTTCAAATTTCATATATATGACTGTACTAATAACATGAGTATATATGTTATTTACTTTGTGTATTTTATATTGACAAATTGTACTTTTTATAACAATATAACATTCTTATATTTACATACTTTTTTTTTACTTCTTTGAGCAAGTTTCTAAAAATTGACTTTTTTTGTTTTGAACATAGATTCTGTGTTCATTTTTGAGTGTAGTGAATGACTCAAAATCGATTTACCTTATAATGATTACACACATGCACTAATATTTGATGAATATTGATAATATGTTAAGTTGTAGTTAGGTTCAATGAAATGTATTTGTTGTAAGTATTGTGTATGTAATCATCATGTTTTAAAAAGTTGTCCATATGTATTTCAACTTCTGAGAATTAATATGAATTAAAAATAATGCTGAATGATTTTGGAGTATGTATATTTATGTGAAGTATATTATTAAACATTTATAATACTAATATTGTCATTGTTTCAATTCACAAATGAGAAAAACCTCAAAAGAGTTCATTGATTGCCAATAATACTAGTAGAAAACATGAGCAGACTACATTGCAAGTCTTCAATGAAAGTGTATTATGTTTTAGTAGATTTAGATTATGAACCAATCTTTGTATGTGAAATTGAATGTTTAAGTACTATTAGTTGGAAAAGCTTTAGTTACTGTTCCCATCTGGGTGATTTCACTATGGTAAGTGCTTATCCCACCCTGGGCAATTTTGCCCCTTTGGGTCAAAACATTTGCTAGGGGCAGAAATAAACCAGAACTAACAAAATGACTTACAGAAGCCATCCAGAGAAACCATTTTCTATATGTCAGTCTCTAGACAATAACTACTTAGTTGCTCTAAGTGTCACAGACTCCATTTTTTCCATTGCCTCCTCTGAAAGGAAGAAAAAACCCACAAAAACAACAACAAAAACAGAATCTGTGAGATTGGGATCACTTCTTTGGTGTTTATGAGGTGGCTCTTCATTTTCTACCTTTACTATAATCCAAGCTCTTCTCTTAACAAATTCTTGTATTTTGTCACTGTATCAATAACACTTTTCATTCAACTAGCTACCAAATCCTTATTGTTGATGTTTATAAAATATATCAAGAACAGCAAGAAGGTTCAGCAGGTAGAGGCTCTTGCTAACCAAGTCTGGAGCTTTGAGTTCCATCCCTAAATCCTTGACTTGTGTGCTGTGGTATGTGAATCCTCCACACACAGAAACATATACATTCTTAAAATATACAAAACTTCAGAATTAAATATAAAACTATTTCCACCATGCCCTGCCCCTATCTTTGAAGGGGATGTTGAGTTTCTTGAAATGTAAAATCCAAATGCTTTGCATACAGTGAGTAGCAGAAAAAAACACAGCCATTTTATAATCTGGAAAGTGAATTCCATCAGACAGTGAAACGGTGTGTGACCACTAAGACAAGATGACTGTTGCTCAAATAGTAGAAAACTCACAAAGCCCTCTTTTATTATTTTGAAAGAGAAATACTGAACTTGGAAAATATTTCACTTGGTGGCAAAGCATGGGTCAATATACATTTTTCAATATTGTTTTAAAGGAAAAATGATATTGCCACAAAACAGAAAGAATACAAGGGGTAAGGGGATATTCTCTCTCTCTCTCTCTCTCTCTCTCTCTCTCTCTCTCTCTCTCTCTCTCTCTCTCTCTCTCTCTCTGGTAGGATCTCCTGTATACCAGGCTGGCCTCAAACTTGTTATGCAGCTGAAGATGACCTTGAATTCTGACCCTCCTGCCCTCTCCTCACAAGTGCTGAGATTACTGGCATTCACTGTAACACCTACTGTATGCGGTGCTGGGAACTGAACTCAAGTCTTTGTGGATGTTAGACAGGCACTGTAATTCCCAAGGGTAATATCCCAAGCAGAGGATGTGGTTTTAGTCCTTCACTTTATAGCTAGTTGGTATTATGACTTCAAAAAAATCTATTTTTTCTAATGATTAGGTAAGGTTAGCAGCATACTGGACTTAAGATTTTTGTATGCTAAAGAAATTAGAAACATTAAGCAGGTCATGTAAAAAATGAAAATATATACAGCACAAAGAAAATGAGCTTTCTTATCATCCCACAACCACTTCCAAACCAGCACCACATGGAGCCAAGCCCCTTAGCTCCTGTTAGCAACACTTTCCATCCATGGATATAAGACAGTAGGGTTGTTACAGAAAACACAACACAACAACTGGCCTTATGCAATGCTAGAGCTAGCAAGCATCAGATTGCTTCTCTGCTTACAACATGCTTTCCTAAAATTCACTGGAGTTCTATGCAAAATATACACATGGAATAATGAAGCCAAAATATCGAATGAAGGCTGGGTATGGTGGCCCACACCTTTCGGAGGCTGATATATATGGAGTTTGAGGCCAGCCAGGTCTACATAGTGAGTTCCAGAATAGTAAGGGCAATATAGAGAGATCCTGTCCTAGAATAATAATAAAAAAATAAACAAAACAAACTGGGGAATAAGCATGAAAATCACAATTTTTCATCAAGTTTTCATTATGAATATTTTCAGCGAGTTATTTCATGACTATAGCATCCCAAGAAATATATCTTACATTGACTAAAAGAAAAGATAAATGTATTTTTAAAATTAAGATTAAGACAAAACATTGGTATTTATGTATTTTTATTTAAAACATTTAGATGACTGCTTTAGCATATAAATCCAAAGTCATTCATTGCTGCTATTATTTATTGCACAAGAAATTTCTAGGTATTTTAACAATGTCCTGTTTCAGAGTCCTTCATTATCCACTGAATTTCTAAGAATTTCTTTCAATAAGTTAAGCTTTTAAATATTGCTCAATACTTAACTCTCTGGTTGCTCAAAATAGCAGTAAATATAAGTATGTTGAAGGCTCCTTAAGGAAATGCCATGATACTCAAGCTATTGTTTTGGCTAGTTATTTCTTTTCATTTGGGGACATCCATGTTGAGTACTTAAGCCCTAGGGTTGCTTGGAAGCTTAACCAAATTAATGTACCTAAAGCCTTTATCACAATATTGAACACAGAATAAAGTATGTGTTAATCTTGATTATTATTTTGTGTCTAAATTTCCAACCAAAGCATTTGTCCTTTTTTTGTACCAAAGTGTACCCCCTATAGCTCTGAAATAAATGCCCTTCTGCTAATTCCACACCCAAAGAAATTACAGCACAATTTCTGATGTGCTGTGAAAACAGTTAATGAGGGAACTAATGAGATAGCTCAGGTGGTTAAGTGTGCATAAGAGTGATGACCTGAGTTCAATCTCCAGCTCTCAATGTAAAAAGCCGTTCATAGGGTCATGGGCTAATAATCCCAAGGGCGGCGAGGTGGAGAGGAGCCAATCCCTGGGGCTTACTGACCAGCCAGTCTAGTCTACTCAATAAAGCCCAGCTCTCAGGGATCTCAGACAGCAAGGTGAATGGTTTCTCAGGAGAAAACATCTGAGGTTGACTTCTGGCACACACAGACACATATACATGCATGAATAGCTTATATAAACACACATACTAAATTAATTAGTTAATTCATTGATTAAATATAAATAAATAATTATTTGCACCCTAGTGAGTGCTAAGGATGCCACAATGTATTAACTGTTTTGATTTTTTAGTAGTTATGAGAGTGAAAGAACAATCTTCACATAATGTTTACCACACACTCTCAGTATTTCTTTGCTCACTGATCAGTCATGAATTCTGTGCATTCAGTATAGACCTGGAAGAATGCCAACTCCCCAAAAAGTAATATAGACAATGGGTTATTATATATACACATAGGATAATATTATGCCATGTTTAGATACATGTATTTCATAGTTCGTTTAATATACTCTATAGGTGTTTATGTAAATAATTGCATAGTGTTTTGTGAGTTTACAAATTAATATATGTATAGAGTATTAAACCTTTGATATAAATTACCTTGAATTCAAGATTATGAAGCTTTCCCACAACAACATAGACAAAGACTTTCCCTTGCAGAATTAACTTTCTGAGTATCTCGCTTATGGTATATGGGCACTGATGCTTCCCCCAGGGCAGCCCTCTCCCCTCCTGAGATTTTAATGAGCTTATCATGAGCCTTCGCTGTCCTTTCATCCCTCCCCTTGCTGTCTCAGCCTCTTCAGCATCTCTCTACTCCATCTCCACAACTGATCTAATTGCTGAAGCAAGCTGAGCAGCTGCTGGGAGCTGGCCAACTGGCAGCACCTGGGACATTCTGAGAAGTCTTAGCCTCTACTTTTCCTGGAGAAAGAACAGCCCTGTGTTTAACTAAGCCTGGGGATAGCGATACAGCTCTGCCTGGGGCTAAAGGCAGAAAAATATGGGTCCTGTGTTCTCCAAAAGCAGTCTAGAGGATAAGCACATTGTTTTCTTAGGGGGATAACATTGGAACCGAAAAATAGGCATAGTCATGGTCAAGCTTTGCCTTTTCTTCTTAGGGACTTGAGAGAGGGCTGGGCCTAGGAGTCTGGATACTCAAGGGTTTCAAGCACCAAAGACACTTCCCAGAATTCTAGTGGAGAGATTCCAGCAACTACTAATAACATATCATTGAATCACTACCAATAGGAACATCTCCTGCTACCCAGGGTTGGCTTTTGTTAACTATAACATGATTCCCATAAGGAAAGGTGACCTGGGTTCCTGGTGAGGAAAACACCAAATAGAACTCAAAAGCCAGAAAAGGGAAATGTTGTGGAATATTAGTTTAAGATGTGTTACATTCATTCCTGCTGTGGAATATTTGTTTAATGATGCAAGGATGTGTTGCATTCTTTTATGTTACATTTGTTTAACTCTGCCAAGCTGTGTTACTTTGCCTGTCTAAAACACCTGATTGGTCTAATAAAGAGCTGAATTTATTAGCTAGGTAGGAGAGAGAAATAGGCATGCAGAGAGGAATAAAGAGAAGTAGAAATCTATGCTGGAGAGAAAAGAGAGGAGAGAGAAAAGGAGAAGGAGAGGAGGGTGGCAGAGCCCAGCCACACAACCACACAGCCAGCCATTGAGTAAGAAGGAAAGAAAGATAATAGAATAAAGAAAGGTAAAAAGACCAGAGACAAAGTGTAGTTAAAAGGAAGTGGGATAATTAAAGTTAGAAAAGCTGGCTAGAAACAAGTCAAGCCAAGGCTGGGCATTTATAAGTGAGAATAAGTCTCAGTGTATTTATTTTGGAGCTGGGTGATGGGCCCCCAAAGAGAAAAAAGCAAAACAAAACAAAACACATAGCTAGAAGGAAGAGCTTACCAGATCCAACAGTTGGTCACCTTTGAAGAAGTGGACTTGCTTGATTATGGCGTCTCTCCTGCCAGTCACCACTCTTAAAACTAAAGCTACATACTACTGCTCTGGGATTGGAGATAGGTTTTAGGCTCACACTCAAGCCTTCAAGCTACAGATAATTTATCCATGCCTATCTCTCCAGTACAGTAGTTTTTCACTCATCAAAATTTGTTTTCTCAAATTGCACCCCATTTGCCTATCACTAGTATACATATTTGAATATATTAAAAATCAAGTCAACATATTAGGACTGTCTAAAGAAAACTTACTTTGGTATATTGTGATTTTGTCTATTTGTTCAGATTTTGCATTTACTCCTTTGTTTTATAAATATAAGCAAATTTGTTATCAATAAAAATTAAATGTTTTCTTAAAAAAAAGAATTGGACTTGTAGGTTGCAGGTCATTGAAAGGACACCGTAAAGAGATGAAGACAAGTAAGGGTACAGAGACAGCAGATGGAAATACAGTGTAAAGACTGGGATCCTACAAAAATAACTTGAAATCTGCACTTCAAAAGCCTTCAGGGAGCAGAGAGTTGACAGAGGTCAACTATGAGGTAAAATAATGGGTATTTGGAAGATTATGTTTAAAAAAAAAAAAGGCTCAGGACAGACAGAAAAGCAAACATAATTCATAAAGGGAAAATATAGAAAGAAACTTGGTTGAAAAATCTAGGATTCTGCAAGACAAACTCAGGGTGATGAAGAACAGATGAAGCATAGGAAATTATGATGAAGATGAAGTAGTATTAGGAAATTATCTAGTTATATAAGTTATGGGTACAAATGACTCAGTGAAGCGCCCCCAAACTAAAACCAAACTTCAAGTTAAATTGCTATTCCAGCAAGAAAGCATGACAACCACAAATTAAGTAGCTACAAAATCATACTTTCATCAGATATTTATTTCAACCACAAACCTCAAAGCTAGACAAACTACTCCTTTCCCAGTTTCATAAATATGAGACACAGTTGTGAAAGATGAAAACTCCAAACAACAACAACAACAAAAAAACATAAAAATAACCTGGGAGAGGTAGCTTGAGCCCAGCAATTCCAGAGCAGGCTGGACAGTGCCTAATGTCAAAAACAAAATAAAGAAAAATAAACACAAAATGGCATAGCTTCCAACGTAAAAACTATGATTTTCCGGAAATGACCATTAAGTACCAGTAGCTTTGGCAGCCACTGTGTGCTTTGATGTTTTCCCATCTAGAATTCTGTTCTAGGCCATGTTAATGCTCCATTGTCAGATGCTAGTAATGGGCTGAGCCCTACCCCTGCATGTTCCCACCTTCCCACTGTGCCCACTCATCTTCCCAGGAGCCAGTTCAAAAGATCATGCCCAGTGCCCACCCTACCCAGTTGTAAGAAAGATGGGACCAGTCACCTGCCTTTCCATTCTGGGAAGAGGTTTTGTTCATCAGTGTCTCCCTAGGTTCTGACTTGTTCTTTAGTGTAAATTGCCTTGTCTATGCCAGGGTTTTGGTAGACCATTTTTTTTAAATAGCTATGTGGAAATTCTCTTTGAAAAATTTATTAACTACTATAATTACATGTTGCTAAACTCATAGTCTGTTCATTTCCTGGTTATTTCTCAGCCAATGAAAAATCACAGTAAATATTAGAGACAGAAAGACCTCTTTATAAAGAAAACTGAAGGTTTTTCCTGGTACAGCACAGAATTGATACCATCCTTCTCACCAATGAGTTAAAAATAATTGGCATTTCACCATCTTTTTCAGAGTAAACAGAATAAATCACATTAACAGTGCCTTTGAACAACCCTGCAACTCCACATGCCCAGTTCCCTTCTTGCTTAGCTTTTCTCCCCATCTTCTTTCCTACACAGCAGCTTCCAAAAGTGTTGCTTCCATCAGCTAGCATTCCTTCTAACATCATCAATCTCAGCCCTTTGCAATTTACCTATTAGAGACCCTTAAGGGAGAGGAACAGGTCGTTTTGAAATACCTTTCCTTTGAATTTGTCTGAAGCACAGTAATAATACAGCAGCATGGGCTTCATGAATGCCACTTTTTGTTTGGGGTTTTGTTCTGTTTTAATACATTGGACCAGTTTTACTGCATTGTTCTTTCAATGTTTGTTATAAATATAGATATATGTCGACATTTTTCATAGGTCTATGAGTTCTGTAAAGAAGGAAATGTACTTTATTAGATGCTAAAATGGAGACGTGCTTGGGAAAGCCTCTCTCTTTCTCTCTCTTTCTAAGAGAGAGAAAACAAAATTGAAAATGATTATGTTATTTTTATAAAACATAAACTTATTTTATATGTAATGATTGTGCAAGATAGGAATATAAGCAGCTTCTCTGATTCACCTTGAGTCTCCCAGTTCTGAATGGGTAATAACTATGATTTCCTTTCCTTGTCGGCACCCTGACAAGGTCTGAAGTCTGACTGTCTGGGCTGGTACCCTTCTCAGGGTCTTCAGGGCCTTCTTAGCTCACCATTTCTGCTAGGAAGTCAGACCTCCAACATGAAGGCTGAGAGCTCTCAAGATCCAAGTGAAAGCCCATCAAGACTTTTATTTTTCTTTTCTTTCTTTACTTTTTATTTTATAATTAATTTAATTTTATATATCAGCCATGGATTCTTCTGTCCTCCCTCCTCTCACCCCCCCATCAATCCTTTTATGAGACATGGCCTCTTACATGAACAATTTGTTAAAGAAAACCTGAGGTCAGAGAGTGGAAAAATAAACACTTCTTCTCAATTGGAAGACAGCCAAAGAATTTGAAGCCGCCTTTAATCCACTCCAAGACCATAGGTTTTTTTTTTTTTAAGTTATCTGATTGTTTGTTTGTTTGTCTATTTATCTATTTATTTTGAGATTATAACTTAATTATGTTCCTTGCTTTCCTTTCATCCTTCCAATTCCTCCCATATACCCTCTCCACTCTTCTTGAAATTCATGTCATCTTTTTTCTTATTGCATGCACATATGTATTTGTATAGACATATATTTCTAAATAGAACTTGTTCTGTCCCTGTAATGTTATTATATGTATGTTTTCAGGACTACCCATTTCAGGACAACTGGACAACCAATTGCTGAGGTCGTCCCTAGGAACAGCTATCTCTTCTGCTCTCAGCATTATCTAGTTGCCTAAAGTTCCTTGTGTAGGGTTGAGGCCTGCTGGGCTTTTCTCATCCACTTTCACATGTCTAGTTTGGCCCAGGCTGTTCATGTTGGTGAGACTTTAACAGTGTACCTTCTGAGGTTACTGGGAGACACAATCTCACAGCGAAGTCCCTGACCTAGTTCTTACCCTCTTTTCACCCCACCCCACGCCCCTTCTGCAATGTTCCCTGAGGCTTAGATGAGGAAGTATTTTGTAGATGGCGGCACTGGAACTGGGCTCCACAACTCTGCATTTTGATCTAGTAAGGTCTTAAGGGAAATGCGTCGGAGTGAGAGGCAGACCACAGAATGTGAGAAAACCCTCCAGCTGTCCAGCAGACTGAGTTAATATGCAGACATATAAAGAACTCAGAAAACCAAGCACCAGAGGAGCGAGCAATCCATGAATGGGCAGATGAACTGAACAGACAATATTTTTAAACGAAGAAACAAAAATGGCTATAAAGTACAAGAAAAAAAGATGTTCAATATAGTTAGCCATCAAGAAGTGTAAATTAAAGCCTAAAATTCAGATTCCATTTAATCCTAGTTAAAATGGCTACAACAAGAAAACAAAAAGAAACACAAGCTGGAGGATGGGGAGGGGGGCTTGTACAATGTTGTTGTATCAATTGTTCTCACTACTGTGGAACTCAGCGCAGAATTTTCTCAGAAAATTATGAACAATACTAACATACAGTCTACTATGTGTCTTTAATAGAGACCTAAGTGGTCAAAGATAGCACATAGCAGAGATATCTGCACCTTGTGTTCACTGCAGCACAATTCACAGTAGTAAGCGTGGCAATTAGACAAGGAGTCATCCATGAACAAATTCATAAAAAATAATGTAGCACTACACATCCAAGCATAGACTCATGAATACAAGCATTCACACACACACACACACACACACACACACACACACACACACACACACACATTTCTTTCTCTACTTTCTCTGAAGCAAGGATGGAAGATAATTATAATAACCTAGGAGGAAAATGTCCACAATAGGGAAATGTATGCTCAGTGAAAAATCAGGTGTGACTAATGCCTGATATAAACATGTTCATCTGAGGACACTTAGCAAGATGAAAAGTTTCAAGTCTGTGTTAACAAATGACAGTATGGCCACCCATCCATTTGCATCTCTTCTTGCTAGTGAAATATTCTAATTGGCATAACCAAAAAGAGTTTGTTTGTTTGTTTTTTTAAAAAAAGGCTTAAGTTGAAAAATCATCATGATTATTATTAAAATTTACCATTTCTTTCTCTTTCTCACATATACAAACTCAAGTCCATATGAAAGAAAATGGATAACAAATATAAATTGTGGTTTCTAATTTTTAATTTTCTTTCTGTTCTTATATTTTACTAAACAAATATATATTTTTTTTTTTGGTTTTTTTCGAGACAGGGTTTCTCTGTGTAGCTTTGCGCCTTTGCTGGAGCTCACTTGGTAGCCCAGGCTGGCCTCGAACTCACAAAGATCCACCTGGCTCTGCCTCCCGAGTGCTGAGATTAAAGGTGTGTGCCACCACGCCCAGCAACAAATATTTTATAGGGATAAAAATTAACATATGTATTAATGTATATAGTGGGTGGTTGTCTGTGCCATGCCCTGAAGCACCCCCCTAGTGAGGCAGCAGGTAGCTGTTGGGTGTCTGCCTCTTGGGCATGGCCCGGATAGAGACCCTTAAGACCTGGGATGCACACAAGGTGTGCTCTCTTCTCTTTGCTACCTTGTGGTCTTGCTGGTGCTGATCAGGGCAGAGCTCTCCGGAGAACAGCGCTGGACCATGCCTCACCTTTCCACAATCCTGCTACAATCCCTATTCCTTGTATTATGAGTTTCCTGTATTGTGAATTAACCCCCAATAAATTCCTATAATCATTAAGCTATTTCTGTGGGTTGGTAGCGATTTAATTGCATTAAATGTATATATTTTAAATACAGAAGTATGTAAAAATACAAACAGCTGACTTGCTAGAAATTCAAAGCAGGACTATGGACTAAGGGGGAAAACTGAACTCTGAGGAAAATAATGTAACTATGGGGGATCTGAGGGATATTAAAAAACAATAACTTTAAAGCAGATGAATTAAGATAACAAAAAGAAGCATTAAGAAATACTGTCCATATGTGGACATAAAAATAAGTGACTGGAAGACACTAGTTTGCTACATTTTGAGCAAAATTAATGAAGAAAGACTAAGCCAGTGTAACAATAATCTTGACCTGGCATTTTAATGTAGGGTCTTGAATATATCTTACTCTACTTTTTTCTTTCTTGCTGTGATAAAATATCCTAGCAAAAAAAAAAGCAACATAAAGGAGGTGAGGCTTATTTTGTTTCAAATTCCAGTTACCTTCCCCTATTGTAGGGAAATAAAAGCAGAAACTATAAATGTCAGTCACCTTCACAGTCAAGAGCAGAGAGAAACAAATGCATGGGTCCTCGCTTGCTTTCTTATTCTCAGCTAGATTTCTTCACAATTCTATACATTTCAGGGCAGAGCCTATGGAAAACTGCACCCACACTCAAGATGCATCTTCCTATAAAAATTAACAATCAAGATGATGTCCCACAGATATATTCACAGATGAGTATGATCTAGAAAAGTCTTCATTGGGATTCTCTTCCAAGAGATTCTAGGTTTTATCAAGTTGACAGTTAAACTAACAAGCACCAAATGAACATGCCGAGGTGGACAGGGAAAAGACTATTAGGCTTCAACCCTACACAAAGAACTATAGGGAACTGAAGAAATCTAGGACTTGGAAAGGTGGTCTTTCTGAGGAAAGATCACATCACTTGGCTGTCCAATGAGAAGTGGTCAAGCCTGAAAACATGTATACAAGTAACGTTATATGGATCAAGCAATTTGTTTATTTGGAAATATATATATATATATATATATATATATATATATATAGATATAGATATAGATATAGATATAGATATAGATATAGATATAGATATAGATATATATGCATGTAACAGCAATTAATGAAAAGGGCTATAGGTTTGAAGGAGGGCAGGAAGAGATATACAGAAGATTTGGAGGGAAGAAAGGGAATGGAGAAAGGTTGTAATTATAATATCAATAAAAAGAACATCATATGTATGTATGCAGAAAAAACTGAAAAACACAATATCCTAACTAACAAACACAATATTCAAGTGGGGAGAGAAATGTTTTAAAACTAATAAACACAAATTGTGCTTTGATTCTATCTTTCAACAATAACTAAAGGAGAGAGCAGGTTATTTCATTTCATTCTCTGGTATGGATTTTTGAATTTAACTTGAGTCATCTTATCTCTCAAGGCCAGTGCACATTTTAACACAATGAAAAGTGAATATAAACTACTGGTTTACTAACGAAGCAAATTTTAGCTCCATTTATTAGATAACCCATTTCTTGCTGTTTGCTCATGCTTTATTTATCAAAGAATAAGTACACACCTCTTACTGTCTGTTGCTGGGTTATTTATTCTTCTTCACTGGTTTCTGGGTCATTTATCAGTAATTTGTGTAAAGGCAGATGGTATCATCAAGTCCTTGCACACTTATCTTGAAGCTAATTCACATTTATATTCGTACTTTGTGCTGGTTACACGGTTACTCTGTTAGCCCCAACTCTCTACAGATAAGCTCTGGAGTAAAATGGCTGTATTAATAATAGGTACATTCAACTTTTTCTTTTCTTACTTTTAATAACAAATAGGACAAGCATACATATTCCAGTTGTCTCTTTATAGAATACTTTCTGTAAATAAGGAGTTAATAAAAAATTTCCTTTTTAACATTTCAAGTCCATATTTGATTCAAGATGGAAACTCCATTCAGAAAGCCAAGTTTCCAATTATTCCCTCCAATTAATCCTTAAACTCAAAGCAGTGAATATAAGTAATTCCCGAGTCAGTTTCCTTTTGCTAAGGTGACCCAGGAGATCGACAAGATGGTCCACCATCAGAATCCAATCTATCTCTAAATTCACAATAAGGGGTATATAATACAACATAATGAACTCATTATTTTTATTCCAGGTGCTTGAAGAGAACATCATTAGTATTATTTTAGATATATGTATGACTTTTTGTGTTGGTAGCTTTCATTCATCATACCCACAATGATAATCTGGAGACTTAACCCAAGACCAATTACAGACAAGTAAACATTTGTTGTTGTAGGTTTATACAATATTCTTTAGGTGAGTTGTATTTTTTATGAGTTCTTTCCTTCAGGACCCAGATAGTTTAATATGTGTCAAGTCCATAAATGACAGAGAAAAATGGAGATTTTGTTCACATTTATCAAGCAGCTAAGTACTGAGCAACATGTATTTATTGAAAAGATATTATGCAAGAAACAGTCTTTTAACAGAAAACAGTTTAAGAATCTGATGTGCTGAGAACCTATCAAGAAGCATCATCTTAGTTCTGTCATGTCTTCAACCCACTTCACTAGACTCTACATTACTATGAGTGGAAGGTATTTGGCAAACGATCTTCATTTCTGTAGAATAAGGCGCAGTATCCCAAAAGTTCATGCTTTATAAGTTTCTTCAGCACCTGAATATAGCTGAAATTAAACAAACAAAAAACACCTGAATTCTGAATAGCTTGGGTTTCTAATTCCAGCTCATCTATAATCCAGATGGTATCACTTACTAATTTGATTTTTGGTTGCTAGCATCTGATATTTAAGTTGAAAATTTTCTCATAAGAGAATAACAAGATGTTTTCTCAGAAATGATGCTTTCAGAATATTTTCCCCTAGCTTTAAAATGAATAAAATATGGTTTTTATAACTGCTGTGTGATGTTGTCAGCAAAGCATGGCCAATACTATCTACAAGGGCAGGTGTGACGACCCACAAGAGATCTTCAGCAAGATGTGGGATGGAAGGCGACTTGGGGAAAGTTATAATAATGCAATTTCACCTGAGACGCTTGGTCTCTTCTACTCTCGCTCCACTCTATCATTGTGGTTTTGGAGAGACCAGTACCATGTTCATGTGAAACTTAATTGCATCTTTTTCTTAGATCATCCAGACTCCTCTTAGTAAGCCCTCTTTCACAATTATTGAATTAAGCCTAGCAGACATATTGGTTTGCCAGACAGAATCATTCTCTGAACTCTCCTCAGTACTTTATGTAGTTTCATTAGAAGCTTACAATGTCTCCCCAGGAATAGCTAATGCAACAATAACTTATATATTTGTTCTAGCCTTGATTTTTGTACTGTTGGCAGTGCCCTGGATTAAATGTAAGGTTTAATACATACTAAGTAGATGTTTTATTACTGACCACCCAATAACCCTGGCTTTGTTCTGATTTCTGAGAGAAGAGAAGTGATCAAAATATTTTATGTTATAACTGGAGGGAAAATGTTCTCTACTGGTGACTCAAAGGAGAACAAAAGTATAGCATGGACAAGAAGATAGAAATAGGAGGTACACAATCCAAAAACAGTATTCAGGGTTCCCCTCCATGTATATATGTTTGATTTAAATTTTCTTGATTTTTCTAGTTTTTTACCATCTTCCAAATCCTGGCCTCATTTGACTCCTGTAATGATACCATCTAAAATTGACTAAAATTTCCTTTCTCTAAAAAAAATCAGGCTTGGCAATTCAGAAAATTTGGTCTAATAATCAGTGGTCCTTTCTTAGTGTTTGGACTAAGTATGGTGCCTAGGATCCCTCAGTAATCCTAAACCAAGATGGACGGTCCAGCATCACTGGGAGCCTTTAGTCATTCTGAATAACATTGGATAGTCCAGCATCACTGGAATCCTTCAGTCTTTCTGGACCATGTTGAGCAATTCAGTATCACTGGAGATGGCTCTTAGATAAAAACTTCATGGTTTCTTCATAAAGAAATTTCATAAACCTAAATATTAACATACTTGAAGGATACAAACTAGTGAGAAATAAAATCTCAATTCTAGATAAAATGAATGAAGGAATCCAAGTTCACCTAGTATAAATTCTGGCAAATATAAGGACGGATTTTAGTCCTTTGTTTTCACAGCTGTTATAGAATCTGATGAAATGACATCCTAAATATACAGATGGTTCTAGACATTGGATGGGCTTACTTCCTTGTGCAAACCTATTCTAACTTGTGTTTTGAGTCTTGCTTCTGTAACTGAGGGAGAGTCAGCAGCCAGCATCATGAGACAGTATCCTGCAATAACTTGGAAAAAGATCAAAATATGAAACTTGAAGTAAAGCTTTTGTTGAGTACATATCACTTTTGCACCACAATAGTGTAGAAAAATAACGTGAGTGGAAGCATTCTAAGCAGGGGGAACTTATTATCCACACAGTCGAACAATCTCTGGGACCTTAGAGTTCCTTAAATTAGTTGTATTTATGCATGATTCATTTATTCAGCAAGTAATCAATGAGCAATTGATGCCTTTATAATTCTTGAACTCGATTTCTAAGGAGACATGTGTTATCTACAGAATTTTACAATAAAAAAAATTGTACTGCATTAATTTTATGGCAGATTCTTGGTGAATTCTACAATGAGTGAAATCACACCAAGCCTGAAGCATGTGAAGAAAGCTAGGGGTGACAGTAGTTGATCCAGAGTGATTAGGCTACATTGAAGGACCTTTCCTTTTTCAATTTTGTTATTCCTGGTAGAGTTTATGTGCAGGCTTTGAGCATTAGGGCATGTGACTCAGCCAGCTTGTGGAGATCAGGGGACAACATTGTGGAGTCAGTTCGTTCTTTCCACTTAAAAAATAAACTACTTACTTTTAAATATATTTTTTATGTGCATGAAAATTTTGCTTGCATATATGTGCTCGGTGCCCAAGGATATCAGGAAGAGGGCATCAGGTCCCCTAGAATTTGAGTTACTGTAAGTTTTGAGCTGCCATGTGAGTACTGAGTATTGGAACTTGGTTCTCTGAAGAGTAACAAGTGCTTAATCGGTGGTCCATCTCTCTAGTTCTTCTTTCTGCCATTTTCACTTATTTGCATTTATTAAATGAACAACCCATGTATTTCTTTATGGCATTCCTTACATGTGAATAATGTGTTTTGGGCTCTAGGATTTGAACCTAGGTCTTCAGGCTTTCACAGTGAGTGCCTTGACCTACCACGCTATCTTGCTGGTGCCAGAACCCCTTTTTTTATGATGCTTAAATTTAAATGAGTTGTTTGGTGTTAGAGCAAATGGTTTCTGCATATACTTCAGTAGATGGAAGGGGCTATTTGAGTTGTGAAGAAGATGAGAGTCTAGAGAAATTAAAACATGTAAGAATGAGTCCCTGTACTAGCCTAGGCAAAGTATCTAGATTGTTAAGTTATATATGCCTGGCAGTCAATTCCACCTTTGAGACTCAATAGCTATGAAAACTTAGGCAAGTTATTAATCTTCCTAGAGTATCAGTTTTACAGTTAAGGAAATTGAAAGAATAATAGAACCTTCTAAATTCATTATAAAAACTTGCTCATAACAGTAACACTGACTTACAAAAATCCTCTGGAAAGGTATGGGAATGACTGAACGCCACTTGACACACATCAGTGTTGCAGTTTAAATGGAAACTCAGATTTGGAGAATAAAACCATTGGAAATTCTGAGTTTTACATGGAAGTAGCTAGCTTAATTGTGCCTGAAAATAAGAATGACCATGAAGCAGCTGAAGAGTCCAGCATTCGATAGTAACTGTCAGAGAATGCAGTGGTAAAATTTTCTCTTACTCACCATCAACAAAGGGCTCACTTCATGGCAATCTATGAGAGCCAAGATTAGACATTTGTCTTTTTGGGTCTGGATTACCCCATTCAATATGATCTTTTCTAGTTCTGCCTGTTTACCTGAAAATTTTATGAGTTCATCTTTCTTACAGCTGAATAATATTCCGTAGTATGTATTACTACATTTTCATTATCTATTCATCAGTTGAAGAACATTTAGGTTGATTCCATTCCCTAGCTATTGTAAAAAGAGTGGCTATGAATGTGCCTGAGCAAGTATCTGTGAAATAGGATGTCAGGTCCTTTGGACGTATATTGAAGAGTAAAGACAAGTCACGGTGGTAATAGTAAACTAGGTCACATGGTAGATTCATTTTTAGATTTTGAGAATTCTTCATACTGATTTCCAAAATGACTGGACCATTTTGCAATCCCACCAATAGCAAATAATGGTTCTCTCTGCCCCACCTCCTCCCTAGCATTTGGTGTCTGTTGTTTTGTTGATCTTAACCGTCTTTGACTTGGGTAAAATTAAACCTCAAAGTGGTTTCAATTTGCATTTTCTAACTGCTAGGGACAATAAAATTTTTCATGTATTTTTAAACCATTTTTATTTATTCTTTTCAGAATTCTGTACATATCCCAAACATAGTCTTTGAATCAGTCCTTTGTTCTTTGACCTCCCTTGCTGAGCTGTTAATTCCAGATGTACTAGAATATCAATAACACTAGGGGGCGCTTTGGTTTACTCTGTGCAACAGGGACAAGCATGAATCATTCCTGTAAGAGCAGAATGGGAAAAGGTTATGCAGAACCTAGTGAGTGATAGGACAGAGATATCTTTGAAACCGTTTACCATTATGGCTTGTATCTATAGTTTCATAGTAAGACTTTATCCTATTGCTTTGACTTTCAGAAGTTAGTAAAAGACAAACAATAATTACAGCCAAATTTTCATAGAATTTAAACCCTCTTTATTGAATCTAACAAAATTCAATCATTTTAAGGGTCATTTGTAAGTCATCCGTAGGGAAGGTATATTTTATCCACCAAAATGAAGTAGAAAGGAAAGTAGTTCCTGACTTTTAGCTTATCACATTACTTTAACTATTCCACTCTCGTTGATACAGTTTATCTTTCATTTAGCCACTCATGGGAATCAGTGGAATCATATATGTCCCACTTTTTACACTGTCTATTAGGCATGGAATATATACAAGGCATGACGAATAAAGAAACTGATGTGTCAAGTCTAGCCCCTAATGTGATCAATCATCGAACATTGACTTTGTCCCCAAGCTTGCATGCCAGTAAGGAGAGATAGATAATGATATCTAAAGAAGTAGACACACGAGACAATAAATGCATAAACAAAGAGCGGACAAATAATCATATCTAACATTAGAACTCTGACTCACAACCTACAGGAACCCAGTCCTGTATCTAGACCATTCGGGGGGCGGGGGGAGTCCAGCCTAATAAACCACACTAACAAAGAGTCGTACTGCTGCCTCTAGGCTCAGTATAATAAGCTAAAAAACCTATAAAAACTGACTAAAGTTTGTCAGTACTTTATTAATAACTCAAAGCTTCTCAAGTTTTCCTGAATTTCGGCTTGGGACCAACAGAAGTGGACCAGTTATGTGCTAGTGATCACTCCCACGGGATGCTTAGCTCCAGTTATCTCAGCTCCACTCTTCTCAGACTACCAACCTCTAATTAGATGATACCTAAGGACTTCTCTTTTGTCCACTGCACAGCTTTCCTATCTGTGAGTCAATGCTGAAATTCAGGCAACAGTCACGGAACCACTTGCCATGCTGAGTCCTGAATATGCAGCCTTTACTTTTCCACGCAATGTATCCGTGTTCATGTCCCTATATGTGGCAGGTTTGAAGAAAAAAGCACTGAGAAAAATATATCAGAGTGAGAAGGGGTGCTTCTATGGGAGATACTTCATTTTATGCAGGATGAGATGCTCAAGACTTTTAAAGCAAAGACATAAAGACTGGAAGGAATTAGGTCTATGAGACATAGGGGAAAGTGTGTCCACACAGAAGAGATACAGAGAAACTTCAAAGGCTGCTTGTGTGGTTTAAATATCTACCAACATTTCAGCTTTGCATGGACACTGCAGATGGGGGAAAGAATGGATGAGTATGAGTCCAGAATGATAACAAGGCATTTTAAGGACTTCGACTCTTCTTCTAAGTAGGAAGAGATGTGTTGAAGGCTTAAACAGAGAAATCACGTTTTGTACTGTTACCAAGGATCATCCTGATTGCTGTATTGAGACTCACTTATATGTGAGCACAGCCAGAAGTTATAGTAGACCCATCTTTCATCTCCCTGGTAATGTAGACAGATCATGAAGGTAACAAGGTAACTTGAATAACATGATAGTGATGGATAAAGAAGATAAAGATAAAGAAACCACTCAGATCTGAATATAATAGAAGAAAAAACAGACAGATATGTTATTGATCAATACAAGCTGAAATGATAAATAAAAACATGAAACATGACAAATATGGATAAATTGAAATCTGAAAAAGATACTTGTCACCTGAATGGGTGTTTAGCATGGTGGATACAATGGATAAATTTGGCTTTCATTACTGTGAGATTTTTGAGGCAGGTAACAGATCTGACATTCACATTCATCCCTGTATTTCAGGAGAAAGATTAAAATTAGGGATAAAAGTTAGGGAACTGTCAGCATGTAGTTACCATGGAGCTGCAGTGTTTACCAGCTGAGCAAGACAATAAGAAACAACCCACATAGAGGTGGGGGTAAGTGGCTAGAGAGGGAAAAAACCAAGAGCGGCAATCCTGACACTCAGTACAGAAAGGACAATGGAGTTACCAACAGATTATATTGTCTCCAAAGAATGACAAGTAAGAATGGAGGACATGCTTTAACAAAATGGAGAGATTGCCATTGACTTTGGAAAGTGTTTTGAAGGAAGTTGTAAAGAATGGAGCCTTTGAAAATAATTGAGAAGAAAAGTGGGAGGATCACAAGTGGATATCAAGAATAGCAAGGAAAGGGCAACGAATTTGGCTTTACAAAAACGTTAAAGAAAGAATTGAGGAGTAGAAGAAATAGGAGGTTGAGAGGTCAAGAGAAAGTGTCTCAGAGAAAGAATATTGAGAACAAAATAGAGCTAGAAAAAAATGTTTTGTTTACTTGCTTCCTGTGAATGATTGACTATATCCCAATGGCACTGAATGGTGAGGCTGGCAAAGCACCAATCCCAAAAGATATTCTTCCTGCAATCCCTAGACACTGTGACTATACTATACCTTATGTCATATAGTATTTTACAGATGAATTAAGTTATTTTGAAATAGAGGAATTATCTGAGATTAACCACACAGCTCCAATGAGATAATGAGTGATTTTGAAAAGGAAGTGATAGGCAGAGAAGGGAACTTCATAGAAATGGGAGAATTAGAGTAGAAGTATAGAACAAGAAGAGAGAGAGAGAGAGAGAGAGAGAGAGAGAGAGAGAGAGAGAGAGAGAGAGAGAGAGAGAGAGAGGAGGGTTAATAGAACATGGTAGAAAAGAGAGATTCACTGCTAGCTCCTCCAGGTTGAAAACAACCTGCCAGTTCATTCTGGGCTTCTGACTCTGACGCTATCTGTGCTTGCGCATCCTCCACAGGTCTTGGAATATATCCAGCTGGGTTTACAGAAGATGGCTGTAGAAATATACGGCACAATCTGGTGGAAAGAGCCTCAGATGTGAAAGTTTAAAGAAAATTAGGATAATGTTAAAGTTGGCAATGGCAGTGAACAAGAGGAAAAGGTTCCTCTTACATCTAAGACCAAAATAGAGTTGAGTAGAAATATCATAGGCAGTAAAATAACCGTGGGCAAAGGCATGTGCTATGGAAGAATGAAATGGCCATGTGTCCCCTGGAGCAGGAAGGTGAAGGGGACATTAAAGGAGGAAGATTGGAAGAAATGATTAAAGTTATTAGCATAGTGTGGTTTAAATAAAACAAAGGAACATGTGCAATAATCCAAAAATAGCTTCTTTCAAAGAAAATTCTTAAGAAATCATCAGCTGTTTTTCAGTGTAGTTCATGGAAATTTATATTATCTTTCTAAATGAAGTTGTTGTCCTTCTTGATAAAAGGACACTGGACTTCATTATGTTCTTAAGGAGAATTGGCCAACATGCTATGTGGCTGTTGCTAGAAAAATGTGAGGAAATGGATGTGATTCTCCCCATTCATCTCTGTCATCATGAATAAGAAATGCTTATAGAATTCTGATTCCAATTATTTGACAAATACTTTGGATATTCTAAAAACTGAATGCATTTTACTTAAAAACTTAGAGCTATGCCCCTAAAATCAAACTCAGAAATTACTACATACTTAACCTTATATTAAATAAACTCCTTCTACATAATATGCCATGGGTGTGTTTCTGTGTGACAGACTGACACTTAAGTGTTCAATGTCTGTTTTTAATTCTTATTGTCTAAAGGAATCTTGGTATCATTCAGAGGAGAAATACACCTGCTTCCCTTCTTCAACATTTAGTCCTCTCAGCCCAGCTTTGGCCTGGAGCTGCTAAGCTATCCCTCCTGGCTTGTAAGTGCTCTGTAGGGAGTTCCTAGATCAGCATTTACAGAGCTTTGTTCTATCTTTCTCTGATGCAGTCAGAAGCAAGGCATTGTCTTTGCTCTCGGGCACCTCTTCTGCGTGTTTGCACAGAGGTACCTCAGCCATCCTGGCACTCGGAGAACAAAGAGCATGTGACAAGATCCGGGAGCCAGAGAAAGTCTCATCCTCTGAGACGGCGCGGGATGATGCCAGCAGCCTTGAACGGCCAACGGGACAGAGAAAAACAATGATTACTAAAGGTGTATGTTCCAGGAAGTCAAGGATACTTACTAACAAATGTAATCTGGCCTGGAGAGACATTTTCAAAATGCCTTCCTTTATCTTCTAAGTAAAAAAAAATAGACAAACCATTATAAATTATGGGTATGCACATTCATGCAATGGAACAACATCATAGTAAGACTAAGAGGACAGTGTATAACAACATAAAAAATGTTCCTGACAAACTATTAGAGAAAGAAGAAACAATGGAAATAACAGAATGTATGTCATGCTTCAGCCAGATTCCTTTCATTTATGTCTTCTTTCCTTGTAACTGGTTGTGATACGCCAAATCCAAAGTTGAAGTACAGCCAGGAAGATGTGTTCTGACAGCTAGTCTGTGGGGACAGCTAAGAGCTTCCTTAGTCTTAGATTGGCAACTGAGTTGTAATGAAGAAAAGGTACAGGTGTCTAATTCCCTGTATTCTACCACAGATTATTACAATTTCTCAAAAATTTCAAAAGATGATCTCAAGTGAAAAAAATTTAAATTATACAATTAGTATTTTTTGTTTACTTCATTAGTTGTTTGTTCTGTATTATTGCTTTAAAATAAAAACAGACAGCTAGTATTTCAAGATATCATCTATTGGGGCTGGAGATATTGCTCAGTGTTTAAGAGCACTTGGTGTTCTTACAGTGGACACACGTTCAATTCCCAGCACCCCTATGGCAGCTTACCACCATCTGTAACTCCAGCCCCAGTAGATTCAATGCCCTTTTCTGGCTTCTGCTGGCACCAGGCAAGCACATGTGCACAGACAGCCTTCATGCAAATCACCCATATACATAAAATAAAATTTAAGACATTAAGAAGATATCTACACTGAGAAACATAGTTAATACTTAAGTTTATTAAGCAATTGATAGGGACTTTGGGGAGTAAACTTTTACAAATCAGAAGATCCAGAGTCTCCAATTAATGTTGAACTCATTTGTTTACAGCCAAAACCCATTTTGTATTCTGACTTCTAAGTTCATAGATGTTATGCTCCATAGACCCTGTTTTCATGGTTTCTGGCCAATGCTTTTGAATTACTATACATTTAATTATGATAAGAAGTGAACTACAAAGCTCTCCAGAATCCATGTACTATTTATGCAAGCAATGGCATAAAAAATTAGCATTTGTATTTACAAATACACTTTATATCAGCCTGGTACACAGTGTAAAGTGTAGCATGGTTCAGTGAGTCTTTTATACACAGTCCACTCACGGGGGCTGGCTTGTTTTATCTTCTTTCATATAATTTGGAAAAGTGTAATGATGAATATTAAAATTATTTACAGTATGTACACATTTCCCCCTTAAACCATTGGTTATTAATTTTAAGATAAGCTAACATCCACACATTCTCTCATTTTTATTTGCTGTTTTTGACTTTATGGCTGGTAGCTTTGGAATATTCTTCAGACAATGGTATATTCTAGAGTAGTGTAGAGGTCACCACTCCATCAAATTGTAAGGCTTTTCTAGTCAGATGAATGACAGTTTGGCATTTTACTTCTTGGGACAAGGATCACATACACTAAACAGAACCTCAAGAACAAGATCAGTTTCTGTTTACAGAGGCCACACCTAAAATATTAAAATAAAACCTTTTGCAAGCAGTGATTCTTATAGACTTTGCAGACTTTTTCCTTTCTTGCACAATCTTTTAAATTTCTCTAATAATTACATGGAAAAGCACAGCAATTCATGCGGCTACCTGCTACTTTTCAGGTGCTACAACACTGAATCACCAGGGTAGAAAGACTCACTCCCTGCTGTTTTAAAAGAACAAAACATGAAATGCCTTAAAAATAGAATCAGCTTTCTTTTATATCTCTTACAAATAACAAAAACTGCCTTGAACTATGGATATAATTGCACATGGCTGGCAAATCCAGGCACTATCCTTTAGAAATGTTATTTAATCTACCTTAACTATCACAACAGGGGAATTGCTAAACTACACATTGGATTTCTTTTAAATCAGTCATTACATTTTATATTGATGTTACTTATAAAATAAAATGAACCTAATACATTGTTACTGAGCTTAGACTGTATTGGACTGAATGGACTAACGTGAAATAAATAAACATAAATGGATGGTTAAGACATCACATCTAACATATTTAAATTCAGATATTTAACACGGAAGTCTAGGGAAGAGAGTTGCTACTCACTGAGATAATTACTCTGGTCCAAGCGGCAGACTGCTCCCCCCCCCCCCAAAAAAAAAAAGCAAAGAATTATACTGCAAGTTTGTATGGAAGGAGAAAAATCAATCATATCTGGGCCTTGGGAAAAATTCATGGATGCTTTAATGAGTCAGATGCCTCAGATGGGGATTATGATGACATTTAGACAGAGTTGGAAGTTTAGCTGGGCAGGCAGGAATTGGAAATTCTCAGGTAAAAGTGAATTATCAATTTGACAAAAGCATGGAGATAGAAAAACAGTGAGTTTAATTTGGTTAGAGCTACAAGAGGGGAAATACCAATGAATGAAATCTGAAGGCTGTTTTCCCTAACTCAGGAACATTAACATTCACACCAAGAGAAGTTACTTCATTCAGCTTCAGTCATAACATGACATTCCCATTGGATCAAGGGAATCAGATGATCAATGCTGCCTGTCAGGTCCTAGCATAATCCACCAATCCAGAAAAGCTAGCTCCTCCATCTGGGTGCCCTTTGAGTTGCATCTTATACCTCACTAAAACTGAGCCATACTTGATCCTGAGATGTTGCTAGTGTCTGTACATCTTCACCTTTACTAACAGTGGCTCTCCTGGAAGTCACTGATTCCTTTAGGAAATGATGTCACAAGCCATGTCACTCTGCATTCCTTGCTTAACCTCTAGAATATCCAGACTTCTCTCACTGCAAGAAGCGAGGGAAAGCACAGGGGAGACACAGTTTTAGTTAAATTGTTGCAGCTGTCACAGAATACCTAAGTGAATGTTACTACGGAGAAAGAATTATTGGAGATCAAAATTTCAGAGTCTGTGCTGTGAGTTGGCTCCATTGCTTTGGGGCCTGTGGTGAAGGGATATAGATGGCCGGGAGAGGCTGCTTGTCTCAAGGCAGTCAGCAAGAGGTGGAGGAAAAAAAAAGAGTGGGGGTCGGGGACAAAAAAAAAGAAAGTAAAAGAATGAGAAAGGGAGGGAGAACATACAACATATGTTTTAACCGCTCCCGATGACCATGTTTCTCCCATTAGTCTAACATCCTATTAGTCCATTAAGCTATGATCTTATAAGGGAACGTATCCAGTGATGAGATTTGCACTCCAGAATCCCATCACTTCTCAATACCACCACTAAGTGAAGCACAAGCCTTTGACACAGGAGCCTTTGAGACATTTAATGTCACATCCAGGGAGATCTGACTGTGAAGTTGCCCTGGGTATTTGCAAGGCATCTACCCAGGGCATCTACTGTGCTAGCTAGTTTTATGTTTCTCCTTTTTTAGAGGAGTGGCCTGTGTATTTTCCACTTCCAATTTCAACTTAACAATGCTGCATCATTCTGAGAGGTGAAAAGGAAATACCAAATCTCTTCTCATTTTTAGTGGCACCATTCACGTTTTTTTTTTTTTTTTTGTTGTTGTTGTTGTTTTGTTTTTGTTTTTGTTTTTGTTTTTACTAAAAAGGGGGTAGCTGTGATTCCATTGGTCAGCTCCTTTATGAGGAAGGTATTCCTTTCTTTATCTACTCATATGAAGTATTTATTATCATTGGTATTCTGCAGCTTATAATATTGTGTCTAGCAAAGGATATCATTTTATTTGCTTACAATTTAATATGCTTCAGGACTTGGGAGCTGACTCTGTGGGTACAGTGCTTGCCACATAAACATGGGGACTTGAATTCTGAGACCCATCACTCCCTTAAATCCAGATAATCCTCTTGGTACAGGAACTAGCGGGTTTCTATGTTTTAAATGTCAGGGATATCTTCTAATAACTGCAGAAAACAAATTTCATTCCATGAACACACATACCATAGACACACACACACACACAGACACACACAGACACAGACACACACACACACACACACACACACACTTTCCAAATGTTCCCAACATGGTATTTCCACAATTCAAAGCCATTGCAACGAATCCTACTCATTTATAAAGGGCCAGCTTGAGTCTCTTATTCTTGTGAATACAGTGCCATTGGTTGCTATTAATTTCTTATTTTTGAGCTGCACAGAGATTCAGAGTCTGTTCTGTAGTTTCCTATTTAGATTTCTTCCTCGCTGCCTTCTATGCCGCAGGGAAATTTATCTCTAGTATATTTTTTTCAGTCTGTAAAGACAGGGTGAAATGGATGCCTGTCTCACCGAGTTGCTGTGATGAGCACTCCCCAGCACTTTTCAGTGACTAAGTTCACAGTGCCTTTGGGAAGACACAGCGCCCATCTCTCTTCTAAGTTCACAGTGCCTTTGGGAAGACACGGCCCCCATCTCTCTTCTAGCTGTTCCCACCACTGTGCACATTGGGAACACCTGCAGCTTCACTTCCTCTTAGAAATGTTGCCAGCTCAGATGATGAGAACGAATGAAGCCTTTGTTCCTCAGGCCATGATATAATTATCTCTTCCCTTATTAACATTTATCTGCCCTGTGATGACAACCGTTCATTGGGGTCTCAGTGAATCATCTCCTGTGCACATCTTTTAAACCAGTGGAAGGTGTTTCTGTCTCTTTTTTCCTTAACTATTAACAGTACAAAATATCCAGAGCTTTCTGTGTAGATGGACAGTATATAGAGCCTCAGCTGGCCTCATGATCAGCTTTTATGGCATGATTAAAAGGTTCAGGAGATGCTGGTTATGGTGGCACATGCCGGTAGGATCTGCTGAAAGGGGACGAGGCAGAAAGATCACAAGATCGAAGCTGGCGTGGCCAACGTATGTTGGGGTTGGGGATTTAGTCCAGTGGTAGAGCACTTGCCTAACTAGTAAGCATACCTTCCTGGATTTGGGTCTCAGCTTTGATGTCTGGTGGAGTTTGGGTGAAAGCCTAATACACAGATGACATGGTTTATAGCCTTTACTTATATTTCACAGTGAAACAGTATCTTTCAAATTTATGAGATAATAAGTTGGCCCAGGGAATAGAAAAATTTCCATCATTATCAAATTAAATTAATGATAATTGCACATTGTTATTCCTTTTTATTTGTTCTAAAATTACAGTTTGTTTGAGGCCTTAACCTAAATTTCATGTGCTGAAACAAGCTTGAGGTAACACATGGTAATATAAAATGCTTCTCTGAGGCCATGTGCCTGAGGCTGAGCCTTGGTTGACAACTTAGCATCACAATACTACACCTTCCTGTGCCATGCTCAGTCTTCTGTTCTAAAGATGGCAATGGAAATCATACCTGCCTGTGGGGCTTCTTGGGGACTTCCTGAAAGCAAAGAGTGCAATGTTCACAGGCACCATTATTATCACAATGTACCTCCTCCATGCAGCATATTTAGGTGCTCAGTTCAGAGCCCTGGGAACTGTGTTGTACCATGTAGGATAGGGTGGTCTATACACCTGCAAGCTCTATCCAAAGGGTTGAGAAGAACTTCACCATTGCAATATGCAAAATGTCTGCAGAGACTGTCAAAAGCTCTATAAAGGACATCTCCTCCCAATAAACACCACTGGAGGATATTATGTACAGGAAATACAGAAATCATGAAATTATCTGATTCCTGAATTCTATCAGAAAACAGTCTAGCAGAAAGAAAAGAATTTGAACTGTGAGCTTAGTTTAGATACCAAACAACTGTCTCTAGTCACCTCATTTTAAAAATCTAAACAATATTGAGACTAAGCATATAGTCAAGCTCATAGCTACTGGCAAATAAAAATTATCAATGTTTTTAGTTTACATTTTAAAATTATAGTAAATACAAGACCCAACTCCATAAAATTATAAAATACTTAAAAATGAAATTAATTACTCAACAACTTAAACTGTATATAACAAATAACAAGAAATACAAATAGGGAAGCAGACATGAATTTCTGAAATCATAATCTATTCGTAACCTCGATAGTCTTCTTCACCACCCTTACTTCTGCTAACTATGAGAGCTCAGTTAATTTCTCCAGGATTTAATTAGCTCACAGACTTCACAGACCACCGGGACAGCACCCCCAACTGCACCTCTTGATTTCATCCCAGGGGAACAGCTGTGGAATTGTCACACTTTGTGTGACTCCACCCACTCCTGTGACCTCTGGGGACTGCAGGCTCCTATTTTAAAAAAGCCACTGGGTAATCTGCTCCCTGACCCTTTCATCTGGTGCTTGCATCACAGGGAGGAATAATTCCTTCGGTATAGATCATGTTCTCTGAACTCTGATGCCCAACTGAAATTGATGATTTGTTTGAATTAATAACTTTGATTACAAAGTCATGAACTTTTCCTTGCCTGAAATCAAATCTTTCTTCTTTTATCTTCTGATTCTAGCTTACTCTGACTGAGAACATGCATCTCCCCCTGTTTTTTTTTTTTTTCTCTCGTTTTACTTTATCTTGCCAGTCATTCACTTAATGCCAATGTTGCACTGATAAAAAGACTGCTGCCCATGCCTCTCTCTTTCTGTGAAAGCCTACGTGGCTAGACTGACCTATCTGCCAACTTCGATCCACTCACAGGCATATGTAAAACAGTCCAATCTGGTCATACTTGCAACAAAAACCCCAGTAGTTCATTCCTTGAGAATCAGACAACAGACTTAAGAGTCATGGGACAGATGGCTTCAAGTTTCCTCATGGAACTCCTGGCTTATAGTTGTTGCCACCCTTTAGTAACGATTTTGATGTTTACACACACGGGCACCTTTCTAGTCTGCTCATCCACAGTTCAGCATGCCACACAGAGTTAGACCGCTCTAAATTTTAAGAAATTGTGTCCAGGCATGGTGGTGCATGCCTTTAATCTCAGCACTTATGAGGCAGAGGCAGGAGGATCTCAGTTAATTAGAGGCCAGCCTGGTCTACATAATAAGTTTCAGGATAGACAGGACTACAAAGAGAGAACCTGTTTTAAAAAAAAAATCTAACAATTTTTTGCTATATTGACAACACACACACACAAATTGCAATATGGGGTACTTTTTGCTGAAAATGATGAGTAGATTTTGTTTATGTTTTGTCTTCAAGTGATCAGGTCCTTCAACAGTGCCAGCCAATCACTTCCTAGGAAGTCAGAATAAGGTGGTGATCCAGCAGCAACTCAGGGAAAGGAAGAAAATTCCTGGGTTTATAGATTTCCCAAAGTCAGGTCTCTGAGCTTGGAGTGTTGGATCTCTGGTCCTAGCAGTTTAGAGGAACAATAGAGAGAGAAAAACTATTGGATGGCCTCTGTGATCCAACACACCAGACTTTTGCATATATTGACAACTAGACAACTGTATGGAGCAGGAGTTAAAGGAAAAGTGGACCCCAGGGGCTTTACCGGCGTCAGCTTCAGTTCTGGCTACTTATTGTAACGGGGGCATTGTGGGGCTGAACTCAAGCCCCCTTCCATCTTAGTGCCGTGCCAATTTGTCAGCACTGCAAAAAGAACAAAAGAAATAAAATGTTGAAGTGACATAAAAAGTAATTTAACCTCACCAGAAATCAAAGAAATATTATCCTAATAATAAGAGCACATTGTAACTTACCTTTGTAAATTGAAAATTATTTTTTATACCTTCATCAGTAATGGTAAAGGGCAAGAATAATGGATACTTAGAAATACTGTTGTTTAATGGTAATTTTAAAATAACAAATAAATCAGTAAAATATTTATACATTGAATTTTTGTCCTAATAATTATAAATAGGAAGATATTATAAGAAATACACCAATAGGAAACTTAAATAATAATAATAACACTAGAATTAGCAGAAATTGATTAAATACTTTTTCTTGTGTAATAACTATACAAAGCATTATATCAGGGTTTTAATATATTTTACCCTTAATCCTTAAGTAATTCAAGGCATAGATTGATGTTCAATGTAAAATTCTTCTCATAAAATTTTAACTAAGTAGAATGATGTTTCTAGTAAATAATGTTGCTAAACATATATTTTATTCAATAATCATTTTGTACTAATTTACCTATTTTTACATCTTGCTAGCAAGACAACAAAAAGTGAAATAAACAGATCTATCCCATTTAACTTGTACAGTTAATAAGCAATTGTAAGGGTTTGAAGGCAAAGTACATGTATATATGTGTGTATGCACACTTTAGTAGACACACACACACATTTCTTTGCTATATGAGCTGAGAAGGCTAAAAAACTAAGACCACAGTAGCAATAAACAACATTTAAACCTGGATTTTGCTTTCTAATTTCATTATCTAACAAAATAGTCAGGGGTATGTAAAGATATTGCTGATTTAGGGCTGAAACAGGATGTATATGTGATGAAGATATAACATTTTATAGTCCCAAAGAGTAAGAAAATGCTAAGTTAAAAGGGAGTTGAACAATTTGAATAAGAAGATAAAAGAGTTTTAGATTATAGCCAAAGAATAAAATAAATCCAGTGACTCTTCTTGTACAAATGATCCACTGAATGAATCAATAGAAGACAAATATCTATACATAATAATTCTGAATAGTTTATATAAGTACGAGTCTCTTAACATGTGTACCGTGTGTGATATCCTTTATACACAGTACAATAAAGAAATTTTTTATAAAAAGTGACTCTACAGCAGAGAACTCTTACAAGTACTGCTGCAGCTGGACAAACACCTTCAGCAGTTACAAATGCTGATAGTGTATGCTCTGGATATAGCATGATGAAAACGGTGCTTTGCCTTGGCCATCTTTTAATCCTCAATCTGTGACTGTCATTCCTCAGTCTAATCATGGAAAAAAATACCACGGGAGCAGAAATTTAAAGTTATCCACAAACACCCAGAAGTTACACTTCCACAGACAGGGTCATCAACATGAAGGGAAATATGAGAAACTGCCACAGGCAACAGGACACCAAGAAGACAAGCAGAGCCAAGTCAGATGGGACCTTGGAAGAGGAAAAGCACACTCGATGAAGTCCAGAGAAACAGGAATAATCCACGAATCTCAGTAACACATCAATATTGGCATATTTAACCAATGCCCCATACCAAAAACAATAATGGGGGAATCTGGGCGTGGAGTATATTAAAAGGCCCCTATCATCACCTTAATTTATCTGAAAATCAAAATATCCTAAAAATTATAGTTGATTTGGAATGTAATAAGGCTTAGCATCTAGTTTATCTCAAAGGATGCCATCTTGCTGTTATTTTGCTTAAGGCAAGGTTTCCTGTAGCTTAGGTTGACTTTGAACTTGTCATGCAGCTCAGGAGGACCTAAAAATCCCGATTCCCCTCCTTCTATCCTTCAAGTGTGGAATTATAGGCATACATCACCAAGTTTAACTCAAAGGCATTGTATCAGGAAACAGGGCTAATCGGCATTTTGGGGTCATTTGAACAGACATCTTTAGGAACCTAGGAGTCAAAATATTTGGTAAAGACCATCTGCTAAGTGAGTGATTCTGGTATTTTGAATTTTCTGATATGGTCTAAAATGAAAAAGTTGGAAATTTCACCTGCTTGATGTGCCTCTGATGTTTTTCAGGTTGGCTTCTTGATATAGCAGAAAAAGAGGTTCAATATGCTTACTGATTGGATTATTTTAAATGATTCCTATATTTATTTGACAGTGAGCTATGAACATTTGTATATGTTAAATTTAGTTTTGAGTTTCTTAAACTGTGTCAAAGAGAGGTCATTTGGGGCTGGAGAGATTGCTCAGGGGTTAAAAGCACTAGCTCTTTTTCCTGAGTTCAATTCCCAGTATGCACATGGCAGCTCACAACTGTCAGTAACTCCAGTCCCAGGGATCTGACACCCTCACACAGACAAACATGGAGGCAAAGCACCAATGCACATAAAATGATATTAAAATTAATTTAAATTAAATTATAAAAGATCAACTGTGGTCATGGTTCATGGAGTTTGGGGTCACAGTGCTACATATGTAATATCAAGCGCTAATAGTAAAAGGAGCTGAGTAATACAAGAAGAGATTAGCTGAAAATTTCTCCTATTTGCATTGAAATACAAAGCAAGCTTCATCTTCATACAGATCCTTAGATATAAGGATGGCAATAAACACGTGAAGTGGAAAGCAGGTTTTGATGTTGTTGATGTTGTTTTCATTTGCCAGTATTTTACACAGTGTAGAGCATCAGCAACTTCAGTTCCTCAGAACATGGGTCAGCTGGAGAAGAATCTCTCCATTACTGAGAGTGGAAGTGACAGTGACCAATGGTTGCTTTCTACAGTAGGTCACAATACCTGGAATATAATAAATAAAAAATGACAAACGGAGGAAAATTATGAAAGTATATATTTCTTTCAGAAAATAGCACCCCCAGAATTTTATATTAAACATTTGAAGACTGCCTACCAACCACAGCTTGTGGTGTAGATCTTAACCGTTGCACAGTTTGTCTGTACTTCACTTGTTAATAATATTAATGTTACAATTTTGGAAGAACTATAAATGTAAATGTTTATATCATGTTTTATTTCTGAACATAATTGAAGTAATATTGCGCCATAAATATTTATTTAAACACTTGCTTTTGAAAGATATTTGATCATAATTCCCAGTTGAGAAGCTCCATGCTGAAGCCTCAGCAGAGGCTTTTTAATTATAATTGACAAGCACTGTGCCCTCCTCCTGCTTTGCAGAAATATCATTGCCTAATTACAGTGAGATAAGAGCAATAACGCTATTGTCTTTATTTCAAAGCCTTACCACCTACTCATGTAGGATGAAGCTTAAGCAGAAAGGTAAAATATTTAGACTTCAGATTTTTGTCATAGAATATAACCACATGTTCACTTTCAAGATTTGAAAGCAATATTTGGAAAATAATATTTATTAATGAAAAATTGCCTTAAGAACATAAAAATCCAGCTATTCATAACAGCCAGTGGCTCTCAACCTCAGCTGTACACTAAAATCAACTAAGACACTTAAAATATGATATTGCCTAGCTCCACCGTAAACTATTTTGATATAATTCATCTGCTACATGAAGTTATGTGTGCAATAAATCCACATACATGATTTTAATTACAAAGCAAAATAGGCACTCAGGAAGATGAGGCAGGGGGACAACTGTAAGTTTGAGGGCATCCTGGGTTAAATAGTGACTTTCAGGTCACCCTGGGATACAAAGTGTGTCTCTGTTTCAAAAATTTAGTACCTCACTCCAACAAAGAATAAAACGAAGAACTCCAAGCAGTATTTTTCTGGTTCTTTCTGCATGTTCTTATTAGAGGGATACTTCTGAGCCACCAAAGTAAGTATAACAACAGAACTAAAGCAGATCTGGGAGGACATGGGGGAGGAGAAGAAAGGGGAGAAATTATATAATGTTTTAATTTTAAAAATTATTTCTGGTAATATAATGTATAGCCTGATGGGGGAATGTCTTTCTGTACACTGTGATATGTATTGCTCTGGTTGGTTGATAAAAAAAGCCATTTGGCCTATGGCAAGGCAGGTTAGAGGCAGGTGGGCAATTCAAAGAGAGAGATAGGAAGAAGGCAGGGAGAGATGCTAGTGAGCTGCCCAAGGAGCAACATATAAGGGAACATGTGGCGATACATAGATTAATAGTTATGGGCTAATTTATGATATAAGAGCTAGCTACCAAAAAGCTTGGGCCATGGCCATGCAGTTATAATTAATATAAGCCTCTGTGTGTCTACTTGGGTGTGTGTAGGGGGGGAGGGAGTGGGAGAGATTGGTCCCGACCACTGGCAGGCTGGGACACAGGAATTCTTTTGGCTACAATACCCAGATTCTGGTTTAATAGATTTTGAGGGGGGAGAAATTAGCATGAGTGATTTTTCAAAATGAACTCTAATATGAAGTTAATGCTGAGAGGCACTGAGCAAAATCTGAAGACCTGAGCACCTGGACCTGGAAAGGTCGGCTCCTATAGACAAGGAATACTCAGACATACAGTGCCTGGGAGTTTACAGTGTGGATGTTGCTAACTCTATCCCACAGTGCAAGGGCTTTCTTTCTGCTGCCAGCAGGAATAAGCCTAAGAGACTCATTAAGAAAAGCATACTTGTTTGTTGCTTTGATTTTTGTTTTGTTTAGCAGCTAAAAACCTTAAAGGCAAGTGTAGATGTAACCAACTGTCTTATTAAATAAGAAACACAGAACCAATGCAAAGAAGAAAGCCAAGAGACCAGAGCTAAGAGCCTTACCACCTGCTGCTAGCCTCTTCAGCCAAGAGACCTCTCCGAAAGAGACCTACTTCCTGTGTATTTGTCTTGATATAGTCTTTCTGTTCTGCCTTCTCACTGGTTGTAAACCCAAACACGTGACTGCCTCATCACTGCCTGTAAGTACAGCCCTCTAGGTCGTAAAGGCATGTGTCTCCAATGCTGGCTGTATCCCTGAACACACAGAGACTTACCTAGCTCTGCCTACCAAGTGCTGGGATTATAAGCATGCTCTGCCATTGCCCAGCTCTGCTATGGTTTGCTATTAGCTCTGACCCCCAAGCAACTTTATTTATTGACATACAAATAAAATCACATTTCAGTACAAATAAAATACCACCATAGGCAAGTAGAAGACTGATGTTTACGTGATGGGGCCTCCTTGACTGACAACTCCTAAGGAGGTGGCCTACAGCTGCCACTGGGGCTTTTGTTTCCTAAAAAATGGATTTTAGCAGCGGCATTATCTAGCCATGCAGGACATCTCTCCTCTAACTCATTCTAAATGTATGTGTTTCAATTACTTTATAAAGTGGTAAATTTCCATGTGGCTTTTTCAAAGACCATTGGTTTGGCTCACTCTTCTTCTGTGTCCCCTTACCTCCCCCATTCCCAAACTCCTTCCCTGCTTAAGCCTTTCTACTCTCTGTATTCCCCATCTCTACTTTCCCACCGCCTGCGTTCTGCTACTCCCCATTTCCTTAAGGCGTGCCCCCACCCCAGCAGTTTCTAGTTTCTTGGCTCCTTCACAAATTCCAACTTGAACACATAAATCTAAAGATTCTAATCTAAGATTCACATATAAGAGAGAGCATGCAGCAGCACTATCTTTCTGGGCTTGGGTTACTTCACGCGGCGTCTTCTTTTTTCTAGTAGCATCCATTTCCCTGAAAATTTCATAATTTCATATTTTTTCTTTACACATGAATACACTTTCATTGTACATGTGCATAGTTTCACTATCCATACAATAGTTAATGGAAATGTAGGCCAATTCAATTTACTAGCTATTATACAGAGTGTCAATGAACAAGAATGAGCAAGTGATTCTGTAGCAGAATACAGAATTTGTGTGTGTGTGTGTGTGTGTGTGTGTGTGTGTGTGTGTGTGTGTGTGCTCAGGAATGGTATAGCTGGGTCCTTTACAGTAAACTTAATGATGAAGGTAGAAGAACTTTACAATGAAAACTAAAACTCTAGAAAAACAGTTGAGGAAGACACTAGGGCATGGAACACACCCCCCCACCCCCCGCCGCCATGTTCATGGATTGAAATACATACATTTAGAATGAGTTAGAGGGGAGATGTCCTGCATGGCTAGATAATGTCGCTGCTAAAATCCATCTTTTATGAAACAAAAGCCCCAGTGGCAGCTGTAGGCCACCTTCTTAGGAGTTGTCAGTCAAGGAGGCCCATCACGCAAACATCAGTCTTCTACTTGCCCTTAAGGTTTTTAGCTGCTAAACAAAACAAAAATCAAAGCAACAAACAAATATGCTCTTCTTAATGAGTCTCCTATGCTTCTTCCTGCTGGCCATCTTACCGAAACGAATTTACACATTCTGTGCAATCCCAATTAACATATCCATGTTGTTCACCAGAGAAATAAAACAAATATTTATATGGAAGCACAAAATACTTAAGAATGGCCAAAACAATCCTTGGCATAAATAAATAAATAAATAAATAAATAAATAAATAAATAAATAAATAAATAAATAAATAAATAAATAAATACTAGAGGCATTACCATACCAAATAAAGTTACACTATAGATCCATAGAAATTAAAACAGCATGCTGGCCTGTCCATCAGTGGGACAGAATAAAAAGCTCAGATATAAGTCAACACCATTACAGATTCTACCTACCTGATTTTATTTAGGAAGATGCCAAACATACACACTGGACAAAAGACATGCCTTCAACAAAAGGTACTGGGTAAACTGGATGTCTGAATGTAAAACAATGGAACTAGATCCTTGTTTCTCAAACTACACAAAAGTCTACACCTAATTGATCAAGAGTATTGATCAAGGATATCTATGAGAAACCTAGAACTAGAGAAAAAGGCATGGAGTACAAGACAGAGGCACATGGAAGGACATCCTAAAGAGGTCTCTGGTCCTTCAGGAAAAAAGTCTAACTATTAACAAATAGAGCCTCCTAAAGCTAAAGATTCATTTGGATGCATTGCCATCTTGCAAAGTAGCTATATTGCTTTGGTGACTGGTGATTTGTTTTGTTACTTTAATGTGAGTTTAAACTTGATCATGTCACTTGCATGCATACAATCTTTAACTGGATTTGCACAAATCCTAGATAATTAAAGTGGCCATATGGCCTTACATGCCGATTTCCTGCCTACATTGCCAGCCTCAGTTCTCAGTTGCCCCTTGGCCAAGGTCTTCTTTTTGCCTTTGGTCTAATCTGCTGTTGGCCGAAGAGTTACCCTCTACTGGTTCTCCTGCCTTTATCACTGTTTGACTAATTAACTGTCTATCTCCTTTCCAAATTCTTTTTATCTATTTAAAGTTGAGACCCATTTCTATTTGCCTTATATTCATTCATTATTTCTTACATAATGAATAGTATGCATTATACATATACATCAATGTTATTCATTAGTGCAGATACTTGTTTAATATATACTATGCCCACTAAAATGTAAAATCTGTAAGAACTTGTGATTGACTAATGTATGATTACAAACCAGGCTTTAGATTTGGGCAGGGGCCAAATTCAAAGATTATTGTCATGTAAGGACTTTGAATTTATCTTGTGGAGCTGTGAGGAAGCACTAGAAATTTTTAAGTAAGATGGAAACATATTCCAGTTTCAGGTTAGCATGGTGCTGTGATTATTTTTTATGGAATACAGACAAAAAGTGTTAGACTATGGGTAAGAAAACTAAATAAACCCTATTGAAATGACTCAGAATGGAATGCTGAAGGGCTAAATCAACCCAGAGAAATGTTAGTGCAGGAGTCACAATTAATAAATTAGCATAAGGTATTAATCAATGACTGGGTTGCCTTGGATACTGCCTACAAGGCAGACATTAATATATTGTGTTTCCTGTAGATCAATGCCCGAGCAAAGATAGGAAGTAAGAAACTTGAGAAGTCCAGTGTGATATGCATACCATCATGGTTTCATCTGATTCCATATGGAACCCAGGAGCTGGAATACCCACTCACTCTAAATCTCTGGTTGGGCTGTCAGGCTGGCCCTTTGCATTCCATGATTGATTAGTCACTGGACTTGGGCTTCCTGCATGAATGAAGAATGACTTAGATGTATGTTTGTCTTCAGGCAACATCTGAAGGAGGCTGACAACCAAGAATGTTCTGTTGCAACCCTCTCAGCAAATAGAAGGAATATCTGGGTAGAATACCACAGGATCTCCTCAATGTTCCAATGCACTCAAGAGCTGAGGGAAAAAATAGGATAATGAAAATAAATGAGACTTATACAAGAAAGAGTCCAGGCTAGAGATAAAAGCTTCAGAAATTACAGCCTGTCTGAAAATAGTAGAAACTAGCCATACATGATAATCCCAAAAAAGAGCATATGAATGACAGGTGTATTGAGGTGTATATAAAACCCTGAAAGAAAACAGACATGGTTAACCATACCTTTCAAAAGAAGAGCCTAAGATGAACTAAAGATAAAGAAATAGCAAGCCTGATAATGTAACAAGAGCAAATAAAGAGAATATCAATAATAAACATTTTCTGTGTGCTTGTTAGAGGACAGATATTTTGCACATATTACGTAAATTTAATCTTTAAAAAAATCCCCATGAAATCAGTGGTACTGTGATTGTGTTATTTCATAGAACAAAGCCTTAAGGAGATTCAATAAACCACTCAAAATGGATAGCTAAAATTTCAAAAGACTAAATTTGTCCACAAACATTTGTTCTTTACTCTTTCCTAAAATAATAATAATAATAATAATAATAATAATAATAAGATGATGATGATGATGATGATGATGGATGGTCACCTTTACAGAAAGACTCAAGGAAAAACTGTGGAAGGATTCATTGGCAATAGTAGCTAGGACGTCTAGATTGTCACATTTCCAGTACACTGGGCAATCAGTGATGTTAGGTAGACTCCAATATATGGAAGACAAAAATGCAAGTGAAACAAAATAAGTTATGTTCATACATGACCAGGAATGTGGGTTCAGAATTTAGATATGGATGACACAGATATAGACACAGATACAGATAGATAAAGAAAGCTAAGCCACTTGGGTTGACAGTGCTCTCCACAAGAACAGTGGACTAACAAAAGCCTCAGTACTTTGCTGGGAAAACTTCCTCTTACATGGTTAGTCGGAGTAGTCCAGGTGATTCCCAACACAAATAGATTTTTGATTTAGCCCTTGGTTGCCTCTCAAAGGTTAAAAGGAAGCCCCTATTGTTGAAATCACTGCACCCTTAGAACACACCACTTGGGTGATTGGAGTTGGATCTATCCTGAAAGCCTCCTTCCTTTGGTTCAGTTTCCATGATACCAGAAAACACTTCGCAACCTGCCAAAGGGAGGAAAAAATGAATAGTCCTACTCAGCTACAACACCTATGAACCACCATGACAAGTGTGACAAGAGACCAAGAAAGGCACAATAGTGGCACTCACACATTAGTGATAACTAAGAGCTCTCTAATGGACTGAAGGTCCACGAAACAGGAGGAAATCATGCCTGCTACAAACCTAGCCAACTTCTGGGGACTACTGAGGTCATGGACCTTAGAAAAGACTCTATTACTACCATGCTGCTAGACTGTCACAATTCCCAACTAAAATTTAAATCCTATCTTTACACACACAGATAAGTAGAGCTACCATCCTTCATCAAAGAAGGTTCTCTTTATAACAAGTAGAGAGAGAGAGAGACCGCCATGGAACACCACAACTGGACATTGCATAGAGAAACAGGTCATGAGAATCTCAGCCCCAATAGACATATACATCACAGCTTCTACATCTACAGTTCAGAGAATCTCATGGAAGAGGAGCCAAAAAGATTTTTAGAAGACAGAGTACCAGGAAGTATGCTGTGAAGCAGTCTCTCCTGGAAATGGGTGCATAAGAAAGACTGGAACAATGGAAAGTAGACAAGCTAACTTGATTTCAAGGGTTCCCAACCTCAGACAAAAAATGACTGGAAACTAATGGGGTTTTTGTTTGTTTGGTTTTGGTTTTTTGTTTGTTGTTTTTGTTTTATTTTTTTGTTTGTTTGTTTTTGAGAAGGGTAAAATTAGCCTCACACAGGGATGAACCCCCTTACTGGTTTTTCAACACAAAGTGTTCAGGCTTGAAACCATATAGAACCAAACAGCAAAAAGGTCTCAGTAGGTTGCCTTTACATATATTTAAATACACATATGTGTGTGTCTTTGTGTGTGTGTGTGTGTGTGTGTGTGTGTGTGTGTGTATGTGTGTGTAATAATAGTTATCAAAGAGAAAGAAACTATCAATTTAATTGTGGTGGGGGACATGGGCCAGGTTGGAGATGGGAAAGAAAACAGGGGGAATAATATAATTTTATAGTAAGCCCATCTAAAATTTTTTCAAAAGGAAAAAATAAAATGAAAGATCTTTGGATATACTCATTTTCTCAAGAATAACTCAGAGAACAAGAGAGAGCATGGGAGCAATGAAAGAGGGCATGGAGGACAGAACAAGATCCCCAAAGCAGCTGGTAGGTGGTGAGGGCCTTAGCAATTTTGAGAGGAAAGAAATTTCTTTTCCTGAGTAAAGGAAAAATAAAGGCAGTGTAACAGATGTGTTCGACTTTTAAGGACAAAATTCAAAGGCTCTTCCATTATTTGTAATTCTCAGATTAGTCTCATATGCAAGACACAGCGCTGTGTTCTAAGTCAGCACACTCTCCCTAGTATTTACTCCTAAGACAGGCCAAACAGTCTCAGTGGGGGAAAACCAAACAGCTGGAAAAGAACAGCAACCTGGACACTTCCACACCACAGTGAAGACAGAACAAAAAATGTGTGGGAACGAGGAAAAGCAGGTGGAACGAGGAAGAAGAGCTGGAGGTTGCGAAACCAGAGTTCTGTTGGCTAATCCCGGCAGGGTGGGAATGGTTAAACTTGTGTGTCAGAACCCAGAACAAAGGGTCCCAAAGCCCTTCTTCCTGAATGCCAACAGGAAGCTGCCAACTACTCAGATTATCTCCTTCCTCAATGATTCACACACTGTAGGGAGGGAGTTCTCAGACCACCCATCCTAAACACCCATAGATTCCCGAAGTCTGATAGTGCTGGCCTGTCCACTAATCCTTTGGTCTGTGTTTCACTGGAATAGAAGATCATTTGCACACTACAATATCTCCCAGGGAAAGACTGGCTAACATGTTTACATTTGATGAAAATGATTCCCCTGGGATGCACTAAAGAGTTAGAAAGGTCCATGCTCTCTAAGGACCATAAGGCCCAGGAAAAGGGCAGTCCAGAACACTGAAGTCACACATGACTTCTAAAACAAGATCAATTGAATTTTGCTCTAAAACATTTTGAAATAAATGGAGAGGTGGTAGGTAGTTAGTGTAAAATGTCAGATTTATATGAAAGTGTTTGACAAACACATCTCTCCATCCTGCTCTTAAATCATACTAAATGTAGGGGAGAAATGCAAGGAATGAGTCCAAAGCTCACCCCTGGGTAGATATCATACAACTTGCCTCACACCCAAACACTATAGACCTCACATTCTGTGACTAGTAAATGAAGGATGCAGCTTATAAACTGCAAATATAGCTTCTAGCCCTGAAAAGTTGTCTATGAGAATTTTGAGTGATATTACCGCTCAAAGAGCAACTTTTTATCTGTTTTAAAAGTGGAATATAAACTTTCAGCTTCCCTAAATATTATGTATTTCAAGCTGTCCTTGAAGAAATATCTAATGAAAGTTTGCATGCTAACCATCTTTCAGCAAGGGGAGAAGTGCCACTTAGCAGCTAATAGAATAATTGCTAGTATATCCCAACAACTATAAGTGGTAATCCTCTTGGTCCCTCCTCCCAGGGTCGAAAGAGTAACTGTAAGATTAGGGCTCCTAGTCTTAGCAGCAGTCCTGATGTCATGAAACCTTTCTCTCTATCCAAAACTCTTACTAAAGACATCTTGATGAACAACATTTGGAAAAGAGACTTTGCACAAGAAGAACTTAGTGGTCAAAGTCTGGGATGATTTTCTCTCTGAAAAACTGGCAGGGTTTGGAGTCTTCAAGTTCTGACTCCACGTGTATTTATACTTTCATATAAGACTGCTTTTCAGATTAATGTTTTCAGCTCTGTAATTAGCGATGCACAATGGAAGCCTTGGTACTTAATTACAGCATTGCTAAGACAATAATAACATGAGAAATGCTCAAGTTGAAGGCAGTATTTCTGGACACACCTCTGGCTACATTCTTATTGGCTGGGAAAGAATTATATATGCTTAGTGAATAAACCAAACAGAAATGAAGGTGTGTGTGTGTGTGGGGGGAAACAGTACACATGAATTTACAACAGGTCCTTCAAGTTAAGCCGACTCTAGTCACTGCGGCTGATTAGGACTAACATATCATGGGCAGCAGGAGGGGAGAAGACCAGACACTCCTCTAGACTAGAAGATTCCTTCACCTTCTGCATCTTGGGCATCTTCTACCCTTCTAGGCTGGACCAGTCTGCAAAAAAGAGACAATGGCTTTTTATCCCCTTCAGATTGCTGGACTGGTTCTTGGGTTCTTCGGCATGGTTGGGACGGTTGGCACAACACTTCTGCCTCAGTGGAGAGTATCGGCTTTCGTTGGCAGCAACATTATTATCTTTGAGAGGATCTGGGAAGGGCTTTGGATGAACTGCATCCAGCAAGCTATGGTCACACTGCAGTGCAAATTCTATAACTCCATTTTGGCTCTCCCACCAGTATTGGAAGCTGCACGGGCACTCATGTGTGTGGCTATAGCTCTTTCCTTCATTGCTCTCATTATTGGCATCTGCGGCATGAAACAGATCCAGTGCACCGGCTCCAGTGAGAGGGTCAAAGCCTACTTGCTTGGAACCTCAGGAGTCCTCTTTATTCTGACTGGTATCTTCGTTCTGATTCCAGTGTCCTGGACCGCCAATATCATCATTCGGGATTTCTATGACCCAACCATCCACGTCGGTCAGAAGCGAGAGCTTGGAGGGGCGCTCTTCCTAGGCTGGGCGACTGCTGCTGTCCTCTTCATTGCGGGGGGGCTGCTCTGTGGATTTTGCTGTTGCAACAGAAAGGAGCAGTGGCACAGATATCCAGTGCCACCATACCGTGTGCCACAAAAAGATAACCAAAGGAAGGTGACAGTGCCTAGCAAAACCTCTACCAGCTATGTGTAAGGCTTGCTTTCAACATCAGCCCATGGCTTACGCTCATGTGTTTTGTGGTCTTCCCAGAAACTGTGAGTACATCGGGCAAGAGAACTACCTATAGCAGATTTTAATTGAGATGAAACTTTTGATTTTTTTTAAACTGAGGCAGGAATACAAATGACTTATTTGAACAATCTGTTTTTCTGTGTATTACCTGTGCTCACTCTTGTCAGACTCAATATTTATTCCAATTTATATAGCCCAATATCAAGTATATTCTCAGTTATTGACATGCAACGATGGCGAATATTCGATGGAGAGTATCAGTTTTCATTGGCAGCAGCATTATTATCTTGAGAAGATCTGGGAAGGGCTTTAGATGAATTGCATCCATCAAGCTAAGGTCATGCTGCAGTGCAAATTCTATAACTCCATTTTGATTTTGGCTCTCCCACCAGTACTAGAAGCAGCATGTGCACTCATTTTTGCTGGTCATATATTCTGAAAAGAAAACTAAAATTGCAATTGATATCCCATATCAATAAAATATATACATATTTTCAAAGACAACCTGTTATTTTCACTCCAATTTTTTTATTACATATACAGTATACAGTTAAGTGGTGATAACTGTAAAGCAATAGTCCTGAAAATTTTATAGATAAAATAATAATTTTGGTTGAGCTCATAAAAAAATGTAAGTGACTAACGCTTATTTTTAATTTTTCTGGAAAACTCATACTAAAAATTCAACTTTTTTTTTAAGGATAAAGGAGTTCTGGTTTCTCTATGCAAGATGATTTTCAAAGACTCCAATTTATGTAGGTTAATCTTTCTTGGACACATTCATCCAAAGAAAATAATGTACTCCCAAGGTTTATGATTTGTACATTCAAGCAAACAGAATCATCTATCTGGATTAGGTACAGCAATAAGTTAAGACAAACAAAATTCTTGTTGAAAGGATCCACATCATGATTACAAAAGTTATGTCAGGCATTGAAGGAATGGCTTCAGTCTCTTGTCTTATTTAGTCACCGTACAGGTTTAAACATGCAAAGAGAAACGGAGAGCCAAGGTAATTATTCAATTAGGCTGAGATGAATTCTACTTTTTTATTCTCTAATAAAAAAATAGTGATGTCAATGCATTTTGTTTTGCCTGAAAAATATATGTTATTTTCTCAGTTCTTTGTTTCCCATGTGTACTTAACAATATCAAGATTAAAAGTGGTATAGGGGCTTGAGAGGTGAATATGGGTATAAAATGTTTATGAGGGGAAATTCACTCTTGTAGGTGGTTTCTAGTAGCTTTGCTATGCTGTGAATCAATGTTTACATATTCAATATTAATCCTTAAACAGTATATTTATTTTATAATAAAATCTTTAACATCCAGTATGTAATTTCACAAAAAGTTTTAATTTGTTCACCAAATATTTCTTGTGTGTTTATATTTATCATAATATAATTAGCTAATAAAATAGCTATGTATTTCAATATTCCAATGTTGATTTATTTAGCTACAAGATTAGTTTCAGAATGCATATCAATCCTCAAGATTCAACTCATTAAATAAAACATTAATTTAACAATAACCCAAAGCTAGATCCTATATGAAACCCTTTCTCTATCGTATAGAGCAGCTCAGTCTTTAAAAATTCAAGTCCCTTAACAAAATAAAATTGCATTCAAAACATTAGGGATGTTAAATATGATATGGTACATAATTGTAAGTATTTTCAACAAAAGCTATAAAAATATAAAACATAGCAGTTCAGTGAGGTTTTCTGATGATTTTCTTTTAGCTATAGAAACCTAATAAGGTTGTATTGAGAAGGAGTCATTTACCTTATGCAGTTGAACAGGTAAGCCATCAAGACAGTGAAGACATATGCTTAAAGGTTTTTAGGCAGTCATTTGTCTTACCTTTTGATTCACCTAGAAATAATTAGTTTCACAAGAACGGGCCCTCAATTCTAAGTGAAGTATGTCTTTTGGCTGACCAGTGGATCCAAGAGTACAAAGTACAATTGTGGGTGGAGTCACAAGATAGCATTAGTTAAATCAAATATGATGCAAAACCTCACCAACAGTTTGTTGCTTAGTTTTCCACTAATCAAGGTGTACTTGATTAATTTTATATCCCACAATGGGTGATAATATTTTCTCTAATACAACAAAATGAATTTACTAATTCTCAACAAATTCCAAGACACGTTATAAATGTGAATCTCCTATCACAAACCCAGGTTATACAAAAACTGCTTCTGTTCCCTAAGATTTGACTGAAATTCAACTTTGTGGGAACTTTCTCGGGTATTACACAGTTCATGTGAATCAATGAAGGGATTTTTGTCATTGCTAATATGCAAAACTCAATAACTCTACACTATTACTAGGTCTTGCCTTAATAAATATTTGAGGATTGATTCAGAAACAATGTACAAACTGTACAATTGTCATAGGTTTTAACCAATATGTATCCTTTCTTCCTCCAGGGAAGAGATAAAGTAAAAGAACTCATGAAATGTAAAGACAGTTATTATTTTCAGTCTGAATATATGAATTCTGAAGTTACTCTGAGTACAGAGTAGCATGGGCTCAGTGAAGCCAATATGTCCTCAAACTTAAAATTATAGAGTGATTTCTTAAGATGAAAGTAAAACAAAAGAGGAGAGTTAAGAGGCACTAAATATCATTGTCTCTAGAGCATGTGTGTATGGGGAGAACACCCTTTTTTATATCTCAGTACTTGAGGACAGAGACTCAGGAAAATGACAAAATCTTGGGTGGATTTAAGAATCCAAGGACAGACAGAGCTATGTCCTGAATTACATGTTAGGGGGTAAGGATCCTGGGAGCTAAGAAGAGATAAGAGGCATCTATATGATGTGTTTAGTCTGACAGGTAAATAAAGGAAATCCTGCCTAGTTTTCTACAACTAAAGCACCATGAGAGTGAAGAATATGACCCTACACACACACACACACACACACACACACACACACACACACACACGAGTGACAGTCATGTCTGCCTCAGAGCTTTGCCTGTCAGGACTGAGGGAGTCAGTAGTGATGTACAGCATAGGCACACAGTCATTTGTCCTCACAGAGGTCCCTTGTATCTTTGTCTTTCCACCAAGATCAGTCTCTTGATCTTTGTCACACAGATCTACTATCTCCATCTTCCATTATATGTCAATCTGATATATCAATTTGATGCCAAGCCAGTGGTGGCGCCATCTTTCTGGGTGCAGGGATGTCATATGCAACAAATTACCAAGCATGGCAGGGTTGGAGGATGGATAGGGCAAGGGAAAATGATATGTTTATTCAAATTTTTAAAAATAAAAATCATTATTTTAAAAAATGTAAATATTAAAACCAGCTAAATGTTGGATCTTCTCTATACTGTTTTCAATTGGTGAATTTCTGAACAATGTCAGCTATAAAAACTGTTGCTTAGAAATAGAAAAAAATTGCTCCATTTTCTCAATGACCCCATTGCTAATATTCAGATAGGTAAGTAGTATGCAATATGTGGCTGAACTATGTCTTTCCCATCACTTCTCATACTGAAGTGCTAATGTCCATCCCTTCAGGATGACTGTATTTGGAGGCAGAGTCATTATAAGGTAATTGAAGTTATTAGGATAAACACTCAGCTAATGTGACCAGTGTTGATATAAGAAGAAGAAATGTGGGTTCAGTTTGGTACAGGAGATAGAAAATAGCTCTTTGCAAGTTGAATGAGAAACTGGGATCCAGTTCCTCCTTCAGTTTTCAAAACTGTGAGAAAATATATTTCTGTTTTTAAGTCACCTAGTCTGTAATATGCCATCATTATTGAACTTAGATAGAAAGGTAAATAAGTAATAACCAAATAGTTGTATAAATTAACATATAGATAAAGCAATGATGACAGGTAGATAATCAGATAAGTAAATGTCTGATGGACATATATTGAAAAACTAGGCAATTGGTAGATGGTATAATGATGGGTGATAGATGATCAGATGATCAAATGGTAAACAGGAAAAAGACAGATATGCAGAGTAGATGGTAAATTGGTAGGTAGGTAGATAGATTATAAATGATAGAAAAGATATGTGAAAGATAGATAAATGATTAATAGGAAAAATGTTAGAAGATAGATGATAGATAGATGATATATATATATAATGGAAGATGGAGATAGTAGATGGATAAATAGATAAAATAGAAGACAGATAAATAAGCAACAGATAAATGATATTCATATACAGATGAGAGCTATGTAGATGGTAGATATAAACATAGGTTATAGAAGAGAGAAGACATGAAAGAGAGATAATAATGGACAGATGGATAAACATGTATTAATTATGTTGTATATTCCTAGTATATGTAGATGTTTTTCTTTTTATTGAAAATTCATACAGTATATTCTGATCATGATTTCCTCTCCCCCATCTCCTCCTAGATCTTCCCCACCTCCTACCATCCAACTCCACATCTTCCTTCTCCCCCTTTTTAGATAAAAAGAAGGCAAATTAAGACAAACAAGAGAACATATTTTAAAAAAGAAAATCACAAGAAACATGCATATACAGAGAGATGCACTTACAGAAATCATAAAAACAAAAAGTCTGATACTATAGATTTTTTTTAAATGCCCAAACACAGCAATATGAGAAAAAAAATCCACAAAAGTATCTTGTTTTGTGTTGGCTGTCTACTGGTGTTCATGGGGCCTACTTTAAGTGTGGTTAATATACTTGATGAGACCCTATTGGAAAAAAAAAAAACCTGACCTTTCCTTTGCAAATGGTTTTCCTTTAGGGATAGCTTCTTGCTTAAGGATGAGAATCATGTCTATTTAACCCTATTAGCACTGGAACTCCTTCTGGCTTGACCTTGTGCAGGTCATGTGCATGCTGCCTCAGTCTCTGTGATTTCATATGTGTATCAGTCCTATTGTATCAGGAAGATACTATGTTCATCTCTGGCTCTTACAATCTTTCAGTCTCCTCTTCTGCACAGTTCCCTGAGCCCTGAGGTTAAGGACTTGTTGGAGATATCCCATTTAGGATTGGATGTTCCAAGGTCTTTCACTCTCTGAATATTTTTTATTTGTGAGTTTTTGTATTAGTTCCCATACCTCAAGAGGAAGCTTTTCTGATGATGGCTGAGTGAGGCACCGGTCTGCGAGTGTAGCAGAACATTGTTAGGAATTACTTCACTGCTGTTCCTTTTTCAGAACACTAGTAGTTGGGCTTCCCCTAGGCCTACGGCCTGTCTTGTCTCACATTCCTGGCCACCTGAGCCTGAGACACCTGAGTGTTAGCCATGGGTTCCATCCTGAGGAGCAGGCCTTAACCAGGAAGATCGTGGTTGGTTGCTCCCACGATGTTTGTGCTTCTGCTGTAGCAGTGCATCATGGAAACAGGTCACCACTGTAGACTGCAAGGTTTGTCACTGGGCTGGTGTTTACCTTGCTCCTCTGGTAGCATGTGGAGCATCTTTGGGTACCATGAACACCAGGCAGTATGGGTAAAGGCTCTCATTAGGCTCCAGCTGGACTTTTTCAAAGGAGTTTTGAGTCTGTGATCAAAGGCCTGCCATTCCCCCAGCCCAAAGAACTGAAAGGTGTCCTCGCTGAATAACTTATTTTAACATAAGAGCTTGAACAAGGAAAGTTAAGTACAACTTTTTAAAATAGTTATACGTGCATGCCAAAACACCTGGCACATGGGAGCTGTCAACAATCTGCTAAGATCATGAATATTTCATGAATTAATGAAGGAAAAATTTAATCAGCATATAATAAGATGTGGCACCTAGGGGAAATCAGAGATCTTACTAGTCTTGCACTTTTAATATTCCTTTCATAGAGGATTTTTCAGGAAAATATTTACTTAATGGATAGATACTAAGATAGTTCACTAAGGAACTATTCCAGACAGAATGACACGCAAAAGTAACAGACTTCTAGATGAAGTGGAACTGTGGTCTCAGTCGAGATTGTGACTTTGGAAAAGCACAAGTTTCTGGCAGAAATGACTACTTAAATCATCACTCAGAGGAATAAAAAGTAGATAAGACTATAGCAGGATCCCATCTACTATGATAAAGGTGTGTCCGGCATTTTCAAGTGTGTCTCACCTTTTGACATTGTGAAATGATTCATTTGAGAATTGTAAGATGAATTACTAAACGGTCTTATTAATAAAAAAAAAAAACCTGTAGCCAGATATTAGGGTGAACGCTGAAATATCAGAGAAACAGAACAAGCCACAGCCATCCTCACTTCACCAACTCTTCAGTTGATCCTGTTTCCATGAATCCTCAGACTGAAGGCCTCTAAGTCCTCACCTGAATGGATCTCAGCTGAACTGTTTAAAAGCCTCTCATTCCTGGTCCTCTGCCTCTAGAGCATAAACGAGTTCCTGTTTCCTCATGCCTTATATACCTTTTTGTGTCCTGCCATATTACTTCTTGGGATTCAAGGAGTGTGTCCTTCATGAGCAAAGACATGAGATCTCAAGTGTTGGGATTAAAAGGGTGTGCCACCACTGCCTGGTTTTGTTTCCAGTGTGGCCTTGAACTCGCAGAGATCCAGATGATCTCTGCCTCCAAGTAATAGGATTAAAGGCATGTATGCCACTACTGTCTGGCCTCTATGTTTAATCTAATGGCTGTTCTATTCTCTGATCCCCAGAAAAGTTTTATTTGTTACAGCACAAATAAAATATCACCACAGAGAATTGTGCAGTCAAGTCATAAAAAGAAATCATGTAATGTTTTAAGTAAGTTTGCAATGTTGTGTTAGGGTCACATGCATCTTGGTGTACATTGTGACTATGAGTGCATGCTGAACACACCTGAAAGGGTAAAGAATACATTCATTGAGGCATAACTACCACAACACAACATGAATAAGAAAGTTGACTAAGGAATGTGGGGTAAAAATGTGTCAACTAGGTGAAAAGAAGCAACAATATATACGAGGAAAGATCAAAGCATAGGTTAGAGTGGATAGAAAGGTAACTAACAGTTTGTCAGACATGGTGATGGATGGAGGCCCTGGGAACCCCAGAGTCATTTTATGCATTCCTCTTCTTCCTCTCTTTCTACCAAGGGCTGCTGCTGACTTGGTAAAACTCTCACGTTTGTGAAGTTGGAAATTGAAAGTCAAGTATCTCTAGATACCTCCTCCTCAATCAAGACACCTGATTTACGCCATACTGCGTTCCATCAGGATTCTTGAGATCTAACCTGCCTAAGTTAAACTTGCCCTTCAACTGTTTCTTCACACTCTTTGGCATCCCATAATGCTCCTTGTCAACCAGTCCAGCATCCACAACTGACACTCTGTCCTACCTCCTTCTGCCTTTGGTCTTCCATCCACATTGCTCTCGGTGCCCTTGTAATGACTTTCAACGTAGTTATCCCTAAAACATCTCATTCATAAGATCGCCAGTGTCTATTTCAACGGTCTTGTTGCTTTTCCTTAAGACTTTCATTATTTCATTATTTTTCTTTATAATTACTATTGAGACTCATCTGTGCACTTTGGAAAAACACATTGTCTTTTTCTTGTTGTCCTCTCATATATACTTATACCCTTTGAGAACCACTACTTACTTAGTTCCACTATTTCACCTGCCAGGAGAGGGCAAAAGTCTTGGTAGACAAGGCATTGGCCTAGGAGATTTGAGATTTGAGTTCATTATGTGATTCCCTCAGACAAGATGAGCTTCAGTCATGCATATATATATATATATATATATATATATATATATATTATATATATGTGTGTGTGTGTGTGTGTGTCTGTGTGTGTGTGTGTGTGTGTGTGTGTATATATATATGTATATATATATGTGAACTATATGTAAATCTAACTATATATTAAGTAAACTTCTATTGTTTTCTTTAATTTACAGCTTACAGAAAGAAATTCACTACTCAAGGGGGTTATCTCACCTTTCTAAGGACACACTGTGAGTCCATTTCTTCCCGACTGTCTCAAAGCATATTAAAAGAGCGTGTGCTATGTAGCTCCCTTCCTCCCCAAATAAGGAGGATGATAATAATCACTCCCTTTACTTGAAGGGCCACTGTGAGGATAAAGTGAGGCAGTGCCTGTGAAAGCATTTTAATCACAATGCATTATGTAAATGTAATGGATAATTACTATTATTATCCCCCAGCAGTGCAAGCCTTAAGCTCTTTATGTGTCTCTAGCTTTCTCCATCCATAAAGCATTTCACTTGAATGTCCTGTTGGACATAAAAGGAGGCAAAATAATATTCATTATATTTTTCCAAGATTTCTTCCTTTAAGAGTCACAATTTATTTAGTTTTTTTTAAAGAATTGAAATGACTTTTCATCCTGGTTTAACCCTTGTCTTCCTGGAGTTTTTCCTTTCCTTCAAAATATAAATTTAGATGATAGTTTATGTGGATACTTCATGTCTCTTTTAGTGTCACCACATGATGAAGGATTGGAAGTGAGGGGGAGCTCAGGATTCCAAGCAGCCTCAGTCATTCCAGTAATCCCAGCAGAGGTCTCTGGCACATTATGAGCTCTAAGCTCCATCAAGCTCAAACCGCATTGCTCACTTGCACACTTGCACCCAAACCACTGTTCCATAGAGCCATGGATGAATAAGTAATGCCTGCTTGACTTCATTTTGTATGTCTCTCGGTACAACTATAGATCAATGTCAATAGAATTTATTTTCTTTCTACTCTCCCTATGTCTTTTCGTGTGCAAGAACGTCTTTGAGAATCCTGATGGAACATGCAAAGTCTGGCAAAATGGTCTCCCTACCTCCATCTTTAGATAAAGAAACTCACCACTAGGGTATTGAGTAGCTTCAGTATGCTTCTTTTGTTACTGCTATCACTTAGGCAATGCATACATCTTGCTTAGTACAATGAAAACTCCTTTTCTTTGGAAAAAAATTAAAGCAACAAAACCTATAAGCAAAGATGAATGAAAGAAGCGATGTGACATGATACAATCTGTGAGAATTTCCATGGGAGATCAAAGTGTTCTGAGATGCAGGGGATGGGACATGAGTAAAGATGTTTGGGGCATGCTTCCTGAGAGAAGAGCAATCAAGCAAGCCTGACTTAGAGGGAGTGAAAGGTCTGAAAAGAAGTCACACACCAATTGGTTATCTAGTACCAAATTGTCAGCTCCAAAAAATAAACACACAAGTATAAACAGAACAGTTTGTAATTAAGTATTTTAGTGTGTGTGTGTGTGTGTGTGTGTGTGTGTGTGTGTGTGTGTGTGTGTAACAATAATTAATGGGAAAAAAGAGTCCATAAATTTGAAAGAGAGTGGAGGCATGGATATGGAAGGATTTGGAGCAAGGAGAGAGGAGAAGGATATGATGAAATTATATCATAATCTCAAAAATTAAAAAAGGCAGAAGGGCAGGTGCAAATGCTCAAGCCCTTTGAGTCAATCCAGGCAAGCGGAGCAGATGCAGAAATCTGCGGCAGGGATCAGTTTGAGATGTGTTAGTTGTTCAAAACAAGGAATGAATTGAAATGGCATACAAACCCTTTTGCTTTTCTGTTGTTGTAGGAATTTGCACAACAGAACTGTGTCCTCACAGACACACTAAAGCTTTCTCTAGCATTATAATGGACATCATAATTTTATCCCCTTATTACATGTTCTTATCTTAGATATGCAAATATTCAGAAGATATCCTCCATCTCTCACTGGACACTAAGCTCCTCAAAGCCACTAATATGTTCATGTCTGCCACTGACACATTAGTGTGCCCTTATTATTTAGAGCTGAGCTAGAAGCAAGGAACATAGAAACACAACTTCGGGAGCTAAGAGTACAGAATGGCTCCAGTTCAGCAGACAAATCAGTCAACAACACAAGAACGCAACCTATGAAATGAAAAATAGCATTTACAAACCATATGTATGGAAAAGGCTTAGCATCAGTCACCTATGCAAATGAAATAGTTCTTGGAGCTGTTATCAAGGACATTCATCTAATTCCCGCCCCATCAATCTAATGCCAGGCTGTGAGTTTTAAGATTTTCTTTGAGGTAGCCTTATTATAACTGAGCTTTTGGTGGGTTTCTTCTTTTATTTTAAACACAATTTCATGTGAAAGATTTCAGCTATGGATAATAACCTCTGAACCCACTTATAGCACCCAACAGGGTGACTTGAAATGGGTGCTTGTGGATGTGTCCATAAAGCCCGCCATTGCCTCATTTCTACTACAATTATTATGGTTTTCCACGGGGATTCTAATTTATGAGAGTAGTTTAAACATGCAGGGGTTTGGGGAGTGAACTATGTAGATGTATCCAATCGTCTTTTTAAAATAAAAAACACAGAGCCAATGTAAAAGAGAGAAAGCCGAGAGGTCAGAGCTCAGAGATAAAATCTTACCTCCTGCAGTGCTCCTAACTTCCCCGAGAGCTACTTCCTGTTTGTCTGTGTTTAAATAGTCTTTCTGTTCTGCCTTCTCATTGGTTCTAAACCCAACCACATGACTGCCTCATCACTGCCTGTAAGTACCGCCCTCCAGGTCTTAAAGGCATATGTCTCCAATACTGGCTGTATCCCTGAACACACAGAAATCTACCTAGCTCTTCTAACCATCACGCTCTTGCTATGGCTCTAATAGCTCTGACCCCAGGGCAACTTTATTTATTAACATAAAATTAAAATTACATTTCAGTACAAATAAAATATCACCATAGAACTACAGTGATCACTCCTGATTTACACCTGAACAGGACTGCATGGCTGGCTGGCTTGAGGGAGCCTCTCTCTTGCTACAGGGATGGAAATGTACCTACATTACATCGGTGTGATGCTGTTTCATTGAGTAAGAACCTGCTCATATTTGCCCCTAAACCCATCACTCCAATATCTTACGTTTCAAACAAATATAATCACTTATCCAGGGAAACATCTGAGGTGTATATCTTAAATATCAGCTGAAATTAACTAATTTATCTGATGAGGATTAAACATAATAAAAAAATATGATCTGTGGGTTTGTTTGTTTTTGGAAAACATTCTTCACAAGATGTTTGTAATTGTGATTTTATTGGTTACCTGTCATTTTGGACGTCCTATATCGTCTTGTGGATGATTATCGTCTGTTTTCTCTTAATTAGTTTCCAGTTACATCTCATTTTACTTAATCTCCTCATTTCCTCCTTGATCTCTCACAGTGAAATCTCCACGTAGCACATTCTAACAGCAGTTTGATATGGAGGGCCAGGATAACGAAAGCACAACTAAATTTCTGTTAAATGTAGTATTAGGTGAGATGGCCCGGTGGGTAAAGGCACAGGCTGCTGAGCTTGACACCCTGAGCTTCGTCCTTACGACCCACAAAGTGAAAGAGAATGCTGACTCCTGCAAGTTGTCCTCTGACACACACACACACACACACACACACACACACACACACACTACATTTAATAAAAATATTTAAAGACATTAATATTATCCATTTAATTATAGAAGCTGTTCTGACAGAGCAGAAATCTCTGGACCCCCACTTCTCTTCCCTCATGTGATCTTTGACATTCACACACACACACACACACACACACACACACACACACACATACACACATACACACACACACACACACACACACACACACACACACACACACACCTGCCATTCTTAGAATTGCTCTCTGGGGCTTCCATGGCTCTCTTCCCTTTTCCTGGGTTTGGTAACAGGGAGAAAGTGGCTTTGTATTTGGGATGATTCCCTTCATCCTTTCTCTCTAGTGTCTGTAGACTTCCAACTGAAAAGAATGTGATGTTCTTATTTTTGTGTGTGTGTGTGTGTTGTTTTGTGGAGCTGAGATGAAGGTAGGAAACAGAGTAGTCTTGGCAAGTACTCTACCACTGATCTACACGTTCACTCTCAGTTCAACTTTGAAAAGACCATACCTTCATCTCCCTTTACGTAGGAGAATAAATAATGTTGGCATTTTCTTTCAATTCTTTTCTTCCTCATAGTAGTGATTCCTTGTAAGTCAACATGGTGTATTAGTCACAACAACTCTCTAAGCCTGAAATCTAACTAGGCACTTATTTTCAACTATTCACTGGTGGTTTCTCTTTAATATTTTTCAGAGAACAGCTTGACTTCCAGACCTCATCTTCAGGGCTTTTTATGAGATCATCCCACCTACTTCTGAAATGCCATTTCCTAGTGTTCAGAAGCACACCCTGAACTTTAAGTCATGTTGACTTACTGGCAATTCTGGAAATGGGCCTCAGGAGCACATGCTTCCAGAGCTTTATGCTCTTTGTGCATGCTTTTCCTCTGCTGTCCCTGCCTCTCCTCAGCAAGCTTCATCACTAAGTGTTGAAGGAAAGAGTTGCTTTCTGGCATTTCCTGGATTATCCAGATGAGTCAAGAATCCTCATGCACTTCCGTCCTAAATGACAAAAAAGACATTATCAAAGCTTTCTTTCTAGCCTCTTCTACAAATAGCATAGATGGATAAGGAATTTTCTTATACAAAATGAAAATATTATCATCATCACCATCATCATTGTCATTATTATTATTATTATTATTATTATTATAGCATCCTGATTTATGAACTTCACTACTTTGCTTTCCTGGTCATCTTTCAGTAGTTAATCTCTTAGGCTATATACATACAGCTCCACTGGGTTTTCTGTTGTTTTAACACAGCACACTACCTCCCATCTTTGCTAGATATTTCTTTCTGTGTGGTGTGCTTCCCCCAGCTGAACTAAAGGCAGGTACATAAGGATCCCTCAGGCTTCATTCATCTGTTGCTCAACCACGAATACCTTCCAGTATTACCCCTTCTAGTTGACCAGATAGGGTCCCTCTGTTATCTATCATGCTGTTAGTAACATTGTTCTACTTTTATACTGTGACTGATTCTAAGTTACTTAAGGTCACTATAATCTGACTGTGGAGTTCAAACTTACTGAAGACAAAATTTCTGCATGCCTTTGGCAGTCTTCTAGCTCTAAAGCATGATGGTTGTTGGCAAGTCGCAATACCTCACAAAATATTGGCAGACTTAACAAATAGCACTGACCACACACTTCTCATTGGTGCTTTTTCTTCTGCAACTATGCAGAGCTAATATGCATATGATAATAATACCATTACTTTTGTATCAAGAAGTATCATATCATAAGAATTTAAATTATAAGTTTGATAGTGTTAATTGCCAACATGACAGAATCTGGACTCACCAGGAAGATAGGACTCTGGACATGCTATTGGAGGATGAACTTAATTGCATTCATTGAAGTAAGAAGACCCACAAACTGTGAATGGCATCATTCCCTGGATGGAATTCTGGGCTGTATATACATGGCAAGATGGAGGTGAGCAGCAACATGCATATATTATTCTCAATTCCTGTGGAGATGATGTTCTTCAAACTGCTTCAAGACCCTGCTGCCTTGACTTCACTGACAGGATGGACAGTGCCCTTGAATTGTGAGACAAACCCTTTCCCCTTCCCGTTGCTTTTGCTGAGTATTTTGTCACAGCAACAGAAAAAGAAATGAAAATATTATGCTGTTGAATATAAAATCAACCAGTAAAATAACACATCTAGAGCTGGGCGGTGGTGGTGCACACCTCTAATCCCAGCACTCAGGAGGCAGAGCCAGGCGGATCTCAGTGAGTTCAATGCCAGCCTGGTCTACAAAGTGAGATCCAGGACAGACACCAAAACTACACAAAGAAACCCTGTCTCGGGGGAAAAAAAAACCAACAACCAACAACAACAACAACAAAAAAAAAACCATCAAATCTCATAAAATACAAAATTATTTTAATATAACAAAAAGATAAATAGTATGATTTTGCTTCTCATACCTAAGTATGATCAAGTCTGTTGTCAATCATAGTGAATTAGAAGTGTGGAAATATGTCTTGACAATGATTTAGACTCAGTAAGCCTTAGTCCTCTCACCATTTTTGATGATGCAAAGCAATGTAAGCTACTTCCTTGTAGACAATGACCCAGCTTCTACTGTATGTGGTAGAGATTACAGGAAGTAACATCCCACTGTGAGAAGCCCAGCAGAACAAGCACCTAGAACAATGTACAATAAATTCCTATTCCTAACTGGAGGATATCCACAAAAAATGTATTCATTTCTAACAGAGTCTAAGGAATTTGTGCTTTTGAAGATTCAAGTTTTACATTACTGGCTTTCAAGGAATTCAAATTACAGGCAAAAAACACTGTTACATTTTTGATTATTTTCAATACTACTGCCTCCTGCTTCATAGTGTTCAGGTTTCTGAGCAGTTATCTTCAAAGCCTTGGCTGGTCTGTATGATCAGTAGTGACAGACTGATAGCCTGACATTTCTTACATTGTTATAAAAGGTTTTGACTTTCATCACTTGTGGAGACACAGGTATCAGTTTGTGAGCATCTATGGAGAAGCCCACTGCTAATAAAGCAAAGCTGCCTCTAACCAACAGTAGCAGAGGAGCTGAATCTAAAAATATCTCATGGGATAAATGTTCAAATAAAACCATTCATTTAGCTATTGCCAGAATTTTGGTGTGTCTGCATCTCTTGCAGATGTTCCCTGAGTTCAGCTTCCTGAGTAACTTGAGCTAGCAGCCTGCAGCTCCTGCTTGGCTCATCCCAGGATCCTGACCCACAGGAAAGGTGTTGTAGTATCTGCTGCTGTAAGCTGGTTGGGTTTGCTGTAATGTGCTACAGATAATTAAGACAAGTATCAAAAAGACCTAATTTGTGCGTTGAATACCTACATCACAGCATCTTCACAAAAAATGCAGTATCTGGTAAGCAGTCATACACATAAAGCCAAAAGAAGAAGGAAAGACAGAAAATAGATAACAAGAAGTAAAAAATAGTAGGAAGACACCCTTGCAGATGTTTTGGTCATACATCTGTGGCTATGACGCATTTTAAGGATGAAAAAGGCCTACCCTGAACTATAACTTGCCATTAGGATGGATGTCTGAACTATAACTTCTGATTTCTCCCTTTGATAGATACATGGTTTATTTACTGAACATTGCCTATTTTAAGTGGTTTCTGGGTGCTTCTCTTGGCTCTCAAAATTTTCTCTGATGAGTCTTTAACTCATCCAAGATTTATTCTTGAACTTCTCTTCAATTATTATACTGTTTGATCAAGATTTTTCATGTCCAAACATCCAAGTTTCTCAACATTTCTGGGGAAAGGAGCTAGACACGATAGTTCAATTGTCTATGGCACATTTTCCACTGAAGAGCCTCCAGCATGGTTCTAGGATCTGTGAATTTAAGAAATGTTTGGGACAATTTGGGGATATTTGTCTTGGATAAGTTGACGGCAATATATGAGCTACATGCAAATATTTCAAGTGTCTATGTGCCAGAAAAATAGACTAACTTCCTGGATGCTAGGTTTAGAGATAATAAGAAATTTCAAAGCAACAACACATTCCAGATCAAACTAAGTCAGAAATTCATGGTATATTTGAACAAAATATGCCCTGACTGGAAAAACATGAGTTCTATATCACTAAAGATGGGGAGACAGGTATCCACTTACTTCTTACTGGAAAGTATCCATGAGGTTCTTCAATAACATGGTAACAGAAAAGTGGAGTCTAATTCTATAGCTATATTGAATTAATGATCAATATTTTACTACAACAGATGGGCTAGAAATCCACAAACAAAGGAAATCTTCAATCTTTTATAAGGATCTGACATGATTCCATTAATGGCATTACTCATGTTTATGAAAGCATCTAAGAATTGCCCACATCTTCTGTACATGCACATGTCCCTTTTTACTGGCTTCTGTTGCTGCTAATCGTTTGGATGAAGCAGGCAGAAGTGAAAAAAGAGTTTGATTGTAAGCCTTGAGGACTGAGCTTGACCTCTAGGTTTTGGGACTTGTCACTGCTTTCATTTGTAACATCTCTGCTTATTTAATTGCTTACAAGTGTTTGCAACATGGTGTGATTTCTCAACTGGCTAATCCTGTAGCACCAATGGAAAGAATGCTAACACCTGGAGCTCTGTGCATCGAAATGGATTAGTGTTACTTGCTCAATTACCAACTCCAGAACCAGTAACTGTGACCTAGGAAATGACTAGAAAATTATAACCCTCCTTGCCACGTATTCTTCTATTACAAAAAAAGAGAGTATTAGAAGTTGTGAAAAATATTTAAAAATCAAAACTTTTCTTTACTTTAATCCACCATTCACATGAATCTTTCAACCTTTTCTCTCATGGTTTTTCTAGTTATTCAAATTTATGTAGCTATGAAAATTATACCCAAATGTGTTGAAGTTACCTATAATTGAAAAACTGTATATGTGTTTTCCATTAATATATCTCACACTGTAAAGTTTTTTGTTTGTTTGTTTCAGAGGGATATAATTCTATCCTAAAATGCCTAGTCATTCTCTTCAGTTCCCTGAGTAGTTTTAAACAAGCATGACAGAATCAATCTGACTGCAAGGTTTTGTATTTAAGAAGCACTGCCCTGAATTATATCATCATCCCAAGTGACAGAGAATGCTGATCATATCTTTGTCACAAAAAATCCATGAAGTGTATCTACCAAAGACTCCTATGAGTTTGGTCAGGTGACATTTCCATGGCTCCACCCTCTATAAACAACTTCTTAACTCCAGCAGGTTGGAGCCTTGCATTAAAACAGTCTTTAGTGGCACCGTCTTTTGAAGACTTTTACTGTGATTTTACTGTTTTTCACATGATTTATTGCAATGGAAAATTAGAGATTTTCTCACTAAGACAGTTAAACTATTGGAGAAATAGTATAAAACATGGCTTTAGTTATAGCTTAAATATAAAGGGAAATCAATGAATGTGGAATAATTGTAGTATACACACAAATACAATTATTTCCCTGAGTGTTCAAATTTTATGAAAATGATGGGTGTAAAAAAGATGTCTTTTGCCCCACTTTTTAAGATCACAACACCCAGAGAAATGGATAGCTCAAACATAAACTCTTTTAAAGAAATCCAGAAATTAAAACATGAACCACGAGACTATTAATTCTATAGTGAAAACTTGAATCCTGCTATACTCTGCATACTGAATGTTTGTGCCAGTGGAACTAGCCTGAACAAAGAATACTAGCTACACGGGAAAGTCTTAAGTCTGTGGCTGGCTCCAGCTGAAACTTCCTGGTGTTTGTGATGTAAGCCATTCCCTCCAGCAATTCTGATTTCCTTGATAACTTGGGAAATAAATGGTTATGACTCATTAGTTAATTGACTTCTTGTGAACTGCCAAAGCCAGAGAGTGGAAGCGCCCTCCTCTAGGTGTTGTCAAACATTCTGAGAGAATTTATTTATTGCATCAGGATGTCTGTATGATGTCAGCTCCCATTTGCCAAAATTTGCACCATAAATGCACAGTTGTACATATTTGAGACAAATACATTGTTGGTTTTTTATCTGGATTTTTTTGAGACTTTTCAAATCTAACTTATGATGAATTTGTTGAAATGTATATATAAAATCTTCCCAAAACCCTGGAAGCAATAGTTTTAAATACAATGAAAATCATCCACTAGATTTAACTACTTTCTTTAAATATTTAATGTTACTAAAGTTTTATCAAAGTATTTTAGATTGTCAACATTATCTGAATTTTTATAGGTAAAATGAGGTAAAGCATCATGCATAATAATAGCAATAGAGATATAATACCTATTCCTTTACACAAACTTATCATATTTTTAATTTTTGAAAATTATAAAATATAAACTTAACATTAAAAAATACAAAACTTCCTTTTGTTAATTCTTGTCCTAAAATATCTGGATATGGCCATCTAGTGTAAATCATAGTAAAAAAAATATGCAGTTTCTTTTTAAAGATTATGACAAATAATTGATGTGAGCATAAAGCTAAGAAGAGAGATGTTTTCCAGTTCTGGGGTTTACCCTGTAGGTATTCAGTCAAAAAGATTTCAAGCATAACATTTCACAATTTTGGAGACTCCTCAACTTATTGCATCCTGGCTGTGAAACTGTGAATCCTTCACACAATGGAAAGATGGGAGTTTTCTGAGAAGCACACGGGAGTCTATTTGGGACCTAACCCAGTGTCTTCTTTGGGACCTAACCATTTTTATGATTTACTCTGCATATGGAATCATCCTAGAACAGGTGGAAGCTATACTGCTCCCCAGGAATATCCAGAACTCCCAGGTCTGCTAACCTCTCCATAACACTCCCCTGCCATCCTTAGCCGACATCCTACGGGCCAAACCTCCAGCCCTTAGTTCTCTTGTGGAATAATCTTTTTGTACACTGTCAAGATGTGTCACTCAGATTGGTTGAATAAAAATCTGAATGGTTAATAGCTAGGCAGGATTTTCAGGGCAGAGAGGGTGCTGGGATAAAGAAAGGGAGATGCCAAGAGATGCAGAACAAGCAGGATGAGCATATGGAGATGAGGTTATAAAGCCATAAGTCAGAAAGTAAACTAATAGAAATAGGTTCATTTAAGTTATAAGAGCTAGTTAGAAACAAGCTTAAGCTATTGATCGAGTTTTCATAATTAACAGTAAGTCTTTGTGTGGTTATCTGGGAGCTGGTAGGCAGAACAGAAAAATCCAAATACATTCTCTCTTTCTTATGTTCCTATTTCCATACAGTCTGTAATACCTCCCTTCATGGATCTTCATTTCAATAAATTTCCTGTGGTGGTTCAAATTGGAATACCGTTGGTAGAACTGACTGTCTTTAATCTTAATAACAGTCTTGCATGGCCTTGGGGAGCACCCCCACCTTCCCCTGCGCTTCTTCTACCTTCCTTCATTGGTAACCAGACACTCTAGGGATCTCAAGGACTCCTTCGGTATAGACTACATACAACTACAATAGCTGATGACCTTCATTATTCCTTCCTTGCTATATTCCCTAACTTGCTGTATGATATCACCATCCGCAAGACAGACGTGACGACTTCCTTGACTCCTGCTTTTCACGATCTTCAGTTCCACTGACACAAGTCCTTGCCTGTCATGCCTTCATCCTAAAACAACCAAATCTGGGTCTGCCTCTGGTTTCACGTCCACTCTAGGTGTGTCTTAGTAATGTGTCACATGTAGGATTACACTGTCATGTCAACTGGTTTCATTGCTTCTAATCCTTTTTTCTCTTAAATCTTTCATCCATGGCAGGCAAATTAATATTTTAATGAAGACTATCTAACATGAATACTGTATTTAAATTATCTGCCTGTCTGTTTTTCCCTCCAAATTCCCCTTTTCTTCCAAACTCCTCATTAAATGTGTGACATCTTTTTCTTTAGTTATAATTGTCACACGCACTCAAAGCCTACTGAGTCCATTTACTGTTGCTGTATAGATGGTTGATATACTTTATTCAGTTTCTCAGATCCAGAAACTAATCTTCCTGTGATCTTGACCCTGGTATATTGGAAAGAAACTTTTCCCTAATAATAGCATAACTTTAACATATCATTCACCGCACATTTTCCATATCTCAATTAAAAAAAAAAAGTTCTATGTTCCTGTCCACTTCTGTTGTCCTAGCTACTCTTTCTGTTCTAACTCTGAATACTTATGTAGCTCTGTGAGACTGTCAGTGGGTTCCACCCTGTCCTCATGAAACTCACCCTCTTTACCTTTTCACTAGCTTGCTCATCCCAACCCAGCCTTATAATCACTTTATGACACACACCTTAAAGTGACTTGTTGCTCCCTGGCTTCATTGTAACTAATGGGAAAGTCAAATCCAATTAAACATAACTCACCGCATAACCTTCACCAGAATACAGGCACTTGAACAAAATGAAATGAGACATGCAAATATTTTGACTAGTAAACTTTTAAGATTTTACCCATTAGTATTTTCATTGTGTGAGTGGATGTGGGTTTGTGTATATGAGTGCAGGACATGCAGAGGCCAGAAGAAGTTGTCAGATCCCCCTGGAATTGCAGTCAGAGGTAGTTGTGAGCCATCCCTGGTGGTGATAGGTCCCAAATTCAGGTCTTCTACAAGAAGAAGATGTGAACTTAACCACTGAGCCACCTCTACAGCTAAATTGTTTGTGATTCATATTACTATCAGAAACCTTCCTATGGTCCTCAAATCCAGTTTTGATTCTACTCTCCTAAATAATTATCCACCATCCTTTTGATGTTCCTTAAATTTTTTAGCCTTCTTTTGTACCCTCAATCTCTCCAAGGAAGCATGAACCACCTAGTAGAGAAGAAAATCATCCCTGCCAGGCTTCCTTTAATAGCGATCATCTGCATGTGCTTGGATCTGTGCACTCCATGTTCCTGTGTACTCAAGAGTCTGTGCTCAAGTCCTGGTTTTCATCTACATGTTTAATTAAGCAAAACACTTAAGAAATATCCTTCTCTGTCCCTCACAGCATCATCTTTACTTCCTTTGTTAAATCATTCCCATTCCTATATGAATGTTAGAAATTCTAGTATTTTCCAGTGCGATTTACCACCTTCCAGCTTACCAGCTATTTTTCTGTTTATTTCTGAGACTTTATTTATTCATAATTTTCTGTGTGCCATGAGCTTTCCTCTACGAGTTGAGATTTTCATTGGCTTTCTGGAATCTGTTATTTCATCTAGACATCTAGGTATGTGGTTGCTGGTAATACTAAACTTGGGAAACAAATTGGAGCCCCTTGAAAGATACCATTATGTATGAGATAGTAAAGTAGGGCTTAAAGCAGTATCAGCTTAGCCCCTTTTAAACTACAAATGAAACAGGACTTGAGAGATGACTCAGACATAAAGAGCATTTGCTGTTTTGCAGGGGACCTGGGTTCACATCCCACCACCCACAAGGCATAACCACTTTTAACCTCATTCCAGGTGTTCTTCCATCCTCTTCCAGTAACCATGCACGTGTGTGGTGCACGTCTATATAGGCCGGCACTCACACATACCATAAAAGAAAATTAATAAATCTTAAACATAAAACACTTAAAGCTTATGAATGATTAACACTTCCAGAAGATGTAGCATCATTTATTATATCAATAAGTATTGATTTGAATTTAAGTGGTGCCACCTAAGCATATGTGAAAAACCATAAATGGGAACATCTAGTCAGATCTCAATACGATTCTAAACTAGGATGTAAAAAAAAGAATATCTATGAAAAGACAATTGCTGTTGAAAGTATTACTTCATTCAGCAGTTCATCCAGAACACTACATAAATTTCAATTTTCAGAAATTTCTTTCAGGTCCTGAAGCCACTGACCTTCCTTAGATATCTGGTGTGTTTCTCAACTCTTAGAGGAGCAGAAAGAGTATGTTAGCAATCCCAAAATCCCAATAATAAGGCATCTGCCTTCAGTGAGTATGGCCAATAAACTCCATATTTTTGCTTGGAGATTCGAATGGGTTTACATCTAAGTTTATTGATATAAGACAGTTCATAAAATGAGGACAATAGCCATTACAAACAAGTATCACCTGTAAATACTGAATTGGTCATTACTTGGAGATTGTGTTTGGATTTATCTCACATCCTGTTACAAGCTTCATGCTTCTGGGTACAGGTGGAAATAATACAGAGTGACTGAGTGCTAACAATTGAGTTTCTGCCATAAAGATGAAACTTTGGGCTGCTATACTTGAGCTACAACTTCCTATTTAGATAGATACGCAGGCATATAGATTGAAAGGCTTTTGTACGTGTATTCTACATGTAGATTTTTTGAAGAATATGGTCTACTAGCTTCCTTACACCTGTGGTTCTAACTAGAATGAAATCTTGACGAGAATTCTTAAATCATTTCTGCTACTCTATAGACTAATATGACCATAGCTTTCTGTAGCAGAACAACGAGCCTTGTAGCAAACTCCTTTGCACCTGAACCGGTGGGAGTGGACCTTTTGGAAATGAGAACTTAACAGTAGAAATAAATGTGTTAGAACAAACTCACTTCAACGTGTAGGAATAAAGTGGAATAAAGGAATAATGAAAATGTCAACAACTTGATAAACATGAAGAGATTTCCAACATAGAAAATAGAGTCAGCCTAAACACACTATTCTGTTCAGTTTGTGAGACTGATAAAGGAGGAAATTAACTAACCAAAGCTATGTCAATGGAATGTCAAAACATCCCATCAATCAGGTGGCTGTTTTGTTTGATCGATGAAATAAATAGTCCCTTTAAGGCAACTCATTTTAACAGTGAAATCAATAAATATTTGACTGAATGCTTAACTTTTAAAATGTCATATAGTAGTATGTCCTTTAAGGAATTGCAAAACAGAAAAATCTCATATGTAGGAAGAAAATTAACACAATATATAGAAAAGCACCACCACCATCAAGTAATTAACAAAGCCTGCTGTCTCAGAGAAATGGAAAAGCGTAAGTTCAGGGATCCTTGTTTAATAAGAGACACTGAATAGTAACATCCTGTTTAGCACACTGACTACAGATAGTATCAAATGATGAATCAGCATAAACGAATTAACAAATACTGTGTTTCTTTTAGAAGGCTGTGTTAATATTATAGTACACCCTGCTTTTTTGTTGGACTGTTCAAAGAAATACAGAATGCAATTGGAGCTGGGCTGAGGTCATAAAAGATAATCATGCTCCAGTACTATTAAATATCATCAAGAATAAATACCCCCACAAAAATATCTAGATGTGAAAGATGGAAGATTAAATGAGTGAAAGACCCCCTCTCCATATACAATAGGAAAAAGAAAAAATTCAAAATTTTACCATTGCATCCTCTAAGAATAATTTACTCCTCCTACCAAGTATTTCTAGAGGAAAAACAAGAGGTTACTTGTACTTTGGCCGAAATTTTGCTTTAAAGATAATAATGCCTCATATTTTGTTTACTGTATACAAGTTAACTTGTCAACTCTGGAAAAGTGCAGTTTTACTTGAGTAAGTGTTCAAGACCTGAGGTAGAGTCTCAAGTGAGATTTTGTGTTCTTGACAATCTCCAGTTACACCGCCACTATGAGTCAGGGGAACACTTTTAAAGTTCTAATTGTAAACTGAGATGAAAATATAGGTTCCTCCGTGGGCCAACATACTCTGTTTGAGGGGGAGATGGAGGGGGAGATGGGGGGAGCAGGAGGAGGGATGAGAGGGGAATCTGTGATTGATATATAGAATGAATAAAAAAATTTAAAAAAGAAAATGTAGATTCAAAAGTCATGTTAACTGATATTCAGTAAAACTATTTTGTAGAAGATGTGAATTCTCAGAGTAGTGTAATGATGGAAATCTCACAATCCTTATTTATTGATTTGTCATATGCTCTTTCCTCTAGACAATGAATAGAAAACAATCATAAAGTTATTTCCTACTAGAGCTATAGCCATCTAAAATTTATAGTCATATTTTACTAGCTTAAACATCTTTGTAAATATGTAGGTATATCACCTTGAAAATATGTTTGTACAATTAAGTTGAGGCCTTGAAACCACAAAGGGTAGCATTCAGCCTTCCATCACAACACTCATGTACCAAGTCACTACTCAGTAATTTATAGCTCAATCATTCCCTAGAAGCATAAAGTATGACATCTTCTTATACAGTGCAAAGATGTTAATCCAGTTAAAGTAAAAAGATAGTTAGGGGAGTTTTAAATAATGATGTCTGGTGTACATGTACATACAAAATTTACTGTAGACGGGATGATGGAGATATTAGGGAATTGAACTAAAATTTAAACTGCAACTTGTGGTGATATTGTGTTCCCCAATATATTGTGCATCCTAATAAACTTATCTGGGGTCAGAGAACAGAACAGCCACTAGATATAGAGGTCAGAAAATGGTGGCACACACACCTTTAATCCTAGCATTCTGGAGGCAGAGATCCATTCGGATCTCTGTGAGTTCAAAGCCACACTGGAAACAGCCAGGCATGGTGACACACACCTTTAATCCCAGGAAGTGATGGCAGGAAGCAGAAAGGTATATAAGGCATGAGGACCAGGAACTAGAGCCGGGTTAAGCTTTTAGGCTTTTGAGTAGCAGTTCAGCTGAGATCCATTTGGATGAGGACTCAGAGGCATCCACTTTGAGGAAACAAGATCAGCTGAGGAATTGGCAAGGTGAGGTTAGCTGTGGCTGGTTCTGTTTCTCTAATATTTCAGTGTTCACCCCAATACCTGACTCTGGGTTTGTTTTTTATTAATAAGACCTTCTAACAATTCATGCTACAGCAACTTGCAATAAAAAGTAGACATTTTGGAATTACAAAGAAAGTACTTGAGAAGCAGAATTCATTAGAGGGGAAGCTGAAATTGAGAGGTCAGAAACAGAAGAGGAAGGCTCTGCACGCTCATTCCATGTGAGTGTTTTCCACATGTTGATGTGTTGACTATAGACAATGCATTAAGATGTCTGCAGCCTGAGGTATCCACAAGATGGGTTGATATTCATCACAGTGCTTTAGGACCTAGTGTGAGATGGAGGTTGATGGATGTCTCCACGTGATCTGAATAAGACTGTATGTTAGAAACGTGTTCACAATGTTATGGCAGAAGCACAACCTTAAGTAGTCAAACAGACCAAGTTTGCTTATGCTATTATCCAAATTTTTTGTACTTATGCTAATTTTAATGCATTTATTGTATAAATTATTGAGAAGAGGGTGCTAGGATGTCAGATTGTATCGTGGATCCATTTCTACCTATTTTCATTGCATTCATTCTACTACTTTGTCAAAGGGGGGCACACATTTTATGAAATATTATGCTTTCTTGGTAAACTAGTCATTTTTTAAAATCATGCAATGATTCTATTTATTTTTAGTGATGCCTTATGTTTCTTTTATTCTATTTTTCTGGATGATAATTCAAGCTCTTGGCATTTTTTCATGAGGATTTTCATAGTTGATTGATTTCCAAGTTTTAATAATTCTAAGCCATGTCTTTCTTAATAGCTAAGTGACATTATTCATCCTACAAAGTGTAATTTTCATCTGAAAGTAGAGAATAAATTATATGTACTCATTGGTTACCACAGGCAAACAAAATCATTCTAAGACTAAGTGTTTGGAGAATTTCCTTTGATACTTTAAGCTAACATCTGTAAAGTATATTTTATAAAGTTCATTTAGGGTCACTGATGAATATTCTTTCATGCCCCATAATTAGAGGGTGAGTGCCTCTGACATATGATGTCCTGCTTTCTCTTGACATTAGGAGTGTGAGGTAAGAGCTTTCATTTTAGTTTTATTTTGTTTATTTGGTTTCCCATGTGTAATGTCGCTCAGTTTCTAATATATTAAAAATGTATGTGTATATATATTCATGTACATACATATATAGAGAGACACATGTGAAGTAAATTTGTTATGTACATAACAGTGCCATAGAAGAAAAATTCTTTTGATTAAATTTTTCATATTTGTGAATGTAAGTGACCACCATAGTTTCAGAAACTATCTCAAAACTATATTAGATAATATCTGAATTTGACTTATAATTTCTCCTGCTTTCCCACATTTATTCTTTAATTCATTTTTCCATTCACAACCAAACTGAATCATTTTTCTTCTTATTTAATTAGCCTCTCCCTCCCTATGTTTTATTCAGTGAGTCATACAAGACTTACATCTCTCGACAAAATGCCAAACCCTCTTTTAATTCCTTCTCCCTCACTTCTATCTTAAGCTTCCTCTACCTTTGTTGATACTCTGAGTTATTAATCAATTAGATCTGAGTTGGACCAAGCATGCTCTGCTCCTCAGCCCCAATAGGGCAATCTGAACCTTGAGCAAGCTTGCAAGCAACCTGGGGTTAGCAATTTTGTTTTCCTTTGTTTAATAACATGTAGAAACAATCCCATGATTGTGTAAGTTGGCATTAAAACACTGATGTAGTAAAATGATAGGACAAATAACATTGGTTCACATGGCTAGAATGTTGACCTAAGCGTGTATTCTGAAACTTCATACTATAGTAAAGTTAATCTGAGACAAGGATTATTCAAATCTTAGTTCAAATTTAGTGGAGTAAAACAGGATAAAAATTTAGCTTATTACTTATACCTGTTTTACAGGGATGTTACTAAGCTTCAAATGACAATAGGTTAATAAAGTATGTGTTAACATTGCTATGGTAGTTGAGAGAGAAGCAGAAGTAGAACATTGCTGACACATGATTCCATCTCATATTTCATCCTTGAATCCTATCATCTATAATATGATGTTTCAATGAGAGAACACCCTAATGTTTCCGGAGGGTGGGTCATTCTGGTCTGCCAGATGGCACTCAACAAGGTGTGCCTCAGAGGGTGACTTTGCATCAAAGAAGTAATACGTATCTTGGTCTTTTCCCAAAGGCAGGGCTCTGTGGAAGATAGAACATGTAATCCACATATGTGGCCCTTGCCCTTACCAATCTGATTATGCTCATGCAGAGAGAGAGAGAGAGAGAGAGAGAGAGAGAGAGAGAGAGAGAGAGAGAGAGAGAGAGAGAGAGAGAGAGAGAAGGGAGAGAAGGAGAGGGAGAGGGAGAGATTTTTTTTTACCAGAAAGAAACCTGGAAATAAGGTGTTTGTTGCAGTAGATCCCTTTCTATAGATGTAGACAGCTTTGGAAACCATATAGGAAAAGTTGAAGATAGCACTTGCTCCCTTAGAAGACTAGTTGGAAGACTATGGCAGCATTGGGCACAGGAGAAAGGGCATGTTGATGTGTTCTATAAAGGAGCTAGAAGGAAATGAGAGTTGATTGTAGAAAATACAAAAGAGGGGCTTATGACTTTATATACTGAAACTGTAACTGCAACACAGGATGGTTTAAGGAAACATGGGTTACATACAATATCTAGCCATTGTCCACTGCATACTGTTTTCAAATATATAAATCGTAACACATAATTTAAATCCTAGATTCTTTAATATGCAAAGAAATGCAATAAATTTTGAACTTCTGTGTGGTGACTTATCTAGGAGAGTAGAGATGAGTATTTTTTATTATATTTTAATCTTAGAAAACAAAAACACTACATATTTTATATATAAATAAAAAATTAGAATTCAGCCCATTCATGAAAACCATCACCACACAGCATGGATCATTCAAATATGTTTTATAATCATCTACTGAGATAATTAATTTAAGCATTTCATAAAACATTTTCCAACCAAAAATCCTCTGAAGAATTGACATTTGAAATAATTATTTGCTTAAATTATTTTTGGAAATTTGTGTTGTATTTACCTATTCTTTTGTTACAAGTCAAAGTAACAATTAGCTTTTCAGAATCTCAAAGAATTATTATAGTATGAAATTTACTAGGTTTAAATCAAAGTTTCTCAAACATAACAAACCATGGAATCCCATGTTTGAAATGATAATTTTTAGAATCTGGGGAACTCAAGTTTTCAAAATTCAGAGATCTGAGTATTTATTGCAACATACCGAGTTGCAACATGTTATTTTGGTGTGTTTTATCTTCTTAAATTTTAACAGTTTCAACAACCATCTCCCAAGGTTATAAGGATTGGTATAAGATAAAAACATGGAGAACCCACACCTTAGTTGGTACATAATATTTGTTTAACGGATAATAGTTCACTTGGTGATAAATATTACAGTTGATTTTGTTGGATGTTGAGATTTTAGAGATACATTTACCGTGAGGAAAGCTACTTCATGTGTTGATGAGATGGTTTAACCAGTGCAGTACTTGACACATAAACAAGAGGATCTGAGTCAGGATCCCCAGATCCCTGTAAACACGGAGCACAGTAGTGCATGTCTGTTATCCCAGGGCTCCTACCGATAGGTGGGAAACAGATACAAGAGATTATCCCAAAGCTCACAGGCCAGTAAGTCTGTTACCTGCAGCTGTAAACAAGAGACCTTGCCTCAATCAAGAAAAGAAAGGACTCCAAAGTTGTATCTTCTAATCTCCACACAGGTGCTGTGGAACACACATATGCCTGCACTCATAGACTTGAACATGCACACACATGTACAACATAAGCACACATTCACAAAGATATAAAAGGGCAATTGCTTTCTAAGTCTTTTTCATTGATATCCATAATCTAAATAATATATGTATATATGTATGAATTAAACATGCTATATTTCAAATAGGACCCACCATGAATTACATGTTTAAAATGCAAACTAACAGTTATGACCCTTAAGGAGCTCTATCTTCTATAATATTGTAAGTTAAATTTAAATTTTAGGTATGAGTATAATTCCATAAAGTGAGGCGTTAATAGTTCAATAGCGCATATCTAAAAGAATTAACACAGAGCAAATAATGTTATCTAAAAATGGCACAAAACAGGGTGAATATTTCATATGAGAAACAGCTATCTTGCTGTGTGGTCTCTTATTCTGTACTCACAAACCGCAATTTTTCACTAAGAAATTTATCCGGCTGGGCTAGCAAGGTGTCCCAGCAGGTCAAGGTGCTTGCTGCACAAGCTTGGCAACCTGACCTTGATCCCCAAAACCCACTCAAAGTTCTAAGAGAGAATCCACTCCACAAAACTGTCCTCTGGTCTTCACACTGGTGCCACAGCATAGTGGCTCCCTGCCACACACAATAAATTTTAAAAATTAAAAGATTCATCCATTTGGTTGGTGTCTATAAAATGCATAATATTTAAGGTGATTTGCTTAGTGATTGTCAGAGACCAGCAGCCACACTTTGAATACTATACTAGCAATTCAAAATCATATTAGAAATGGGTATTTTGTTTGTTACAGTGCCTAATAGAAAAATGCAATTCCTATTTAAAAAAAAAAAAAACAGTATCTTTTGGCAATCAGAAATCCTTCCATATATTTTCTTCTTGAATAATTACATTGGGATTCCTGAACACATACCGCAGATCTCAGTTCCTAATTTCTGTCTTTTTGTGGCTGGACACCAAACTACAAAATTTCATGTCAAAGCTGATGATTGATGATTAAATTAGCATCTTCACATATTCAAAGATTCTTTGACTGACACATTGATAAGCAATGTTTATTCATTAAAAAGATTATACTAAATTTCCAGATAGTGTATAAGAGAAAATAAAACAATCAGATGCTAAATAAGCTCTTACTGTCTGTGAATACCTACATATGTTTCCCGGAAAAAGAAGGGAGCAACCGAACACAAATCAAACGTGAGAAGAAGCCACTGAGTAAATAAATGTGGGTTTGAAAGTCTCCAGGTTGGGATAGCTAAATTGATTCATAATCTCTACTTATATATGCTGTTCTATGGGTCAAGTGCACAACCTCACAATGTTGTCCTGCATTTGTAATGAGTAACCTGTGCAATGTGACTGTATAAACTGAGTTCAATTCCCAGCACCCACATGGTGGCTCTCAACCACCTATAATGAGATCTGGTGCCCTCTTCTGGCCTGCAGGATACCTGCAGACAGAGCACTGTATACATAATAAATAAATAATTAAAAACAAAAACAAAAACAAAAACGGGAAGCGGGAAACAAGAGTAGTGTGGAAATAAACAAAACAAAGCACTCACTATGCATGTGAACAAGCATCTCAAACATCACAAACATCGTGTCTCCCAGCCTTCCTAAGGACATTTACTGGGAACTGCTGTGCTCTGTCCTTAACTGCAGGTCTGTGGATACTGCTCTGAAATATTTAGACCAAATTCTCTGCCTTACAGGACTATTGGGAATGCTTCCGAGAACATAGCTGTCACAGGCTCTGATTGCGAAGTGGCATTTCAGAAACGTCCTGAGAGAATGTTCTGGTGAATGTGGTTATGTTCCATGTTCTCCAGGTTATTATATTTGTCAGTTCTCATGTTGCAAAATTCTGGATGGAAGACACAGAGACTTTTCTATTGTGTATTCACAAACATGTGAACTGCTCTCTTAACATCAAACAGAATACACAAGAAAGGGGGAAAAAGACAATAGTTAGGTTTGAAACTAATAATTCATAGTGTTAACATTTTTCAGGGGCCACTCACTCTAATTGAAGTCCATTGGCTATCTTCTCAGATAGGTTACTGGCATATTTACAAAGAGTCTCCAGACTGAGTAACATCAGCTCTTCAGTAAATAATTCTAGTGTTTCAGAATATTTCTAGAACTGTCCACTACTTTAATCCAAAGTGAAACAGTCACGGAGATTACAGGTAGATTATTAGAAAACATAAGTGGTATGTTATCTGTTAGAACAGAAATGCAAGATGTTTTCAATTCAGAAATAACAGATTTCCTTAATTTAATGTATTTTCATTTTTCATATCTTTTAACAAATGTGCATTTAATTTATATTTTGTGATGAGTGGTGTGGAACTGATCTGAATTTGAATTAAGTATTTTTACATGGGCTCAATGGTAGTTATGGAAGTTTGTGCTTCTTAGTGTCTAGTAAGTGAAAAACCTCAGCTTATAAGTAAAGAAAGCATTGAGCCCCATGGTTATAATGTGCTTAGTTATGAGATTGTAGACAAAGTCATTAAAATGGATCATTCAAGTAAAGCTGTGCTACAATAAAATTGGAAAATCCAAATAAGATTTGAATGAAAATGTGTCTCAGTGGTGAATGTGGTGCAGGAGACAAAGGAAAGTCATTAGGTAAGGAATGAATTTACAGATTAATAATCAGTGATGATATAGAACTTTCATGATAAACAGAAGGTTAAGGCGACTAAGGAGTTTCTGATAGTTGAAAGGTTAATAAAATAAAAACTGAAGAAGATAAAATGCAATTTCTGGGAACTTTATATTTCAAGTTTGTTTTTAAATAGCAGCATAAATTCATTGATAACAGAATTCTTCAAAACCTTGCTGCCAGTTAGAAAATTACGTTGACATTAGCATTTTAATTTTTAATAAGTTATTTCACCTAGAAAATGTTATATAACAAGCCAAGGGTGATGGCTAACCCAATATAGAATTACATAATAACAAAAACCAGAAATCATTAAAGAGGTCATCGTGTCATGGGTACCATCACTAAGATAAAAGAAAGGAAGGGTTCTGAAATCAGGACAGATGAACGGACAGAGAGGATCACTGAAAGGAACAAAAGTAAGGTACACAGAGGAGATGCTTCTCAGATCCTCTGTTATTTTCAACACTTAGTATCACACTGTGCACACAATAAAGATTAGTAAACACTTGGAGGTGGGTTGATCCTTCTGCAATTAAGGACAGTAGGTGACTTAACTGATTGCCACTAGGAAATTAGGCTTATGTGTTAGTTTCATTTTCTACATTGATTTACTTGAAAAAAGTATCTCCAGTAGTAAAGTCTTTATGATTTCTTTTGAAGAAATTTCAATTTAGAAAAATATAATCTTTATATTCATTTATATTAATTGCAATTTTGCTGGTGAAGGATCAATTTCTTCATTGTATGAATTCTGATTTTGCTAAAAAAAATATTGTGGAGGATAGATTCCTGTCATTACAGGTCATGAAATCAATTAATCAATTCATAATGTTAATTTTTCCTAAGGCTCTGTGTGTTCTCCAGGATTTCTTCACTCCACGTACCTTGCCTTTATCCCTGTCTTCAGTTCTACATCATTCCAAACCCCTAATGCATACTGATCACCTCATTTATTCAGCAAAATGGTATTGCTTAGTCCAAATTGTAAATTTGATTGTACAAGTGTTGACATTACAACCATCTTCATCTGTAGTGTAGACCCTATTCACAAACACGCAGCATCTGCCTTAACACACACACACACACACACACACACACACACACACACACACACACACACACACACACCATTGTTCATATGTAACACATTGTAAACAATAAGCTTCTGTCATCTGCTCTCTGAACTTTATCTTTGCAGCACAAAGGCCACAGCAGAGACTTCTAGAGAGCTGAAAAAGATGGCTTAGTGAGTCAGTGTACTTACTGCACACACATAAGTACCTGTGCTCAAATGCTAGCACCCTAGGACATTTGTGCCTATAGCCAGAGCACTGTGAGTGGAAAAGACAGGAGGACAGCTGAGGCTTGCTGCCAGCAGCCTAAATCCAAATTAAGTTAGCGACCCTGACTTATGAGAATAAGGTCCAGAGTGATAAAGCAGGACACTTGTTGTCTTCTCTGTCCTCTGTGCACATGTGCACCCAACACAAATGAGTACAGAAGCACATACATGCACATAACTACAATGTATGTATGTATATATATATATAACTACATATACATATATACAAATACATATATACATACACATATACACATAGTACATGCACATAGTAAGGACACACACACACACTCACACGGACATTTGGAAGTCATTTGGTCCTTGACATCTAGTTTTAATATGAACTGCAAGAAGAGTAGTCTGGAGGTATCAGCACCAGGTGACCTTAGCCACAGATATAATGAGTTTTCAGTGCTGTGGATATCACTCTATAAAAAAACATGACAGACACAAAATAGGACAAAGAAAAAAAAACAAAAAGGAAGACACTGCACACCCAGAGAAGAGCAGTAAACGCCGTAAGCACCAGCACGTGCAACTATAAATAAAAAAAAAAAAAAAGAACAGTACAAAAGCCTCACGCCAACAGTTATAATAATAAGCTTGATGATATTTTATAAGTGATGGACTCGGCTTGGAACTGAAGAATCCAGCAAATTCAGTTGTAAATCAAGTAACTACTTTGAAGGTCAGGGCCATTACATTCTACTGTCATTAGGATCCAGTGATGGCTGATGTCACTGGAGCAATTGACTGGACTATAGAATAAATGAAAGGGCAGAGGGTGCTAGCAGGGAACTAAGTGAAAGAGAAGCCATGCATGGTGCCATAATGGTAAAGAGAAGGGTGATCTGAAAATAAATCATCATCAACAGTTGGATTAGCTGACACAGAGGCACTGATGATTTTGATAAAACTGTTGACTGTACATAGTATGTTGCTATGAATAAAAAGGAACTATAATAAAACTAAGGAAGGGATCCTCTGATCTTGATGAAAGAGACTTCCTGTTCTGAGAGGTAAAACACATGTAAAAAGAAGCATCATGTGTGTGGCACAGACAAGAGTATGTGTGTTTGCATAGCTTTCAGGGAGCCACTGCAGCAAATTCATGAGTTTGCATGATGCAAAGGCAATGACTGATGTACAGTGTTTTGGATGCAAAAAGATACATCAAAGACCCGAGAAGGTTAGTTAATTTAGGCATGGGAAGGGACAAATCTTATCCTTCCAGGCCTGCTTTGAATCTTTCCAACTTCCCTAAGATCCTACCACATGTTTGATTTCCTTTAAAATTTATACAGAAAATTTCTTTGGGAAGTTTAGGAGATCTCTCTATTTATAGTCACATCTTACATGGAATCTTCAAATATGATGTCTGTTCACTACCTATGTTATTTCATCTTGACTTTCTTCTATTGATCCTACTATTATGCTAAATAAAATGTGTGCATTATAAGTCAAATATTCTCTCATGTGCTTCTCTCTCTCTCATTTTTTCACTTTTTGATATAGAAACATTCACAAATTTGCATGTTATCCTTGCATAGGGGTCATGCTAATTTTGGACAATTCCAGTTTTGATAGATATGCTTCTTAAACAAGCACTATAGCTCTTCAGGGGGTTCTCTTTCTCTTATTTCTTTCATGTTGAAAAGGTTAATAGATTTAATTATTTTTTTTCTTATTTTTTTAGGTTTTTGAGACAGGGTTGCCCTGTGTTTCCCTGGCTATCCTAGAACTTGCTCTGTAGAACCAGTCTGACCTCAAACTCAAACATCCACCTTCCTCTACCTCCTGAATGCTCGAATTAAAGACATGTGCCACCATCATCCTGCTAAACACGGTTAAGAACTGCCTCCAACTCTGGCATTATTGGGGGATATCATCTGCCTCTTAATGTTTGGGGTGGTGAGCTTGATCTTCAACTCTATCTTATCTTTGTGGGTCTGCCAATCATGTTCTCTCTGCCTCAGTAACCAGTAAACTAACTAATAATAGTGTTCATTTCAAACCATGGTAAGAACTGAACACAGTAACAGATCTATCTCAAATAAAAGCTTGTCTTAGAAGCATGACATGTAGATATATTCATTAAATGTAAGACCTTATTTTTATTGTTTTTGTACAAAGATGTGACCATATACTTGACGATTGTTTTTCACTTTGGAAACTAAAAACAAGTGGCATGCTCATTGACTGATCACTAGTCAAACTTCTTCTAATTAGGCCACTGAAGCATTAAACTTGTTTGGAAACTTAGAAGCATAAATGTATCAGGAGAAAGTTCTTATCAGTTTCCTAGAGCTGCTGTAGCTAAGCATAGCATACTGTGGCTTAAATGACAAACATTTGTTTCTCTTAATTTTGGAAGGTAGACCTAAAAAAAGTCAAGGTGTGAGGAGTTCTGCTATGTACTGAGACTTCTTTCTTTTGCTGTGAGGTGGCTGCTTTCTTCCTGTGTCTTCATTGCATCCTCTTTCTGTATGTGTTTTGACTTAATCCCTCTCTCTTACGATCATATTGGATTGGCATACACCATAATAACATCTTTTAAACCTAATTCCGTCTTCAAAAATTCTATCTCCAAACTCAATCATTTTTCTAAAGCATTCAGACGTTACAACTTCAACTTATGAATAGTTAAGGTAGAGAGAAGCCCATTATGTCTCTGTGGTCATGAGTTTCTTGAGATGATATGTTAGCAATGAAACAGAATTAACTGAAAATATAAAGTTAGTGTCTGTCCCAGAGAGTCAGGTGGGAATATCATATTGTAGGGAAGGGCTTCCAAGAAAGACTAAGTGGACCTGTAGGGAACAGAGCACATTGCCTATAGCCGTAACTTATAGGTGCCTTCTCAAGAATGACTGCACCAAAATAGTTGTCAGAGACCTGCATCCCAACTCCTGGATGGCCATAGGAGCTAAATCATTACAAAGATATGGATGAAAAACGCTAAGTGCTTAGGCTGGTGCTATTTTTAAAGTCTGTAAAGTTTCTGAATCATCTTATGCTTATGTGAAACTTTCCTAAATTGTTTTGGGTCCTATTTAGTTTTATAGCATGAAAAAACTACACTGCAATGTGAATACAGTTTTCTTTCTTCTAAAATCAAATGGCTGTGTTTCAGGATTCACAAAGAATAAAGGCTGTATGTGGAAAGTAAAAACTAAACAATGACTTCTCCATGAAAAGATCTGTATCCCGCATGAATTACCTGGATCTTCCTTAAGCTGTTATTTCAACTGGAAAAGCACCAAATGAATTGAATCTTTCAAATTCTTCATACCATTCTACCTTTTCTGGACACGTTTCTTGCAAAGATAATCATGCTCAGTCTACTGCTTCCAGTTTTCTGGCCTGGGAAGAAAATCTCTCACTTTAAAGACTTCTGGTCATGTGCCTATGATTTTATACTGTGTGTGTGTGTGTGTGTGTGTGTGTGTGTGTGTGTGTGTGTGTTTGTGTGTGTGTGCGTGCAGGTGATCTGTGTCCCCAAGGGTCACATTGAAGCACCTAGGTTTTTCTGTGTCTTAATTTCTTTTCAACACATAGACGTGAGACTGTATAGTCTGCCAAGTTCTACTATTCAGCTACTGTGACACTATGCTAATAAATTATTTTATTTTGTTCAATTCCTAGTTATTCCAGACTAGCTGGATGCAATCCTTCATAACTATATAGTTCAATAACTGTATTATTTTATGGAATGTTTCAGTAAGAGTGAAAGGATACTCAGGCTTTTGGTGGGAGTGGGAGATTTACCAGAGATTCATACCACACAGCCAAGTCTCACTCGAAAGATTTATTAAGCTAAGTCACAAAATGACTCCCTCTGAGCTGGAACCAGAGACAGTGGTGAGTCAAGCTGGGACAGCAGTTTATATAAGGCAAACAGGAGCATTGACAAATAGAGGTGGAAAAGTACTGCAGTTGTTGCTGAGTCATCGAGGACAGGGGTCAGGGAACTACTGATTCCAGAGTTAAGCTAAGTTCAGGGCCTGAGCCACTTTGCATTTGTTCAACAAAGTTCATGAATTATTGTCGTTGCATATTTTATTTTTTAAAAGTAACAAGACACTACAGTAAAAAGGGAGTACAGTTGTAGAATATGCACAGAACAAAGGGGTGAATTTAACAGAAATTCTTAATACCTAAATCAGTGAGAAATAACAAATGTTCATCTTATTGAAGTTTTCTAAGCATCTTCCAAAGAACATGCAAGGCTGGACTGGTGGAATAGTGGAATCACTGTTCTGAGAGAGAAAAACTGTTCTGAAGGTTTAGAATGAGGATGGGTATGATTCATATGTCTTGTGGAGACAAGCTAGTTTAGAGTGAAGTCAAAAGTTGAAGAACAGTAGAGAACAGCTTGAAAGTAAAATAGAAAGATGCTGAACCCTGGGTCTAGGTGCATCTTCACAGCATGGGATACAGGCTTTATCTAATAGGTAATGAGGCTCCCAACCAAAGAGGCAGCTTGACAAACATGACATTCTGAAAATGAAGTACTACATCATGATGATGATTTGACTTGGGGGATGTTAAAGTTAAGAAGGCCTTGATTTTTTTCGATTGTGAATTTATTATAGTGAGGACTTGAGTAAAAGCATGAAAAAGGTGCATAAAGAGTCAAACTGTGCAGATGGAATCAGCACAATAGATTTGAGAGTGGCTTAGATAACAGAATTAAAACCAGTGGTATCCATCATGGTTTCCACATTCGCTGTCTACATTATGCTCTTCCCAGTAACAGAGCTGCTGTAACTAGGAAAGGGATGGCTGAGAGAAAAATCAATCCAAGCCTAGCTTAATGAGATGTGATTGGAGGACCGAGAAGAACAAACACAATGGCAGATGCAATTACAGGTCAGAATGAATGTCCTATATAAATTTATTCCAGTATGGTGAAAGCATAAAAAGGCACAGAAAATAATCATAGCACAATCAAGAAACTCACAAATGGAGTTAGCCGTTTGTGTTAAGACATATCCCCCCTCTCCATATCTTAAAAAATTGCTTTGAAAGTGTTGGTTTCATGAAATATTACCCCAAATTAAAACTCTCAAGAGATTCAAAATCAAAGTTTCTTGCTGATCTTCTGCCTTCTCTTTCAACCCTCATTCTTCCTTGAGGTAAGCCTTAAAAATTGAATTCTTCTTAGCCAACTTAGGACTTAGAATCCAGAACCTCTTTTTCAAGAGCAAGACTAAATGCATAGTCAATGTTGCAATTTCTCTATCTTTCTGAGTAACTTCTAGCCAGCAGGTCTCCCATTCTGCCCTGTCCCATACCCAGGAAGAAGAAATGTTATAAACAAAAAACCAGAAATTAAATAAATCAGTAAATCTTACTGGAAATCTTTAACAAATTCCCCCACTCTGTCAACTGCTATTAAAACATACTTTTCCTATCAAATCACATTTCCCAATGGCTGTCCACAAATCTTTAAACCTAAGCATCAAAATGCTTTACATATAATCCATCATTAGTTATAAGCAAAAATTTCTTATGGGTCTCTTAACATCCTGCCTTCTTATAGTAGAGGTGTTGGTTATGGCCTTTTATTATATAGTGAATAGATATCACTGCATTTTCTTAACCTTCATAAGTGAATAGCCTGGAGTTCTAGGTTCCATCTGCATCTCCATCAGGACAACACTCCTTGGCATTTGACGTCTTTCAATCCCTGCACTGTCTGATTTTAAGTACGCCATTGCCTCCAAAGACCTATAAGGTCAACTTTAAAGTGATAAGCATCCTCAGTAGCTCAGACCTTCCTGAATTTCATACACCCTTCCTCATGGAGTTTTCATACCATGAGTATGCAGTTGGAAATCATTTTGAAGTAGTTTGATTTTTAACAATAATTGTGACTGATATTCAATGATATGTAGTAAAGTGCTAGCATGCTTCTACTTGGCAGCTTTGTGGATAGAATTCTATGAAGATAATCACACAGCTTTAAAACATATCTGGTAATGTTACCTTCTTCATAGTGTTCTCTCTCTCTCTCTCTCTCTCTCTCTCTCTCTCTGTGTGTGTGTGTGTGTGTGTGTGTGTGTGTAAGAGAGGGAGGGAGGGAGAGAGAGAGAGAGAGAGGGGGTAAGGAGAGAGAGGAGTAAGGAGAGAGAGAGTTTTTGAGAGGGAGAGAGAGCTTTTAATATTTCTAGAGGACTTGAAGCAACTGCCTTCTCTCTTAAAATGTTGACAATGCCAAATATTATGCACACACACAATCTTCTGAATTTTACTTTAAATGAAATATTAAACCATCTTATTTTTGTATTGAATCATTTAAAACCTTACAGATGTTAGCTTTATTTAAAAAATAGTATGCTGATAGCTTCCCATATAAATTGGTTAACTCTAGACTTTCTCTTTCAAGAATTTATCTTAACTATTAAAAATAAAGGGACAATATGATAAGAAAAATGATTATTTGATTACCTATGTATACCCACAAAAATGCCCCTAAATACCTAATATTATGATTAAAAAAAAAACTATGATTGGAATCCCAAACTAATCATGCTTTGATGAAAATCTGACTAGTTCAAAAATAGTTCATGTGAATACTATGGTTTAAAAAAAATGATAAAGGTATGTGGCTAGTCATACCAAAAATTTTCTTAGCCTAGTAACAACTATGGACACCTTGTTTAATTTACATAGCTAATTGTAGGATTAATTCTAGGAGGCTAAATAGAAAATTAGATAAAAAGAAACTTTTAATGACATTCACGATAGGTTGAAAGTACTTTCTAGGATAAAATGTAAGGAAACCACTGAGAGAAGTTTGGGTTTATAAAGTCCACTTATAAATGCTGTGAGGAATCAGATCTGGTATGAGACTCATCAAATGGTTAAAGTGAATTTAACTTTCAGAGAACCTGCTTTGGGTTTGAAAGCATAAATGTTGTCAATCACACTAAGACTTGCCTAAATTCTAATGACGAAAGTCTCTAGTTCTGGCTTGTCTTGTTTTGTGTTAGTACATATATCGATAAAGGGGCTAGGGGTGCTTTTGTGAAGGCACCGTCCTTCGTGCTTAGAAAACCAAGTAGTTTTGAGTTTAAATAGCTAAGAAACATGCTTAGAAAGAGTAACAAGGTGATTGTATGCTTTCTTGTGATCCTACAGTCTTCATATGATCTTTTATATGACAGGGGGCATTGGATAGAATAGAATTACTTGCTCTTGTAATGGGCAGGTTAGATACCGACTCTGCACAGGTGTTTAATAGGGCTTGGTGGGAACTTAGAAGATGAGGTGGAACAGTAAGTCACTGCTTCCATCCAATCATCACTTATTGTGAATCTATGCCAATCTGAATCTGAGAAATGCTCAGCCAAGTGGTCATCTGAACACCATTCTACCTGGATGAGCAGTTACTCATGGAAGGTCTAGCATGGGATCTTTGGTCAATTATTTCCAGAAGCTTCCTTGTTGGCCGATGCTTTTAAGACCAGGTAACAGACTTCCTTAAATATAAATGGGAAAAACTCTGAGAAAAAAAAAATTAAATCCTATACAACTCTAAGGGGAATCTCAAAGTAATTAAATGTAAATGTATTAGTATTAATATAGATTGTGTCCACAAAACATGAAGCACAAAGGTATTTTCAGTTATTCTTCCCTAATGATGGTATAATTTTACTAGAGTAGCCTGGGTTTTACTCAACTCCACCAGTCTGAGACACATAAAATCAGAGTCTAAAACCCTTACCTGTCTTCTTGACTCCATCAGGACATCCCCTTTACCCTAACTCACAAACATCCCATCTTCAATTATGATTGTCACGCAAAGGACATGTGTATTTCCTCATGTATGTACATCTCTTGGCTGCCATGCTTGCTGCTTCTACCAAAGTCTCAGAGTCAGCTGTGATTTGCTTACTAACATCAAGGTCAATGTAACTTTCTGAGTCACTGCCTTTCTATGAGCTCATAACACTTACTTCTCTGACCTCCATTGTTCTTTCTCTTCTATAACCCAAGGAGTATCCATAGTCATACTTTATATCAAGAAACACACTCACTGTGCCTCTCACCATCTATATAAATTCTGGTGCCTGTGATCTCACACACTGAGCAAGCAAGCACTTAAAGGTTCCTACCATAAAATCATGTGAAGTCATCCTGGGATCACTTTGATTTTGCTTAAGTAAATTCATAATCCATACTTCTCCACTTTCCATTTTTCTGAAATTTGTCAATCAGTTTTGTAGAATGAATGAGAAAATCAAAGCAAATGACATGAAATCATAGCTTTCCTCAGCCAAGTTAAAAATATTTTAGTCAAAATATTATGTTGATATTAGCAAGGAAGACTTAAAAAACGGACCTGAAACATGTATTCAGGGGTATTATACACTAAAATGCACTTGACAATAAGTATGAGATGGATAAACTGAAGTTTGCTTTACAGTACAGCTACAATATCTGTGGTGTCCTTCTCTCTCTTCAGTGCTCCCATGAAAATTTTTGTAGTTCTTCATGAGTGGAAGTAAACCTTACTAATAGGTGCAAACAAAGCACAATGAAAAATAAGAGTGCCAGACTCACAGTTGGATTCTAGGATTTACAAGAAGAAAACAGTGCTCCAAGATGAGCCATACCAGCAGGAAGCTATGAGGCCTCAAGACTACTGAAAAAAAAAATCTAACAATGAAGCTTCTATGATAAAGGAGAGTTAGGAACATAAAATTGGACACATAGCTAATACTGCCTTGTATGATCCTGCCACAGAAACTAACACTGCAAAAACAGATCAGCCTCTAGATAGAACAGTGCCAGAATTTGAGAAATATTGCATGGCCTGAACCAAAGTGAATCCAGATGTATGATGTTCCATCAATTCAATAATCAGAAGAAATAGACATGTATCTCTGTGGACCTGTCTTCTTATGTTCATGAGATATTTTAAATTTGATTTCACATATATTTGTAGAAGACAAGAAGAAATCTGAAGGCTACCCTCTTAAAACTCCATCAGTGTCTAAGTATACAAAGGATGACTTATTTTGTTAAATCTGGAGAGTACAGTACCTGACAGGTGGCATCCTGCAAGATGGAGTTGCAATAGCTAAGTGTCAGAGAACTAGTCTCATTAGAGGAGTGCATACAGAATCAAGGTCTGTATATGGAAACACTGCAATGCAGCTTCTGTATTCTCAAAACTGTGATGATATATGCAATTTAGAAGCCACTTCAATAGCTCTTATGTGCAGATAGACAGACTGATAGACATAAACAGGTGATAATAAGAAATCGTTATTGCTAAGAGAAAGCATATTACTTCCATTTAAAAAATGTCATGATAAGAAACCATTATTGCTAAGAGAAAGCATATTACTTCCATTTAAAAAAAATGACATGATAGCTAAATTATTTCTTATTCCACTCCACCTACTCTTTGAGGAGAAGTCTGAATGAGACTAACATAATTTTCTAAGACATAATGCAATGGAAAAGCAACATGGAGGTCCCTGTGAGTTGTAAGTTCCTACAAAGGTGAGCATTTCATGCTTGTAAACACTTCACAGAGCTTAATGTAGGGTTTGCATATCAGGAAGCTTTATTGATTTGCTCTGTAACATCCCTGGATTTGCTTAGTCTAAATGATAAATCACCCAATTGAGGTCCATCACTTAACAAGGTAATTAATGGACATTTACTTCTTAGCATAACCATGACTAAAAACTCAGTGAACACTATTTTCAAATAAGATTAATTCATTGTATTTTCAAATAGTTTTAAAGTTTTTATTATATACATTTTTTTATTTAAGAAATTTTTTTATTCATTTTACATACCAACCACAGATCCCACTCTCATTCTTTCTCTCACTTTCATGAGTTCCTATGAGCCTGATTCAGTTGTCTTTGTAGATTTCTCCATCATGATCTTGACTCCCCTTGCTCATATAATCCCTCTTCCCTCTTTTCGATTGGACCCTCAGAGCTCGACCTGATGCTTGGCTGTGGATCTCTGTATCTGCTTCCATCAGTACTGGATGAAGGCTCTATGATGACAGTTAGGATATCCATCTTCCAAACCCACTCATCCCCCAGGATCTCACTGCTAGGAGATGTCTTTCTGTACTCTGTGAATATGTGTTGCTATGATTAATTAATAAAGAAGCTGCTCTGGCCTATAGCAAGTCAGGTTATTGCCAGGCAGGAAATCAGGGAGAGAGATGGGAAGAGGAAGGGAGGAGTCAGGAGTCACCAGCCAGACTCAGAGGAAGCAAGATGTCAAGGCAGAACTGAGAAACGGTACCAAGTCAGTGGCTAAACATAGATAAGAATCATGGGTTAATTTAAGTGTAAGAGCTAGTCAGTAATGAGCCTGAGCTAATGGCTGAGCAGTTATAAATAATATTAAGCCTCTGTGTGATTATTTTATAAAAGGATGTAGAACTGTGGGTGAGAGATTTGTCCCAACTGCCAGCCAGGTGGGACACTGGAAATCTTCCAACTACACCTTACTAACTCCCTGAGACACAGACTCCATCAGCTCCGATTAAATCAAGAAGTGAGTGACTGTTCTCCCAGTTGGTCAGCCCAGTCTATTATATACATTTTATTTTTCTAGAGAAATACATGTTAATTGCAACAACTTTTACATAATTCTCCTTCCCTTCCTCCAAATCCTTCATGTACCCCCTGCCTTGTTCTCTTTCAAATGTATGGCCTCTTTTTCTTTAATTGTTGTTACATATCTGTTGTTCAAATGTTAAATGTTCTTACAGTAAAAAACCCAGAGCCAGATATTGGGGTAAAAACTGAAAGATCAGAGAAGCAGAGCAAGCCACAGCCAACCTCACCTTGCCAACTCCTCAGCAAATCCTGTTTCCCTGAATCCTCAGACTGAAAGTCTCTGAGTCCTCACCCCTGAGGTTCTCAGTTGAACTGCTGCTTAGTTCCTGTATCCTCACGCTTTACTTACCTTTCTCTGTCCTGCAGTCACTTCCTGGGATTAAAGGAATGTGTGCTTCCCAGTACTGGGATTAAAAGTTTGTTCCACCACTGCCTGGCTCTGTTTGAAGTGTGACCTTGAACTCACAGAGATCCAAACAGATCTCTGCCTTCCCAGTGGTAGGATTAAGGATGTATGCTGCCACTGTCTGGCCTCTATGTCTAATCTAGTGGCTGGCTCTGTCCTCTGATCTTCAGTCAAGCTTTATTAGGGTATAAAGTACACAATATATCACCACACATATCTTTAGGTATTTGTGTGTATGTGTGTGTGTGTGTGTGCATGTGTATTCCTAAATATATAAATACAAATTGTTCTGTGCATATATTATTATTTTTACGTATATGTTCTTCAGGGCTAATCATTTGGTATTGGATAAAAATTTGATGTATTCCACCCGCTTCTCCATAGTCCCCTGCTGTCCTTATCCTAGGGTTGGGGCCTCTGGAGCTGTCCCCTTTTCATGCTAAAATGTCTAGTGTTGTCCTTGTTGCCGCGGCTTCTGACATTTCTCGAAGACACAATCTCAGAGCAAGTTCCCTGTTGCACTAGCCCTTACAACAGCTCTTCTCCTTTTTTCCAGTGATCCCTGAGTGGCAGTTGCATTGCCAATTGGTTGGCCTGTGATTCACAGCTCTGCATTTTGATGGGTTTATGATTTTTTATTATGGTCTCCATGTGTTGTGAAGAGACGTTTCCTTAACATGGGGTCAGAACATATATCCAGGTGGACTCTAGAGAATCACAACAATTTTTTTAAGTATCTAGAAAACATACTTTAAAATTCCTCTAGGGTTCACAAGTTCTACATCAAGTGATAACATTACTCAACTGTTGAATTTTGTCTTTCAATCACAAACTAGTATGTTTATCAAATATTTTCCCATCTTTGAGCATATTTTGGGACAAGACTTTAGATAACAAGCTATAACAATATGAACAATTAAGTATTTTCATATATTTTATCACATTTTCTTACAAAATCTGTACCAGTTTCTCTGCAACAATAATTATAGAAAAAGTCAACTAAGAAATGTTAATTTAGATATTTGTTAGTTTTAATAATTAAACTATAAGTTTAATAAATAAACTATACCTAAATCATAGAATATCTGGATGATTTAAAGATGCATTTTTAATTTTTATTATTTCAATTATATAAATACATGACTTTGGGAGGTGTTCTTATGAGGGCCAGTAGCCAAGCCAGCCAGAACAGGTCCTGTGATCCTCTGGACTTAGTGCTGCAGGTAGTTGTGAGATGCTTGACATGGATTCTGGGATGGTAAACTGGTCTTCAGCAGGAGCAGAGTCCTCTCCTGGAACTTGCCCAGGCAAGGGTATCATGTAGATTCTGAAGCAGAAGAAGGCAATGTGCTTTTTTTTCTACATTGTTAAAATTTTTCATTGATTTCCTTTTGAACTTCCTTTATGTGCCTATGATCCATAGACTCTATGAAAATATATTCAATTCCAATGTATTTTTGCAACTGTATTCTTTTTGTTATTTAAGCTTATGCTATCTTAGAGGATCTTGTTTTGATGATGCACAGATGTACATAGGTATAGTGCAGCCTTAACTATAAGCAGTCTTATGTGATTTCTTTATAAAGTTTCTATTGTAAAGTCAAACATGGGATTATTGAGAACAATGAACTTCTAGGACAAAATATGTCATTGTTCTGTAATTTAGAGAGTGAAAAGAAAATGATTGCTATTGTTAGGCCAGAGGCTTGACTATAGCTTTAAAAAAAAAAGCACTTTGTTTTGCTAAGATTGAAAACTAAACTTCAACAAAAATTAGTTTATTTTGAATCATAGACTTTCATTAAGTCAAAAGAACATAGGAGCTCTTTTGAAACATTAAAGTAATTTTCATCTAGTCAGAGAGCAAAATGTTCTTGAGCTTTTCTATTCCTAATACACTAAGTTATTATCCAACAGCAAAGACAAGAATTGAGAGGAAAATGATCAAAAGAGTAGATCTGGTATCAAAGCCACTGTCTGGCCAGAGCTGAGGTTTTCTCAAGCCCTCTTAGTGCAACAAGTATTTATCTTGTGCTTGATTGTTTCTATGGTCCCAAACTGCAATTCAATTCATATAAGACTCCTGCTCCCGAGACACCCATAGTCTAGTGAGGGTGTCTATTATAAACACCCTGGAAAGGCAGCAGGGCGTGGTGAAGGCTAATCTAATGGAATAGCTAGATTCGTAGGCCGGGAACAACTTGTACAGCCTGAGAAACTGGCGAGTGCTTTCTGTGATATATAGCATTCTCTGTAAATCTTCATGGAGCTTATTACAACAAAGTTAGCTTGAACTTATGTAAGGCTGAAAAATAATAATAAATGAAAGACACATGGGAGCTAGGTGTCCAGGTAGAGAAGAGTCTTAGGAATCAATTGCTTCTGTCTCAGCTGTCCAGTGGCAAAGTTTGTAGGCAGGTTATAAAACATAATGGACACTGTTGAGACAAGAGGAACAGAAGGATATACCAGTAGAAGCTTAATGTTCAGTTGTAAACTATACAATGTTATGGTGTTCATGTAGTTTGAGTCTTATGTATCCTGTAGCTCAGTGATGGAGTGCTTGCCTAGGTTATATGAGGCCCTAAATTCAGTTCCCAATACTTTATGGGGGATTCTTACATTCATCATAGTGGGCACTGCTCTTGAAGCTGATCAAGGAAACCAGTTTTCTCTCTCTTTTACCTTTCTGGCTATGAGATGAGTGATTTCACTTTACTAAGAACTCATGCTATGATGTGCTGCATGCTCGAAGTGATGAAACCAATCAATTATGGAAAGAAATCTTCCAAACTGTCATGCAAATTAAAGCCTTACTTTTTATAAGCTGATTATCATGGCTATTTGGATATAGTGATGCAGGGAAGATGAACACACTTGTTTTTAAGGTTACTCTCAGGGAATGTTCCAAACATAAAAAGAAGAAAGTATCTGAGTTTGAAGGTTAGGTACTGCAAGCTATACAAAAATAAGGACTGATGATAAATAGTTCTCAGACTCTAGTGAAGGGAAGGCTTATCTGAGAATTTTTTAATGGGATAATTTAAACTCAGATACTATGATCCACAATGTTCAGAGCAAAAGACAGGTACCTGGCCTCTAATTGTTCATCAGAAATGGATTTTTATTGTCTCAGTGCTTACATTAAGAATCAGAATTTCCCAGATCCTAGCTCCTAGACAAAGAGAGCAAGAGACTACAGAAAAGTCCATAAAAAATAAGTTTTCTTTAGAATCACAAAGTCAATGCAGAAGTGTTCCAAATTCTCCCCAGCTGTCGTTTCCCATTATAAATATCAGTTTCCATGAGGGGAACTTATTCTTGAGGCAGGAAGGCAAAATTGGTCAACTCAACATGTGTCTTTTAAAAATATTTCTACTCAATTATTGTTTGAATAAAGGGATCTCTTCTTTAACTACTAACAGCAGCACACAATGCAAAAATATATGCACTTCAAACCAGAATCCCAACTTTATGTCTGATGTCATGAATGAAAGAAAAACAGAATAATCTTCCACCCTAAAGCACCATCTGACGCTCAAACCAAAACAATTTGTACCTCGATTCATTTTTTTCTACATGGAAATAAAATAATACACACCCCTAAAAAGGGGGCTTGTAGAAAGGTACCAGCAAAACAAATGTAAGATGAAAACACAGAACTAGAGTGAATGACAGTTCTGAAATGAACAAATCAGGGAACCAGGAGAGAAGAGCAAATCCAGAAGCAGCATCTGCAATACAGAATTTAGGAAGAGCTGCTGTTTTCAAATTGAAAATGCCCATGAATCTTATTCTCCAGCAAACAAGGGCTTTTCAAAATGCTCCCAGCAGCTACTGCAATCACTCCTATTTCAAAAACTCCAGAGAGAGGCAGGGCAGACCTCATATGATGTGGAGCTGAGAAAGGAGAGGTCGTTAAGAAGAGATAATGAATGCAAAACAAACCACACAATTAACAAAGCAGCACACAGTATCCTCATCAACACACAAACCACACAGTTACACAAAGCAGCACACAATATCCTAATCAACACAAAAGATAAGGTGCATGGTTTGAAAATGCCTAGTTTTCTCTATATTTTATTTAAAATAGGCAACTTATCCAAAACTTCCCCCTTCCTAATGGCTGATTTTCTTTAGCCATGGATCAAATGAATTGGCTGGTAGCTGACTGATGCTTCTCAATCAAGGTAAACAGCCTAGGTCATAAAGAAGGGGTTTTATTTCTCACACAAAGACAGGTTCTCTCAATGGGATTCATAGTCAAAGGAATCATTTCATGTATACCTCATGAGACTTCTCCAGTCTGCCAGCAAAACATGTTCATAAAACACACTCAGAGAAAGAAGAGGCTTATGAAATTAAACTGGGTATTAGTAGATGTTAGCATGGACTCTGATGGGAGGTGTTGTGGTCTTAGTGGATGTTACTTTTTGCAGTGTGGACATTCATCTTACATCTCTTAATCCGACTCTGCAGAAGTTAAGTTATTCATCTAATGGTTCTTTTGGTGCCTCAGTAGAGCCAAGAAATGGGCATGAGATATGGATGTTAAGATTATCACTTTGGGGACAGTGATGAGTATCAAGCATTCCGATAACCACAATTAGCTTCCTTTCTGCAGGAAGCAAGGCATGGACAAGATCTTCCCCATTCGTCCAGTTCTTGGTTTGCTTTTGATTAATATGATGGAGAGATGGTTTCCCAATTCATTCTGAGAATGACCTGAAGATGACCTCATTGGTACATTTTCTTTATGACCAAAGGAATGACCTGGATGGAGTGAAGATTTCCTCTCTAGAAGAGTGGTGAGACTCTCAGGAAAATGGTGGCAAATTGAAAGTAGAAGCAGTTTCACCTGATTAATCAGAAATGAGAGCTTGTTCAAGCATAATGTTTTACTAAGTGTTTTGACCATTCCAGCTGTTTGGGTGTTAGACCATTTTATTTTCAAAGCTAACATTAGTCACTTTTGTAGGCAACTGCCTCTAAAGCATGCAACCTAAAATTTCAACCCATAACCCTACTCTTCTTCCCATGTTTTATTCTCATTTATATTTACTGATAATATGATTAATTATATATTTTCACTAATACATCTACACCTAGACTTTTACATCACTAAAGTCCCATAAAGAGACCTTTGTAATCAGACCAAGGCCAGAAATACTAGGAATGTTCTATAATGCTTGTCATAATTTATGAATAAATTCATGTCCTTCTAATGCTAGCCCTAATTTCTAAAGCTTTATGTGTGAACTAAAGGCAACATTGAAAATTAGTGCAATTAAAACTCATTTAAATATCAGACTTTTCAAGATAAAACCTTTCTCTTTCATATCAAGGCAACTATTCATGAAAATGACCCAAAATGGTAATAAAAGACATCTGTATCTAAACTCTACCCCAGATCTATCAATTGAATCAGAATCCACTGCTTTGGGACTCATAAATACACATGATAATAGGCTTTCCCACACAAATCACAAATATGCTATCATCAGAAAACTGTCAAAAAAATTTAACAAAATGTTCTTAATATTCTACCTGTGTATGATCCTAACAGAGAGCAAATGTTGGTTTAGTGCAAGTATGTAATGTGTACAGAATGAATCCCAATCTTACTGAGAACTTTAGACTCAGAAAGTAACAGCTAAAATAAGATCAACTTTTTTTCAATGTCAGGGATCAAACACAGGGTCTTGTACATGCTAGACAAGTGTTATACCACTGAACTACATCCCTCATCCTTAAAAAGTATTAGCATGTAGCAACAGATTATATAAAATACAGTTATTCAGATTTTATTTATAATTGATACTGAAACAAGTTTTTAAAAAGCATAAAGTTTTTAAAAAGAAAAGGAAATTGGTCTAAAATGTTTATTTTGACTATACAGAAATGTGATATTTTTTTAAAAATATCTTTAAAATTATACTAACTCAATGGGATGGAAAGATGGCTCAGCAGTTAAGTACATTGGCTACTTTTCCAGAAAACCCAGTTTTGATTCCCTGTACCTCCACAGCAGCTCACAACCATCTGTGACTTCAATTCTAGGGGATCTGGTGCCCTCTTCCAATCTCTGAGGGACTGTACTCATGTGGTACAAGCAAAGCTCCCATAGACATAAAATCAAATAATTATAAAAAGAATATATTAAATGAGAAGATACACAATAAGAGACATATTATTTTTACAAAGTAAGGTTTTAGAATTAACAACAATAAAAATAAGAAAAAGAGGAAAAAGAAGAATGAAGATATTAAATATGACAAATGATGTATCGGTAGATGTTAGCTTTGTGTTTAAGATAGCACATCAGGACCAAGGCTCCCAGAGCAAAGCTTTTTTTTTTTTTTAAATTTCCTCATTTGGGGAAATACTTGCACTTTCTCCCCTCCCGCGCTTTTTTTATAAAGAAATTTCCTATTCACTTTACATACAAACCACAGATTCTCCCTCTTCCCACACCTCAGCCTTCCACACAATACACCCCGCCCCATCCCCACATTTTTCAAATCAAGGTGTCCCATGCGGAGTCAGCAGAACCTGGCACACTCAACTGAGGCATGTCCAAGCCCCTCCCTACTGCACCAAGGCTGTGCAAGGTGTCACACCCTAGGCACTGGAATCCAAAAAGCCCACTCATGCAGCAGGGATGGATCCTGATCTCCCTGCCTGGGGGCAGAACAGAATCAAAAACATATGTATGACAGACAACACAGGGTGACTTTGTGTCTAAATGAATGGGCCAAAGGTTGTTCGTACTTACATATTAAGAACAATTATAATTTTATGATTAAGCAAACAAACACTTGCTAGCAAATGGTTTTTCTCTGTAAAAACAAAAATAAGTGCTCAGTCGGTAAAAGACTGACTCAAAATCCTCAGACTTCCTGTACTCGATTTCACATCTCTTAGAATCTTTCAAGATTTTCTACAGAGAAAAGCAGAGCCTGGAGGGTCAGGAGGACTTCAGAACAGTCAACTCTTTCTTACAATTAGGCATCTTCACTGGTCCTTAAGCCCAAAGGGAAAAATATTTCATTTTAGCAGGACAGCATGTCTGGAAGACAGGAGAGGCTATGCTCTTTACAGCATGCTAAAGAGAAACCCCTTTTCCCTAAAATGTCCCTCCAGCAGACAAGCTGCAGTCACTCATTTCCGCTGAAGGACAGGCCAGCCTCTGCCTGAAGTACCAGGGCTTTAGATGTTGAGTTTATCAATTCAATTTCACTCAGCACCATTCAGTGCACAGATTACTACGTGGCAGGCACTCCTCGAGCTTATGAGACACAAAACAATATAAAAGGCATTAACTTCTGCCCTTAAGCATTTTATAAAACAGCAGGGAAAATAAAATCTGCACACAGATAATTACACATAGAAGGTATTAAGAAAATCCCATGAACGTTGTCGGTACTAGTGAAGTTTTCTGATGATCACGTTTATATTATTCAGGGACCACTCAGTAAATTGGTTGGGGGACAGAGATATTTGAAATAGATGAAAAAGTTGCAGTCCTCAGTTTTCTTGGAAGAAGTCAAGAACTGATATAACTCAAAGGTATTAGAGCCGAAATACAGATGTTAATATGCACACATAGAGTTGGCATAGACACAGCCAAGTCCATTTATTAATTTAGGGTAAAATAATCTCAGAAATTTGGGAAATTAAATACCTGTGTTACCTGCTTACCACAGTCTGCAGCATGAGGTAAGGTCGTGAGCAGACTCAATGAACACTGAAACAAGTCACTGCTTTTTAAGAATATAATGAAAGGAATGCCAACTTGACGCTGCTGAACATAAGCCTCTGTCTAGAACAGTGTGGGTTGAAAGGCCGCAGATTCTTTGGTGAAATATAAATTCACCAGTGAAAACACCTAGAGTATAATAATTAGGGCTTCCAGAGCTAGAAGTGTAGGTGAGTGGAAAGTGCTTGCCTAGCACATGGGAGGTCCTGGGATTGATCTCCAGCACTGCAAAGGAGAAAAGATAAATATGTATTTCTGTTCACAATGCTTCACAGAGTGCAGATCTTTTGATCCCTTTGTTCACGAGGCTTCATTTTTTTCCTTCAAGATTGTTAATATTGTTTGGTAGATTGGACATACCAGCAACTACTTGACCCTTTCCACATTTCCTTTGTTATGAAAACAAATATTTAAAATAATAGACTATAGTAGTGTCACCATAGTGTTTCCTAGATAAACATTTTGGTTTTTTAATCTCAAATCAGGACAAGGATATTCACTCACCCATGTCTTTTTGTTAGTTTTGTTTTTTTGAGACAGGATCTCACTTACTCCTGATTGGCCTTGAAAACACTGAGAATGTTTTTAGCCGAGAATGACCGTGAATTTTTGACATTTCTGTCTCTACATCCTCTGTACAATGCTGGGGATTGAATCCTGTGCTTCATGCATGCGAGGCAAACACTCTTATACCAACTGAGCTACAACTCCATCCTTATCCACAGGTCTCCAGTATCAGCTCCTTTGATGTGACTCAAGAACCCAAACACAGGTAAAATACACATACACAAACAAAATTATGTTGTTCAAATGAAATTCAAGTTTAGCTGTGTTTTAATTACCTGATTTTGTGTAGCAAGTAAAAAAATACTATTAATTAGGCAATTGAATCTAAACTATTGGTAAATTTACCTGGCATGGTAAGTAGAAATGAAAATTTGGAAGATCTTAAATATCATAGTAGGAATTTTAAAAACAACTTCAAGAATGTCATCAATAATATTTCTGGTAGAAAAGAAGAATATATTAATTAAATTGCACACCTGGAAATAAAAGACTAATTACATTCTTTTAAATACTTTCAAGTATCTGTGTGGGTGCTTCCTGAACATTTCTACTGAACTTTATCTACCCATTTGTGTTCTTTATCTGTAACAGGTGGGAACATGAACACCTTTTTTTAACTCCAAGGCATATATGGTATCAATTTGTTGACTTGAATATCAATGGCAAGTACGTTCACATCGAGTATATTTTAGTCTATATTCTTCAGACTTTTATTCTAGGCACTGATAACTAGTTTGTGGATTAAATATACTCTTCTTTTAATCACGGTAATTTTATATTAATATCAACTTTATGAGTGGGTATACACAAATAGAAATAACAGGGATCAACATGCCACTTCCAAAAAGAACTGAGAAATACAAACCACTCTGTGAAACTCAGGAAATACAAGGCCAGCAGGAAGATTCCTAAATTGAAGAAGGGATGGTAAGGTGTATGTGCGGATTGATATTGTTGACTAGGCAGGATCTAGAATCACATCACAGAAAAGCTTCTGGGCATGCTGAAAGATTTTCTAGATTCCTGACTACAGGCATATAATGTTTATGACACTGTTTGAAAAAGTTATAGAACCTTTAAGAGGTGCAGCCTTGTGAGAGAAGACACATTACCATGAGCAGGCTTGCAGGCTTTGAGGGTTCATAGGTTTATACCCTGTACCCCAACTTCTTCCTCTCCCTCCCTCCCTCCCTCTCTCCCTCCATCCCTCCCTCCCTCCCCATCCCCCCTCTCTCATTCCTGTGTAGGAATGAAAACTTAGCATGTGATCAATTAACTCCGGCTCTGGCCTCCATGCTTCCATGTCTTAATATACTCTATCTCACTGGAACCCTAGCTAAAATAAAGTTTCTTCCTGGGGTTATTTTTTGTTATGGTATTTTATCACAACAACAGAAAAGTAACTAATGGATAGTGATTCAAGGCCACCTTGTTACTACTGAAAATAATGTGCTTAAAAGCTTCTGTTTTCAGTGTGGGGGGAGGGGTTGGGAGAGTGGGGGTGGTGTGTGTGTGTGTGTGTGTGTACAGAATGTATATTTTAATTGAAGAACATAAAATTTACGATAACATATATAACATATAATCCTATATACATTATGTAGAAATTTAAAAAAAAAATGTTAAAATAAGCAGATTACCAGGGGATCCAATTTGATTCAGAAGATATATCCAAAATTTAAATCAAATGAGGTTTCAAAATAAACCAAATTTAGGTATTACAGACATTAATTTGTTAAATCTTTAAAAGCATAAAAATAATAAATGCAATACGCAAATCATTAAATCCTATGTGTAAATTACAAACACAAAATTTGAAAAGAGATACTTCCATTCTTTGAGTCTTTAACTCACTGGATCTCTGAACGGAATCCCTACCTTCAAGCTAAATTACAGATACTCTTTGAGATTTGTCTGTAGTTTACACAGCTTTTTGTTTCAATGATTCTCACACTGTCTAAAAGTTTATCTTCGGCTCCCAGAGCAGTCCTGTATTTACTTTTTTGAGCCTGGAAGCATTTTTTGATATTCTTCAGAGCTTTGAAAACAAATGCTTTTTCTCCCCCAGGGGAATTCACAACATCTGCTGAAATAGCTCAATTCTTCTTTACTTTAGAAGATGAATTCAAAGATGAAAGGGTATGATTTTTCCTAACCACAGCACCAATGGAGACTCCCTACCACCAAAGATCAGTCATTGGAAAATAGAGTTCTTGAGGATAGAGATGACTTCTCAATAAAGAGAAAAGGAAAAAGGCTGATACATGTGCATTCATATAGACAGAGATGTAGATATAGATGAAGATGCAGATGTAGATATAGAGGATATAGATATAAATGAAAAAAGAGGTGGAGCCAAACCTATACTAAGACAAATCAGTTCTCAAGGAAAGTTTTTAAATTTTTAATAACAACTTATCTGGAAGTCGATCAAGTCAATGAAATGCAGAATAGGCATAGAATTATGGCTTTAACTTCAAAATCTCCACTGTGTGATGCACTTTAAGAATAGGCCCAATACATTCCAGTTTTCAGTGGTGTCTGATAAGAAACCCTGGAAAACTAATTACTTTAGGAGTATTCTCTATGATTAAAGTGAAGCAAGCATTTGCAGTGGAAATTTAATTTATCTGTCAATTTGTTACACAAACACAGATTAGTTTAGGTGCAATCATAGTGATATTTTTGTCTTTCTGCTGTAGTGGGAGCTATAGTCACAAGATCTATTTTCATGAATAAAACATCACTAGGTCATTTTCAATGTCATTTAGGGTAGCAACAGCAAAAATTGCCTCTGGGACAAAAGAGGCCATTAAGTGAAGACACCATCACCTTGGTCTCAGACATTGGGAGTTATCTGCTGCACCTAAACAAGAAAACTCTATTAAAGCTAGTTTCCAAAGGTTATATTAACTGCCTGTGAGCCTTGAAACAGAACTGATTCACCAGTCCATGTTTTCTGGGCTTACAGCTCCTGTTAATATCATTTCTTACAAAGCTAACAGCAAAACACATGCACATAGGCATGCCAACATGCAGACATGACTTTTCAAACAGTATTGAACATAGAATACCCACATCTGAAAATTTAGAAAACCCAGTAAGAACTGTAAATAGCAATAATGGTAACAATAAAATGACTAAAAAAGGAATATAAATAATCTTAACTTTGGCATTGTCTTCCATTACTTCTATTCATAGTAAAACATCAGTGAACATTTTTCAAAAATCTGTACTTCCTTGAGTGACTCATCCTTAAATTTCCAGTGTACTTTTTCGTTCGTTTCTCTGGTTTAATGGGAAATGCACAGCTGGGGAATGTAATAACCACAAAGCCTACTTTTCTTTTCTACACCAAACAAACTGCGTTCTGTTGATCACATTACTATTCACATAACCAATTAATCAAACTTTGCAGATTTAAAAGGCATTCACCCAATTTCTAAATGAACTCATTTAATTTACATATCAGATGCCTATTCTGTGTTGAATTGTGCACCCTGAAATGATGAGCTAATTCCAGAACTTAAAGGTCTGAAGCGTTATGGAAAATTAGGGCCTCTGCCTGGATAATGAAGTTAAAATGATGTCATATCCTACTAAGATACTCCTAATGCCATGACTGCCATCTTTATATAGGGAGGGAGGTGTGGAGACACAATCACTCACAGAGGAAGAACGGTCGTGTGAAGCTAGAGTGGATTTGGAGAGATGAACCTACAAGCCCAGGGCCACAGAGGATTTCAGTCACAACTATAACTATCACACGGATCCTTCCCTAAAGTATTCATGGAAAGAAACAAGATATGCCGGCTTATGGGCTCTGAAATTGTTAGGACGTTTATAGTTTGGTTTTGTTTGCCCCTTCAGGTTACTGGTTTTATGTCAGAATTAATTAAGGTAGTCAAATTAACTAATTATTAAGCATGGTATGTTGGTTAGTTTTAAATGTCAACTTTCCACAACCTAAAATCACCCGAGAAGACAACCTCAATTGAGGAATTGCTTGCATCAGTTTAGGCTGTGTGTAAGTCTGTGGGGACTGTCTTGTTGATGGATGTAGAAAATGAGGACCTATTGTGGGTGGCTTCATTCTCATCATCCATGCTGGAGTAGGGTGTTGGTGATGTAGCTGTCTTCTTTGACTCATTTTGTTTTGCTGCTTTTCTTTTTTCTTTTGGTTTTTCGAGACAGGGTTTCTCTGTGTCATTTTGGTGCCTGTCCTGGATCTCGCTCTGTAGACCAGGCTGGCCTCGAACTCACAGAGATCAGCCTGGCTCTGCCTCCCGAGTGCTGGGATTAAAGGCGTGTGCCACTGCTGCTTGACTTTTTTTGCTTTTCTAAATACCTCTCACCCATATTCCTTTAAGTAATCTCAGTAAACTCATTAGTGCATCATGCCGGACTTTGGTGGTATTGTTACTTTGGTCTGTTGCTTCCTATCTCAGGTAAGTAGACACTTATTTACCCCTACCAAGGAATAGCATCACACAACAAGGTAATTTGAAGGACCTGATGCCATCCAATCAATTTTGTTTTAACGTATGATGAATATTTTACTGGAATATTTTACTGCATCACCAACACCCTACTCCAGCATGGATGATGGGAATGAAGCCACCCACAATAGGTCCTCATTTCCTACATCCATCAACAAGACAGTCCCCACAGATTTACACACAGCCTAAACTGATGCAAGCAATTCCTCAATTGAGGTTGTATTGTTCTTCTTATGATGTATTTTGATTATATTCTTTCCCCTCCCCCAACTCTTCCCAGAGCATCCCTATCCTCCCAACTTCATCTCCTCTCTCTCTCTCTCTCTCTCTCTCTCTCTCTCTCTCTCTCTCTCTCTCTCTCTCAGAACATAAAGCAAAAAAGCACACAAGAGAATAGGGAGTTTATTTTGTGTTAGCCAACTTCTCCTGAGCTTGGTGCCTGCCCTTGAGTGTCAATCAATCAATTTTTGTGCTGTCTTCCTGCCTCAGCCTTATCAGGAAAGCAACTTTGAAGCTATTCGCTCCTTTTCTCTTTGTTTCTGCTCTGTGCCACACACACACACATAAGTTTTTAAGGCAAGAGTTTGAGCTCACATCCCAAAACGCTACAGGCAGATCCACCCACACCCAATATGCCAGTGAAAGAGACAAGCAGTGTTAAAAAGCAGAGAGGAGATTCATTCAACATGGCCACATGGAGCAGAGGAACAAATAAAGCAGTTCAGTTCTTTTGGGTATTCATACGGGGTTTAGATTTAAGTAGAGGGCAAGGAGTATGGCCAATTGAGGAGTTTGGGTCAAGGTGAAGTCCTACCTGTTCGATCTCAGGCGGTCCATATATCCAGAAATGAGCTCATGCTGGACTATCGAAGGATTTCTAGCAGTTAGATAAATGCCAACATTCCTTGTGAACTTGGGTAAAGGGTTCTTCATCTGCAAAAGGAGTCATTTCCTTGCCTCTGGCAAAAGGGACATGGCTTTGCACTGACAGGTACCTGAGGTTTCATATCAAAGCCCATGGTGGCCTCTAGGATCCCTCAGTACCTTCTCATGAGAGCTTATTATACATTTAAAAAATGCTAGCATCCCAGCCCTTCTCACCTCACATCCCAGCTCTCATTATACTCCTGCCCTAGTCACTCTTTCTCTCCCCTTCTCCCCCCTCTCCCTCTCTTCTCTCTCTCTCTCTCTCTCTCTCTCTCTCTCTCTCTCTCTCTCTCTCTCTCTCTCTCTCTCTCTCTCTCTTTCTCCATATTCTCACTATGTCTTACTATCTTACCCTTCACTGTTTCTTGGTATCTCTACTCTTCTCTCCTGCTCCCCTACTTCTCTAACCCTGGCCATATCCAGTCTACGTCTTTTCCTCCCCACTCTGACTCTTCCAAATAGCTCTGCATAGTTTCTCTCTCATAGGCACAATAAAGTGAAGCAGCCGCTTCAGTAGTTTCTTTACTGTGCCCCCTCACGTATACTGCCCATCACTGACTGACACACTGTCTCATCTCCTAGCACTGCACAGTGGTCTCAGGAGTTATTAAGTTGTTAGTCTGTTAATTATTGAAGATGTATCTTTGCCCTCCTGGGTGAATTTCCTCATTTAGAACAGGGAGGTGTGTTTCCTTCTCGGTTCTTTTCTTCATGAAGCATAAGAAGACTGAAGAGTAAACGCTAGGAACAATAATGTATCTCTGTGCCCTCAGCGAAATTACGGAAGTGCAGACACACAGTAAGGACAATGGAGCTGGGTTTTCAGCTTGCTTTCAGTCACTTTGGGAATCTGAGTAAGAGATCAGCACTTGTCAGAAAATCTGCCTCTGAGTGTCCTACAACGGCGTTTGCTCAGCTCAGGAGCACACTGTCTCTAGAATAGACACTATGCACACAAAATGAATGTGGCTTTGGGTGAAAAACAAGGTCTGTTCTGTGCTCTCATTTTTTTCTTCGATGATAGTGAGCACACCATTGCTTGTTTTCTGATGCCAAACTTGCAATGGTGAAGAACAATTCTTGATTATCTAGCTCTGTCTTGAGCACAGACTCCAGTGTGGATCTTTGCCATTATTCTTTCTTATGTGTAAATATACTCTTTTCCTTATATCACGGTCAGGTTTGGACATGAGAACTCTTCTTCACCACTCCCCAGAGAAAGCATTGACTGTCAGTTTGCATCCAGGTCCTAAGCAAGGCATCATGTGACTTCCACTACATCTTCTTGTATAGAAGAAATGATATTTTTCTAATGTTAGGAAACAGGAGCGTTTTATAATACTTCCTATGAGAAAAGGATCTATAGAAGTAAGTAGTATCCCATGCTCAGCCTGTGGAGGCCCACAATCATCTTTGTGCTACTACAAGCTCTTTGCTACATCACCTCAATCATGAGCAGCTGCAAGCCCTTGCAAAGAACATCTTAGTGTACAGGAATCCCCTTTGCATTATGACTATAACAAAAAGATGCGGCTCTTAGGAAGTTCTACTGCCTTAGCCGATTTCCTCTTACCTGATTCTCTGGCAGTCTTACTCCTGCCCTTCCTCTTCTGTTCTTGCAAAGGTGAAGTAGGTCAGGTTTCCAAATCCCCTTGGAATGGCTTGTCACAGTTTGAAGTTTAGTTCATTTGTTTGCTGTGAGACCTCTGCAGCCCAATGAACCAAAACAATGAAAAGTTCAGCTTCAAGACATTATGCTGCTGTTTAAAATTGTCTGGTTGGGAGCTTCATTCTTTGAGAGCTTTGTGCTCCTTTAGGGAAAGCAGAACTCAAGGCATTTTTAATGTTATAAATATGGTGTTCTGATGCACATTCATGGATTGAATACATTCTTTCTATTGCACATGGTCATTGAACTAGATAAATTAAAAGCAATAGAGTACTTCAAGTTGGATGCAGAAAAAAAAATGGAGGAGAATGTATGGTGATGTATTGTGTCCCCCAATATATTGAGTCTCCTAATAAAATTTGCCTGGAGACCAGAGAAAAAATCAGCCACTATATAGAAGTCAGACAATAATAGCACATGCCCTTATCCTATCAATTGGCAGGCAGGGATCTGTCTGGATCTCTGTGAATTCAAGCCCACACTGGGAACAGAGCCAGGTGTGGTGGCACATGCCTTAAATTCCAACACTAGTTAACCATGGAGGTCTGTAGGTCTGTACAGACAGACAGGAAGTGACAGAGCTGGGCAGGAAGAGGGAGTGATGTAGCTGGACAGAGAGCAAATCAGATGGCAGAACTGCAAAGCATATAGATATAGGAGAGGGTAGTCAGGAAGTAGCTCGCTTTTGGAAGCTGCAGAGTTGGTAAGGTAAGGTTAGCTGTGGCTTTCCGTGTTTTCCTGATCTCTCAGGTTTTCACCCCTATATCTGGCTTTGTGTTTTTTATTTAACAAGACCATTTATAAATTCATCTACAAGAATTGTATTGGAAAATACTATTTGTTCTAGGATAGGGAATAGGCTTTGCTAGATATTGGAAATTGGAAATTCTTCCTAGAAAAGCAAAAGTTTAAATTTTGTCAAAAAAAAAAAAAAGAGAAAAAGAGATAAGAAAAGAATAAGAAGCAGAGAGAGAAAAAATATAATGCAGAATAATTTTGATGTCTATTCATGGTCCAGAACTGTTGAACTAAGAGTATATCATCGATAAATGTACAATGATTTCAGTCAAAAGAAGTTTAACACAGTTGCTTATTTTTTGTTTATTTGTTCTTTCTTTTCTTTTTACAGAGCTGGGAACTGATGCAAGGGCTGTGCACATACACCATTGTTATTAACAGCAAAACTATGAAAATAAGTTCATGGTTCAACAATATCAAGGCATTCAAATAAACTGTAACATACCCACAAAACAATTCCATAGACACTAGATATGGAAATAAAATTGGTTTTTATGTTTAAAAACCCACATAAATTAGGTATAAGTTGAATATATGTATATGTACTTGTAACATGGCTTAGAAGAAGAGAGAGACCTGTTAATTACCCCCATAGCTGTTTTACTTGTTTTTAAATTATGGGTGTATGGGTGAAGGCAACAGCATTTGTGTGGTACCTAACTGGGTGCTGGAAATTGAACTCTGATCTTATGGATGATTAGTATGTGCTGTTAACCGCTGAGCCATCTCTCCAGCCCCATGTCCATAGTTTTTAGGCTATTGTTGTTTCTACCTGTTTCAACCCATAAACACAATTCTATTGAGTATTGTATTTTTTTAAATGTATTTCTAATAGTAAAGCCTTTAGTAGTATACCTACTATAAGAACCAAAAAAATGTGTGAGGACATCAGAATAAAAGTTATTAGAGACTATTGTAGAGATAATATTACTCAAAAATAAAAATAAAAAAAGCAGGGGGAAGGAGGAACAGGGGAAGGAGGAAGGAAGTACACCTTGGATTCTGTACCTAAAGCTGAAAGTAAATTTGCTCTGATCTCTGTTTCATTCCAGAACTTCAATTTTTCTCTGAGTTTGTAGCAGGTTCCGAAAATATAGAAACATGATGTGAGACTTGCAGTATTCAGAACATAGAAAGAAATACATGCTGCAGGAGAAATGGGGTTATTACATTTATATTAGGATTTGAAAGAAATCTCTGGGCCCTTCCTAAAATTAGGCATTGGGGTATCAGACTACACTACATCCTCCCAGCATCCTTGGCATCTGGATAGTGGAGTATAATAGCACCTTCAACAATAACCTAGTAAGAAGGAGAGCCACAATCTGCAGGGTTTGGGATACATTTACATGAACACATTTGTGTGGGGTGGAGAGGATGATTTCTGATGAGAACAGGAAGCTTTCCACTTGAACTGGAACTCCTGCTGTTCTGGCTGACATTGAAAATGGGTTTTGGAGTAGAGGAGGTTAGGCAGGTGATGCTTTTCGGTGTCTGTCCATTATAGCACTTCTCTGGATTCACTTTTGTCAAAACATTAATAACAAGTACTCGCTCCTGTACCTATGACACTCTGAAGTACAGCTGTCCCTCACAGGCTTCTGAGTGGCAAGCACCCTGCATGGAGGCCACAGATGGTTAAACACACTCTCTAAATGGAAGGGAGTCATGGACTGGAGAATAGGATCACACCCTCACCTAGAACTAATCCTGGCTCCCCTCAAGCAATGACCTGTGAAGACCCTCCCAACCCCAATTTTCAGCACTGTAGTGCCTGCAGCTGTAACCTGACTCCAGAAACATTGTAAAGTCAAAGCAACCAAGTGAAGGATCTCTAAGAAGAGCAACAACCACAAAGTTAAAAAGAAGGGCAGTAGCAATTAGCCTTAACCTTCCTAATAGTAAATAATGCCCCTTTAAGGCATTCCTTCCTCTGAATTTAGAGGCCCAACAATTAATCAAAAGGTAAAAAGAAGTCATTATCCTATTGTTTGAGAAGTTAGGTACATAGTGGATAAATGATGTAGCACCTGAAATGATGAAATGGTTTTAGGTTTCTCGATTCTTTGGTTTTTTCCTAACAATAATTAAATGCCATGTCTAGCTGTCAATTTAGTTAATTTTCTTTCGGAGAAAAAGGCCAGGCTGACTGTGTGCACCACCGTGTTCTCCCACTTACTCTGGTCAAGGAGTCTTTGGGTGGATAAAGAAAAAGGACACAGTAATCAAGACCAGTGAAAAACAAATGATGCCTCTGTTGTATCCTTGTTTTAAACTGAAAAATTTTTTTTCCAGTGATCCTGAACTTCAAAACAGGTTCTGTACAAACAGTAGACATATGATTCTATAAGAATATGTTTTTAGCATCTGGGTTATTATCGTCTCAGAAAAACAAAGAACAGCCACTAAGGGATCTGTGCCCTGTATTTTACTCTAATGAGGTGATAAGTAACATGACTGAATAGTTCCCACAGAAATGGGAAGGCTGTGAGCAAGTCAAAATGAGCCCACATCTACCTGTGTATTCTTGGTAGCTATAACTACAACAGGAAAGGAAGAGAACTTCTTAAGCACAGGGAAACATCTACTTGAAAATGAGGGTGTAGACTCATGAGGCCCATCTGTTGGAATTGCCAGATAAACTATAGCATGTCCAGTTATACTTTAATTTTAAATAAATGGCAAAAAATCATTGAAGTCTGAATATACATCATAAACTATTAAGAATATGTCTTCTTACATTTTCTTAATTAAACCTAATCAGCTTTACTTTTTTTTTTTTTTTTTTGATAGACGTTTATTCCCCAAATCAGATGTGTTAGTCAGGGTTCCCTGAAGGAACAAAACCAACAGAATGAATATACATTAAAAAGTGGTATTAGACTGGTTTCATGTTATTGTTCTGAAGCAGTGCTCAAGAGGCCTTGGTTGGTTTGGACTAAGGTGCCCTGCAGAGAGCGAGACACGCTGTGCTAGCGCAGCAGATGCCAGAGGAGCTGTGGAAAGTTACTCACATGGCAGACAATGGCATCCACGTGGAAAGGTTTTATTATTAAAGGGAGGGAGAGAGAGAGAGAGAGAGAGAGAGAGAGAGAGAGAGAGAGAGAGAGAGAGAGAGAGAGAGAGAGAGAGAGAGAGGACCTTTTGGCAAGAGGGAGCGGGGAGAGAGTATGAAGGGGAAAGGAGGAGGAGTTTTTTCTTAAAGGGGACTTTATATAAGATGACATCAGGACTGGGCCAGTCCCAAAGGGGCAGGCCCCAAGGGGCAGTTCAGAATACTAACACTTAATCCATAGGATCTTCACCCTGGAAAGGCAGAGAACTCCATAGCTGCCCAGTCCGTGACACTAAGTGCTTCATCAGTCCCAACCCGGTGCTGAAGAACCAGATAATTCTTACAGAGGCACATCTTCATTCTACACCAGAAGTCCAAAGATGCTGGATTCTAATATCAGAGAAGCAATGCAGCTGGCTAGAGTGGCAGGACCAGGGCAGCTTTGCCCAGAGGCTTGTCATTCCGTGGAGTCCAGATCCAGTCAGGCTGACAACCAAGGCATAACACCATGGGGTATACTCATATTTTTAAGTGTTGTTCTCTGAAATCAAAATGGACCTGAGTGACCTGCATCTTTATTTGTAAAATAAGGCAACCCCTATCCTTTTTTCTTTTAACAGTCCAGAAAACAATCCAATGAGCTATAAAGTTGGAGTTGCAAACTATATATATATATATATATATATAGGCTGGTGGTGCAGGTATCAGCAGAAAGACAGTTAAATAAAACACTTTTCTAGCAGCTTCTTTACAAAGAAAGTGAACAGAACATTTTGACAGAAATAAATCAGCCATAATTATGGTTGTCCTGACTTTGGCCCATTTTATCCGCATCTCATCCCAAGGCAAGGACTTCCACGAACTCTCAAAATGAGAAAGCAAATGTCTCTTCTCCTTGCCAAGTAGTGAAGGAGCTTGAAAGTGGCTAGTTCTAACTGTGAGAAAGAGACTTAGTCCCGGAGTCCCAGAATGGCTCGGTACAGACAATGCTCTACTGAGCATCTCTAGATTCTAGCTCAACAAAGAGAAATGGGGGCCACTCAGACGTGTTAAGTCAGGATGGAAAAGCAAAGGGCATTCGAGCCAGATGTTAAATTGAGAAATGTGTTTGCTTTGAAGCGAATCATGCCAGTGTTTTATCCTGTGAAATTAAAGTTTGGAGGAATGAGTCCAGAGGGACAAGGAACCCTAACGTAGGTTGCAGCTGGTTTTTACTGGCTAACCAATTATGATTCAGGATTATTGCCTCCAAAAGGTGCAAGTGCCCCATTACCACTCAGGGGGAACTCAGACATAAGTTTTGTATGATTAAGAACCTTTATCAAAAGTATCCCCACTGGTTTACTGACTCCTTCGTCTAGTGTATCCATAATTAATCAACACTAAAGAAAAGCCTGGAGGACCTTTGCAATCTATTAACAAGAGCGCATTGTAATTAAACTGAAGTCGTTTCCATCAGTGCTTTTTTTTTTTTTTTTTTTTTTTTTTTTTTGAGGGGGAAGGAGGGCACATAAATATTTGAAAATAAGACTTTGGTAGCTAAATATATTTAAGAAAACTTTGTGAGTTGGGAAGAATAAAGGTTGGCTTTACTGACTGCTTCTAGGTCCCTTCAATGTGATTTTTGTTCCAGTTTGACAAAGCACCCCTTTTCTTGGCAGCCTGCACGAGGCCACCCTGAAAGAAGCAAATGCCTCCTGAGGGACATGGTGAATGTCCTAAGAACTGAACACCCAAAACTTATGCAGAACTGTTTGCCTTTTAAAAAGCTGTCCATGTGAAGAATTTTACAGAAGGTCAGAGACAACCTGCAAAGACTAGGTATAAAATCCAGTGGTCAACAAACCCCCATCTGATGTCCTTTATCAAGAGAAGGCTCTTGTTAAGAGCAAATGAAACTGCAGTCCTCAGGTCTCCAAGAAGAAAATTCATACTGACTCAAAAGGAACAGTGGCTGCCCACTGGGAAGCATGAAGAAACTGATGAGCTCCGGAGAAGGGATATTCAAAGCTGCCTTTACTGGCCCTGAAGGTGAAAAGAAGCTCTGTGGTGATATATTGTGTACTCCAATAGAATTTGCCTGAAGATCAGAGAATAGAACAAGCCACTAGACTGAACATAGGAGCCAGGCAGTGGTGGCACACACCTTTAATCCTAGCACTTGGGACACAGAGATCTGTCTGGATCTCTGTGAGTTCAAAGCCACCCTGAACTACATGAGATTGACTCAGTCTAGGAGAGAAACAGAGCCAGACAGTGGTGGCACACACCTTTAAAACCAATACTTGGGAGTCACACACCTTTAATCTCAGCACTTGAGATTTCATGCCTTTGATTGGGAAGTACACTCACCTTTAACCCCAGCACTAAGAAGGAAGTGATGGCTAGGTGGAGAAAGGTATATAAGGCATAAGGAGACAGGAACTAAACTCTTTCAACTAGAGGCTTTTCAGGCTCAAGATCCCTAGAAGAAAGACATGGCAGTGGCTTGTTCCTTTGTCTCTTTGATCTTTTAGCATTTACCCCAATATCTGGCTCCATGTTTTTTGTTTTTATTATTATGAGACCTATTAGAATTTGTACAACAAAGCTCCTTCTTAAAATAGTGTTACTTCATCAATTGTAACTACCTAGTGAATGATGACATATGATGCTGACAACATCTAGTTCAGACCACAGATTCAAAAACTATGAAACTAAATAGCAAGAAACAGGCTAAGGAGATGGTTCTAGAAGTATGGTGCTTATACCATAGAGTTTAGACCCCAAGTACCTCCAGAAAAGCTAGGAAAAATAGTGTGTACCCACAATTTTAAAACTGGAGAGACAGAGGCAGGAGAATCCTTAGGGCTTTCTGGCCAGACAGTCTAGCAAACAGTTGAGCTCCAGGCCAGTCAAAGACCCTAAACCAGAATATGAGTTCGAGAGTGATAGATTCTTGACATCACCCTCTGGCTTCCTCATATACCTGCACACACACACACACACACACACACACACACACACACACACACACACACACACACAGGAACACCTACACACATAGACAACATAAGTACAAATCAAGACATGTAAAAAGTGTATAAGTTCACTTAACTGAAGAACCATAGATTTGTGTTAGACAGTTTCTGGTTTTGTTTGTTTGATTTGTGTCCTGTTTTCATTAAAGCACATAACAGAAGCAGAGATATGAAAATAGAAGCATCTGATGAAGCTGAAGAGTCAGAAATCACACATCAGAAGGGTTGTGGTTGTTGTTGTTGTTGTATTTTATGTATCTAGGGGCAACCATTTTCCACTATATTTGAAGAATAATCTGCCTAGCAAAAATTAAGTGATGAGCCATGTCAAAGATCTACATTTGAGATGTCAAAACCATTGAGTCAAATCCAGTCTTCAAAAGCTGAGTTTACAGTGATTTGCTTTGTTAAGGCAGAAATAGGGCATGGGCTAGTGTTTCCCCATAAGGAAATATGGCAGTGAGTGGCACCCTCAAAGATTTCAGTCCCTTTGCTTGCCTGAATTATCAGGACCTTTAGTCCTACACATGTTATAGTCCCTGTTCAGACCTCTAGCATCAATACCTGTGGGCTTTACCTGGACAGTGGCTAGTATTACAGCTCTCAGCCTGGGTACTGAGACACTTGCTCCTGAAGACAGGAGCACTTCTCTGGCTCCTTGGATCCTTTTTTTAGGTCTCCATTCACCTATTGACTCTAGTTCCATTCCTTTTTCTCTGTTCTCCCTGACTGTTCCTAAACTGTTGAGTTCCTTCAGGTGCCAATAGTCACTTCCCCAACAACTCGTGGTATGAGCCTCTGTTGGAACAGTACCAGAAGGCCAAACCAGAAATTGAGTACTACTGGTCATAGTTGGGATCACTTAGGTGTAGACATTCCCCAGCACCTAGGCACTATCCAGCAGGTTCACAGGGGATCCCTGGACTCACTCAGCAGGCAGTCACTGTGGCTTAAGACTGTGGATTCTTCTGGTGTCAGTCTGAAGCTGCTTGAAATTGTCATCAGCCTCTTAGCCTAAGATTTTCCCCACTGCTGCTTCACCTGTCACTTGTCAGTTGTGGATGCTTTGTGCTAACAAGATAGATGGGGAATGGAGAAACTCTGCCAGTCACACACAGGACTATTTGGGATCCCAGTGGAGGACACAGAAGTGTAAGAGTCCAGCAATAGTGGCACTTAAAAGTGGAACCAGCAGGTGTCAGATTCCCATGGCACATGTCATGTGGATTCCTTGTATGATGGTGGAATCTTCAGCTATCAAGCTGCTGTACGTTGCTTCCACCCAAAGGATTCAGTCTGCGAGATACATGCACGATCAGTAGAAGTTGCCCACTGCACCAGACCTCTCCCCAATGCTGTCCTCTACTATTTCTTCTCCAACTCAACCTGCACTACAAGGAAAGGCCATAGCGGGTGGGTAACACAGAAAACTGTCTCCTGTCCCCCAAATTAAGTGAACCTGAGCAGCATGCTGGTGTTTCAACCAATCACAGTCATTTAGGCTTGTGTTTTGGACCCATCAGGACTTGCCACCATCTCACAGCCTTCAGAGTCGCTGCCTCTCTTGTTCAAGTAGAAATAGTCCATTGAAGCTTGTGATGAAATATCCCTTGTGGGGCTGTATCTTCAGAATTCCAGAAGGTATGGCCATCTTTCATGTCATCATATTGAAGCTTCTTTGGAATGTTCAAGATGACTAGCTGGTACAGGCATGAAGGTGGTCTAGCTGCCTGTTTGACTGACAGACTTTCTGTTCAAAGGAGGTCTTACATCCAACAGCTGATAACTAAGTAGTTAAATCCTCCCATCCCCAATGTCTTTGGTCATTCAAAGGAAATTGGATATCCTTAAGGGTGCTTTCTCCATAAACTGACAAAACTGTAAGTGCTGCCATCCTAACGCATTTCGACAGTGCTCAATCATCAGTGATTTTTCTCCCCACCTGCCCAGTCACGGCTGTATGAACGAACACACACTAGCTTGATGGAACGAAAAAATTATATGGAAGAGGCTACTCTTGGCATGTCGGGTGGCAGCTGACTGTTGGAAGACAGTCGCAGTGAGGTCAATGAGAACAAGGATGTTTTCCCCCACAGAAAACTGCTGCCCTGTGCCTAAGCCTCTCTGAGACCAAAAGAACTGTCCTGTTCACCCATAAACCTTGAGTAATAAGAAGCACCTTGGGTTTTCAATCCACTGAAATTAGATTGGCTTGTCACATGGCAATTGCTAACAGACACAGAACAAAGGTAAACTTAAAAATTAAATGACTGGAACTTCATGTCTTCTATGAAATCAGATGCCATGAAACATATTTTAAAAGCCCATTCAGCATAAGCCTCATGAACTGGACAAGCGAGAGAAGTTCAGCTAAAACAAAACAAAAAAAAGACTCTCTTCAGGAGTTTCAAAGATGAAGGAGCCAGGAAAAAGTGCAAAGTAGACTTATCTGGGAGTAGACTTAAGTGAGTATCTGTTCCACAAAGGCCCAACGCTTTTACGAATAGATCATTTGTTACTTTTCTTGTTGCTATAGTCAAATACCTGAAAAGGAGTGACATCCAAATGTCACTATCTGGTGGAGCAGGGGCCAGGCTGAGAAGGGGGAAACAGAGCTGTATTTCTTACAGCATTGCAATGGAGTTATTCCTCTCATAACACACACAACACACACACACACACACACACACACACACACACACACACACGTACTCACTCACTCACATGCACATGCTGCTGCTGTTACTCAATGATAACAGACTTCCTATCTCACAATTCCAGAGATCAGAAATCTCTAGTTTTATCTATGGGCTGGTCCAGGGATGAGCAGGAAGGCTCCAGCGTGGGAATTGGTTTGTAGCCACTGCCTGATTCTGGGTCTCCTTGGTCTTCAAGGCCACCCACTCTTCTCCCTGCTTTTCATTGTGTTAATTTTCTTTGAAGGACCATCTTTTCCCTTTTTTGGGGAGCTCTTTCGAGTGTATTAGGTCCATCTAAGCAGATAATACAGGATGTTCTCTAGACTCTAAGATACTTAATTTAATCAAAACTTAAAAATTCCCTTTGCCATGTAAGACAGCATATTCATGTTTTAAGAATTAAGACATAAAACTCTCAATGGAGCAAAATCTGACTGCCACAGAGCAATAATAGGAAAAAATATTTTGAATACAAATTGAATACTAAGCAAGACAGTGCTTATTTGTAGATTAGTGAGATTTGGATTGTTTTGCCCTTCAGTAGAAAATAAAACAAATTATGGTAATGGTTTATTAATATAACTAGTCTTAAAATAAATGTACCTCCATAATTCTGTTGATTTTTTAAATTAAAAATTAATTGCTAAAATACGTCTATTTTAGGAGGCACTTTGAAAGGAGACAGTTTGAAACTTTACAAAATTTCATAGACAACAAAAATATTTTCTCTACTAATGCTTTGACATGGGTTGACTCATGACTCAATATGCAGTGATAAAGTTGTTTTGAATATCAGCCCAAGTGAATAAATTACTTGTAGCCTCTAATAAAAGGAGAGAAGACATAAATCTGTAAGATACTTTTTGCTTCTCGTATATAAATTGGTGTGTAATATCTCCTGGAATTTTGGCATTTGAATAATGTCAGTTCTATAATTAACCTGTGGTCAATTTATTCCTCCTTTTTTAGAACAAGGCTATTACATCAGCACCAGAAGAAAGACACATGATCCATAAAAACCACCTATTCAGGAACCATTACTTCTTGTTTGAGGTAAATGTAGAATAGATCCTAAATTCTTAAGACTTCCTGACCCTGAATTTCTTATATCCAAGATATGATAGCAAATTCCCTATACTCATCAGTGAGTGAGAACCAGAGGTTCAAATGATGAGACGATCAGTCAAGCTAAGGGCACATAATGTTTAGTACACTTGCTTATTCTCAAATTCTAGAGTCCTAGTAGAAAGATTTTGGGACCCAAAAAAAAGATACAGCACTATGACTTGAATTTTTGTGTTCTCCCAGATTCATGTATTAATTATTATCCTAACCCCCAGGTGATGATATTAAGTGGTGGATCCTTTGAGGAAAGGTTAGGCTTGCGAGAGCAGATTTCTCATGAATATGATCAGTGGTCTTATGGAAGAGAACTGGCGAGGCTCATTTATTCCCTTTTTATGTGAGGACATAGCAAGAAAAATGCCTTCTTTCAAACAGAAGGATAGCTAGCTCTCATCTGGTAGCAAATCTGTCAGTGTCTTGACTTTGGACCTCCCGGTTTCCAGACTGTGAAAACAAGATCCCCGTTGCTTATAAGACATTTGGTCTATGGAATTTCATTACTGTATCTTGGGCAGACTAGATTATACAGTCTGCTAATGCTGACTGCGTCTCAGTTCTATGGATGTGGGAATGTTTATTCCAGCTGCCACCTTACCTGAGGCATTATAGAAGAGAACACCAGTGTGAATACTGGCACAAAATGACTGAAGCTCTGTAAGTTTTGAGAGATGGAACAGAACAATGAAGTTGAATGTGAGGGCTATCACTGGCCTTAGTATCGGAAGTTGACAAAACCTTCCAGGAAGGGTGATGCCGTACAGCAGCTTGAGGGGGTGTGATTTGGTAGCACACTGGTTTCTAGATCATACTCTGTTTCTAAGTGAACACAAACAGATAAAGAATATCCCTTTGGCCTCTGACCAGCCAAATCTATTTGAATACCTTATATTTAACCTGACATGATCTTTTTAAGCTGTTTGTTTATTGATGAATAAGTTATTTCAGGGTAGGTAAAATTACTTCCTTAATATCAATAAAGAACATATATTTTGGGTCATCAGAGTACATGGTCATGGAGGCTTACCCTTCCTTCTTAACTCTGTCACATTGGTGATAGTCTTATCCTGCTTTGATATTTAATTTAAGATTTTTAAGGAGAATACAAATAGACATACTAAAACAGGAGGGGAACAGTATTCTGAGAATCATATAAACCGGGATAAATCAAATGCCTGAAATGTACCATTATCTGTACTACATATAATGTAGTAAATAATAGGTTGCATAGATGGAGATTAACTTACTTTGTATCTTTTTCACTATGAAATATTAAAATTGGAACCACCAGGGTACCACACCAAGCCTTGTACTCCACAGTGCCACCAGCTAGCTCCTTCCATTTATGCATTTGTCCACAACTATAATTTGCCATACTGCTTTCCTTTGAGAAAAGCACTGGAAGACTTTACACCCATGAGTCCCACTGTGTCAGCACAGGCAACTGGCCTGTGAGAAGTGTGAATACCAGCAGTGATACAGAAGCAAGTGTCAGGGAAGTACGAGGGAGATAATGTACCTTAGTGAGATGAGGCATGTGGTCAAGAAAGAAAATAGTAAGTTAGAGAAATTTAGAGTAGAATTATGCAGAATAAGATAATATGCAATAGGGATATAAGACACTGTAAGATTGATAAAACTTTTGGATCATGACCCAGATCAATAAGTCCAAGAGTTATTAATTGAACTTATTAGTTGAATAAATTTCACATTTTAAAGGTGAAAATGCCAGTTTTTGCTATTTAACCCTACCTCTTTCTTTCCTTTCTCCCTCTTGTAAGTGTTGTGTCTACTTAACATATACACACAAAAAATATGTTACTTGGGGAATACCATTTTGCTTTATAAGGCAGAGCAAGAAAGTCAGCCCTATGGTATAGCTGATAAAGGTTAAATTCCTCAATTATTATGATCTAAGGAGCCAAAATATTTGTTCTTGACTTGTGAAAGGTAAGAAGATCAAACATATTAATCAGAAAACAGATGGAATAAGTAACACTGGCGCATAGCCACACTTAAGAGGTACAAAATCTTCCCCCGGCCATGGGCAATCCCTCTTGCCTGCCAGTGTTTACTTACAGGAGGAACAAATCTCACAGACTCAGAGAAGATAATGTGGGCTATGGAAGTTGGAGGAAAGAACATGAGGACAAGATAGCAGAGTTCATAAAACCTCAGGCAGGAAGGATATGAATAATTTTTGGTTTTCTTCCTTTTATTTATTTTTTTCTGTTGGTTTAGTTGGTTTGTAGATGTGTTGATCAGCATTCTTAATAAAAGAAACATTGCCTATTTCAAAACTGCAAAGAAAGTAAGTGTATAAGCTATTACCATGGGGAGTGCCATGTACTTGAAGTGATGGATGTATTAACTAGACCAGTGATAGAATTATCCCACATTGTATGCATCAATCATAATATCACTTCTCATAGTGAAAAGTTATATAATTGCATATTGTTAACTTGTAATTTTTTTTAAAAAAAAATGAGAGTCAGCATATGAACAATCATGTCCTAGAAAAACTTAGATGCTAGAATATTCTGGAACAGATTTCTTCTCTTTTCCACTGAAGAAAAATACTACCCCTTTCCTTGTGGAACTTGTCAAGTCTTCCTGTGATTCCTAAAATTCTAGCTGAAATTGCAGGTGCATCTTCCTGAAGGGAAGGTAATCAGACATGGCAGAGAACAATAGAAAGAGCCTGCATCCCCACAAAGTCCCTGACACTTATCAGCCAGGGAACTGCTCCATTTCAGTACATTTCCTCATGTTCAGAAATAGATTTTTTTTTCAGCAGCTAGCATATTTCGAGGCTAGATTTTGCTACATGCATCTTAAACACATTCAAATTAGGATCTACTCTTAAGTGTTTGGCGGCTTCATGCATCATCTACACTTTTATTTAGGCACACCAGGCAAGTGGAAATGATGTCAATACATGTAATGACTTATTCAAAAATGGAAAGGATGAAATTGGAGAGATGGCTCAACAGTTAAGAACAAGTGATGTTCTTTCAAAGGACCTATGTTTGGCTGACATTACTCATAGAAGATAGCTTGCAACTGACTATAACTCCAACTCAAGGGGATCTAACATCTCCTCTGGCTTCAGTAAAACTTTAACTCATTTGTGTGTGCATGTATACACACACACACACACACACACACACACATCACATAAATAAATAAATAAATAAATAAATAAATAAATAAAAACTTAAATAAAACCCAGAAAGGTGACAATATTGACTAAGAAAGAATGTAATTATACATGGATTAAAAAGAGGCATAATATGTCTTTTATATTTTTAAATAATAAAATTTGATATAAGATAATGTGTCTTAGTTAGGATTTCTATTGCTGTAAAGAAGCACCATGATCATGACAACTATTATAAAGGAAAATATTTAATTGGGTGGCTTACAGTACTGAGGTTTAGTTCATTATCATCCTGGTGGGACATGGCAGCATTCAGGCAGATGCGGTACTGGAGAAGAAGCTAATAATTCTAAGTCTTTGGTCCATAGGCAACAGGAAATAATCTGAGTGCCACACTGAGTGAAGCTAGAGCAAAGGAGACCTCAAAGTTCACCCCCACAGTGACACACTTCCTCCAACAAGTCCACACCTACTCCAACAAGACTATGTCTCTCAGTAGTACCACTACCTATGAAATCATGGAGGTCAATTATATTCAAACTGCCGCATTCCACTCCCTGGCCCCCATAAGCTTGTAAAAAAATATCATAATGCAAAATGCATTTAGTTCAACTTCAAAATCCCCATAGTCTATCACAGTCTCAACAATGTTTTATAGTCCAAAGTTCAAAATCTCTTAACTGTAATTGCCTGTAAAATCAAAATAAAAAAAAAAAAAAACAAACAGATTACATTCCTTCAACATTCAATGGCACAGGATATACATTATTGTTCCAAAATACAGGGAAGGGAGCAAAGCAAGGAAATACTGAAATAAAGCAAGACCAAAAACCAGCTGGGCAAACTCCAAACTCTGCATCTCCACATCTGAGGTCAAAACACTCTTCAGAACTACAATTCTTTTCAGCTTTGTAAACTGTAACACATTTCTTTCTCTTGGGCTGGTTCCACTCCCTGTTAGCAGCTATCCTTAACAGGTATCCCATGACTCTGGCATCTCTAACAGTTTGAATTCTCAAAGGTAATCCAGGCTTCACTTTCACAGCTTCACACAATGGTCTCTCTGGGCCTTCATTCAGGGACACCCCTGACATATGTCTGGCCTCAGCAGCTTTCCTTAGTCACAGGGGAAGATCCCATAAGCCTTTCTTTCATCCTTGGCTCTAAAGATAGAACCACATGGCCAAAGCTGCCAAGTTTTGCTGCTTGCTGGAGCTGGAATATGACCCCTTTGTTCAATTACATCTTCACCAGCTTTCTGTTTTTCATGGTTTCCTTCACTGCCTAAGCTTGCTGGTCCTTAAACTGGATCTGTAGGCCAGGCTGACCTCAAACTCAGAGATCCTCCAGTCTATGCCTCCTGAGTGCTGAGATTAAAGGGGTGCACTACCATACCTAACTCTTAAGCTTTTCTTTAATTCCTTTTCACAAGTTTGAAACTTAGCTGGGTGAGATCTTGCCCTGAGGTCACCACTCCCTTTATTCCATTTATTAATCTGGTTATCTCCTTGAACACAGGACTTAGTTCCATTCCACTTCCTGGTGCTCTCTTTCTCCTCAAAACTTACATTTTGTAATTTACCTTTCTTAACTTGCTCCTTTTCATTATAAATCTTTATAAACATGAACACTAGTAACCACATGACAAAGTCTATACTAGATTGCTTTGGGATTTTCTCTGCCAACAGAATTAATCCAAATATTTTAACTTTAATCTCAGGCAGACTTTTTTGTACAATGGCAAAAACCAGCCACATTCTTCACCAAAATGTCACAAGAATAATCTCTAGGCAACATACTAAAATCATTCTCTCCTGAAACTTCTTAAGCCAGGTCCCTACAGTTCAAATCTTCCATGCTTCTACTAATATGGCCCATCAAAAGCATTCCACTACTTTTGTAAGCCAAAATCAAAAAGTCCAAATTCCTCCAAACAAAAACATGATCAGGACTATCACAACAATGCCCCAGTACCTGCTACCAACTTCTGTCTTAGTTTGGGTTTCTGTTACTGTGAAGAGACACCATGCCCACAGCAACTCTTATAAAGGAAAGTATTTAATTGGGTGGCTTACAGTTTCAGAGGTTTAGTCCATTATCATCATGGTGGGACATGGCAGCGTGCAGACAGACATGGTGCTGGAAAAGGGGCTAAGACTTCTACATCTTTGATCTTCAGGCAACAGGAAGTAATCTGATGCCACACTGAGTGAAGCTTGAGCAAAGGGGACCTCAAAGCCCACCCCCACAGTGACACACTTCCTCCAACAAGTCTACACCTACTTCAACAAGGCCACACATCTTAGTAGTACCACTCCCTATGAGATTATTACATTCAAACTAACGCACAATGCATATGTGTTATTTGTCATTTCTTGTACACTCTAACTAAAACAGTTGCACACACCCAATTCCAAATTCTTGCAATATATTTGTATTAATTTTAGTCTTTAAGAAAATTTTAGTGTGTAACAAATTTAGATATTTCGATTAGAGATATTTTATAATTTTAAGCTAGAATTAGAGATGTATAGAGGACATTAAGTTCTTTTCGAAAGTTTCAGTGCAAAGAGACACAGAGATACACACAAGTGCACACATGCACATGAACACACACACACACACACACACACAACACACACACACACACACGTAAGGCTGAGTTGGCATTCTGTAGATCAGGTACCTGATAGATTTCTAATGTCTTTTTAGAACTGATTCAGTGTCACATAACAGCACATCAAGAGGAAGATTCCCAATCCAGGTGTCATAAATGAAATTCTGTGTGGCAGTAAACACAGCTTATCACAGTTTCTCAGTTTCAATATTCATATTTATTGACATAGCTGTATGCATGTACTGGACAGAAACTAATTAATGAATGAATATATTTGTAATTATTCAACTGTCAATATTCCAACAGCTGCATCTTTTAAAAGAAATGTGTATCTATTTGGAAAAAAAGCATGTGTGCCATTTTCCCTAGAAAGAAGTAAAACCAGATCTACTTGATTGCTCTATTACAAATTTGTGAATTAATGACAAAACAAAACAAAATGACACCTAGTATAAAAGTATTCAGCTCTCTGAGACTGCATTACAACCCATGTGGCCATTATTTCCCCAGTTGTGCCTTCTTATTTTGATAGGAAACTAATCAGATTACTTTCCCCAAAGAATGTCAGAAGAATGGACATGTGGTAAGACTCTTAGAGTCATTATGTAGAAGTTAAGCCCTTGAGTTCACTAATTATGGGAAAAAAACTTGTCAGAATCATAGTCGTTTTTAATAGTAAATTTCAACTTACACTACAAAATTTAATCCCCCAAGATTTGTTACTTTCTCGGCTGACGGGTGAAAATGGAATAATTAGGAAAGAAAAATGTGCATGATTTTCTGCCAGTTTTCTAGCCATGGATTGAAGAAGCATTGCCCAATAAATGCAACTCTTGAAGTTCAGCAGCAAGGCTTCTTATACTATGTTATAAACTCCACACAAATGAGTTGAACTAATAGCCTTCACTCCCCCATCACTAACCAAGCACACAGTTGTGTTAACATTGTGTCCTGCCTGCTGTTTGATATAGTTGTATTATGTCCACCTCCTGCTGAATTTTTGGCAAAAGTTATTTGAATAACTACCTGGACAGCTATTAAATTTTGTGTAACTTGACATCTTATAACTCTCAAGTGAGTTGTTTATTTGGAGATAACAAAAAAAAACGTAAAATAAAAATATTTTTATGATGAAATATAGTGTGCATTTTGTTATTAGTTTGATATTTTACTATATGTATATATAATTTTCAGATTTAAATTGGATGAGTCATATAATTAATGATTCAAAATATTCATCATCTCTCCCCCTTTATCCTTATATAAAATAGTGGTGCAGATAATTAATGGTATCTCAGTTTCTATGAAATGCAATAACTCTAGTCTCATAAATTCTGTCTAATACATTCAGACTCTCTCTAAACTCAAGGTGCATGATCATTTTTATGTTCCTGTATCATTTACTTAGGCTTTGAAATCCATGGCTTCCTTCCAAGATCTTCTTCTATGTCCTAGGTTCTGCTTTGCACAATTTTCTACATTCTGTTTACAATCTCAACTAAGAATTCAATAACTTATCTTAAGATATTTCCTTAGTTATTACAACCAGAAACACCACGTAGAGTCTTTGGATTAGTCAGGATCCTCTAAGGAACAGAACCAAGAGAACAACTACATAGTGAAGGGAACTTACTGGATTGACTTATACAATAAAATTTTGATAGTGTAACAATGGTTTATTCTCATTGGACAAGGTGAGAATTTAGCAACTACTCAATCCATGAGACTGGCTGGCTTAGCACTCCTAATCTGGCACAAAAGACCTGGAGCATTCTGGAGAGCTACTGTGTCTTGGTCCATGTTGGAAGGATAAAGAATCTTGGTTCTTATGTCAGTAAAGAATGGCAGCTACATAAATTCATCAGCAAGAGGTGAAAACAAACAGGCAAAAATATTCAACCTTAAATAGGATGTCTGAATCAAATCACCCACTCATCTGTGTTTCCTTTTGGTTATCTAAAAATCAACTGCCACTGGGAGTTTCATGGATGTTTCTTGTTGTCTACACAAAGGGTACATTCAGTATGGAAAACCGACTTATTTGTATTTATTTCCTTTTACTTTTTAGTACAGTTTTCAATGCAGATGTTGTTCTCATGTTTAAATCTCCTTTAGTCCCTTCAAATTACATTTGCTGACAAAGCTGGCCACAAAGCCTCTGAACTTTGTTGCTTGTATTCCCTTAATACTACTTCTTTGCTTGTTTCTTTGTTTGGGTAGTGGAAGTTAGATCCAGACATCAGATCAGAACTGGCCTCAATGAATTTTAGCAATAGATTTTCCTCTCTCACGAATGACTGCTCTTCGATTCATAGACTTCTATCCCCCAAACTCCATTTTATTTTATCTAACTCTGAATCCTAAGTTTCAAACTCTCAACAGTTAGGTCTATTCAAGAGTTATGGATCATGATTTCCAAAGTGAGAAAAGAGTATGAGGAAAAATGGAGTTGTAGAGAAATAATCTTCTGTAGTGTAAAATTATAACCACAGATTTTGCTGGCCAATAGAAATAATTATAGACACATAATTCAGGTGTTAAATTATTCATCCTACAAGCAAAACTCAAAATGTTTCTCTGCTTCACTATTTGACTTAATCAATTAATACATGATCCTAATAATAAAAATTCTAATAGAGGGTTTTGGATATCAGACCTTTTATACCACTAGATGGATTAGGCAGCTTTTGTATACTGAGCTGTATATTCTGTATACATAATAGCTTCTGTATAACTGAGCAACAGTCATGCTGAAGAGGTAGAAGACCAGGTAGCTGCCCAATTCAGGTAGCTCAGACAGCCCAGTCTAACTCTGGAAGCCTGGGAACTCTTGAGAAATGCCCATGGTGAGTGCAGGTGGAAAGGCTGAGCTGAGTTCTGATGCCAGCTGAGGCCTATAGCTACAGGTATGCTAACACAGAAGAAAACATAAACACTTGAATGCCCACAGCATTTTTTTCTTTAGACTTTATTTTCATCCGAGTAGCCTTTTGGAAGGCGCCACCCACCTTAAGGATGCTCTGTCCCCTCATCACTGTCCTATAAATGCCCTCTTTGAAAATGACCTGCAGACTCGTAGGCTCATGTAACTGGTTATGCATGTCTCTCAGTCCACAGAATTTAACAGCCTAGGCCAAGACCAACCATCACACTAGGTAAACAAATAATTTGTAATCTCTTCTGTTCCATTGATACAGTCCAAGCTCTGAATGCTATATACGATGTGGACCTAAAATCACTAGGCTGATTTTTATTAACCACTAAATCATATTATTGTGAAATATATCTCATGATATAATTTATCATGATATAATATATCATGATATAATATATATAATGAGAATGGAAATACATCAGCTCTGTCTTCACTTCCCAGCTCCAGGAAGCACATAGTGGGGAATCTCTGTAGGGACTTTTAACCTTTTGTTTATTTTTGCACAACTTCTCAGCCTTTCTTGCAATATCAGGGAAGGTATCACCATAGTGTCATGACATTGCATTGTACCTGTCTGCAAAAGTATCATAGGGACATCCAGATCTGTTAGCAGAGCAAGCAGCATCTATCCCTGCTTGATCCTTGGCTGTAGAGGACATAGAACATTTGGGAGCCATGGGTAATGAATTCATAGAGGTTGTACTGAGCCTCTTGCCTGAAATAACTCTTTCCCAAAAGGCCGAGAGCCTATGATGGGAGAGGTGGTCTTCAAGCTTGATTAGATGATGCCATCAAGGCTTCTTTTACGTTGAGATGAAATTCACAATTACAGCTGTGCTGATCTCTTTAGCAAGAAGCACCTCCCTTATTTAGTGATCATTTGCTTTCTCCTTGGAAAGGCTGAAGATTTTTTTCAAATCCTTCCACTTATTTTCCTTTTACTCCCACTTATTATGAGAGACATACCCAACATTCAACTGCAGTCCCCAACTGCAGCCTCATTTCCCAAGTCAAATCCACATTTTAGCAAGTGTTTGTATTAGCAGTGACCTCATACCTTAGAACCATCTTTTGTATGCATCCACTTTTTCTTCTGATTAACTAATACCACATACTGGATTATGTTTTAAAGAACAGAGATTTATTTTAGCTCATAGTTTTGGAAATCTTGGCCCAGGGACTTCAGCTCATGATGGCCTTTTGACTGGCAGAGTCCTAAGTATTGGAGGACATCTCACAATAGAAACTCCCCCACCCCCTCTCTCCTTTCTCATAGTGTGTATGTGTGTGTGTGTATGTTCCTGTCTCCCTCTCTTTCTCTTGAAAAGTCCTCAGTAATCAGACATGTGGTGTTCAATCTAATGGTTGTACCTAAACCTCATCATACCCAAGAAGTCCCACATCTAAAAGCTGTATTTGAATTGTTTCTACTCCATTGATGACTCACAATGCACATTAAATTTCAGTGTGAATTTGGGATTATATAAAGCAAAATTAATCTGTAGGAAGTATTCTATATAGAAAAATTTCCCCACTCTGCCTATTCATAGACCATAGAATGAAACAGAGATACCCAGTAGTCCAGATTGCTATAATAGAAGTGAAGCTATGTGAAAGAGAACATGGTTCCCTGGAATCAGAGGCTATTTGGCTGCCATCCTCAGCTACATCATCTAAACATGAGCCTCACAGAATTCACCTAGATTAACCAATACATAAAATCTGATCTCTCCATCCAGCTGAGATAGCTTTGGCTACTTGAAACCATGATTAATAACAACCAATATCAAATGTAAAGGAAATACTAAGGCTGTACACTTCAAAACATAAGCCAAAATGTTTTTATAGGAATTATGACCTTTACAAAAGCAGGTGACAGTTGGAACTTGGTGATCCATTAGTGTTTGTGATTTATTTCTGGAGAAGCACTCTGTTCCTTAGGTAATGCAACTTAAGGTTAGGGACGCCTCTCCTAGAACACAATTCCAGACCAGACTAAGAGCCGATTAGAGAACATAAAGTGACTTTTTTCCTTGTTTGTTATTTATTTTTTAATTAAATCAGAGTTTTGGGAAAGGTTAGAACACATAATATAAAGGAGCAAAGTGTATAGAACAGGAAAAGAATGAAGATCGGGTACCTGGATGTTGAGATTTTGATAGAGGTGCATGCAAAAACTATGTCCTACTTAGGATTACTGGGGCTTTAGATGGGTTGACTTCTGTCTTACGGTTTTATATTACTAGGAAGAGACACCATGATCATAGCAACTCTTACAAAGGAAACATTTAATTGGTTTACAGCAAACAATTAATAACTTAAAGTTCAGAGGTTCAATCCATTATCATTGTGGTGGGGAGTATGGTGGCATGCAGGCAGACATGGTGCTGGAGAAGTAGCTGAAAATTCTGTATCTTGCAGGCAACAGGAAGTTGACTGAGACACTGGGTGGTTTCCTGAGCATAAGAAACCTCAAAGCCCACCCTAACAGTGACACACTTCCTCCAACAAGACCATAATCACTCCAACAAAGCCATACCTCCTAATAGTGCCACTCCCTATGATATTATGAGGGACAATTACATTCAAACTACCACATTCCACTCCCTGGCCCCCATAAGCTTGTAACAATATCTTAATGTGAAATGCATTTAATCTAGCTTCAAAAGTCTTCATAGTCTATCTCAGTCTCAACAATGTTTTAAAGTCCAAATTTCAAAGTCTCTTCTAAGATGCATGCAATCTCTTAACAGTGATCACCTTAAAAGTCAAAATCCAAAAAGAAAAAAAAAAAAAGATCATGTATTTCCAACTTACAATTGTAGTGGGTAGCCATTCCAACTTGGATCTGGAAGTTCCAAGCCCCATTGAGACTCTGGCAACTGTCACGCCTATGAGGCGGGGCCAAAGGAGGAGTCTGGAGACCGAGACCTGAGAGCCGGGAGCAGTCCGGGTGAGTGAGGTATCGGGCTCCTGGCTCTCAGGTCTCCAGATGCCTCCCTTGGCCCCGCCTCGTAGGCGTGACAGTTGCCAGAGTCTCAACATACATACAATGGCACAGGATATAATCAAAAATGCAGGGAAGGGAGCATAGCAAGGAAATAATGGACTGAAAGGCAGCTGGACAGACTCCAAAAGTTGCATCTCTATCTCTGATGTCAAAATGCTCTTCATCTCCAGCTCCTTTCTGCTTTGTTGACTGTAACATGCTTCTTTCTCTTGGGCTGGTTCCACCATCTTTTAGCAGCTCTTCTCTGCAGGTATCTCACAACTCTGGCATCTCTCTCATCTTGGGTTCTGCAACGCAGTCCAGGCTTCAACACCACAGCTTCCTGCAATGGCCTCTCTATTAGCTCTCCATTAGAGACACCCTGACAACATGCCTGAGCTCAGCAGCTTTCTTTAGTCACCAGGGAATATTCCATAACATGTTTCTTTTATCCTCAACTCTAAAGCCAGAACCACGTGGTCAAAGCTGCCAAGTTCTGCTGCTTGCTGCAGCTGAAACATGACCTCTTTGTTCAATTACATCTTTTCCAGCTTTCTGTCCTTCACTGCCTAAGCATGGCTGACCTGAAACTTGCTCTGTAAACCAGGCTGGCCTCAAACTCAGAGATCTGCCAGCCTCTGCCTTCCCAGGGCTGGGATAAAAGGCGTGCCTCCACCACACTAGGCTCTAAACTTTGCTTTAGGTACTTTCCACAAGTTGAAAACATAACTGGGTGGGATCTTGCCCTGAGGTCACCACTCCTTTTATTCCATTTCTTAATCTGTTTATCTCCTTGAGCACAGTACTTAGCTTCATTCCACTTCCTTCTGCTCTTTTTCTCTGCAAATATTTTCTTTTTGCTCAGCTAGCTCTATTTCATTATAAACCATCATTAGAGTTACCACTAATAACTCCTACATTGTCTATACTAGGGTGTTTTAAGATATCTTCTGCCAAAAGAATTAATCCAAATCTCTTCACTTTAGCCTCAGGCAGACTCCTCAGAGAAGGGCAAAAAGCAGTCACTTTCTTCACTAAAATATAACAAGACCAGTCTCTAGGCCACATACTAATATTCTTCTCCTCTGAAACCTCTTGATCTCCACTGTTCATCAAATAACTCTTAGCACCTCTGTCTTCCATGCTCCTACTAATATGGCCCGTTAAGCAGTGCTTAAAGCATTCTACTCCTTTCTAAACCCAAAGTATCAAAGTCCAAATTCCTCCAAACAAGTATATGGTCAGGCTTATCACATCAATACTCTAGTCCTGGTACCAACTTCTGTTTCAGTTAAGTTTTTATGTTGCAGTGAAGAGACACTATGACCACGGCAGCGCTTATAAAAGAAACATTTAATTGGGTGGCATGCTTACAGTTCAGATTCAGTCCATTATCTTCATGGTGGGGAGCATGCCAGCATGTAGGCAAACATGGTTCAGGAACTGAGTGCCTATATCTTGTAGGCAACAGGAAGTCAACTGAGACACTGGGTGGTTTCCTGAGCATAAGAAACCTCAAAGATCACCCCACAGTGACACACTTCCTCCAACATAATCACTCCAACAAAGCCACATCTCCTCTAACTGCCATTCCCTATGAGATTATGGAGGGCAACTACATTCAAACTACCACAGCCTCCTTGTGTCAACTGAAAAAGAAACAACTGACCACTTTGCTGTCAGTTTTAAGTTCACAGTCAATTAAAGGCTGTTCTGTGTGGCTCTAAACTAAGGAAGAGGGTTTAAGACAGAAAACAGCTGACCAGATACATGACCTCATGTTCACCTTTCCTCTTTTGTCACCTTTGGACCGGGAAGGATCAGCTAAATGTATTCATTGCCATCAATGTATTCATTAGCTTTATGACCAAGTTAGAGCCCCAAATTGGTCTTCACTTTTAAGTAAGCAGTGATAAGTAATTTGAAGATGGCTGCCTAAAGTGGCAGATTTTGAAAGTTTTAAGCTACATTCCCTTCTAATTCCTAAGGTCCCTTCCTATCCCAACAAGCTGACAGAATAAGCCAGTATGTATTTGAATAAGAAAAAGCACATAGTCAAGTGACTGTACTGTGTGTATTATTTGCTCATAATTACAATCATTTCCGTATTCACTGAGAGTACTCACTGAGTTCTGACTGTGGTCAATACTTTGTACTAAATATCAGTGCTGCTTTTCTGCTTTCGTTGTAGTTTAAGCATCACAGTTTCAATTCCATTGTCACAGGAAACTCGGGAGCAGACACTTCAGTACATATAAATAGAAAAGCTAGAATCGTATTCTGTAAACTTTGAATAAATCCCAGAATTTAGACCTGTGTGTCTTTGATTTGGCACTCTTACAGACTGGTGTCAAATCTTTTGGTCTTGCACATTTTGATGTTTGTCATTTTAGAAAAACATCTTTCTCTCAGAGTGACATTTTGGCATGATCTTGAGCTACCACTAAGCAAGATATTGGACTTGTCTGTTAGGTCCCTTCTGGTAAATATTAACTATGGAGGGAAGAACCACCATGAATATAAGCAACACCATTTCCTGTGCTGAAGTTCTAGACTAAATGAAAATGAGAAAGTAAGCCAAGAGCTAACATTCGTCATTTGCTGATTCCCTGACTGGAGGTAATGTGACTAGGCTGATCAGTCTCCTACCACCACAGGTTTCCTATTATAATAGACTGTACCCTTAAACTGGGAGTCAAAACAAATCCTTCTTCATTAAGTCACTTTTGTTATGTGTTTTATCACAACAATGTGTAAAGCCACTAACACAGGTGACATTTTTAGGTAAATTCTTCTTGCTTAGCAAGCTAAGTCAAAAGTCCCTTCAGTAAATTCTCCTTGACTGATATTCTCCTTCAAAGTACTCACCCCAAGATCTAGGTGGTTGAGAGTACTTGATGCTTTTTCAGAGGACCCAACTTTGGTTCCCAGCACCCACAGGGTAGCTCACAAGCATCGGTACCTCTGTAACTCCATTTCCAGGGGATCTCACATCCTCTTCTGACTTTGAAGCACAACAGGCATCCATGTGGTACTCATATATACATGCAAGCAGAATACCCATACACATAAAAATAAATCTAATAAAAATCATACCAAAAACTAATTCATTAAATACTTTAATTTCATGTCTCTCTTCCTATTTTCTTTCTCCCAATATAACACATGCTCTGAGAAAGCAGAACTTATGGCTGTCTTGCTGCTAATCCACAGTGGCAGCACTGGTTCTAGAAAATACTAGTTGGGCAATTAATAAATGAAACTCACTCTGGTGAATGAGTGTGCTAGAAAGCTCAAGAACTGTAATCTCACATGGATGTGCTCACACATTTCCTTTTGCAAATCATTCCACTGGTGTGGGCCTTCTTTTCTTCACAACATGAAAATAATGAGTATTACTTAATCCTGAGAGGATGTCAAGCTGAATTTCTGATGTGCAGAGTTAACCATCAGAGAACATTGCATTTCCAATAGTACAAAGCATAGGAAGTTTATCCCGTTGGTTCTCAATGACAAGATTCCAGATAGTATCACTACTTCACTAGAGCTCTTAAAATCATCAACGTGATCTAGAACAGGACCCATAAACTCTACAGGTTAAAAAGTCAAGTATCCTTTTAACCATCTTGATCATTCTTATTTCGCTAATAGCGTATACTGCTTTGTTTAACCTTGTATCAAGCCCCAAAAATGAAATAAATAATTAAAACCTAAAGAAAAGAACAAAATTTAGTAACATGAACAACTCCTCCACTCAAAACACAAGAAAATCTCTAATAAATAGACACCAAATGAAAACATGCTCACTAACTCGCTTAACATAGAGGAACAAAATAAATCTAACTGGGGCTTATGTATGTGTATGATTTGTGTGTGTGTGTGTGTGTGTGTGTGTGTGTGTGTGTGTGTGTCTGTCTGTCTGTGTGTTTGTGTGTGTGTGTGTCTATCTGTGTCTGTCTGTCTGACTGGATTTGTGTGCATATGATTATTGCGTGAACTTTTTCTGAGAAGTCATGGATAAACACCAACTCATCCCAGATAGGGCTTTAAGGACAGGTCAAAGAAAAAATTCCACATACATGTGTAGCTTAATGAACCAGTGAGTTCCCTGAGTTTAATTACAGGAATATAAGCGAGGAATGGTGTCTTATGGAATTTGCAGTATAACAATATTTCTCAAGCTTGGCACATATAAAAACCAATCATGGAATTTTGGTTGACATTAGATTGTAGTCTGGCAGCCCTTTGTTTGGCCTGAATTTCTACCAAACTCCCCAGTAATGTCAACACTGATGGCTCATAGATCACATCTAGAATATCAGTGTATTAGTGATTATTGTAAGGAAAGTTGGGAGAAATAAAATACCACATACTTTCATTGTAGTCCAAATGGAAACTAGATGTAAAGGGAAGTTAGACAGAAAATTTACTTGACTCCTACTCTTGTAAAAATTTGCCCTAACTGTTGTAGAATATTATTTTAAGGTGTGTTACTTTTGTTTATGCTCTAGGATATTTGTTTATCAAACACAAAGATGTGTTTGATTCAATAAAATCCACCTGTGGTCAGGAGGCTGAGTTGGTAACTAGCTGATAGGAAGTGGTAGGGAGGAGCCATGTGGCAAAGGATTTTTAAGGAGGGTGAGGAGAAGCACTAGGGCTTTTGGGCAGGACACGTGCAAGGAGAGGAGGTGAGCTACTTGCTATTCAGCCTCTCTAAGGAGCAGAATTCCACCTCAACCTTTGAATCTTGAATTCTTTAGAGGGACAGAGATTTAGTTAAGTTCCCTCCCTAGCTTTGAAAGAGTCGGTGCCTGAGACAGATTTCCCTCGGGCTGTGGCTCCTGTGGCCTGACCACTGCTGGTAGCAGCAGAGCTGCAGCTGCTGATTTGGCTAGCCATGGCTTAAAAGGCAGCAACAATTAAAAAGAAAAAGAAAAAAAGACAATGCTTTATGTGAAGAAACGGTTCCCCTGAATGTGTGAATGTTTAGCAAGTGCATGCAGTGCTGTGTGGAGGCCAAAAGGGGGCATCTAATTATCAGAAAATGGAGTTACAGAAGGTTGTGAGCTGCCATGTAGGTACTGGAAACTGAACCCACATTTGCAAGAACAGCAAGAGTTCTTAACTGCTGAGCTGTCTTTCCAGCCCCTTGATCACTATTTTGATAAGTGTTTTTGATAATAATATTATCTAATACTATTGTGGGAAAAGTAAAAATATATTCAGCTTCTACACTTGTTTTCCTTTTTATTGAGAGAGTGTCTAGACTTATTTCAAGAAAGACTTGTTTGTGGATATTGTATGCAAAAGGTTATGAGGATTTGAGGGCTTAGTGGGATAAATTATACATGGTCCTTGAACTCATATTTTATCAAGAGAGAAGGAACTCATAAATCAGTCTCAGCAAAAACTGTGAGAAATACTAAATTAGAAGAGAAGGTGTCATATTTTTGTGGAGAAAAGAGATTCACTCCCCCATTGGGAAAGGTAAGACCGAGGTTTTTAGCAGTGGTAGAATCTGACTTCAGCTTCGAAGGAGAGGTAAAAATGACAAACTGACCTTTTAGAGAAAAGACTGAAAAGTGAGAGAAGTCTGGGTTCATCCTGCAAAGAGAGATGAAGGGTTTTCAGTGGTGTTAGTAGAGGCACTGTCTTTAAATATGTTCACGAATTCTTTAAATATGTTTTTTTTTAATCACAGCAAATGATGGGTTCTAGATTATCATCATGTTTTCAATCGTGCTATGGTTAAAATGTAAATGTAGAGATGTGAGGGCTTAGGAAGTGACTCACTTTGCTTTGTTTCAAGTCAGGCAGCATTGTAGAAGTGAAGTGTTATCTAGAATCCATGATGCAGTCCCCTGATCCTCCTGGGCTGTTAGGCCCTCTCTTTCTGGCCATGTTCAAAACATTCACTTGCTTTGCTATTAAGAGTATTGAAATATTCCTCTTCAGTGCCCTTCACCATGGCTGACATCATTTTTTTTTTCTTTCTTTCAGAAACTCTCCTGTCCTCTCTAAATTGTTCTAGGGAATTAGGCAGTCAGTATAGAGACACATCTACTGACAAATTCTATGTAAATGTCAGCTTTCTTACTCTTCAAAGCATAGAGAGGTCAGTGTAGAGTTTAACACAGCCCCAAGTACCTTGATGAACCATGTTATTAGTCTTTCAGGAATGATTCAGGCTAAGGTAATCATCTGTGGCTGAGCTCACCATGCTTCCATCATTCTACACTCCTGCATGTGAGTTTGCTAGATTTCTGTAGGAGACATTAAATCTTGAAACTAAAATTAGTTAGCTTCAGATAGATTGCTAGTGAAGTACACTAGTGCAGAGCTGGAAAAATCTCTCTAATTTCATTGAAGGAAAGAAGGGAGGAGAGGAAGAGGAGAGAGAATGGAATAGGAAAAAGGAAAAGGGGGAGAGAGAAAAGAAAGGGGGAGGAAATATATGTGGGAATACAAGAAAACTTGACTTAGTAATTTTTAGAACTAGCATAGATATTAAATGTACAAGAGGTTTTTTCAGATATATTTAATAAAAGTGCATTTATAGTATTAAATAGTCAAACACGAGTAGACAGTTTTACTAATATTCTTGTGGGCAATAAGTCTTCTATTATCCTAGATATAAACAGAAACACTTTTTCCAGAATGCCATTGCAATGAGCATGTTGAAGGGTGATTCAGATAATGTCTTTAGGTAATTAGCACTGGCATTTAATGGTTCATGTTTTAATAACAAGGTTGAATACTACTTTAAAGTCATTTCCACCCTCGTTTCCACACAACAACTTTGTGTCTGGAAAGCATTAAAAAAAAAAAGGCTCATCAATGCAACAGGGCTATCTGTAATTGTATTCCATGTTCTGGAAGGATGAGATCAATACTAATGATTATTCTAAATACCATCGCTGCTAGTTACATAATCTGGGATAGATTTTTACTTCCCACATATGTTAGATAAATATTTGAACATTTGAAACAAGTTGTTGGGGAATGATGGGCAGGTTGGAAGCCATAAACTACAATATTTTTGCTAACATGATGTTTCCAGTAAAAACACATTTTACCATTCACAGGCTTGTTTCTCTCTGTTTGCCTGGGCCGTTTCCAGTTTCTATCTGTAGAGAAAGGTACCACTTGAAGTGATTGCACTTTGTAAGGTAAGTCTGTCTCAGACAATATGTTTGCTATGTGTTCAGGCAAGGAAGAGGCTTAATCATAACTTGAGTCAAACCCCTCTTCTCCTGACCTTATAATTTGCTGCATAACTAATTTGTTCCCTGGGGAGAAACAGTGTCCTTTGAGGAAACTCTAGCCAGCTGGGTGATATAAGTGGGACCATCTGCTCAAATAAACTCCATATTACAGTTTCAAATGTTGTTGTAGCTTCTACTTATTTCACTTGTTACATAATACTTATGCTATAGCGACATCAATCCTGATGCTTTTCCTCTTGCTAGTTAGTGTGTTAGCTTGTCTTTCCTTCATAGAGCCTGCGGCAAAATGGAAAACAAGAAAACATAGCTGATATCAACTCTGAAATTCTGAAGCAAGAATCCTGAGTAGGAATGACCCTAGGTCAGTGTAACATGAATTGCCAAATGGTCTTTTTATAAAAATAACCCTGAGCCTAATATTGGAGTGAATGCTGTAAGACCAGAGAGACGAAGGAATAAGTCACCTCTTACCTCTAGGACTCCTCAGCCTGAAAAGCTTTCCTCAGCCGAAAGACTTTAGTTTCTGTGTCCTCCTGTCTTATGTACTTTTCTCCACCTACCTAAATCATTTCCTGCCTCAACATTCCCAGTGCTGGGATTAAAAGCATGTGACTCCAAAAGTCCTGGGATTAAAAGTGTGTGCCACCACTGCCTGGCTTGTTTCTCTCCTGGACTGAGTCAATCTCATGTAGTCCAGGATGGCTTCGAACTCACAAAGATCCAGATGGATCTCTGCCTCGCTAGTGACAGGATTAAAGGTGTGTGCCACCACTGCCTGGCTTCTATGTTTAATCTAGTGGCTTGTTCTGTTCTCTGATCTCCAGGCAAACTCATTAGGGTACACAATAGATCACCAAAGGTCAGAGACTTAGGTGACTCTGTACACCCTCAGGACTCAATGTTCTTTCAAGCTTTCTGCATGTTAAATTCTGGCATTTTCTTCATTGACAGCTTGACCATGGCCTTGTTAGTCCACATGTACAAGCACCTTCTCCAATTCATGATGTCAAGTACAGACAATCACAAAACCTGAAGGATACGTTGTGCTGTTTCTGTCAGTTTGTCTTTCTACAAGAAAGGGACGTTCCCTGGGATGCCCATGGTGTGGTCTCTGTGTCACAGTCACTGTGCTGTGACTGAGATATCCTCAACTGGCTTAGACAAGCAGTCCTTATGCTATTACATAAAAGTACTGGGCATGTCCCAATGACTTCTGAGCAATGCAGCATTTTAATATTTGTCTTTCTTCCTTTGTCAAAGTGCAAAGGCAGTGGGAAATAAAACAGCTGGGGCCTTGGTCCCAACGAAGAGGTAACTTCCAATTGTATGAGCATTAACCACATCCTTTGCCACTGTGAAATCATAAAAACAGTGGCATAAGGACGAGGGGGCGATGGCTCAGGGGAGAAAATGCTTGCTGTGGAAGGATGAAGGCCCCAGTTTGAATGATCAGAGCCCATGCAGATCCAGACATGGGAGTGTGTGCCTGTAATACCAACACACCTAGGTGACGTGGAAAGTAGAGACAGGAGAATTCTAGAGGTTTGCCAGCCAACTACAGAGAGAGAGAGAGAGAGAGAGAGAGAGAGAGAGAGAGAGAGAGAGAGAGAGAGAGAGAGAAAGAGAGAGAGAGGGAGGGAGGGATGGAGGGAAGGAGGGAGGGAGGGAAGGAGGGAGGGAGGGAAGGAGGGAGGGAGGGAGGGAGAGAGAGAGACAGAGAGAGAGAGAGAGTTTATCTCAAATAAGGAGAGGACCAATACCTGATATTGTCCTCTGATCTCTACATGTACACCAGGACACACTTGTGGGCCCAGATTAACACACACACACACACACACACACACACACACACACACACACACACACACACATACACACACACACACACACACACCACACACTGACACACAGATGTTTTAAAAATTATATAAGCAAAGCATTGGTGAAGCACTAAAACCCTCGATTTATGGAAACTTGTGCCTCAAGTATGCATCTTTTTATTTGCATAATAAAATGTAAAGAATTAATATTTCAAAATGTGACTGGGAGTAAGTAATCCTTCATCCAATTGTCTGAGTTATGAGCTGAACCATCTACTATTCATGTGCACCATTATGATTTTTCTTATATGTATAACCTATGGACAAATCATGGTACTTAACACTTTCTCCAAATAGAGTGGCACTTGAAACAAATGAACAAAGTATGTCTGTGACCACCAGGAAAACAACTGACACTGTTTTTAGAACCATGACAAAAAAAAAGCTGGAATTCAGGAAAGCTTTTTTTTTTTTTTTTGCTAGAAAGACCTATATAACGCTTCAATATTTAAAGAATTTTCTAATGAAATTGATGGAGATGTTTAAAAATGTGAGTTGTTTGGTGTTATGAGAGGAAATTAATCAGTGTTTGGAAGATCTGTATGACTCACAAAATCAATATCTTCCAAACGATCAATGTTGGTTGTCATAAATCTAAGCATGGAAGAAGAAGCTGTTGCTATTTCTGTATAGTTCAAGGTGTTTTAATTTAACTGATATTAATAGTTTATTCAAGCCACTGCTAGGAAATTCCCACCTGTTACATTTTATGTTCTATCAAAACAGAATAAATATAATTATCTGAAGTGCTACCAAACTGTGCCTTTCTTTTATGTAAAAAAAAAAAGAAAGAAAAGGAAAGGAAGAAAGAAAATAAAGAGAAAATCAAAGTGTGTTCACATTCTCCAACACAAATGAAATGTAATACATGATACTCAGGAGCGATATTAGGACTGTAATAATCCTCTAGAGAACAGGAGACATTTACTTGACAATGTACAACAGTGTCAGTTTTGTAAGTTCTGGGAGTTTGATTTCAGTTATTAAGGAAATGACTAATTTAGCCCAGGTTAGGCTTGAAGTCCTGAACCTCCTGCATCCACCTCCCAAGTGCTGAGCCTATAGGTATATCTCACTATACCCAGTTTGTTGTGCTTAGGATTTAATCAGGGCTTGGAGCATGCTAGGCAAGCACTCTGCCAACTGACTATATCCTCAGTTCAAAGAGGTGTCCCTTTTAAAAATAATAGTTTTTAACTTGGAAAAAAATGTATTATCCCATGAAACATCTTTATACTAATATGTCATATAACATAGTAACCATGCCTACATAGTAATTTTAAACTGTATTAAATGATTCTTTCCAAATTTTTATGATAACCATCAATAGATATAATCTTAAAGCTCCTCACAAGTCTTGAAAGAATAACAAGACATCTTGAGAACGTGCAGTTTTGTTCATTCTGCATGTGGAAAGAAGAGTAATAAACAGGGATGTAATTGTGAAGTAAAACAAGACATACTCTGGATAGGTAAAAAGGATTAGCAAGTACATAGTTCATATCTGCGTAAGTAATCAAACAGTGTGTCTGCTGAGGTTCCTTTCAACTAGAGTCGACTTGGAGCCAAGTAATAAAATGTTTTAATTTTCAAATGTTTTTTTTTTTTTTATTTTTATTTTGTTTTTTTTTTTTTTGTATCTTTTTTCTGTGCTTTAGTGCTTGTGTTTGTATTTTAGTGTTTCTGACATGTAAAAAAAACATACATTGGATTTATTCTTTTTTTTCCTTTTTTCTCTTTTTTTTATTTTTTTTCTTTTTTTTTTTTTTTTTGTTTCTTTTTTTTTTTCATCTCTCTCCTTATATGGAACGGCATGTCTTTGTCAGGACTGTAATTTAGAACATGAGTGTGATATAGACCTTAGTTAGGAAAGAGTCGAAAGGAAGAAGAAAAAAAGAGAATTCAAGTATATTGCGCATCTCAACAAGGAATATATCATATCCAGTTTGTTGACGAAGAAGCCTCTAGGACAAATGAGAGAATTTACTTTACTGTCAAAATGTGCAGTTTAAATTTAGTTGACATGACATAGAATGTAAGAAATATCAGTGAGTTGGTATACATAAAAGCTGTTTTTGGAAGCTTATCTACAAATTAAGATCTGTTGACATATGTTGGGTACTCCAACTATGTAGTTTCATAGCTGCCCACTAAGCTCTAAAATGTCAAAAAAGCTCGATCTTCACAAGCAAACAAAATGGCACACTTACATGTAGCCTTCTAATATTTCATTGTGAATTAATTTTCTAAAAGGAAAGAAAAATCTGCATTTCAGATTTACAACATTCCATGTGGGCAAATTTATGAATTATGACATTTCATCAAAATCTTTATATATGACATCTAAACTATTAGTTTAAGCTTCCTGAAGCTCATATTTTAGTGTTACTCTCCATTTTAAACAACACATAATGTAAAGAGATTTATCCTTATGATTATGGCACTGCTTCAATTCACTCTTTAATATTTTACTTAATATTTGTACTTGACTGGAATGTATTTCCATCAAATCCACTCTCCATTCCTTTTGTTTCAATAATTCTCCTATGTCCTTCATCATTCTTTCTCTCAACATTATATGCACTATCTTCTTTTTTTTCTTACACGCTGAGACCATTTAGTGCTATCTGCACATGCTCTACTGTGGGGCCATCTATTGAAGTGTGTGTAGGGCTGGCACCCCTGGAGAAAACCCATTCCCATTCCAAGCAGCTACCAATTGCTTGATGGCTTGATTTGAACATTTTTTAAAAATTTTAGACCTTGTCTTTCTTCCTTTGAGAACTGCCTGCTAAACTCTATGATTCAATTTTTAATTGGGTTGTTTATTTTCTTGGTACACTTCATTTAGTTCCTTGTAATTTCTAGGAACTCTCCCTTAGATGGTTAACTGGCAAAAAAAAAAAAAAATTCCATTCTGTAGGCTACCTTTTTATTTAAATTATATGGTGTTCTTTGATATACAGAAAGTTTTGTTTGTCTGTTTTTTAGTTTCACGAGGTAATGTTTGTCAAATGTTGGCTTTAATGTCTGAACTACTAATGCCTGAAGTGTCTTCTTCAGAAAAAAAAAAATCCTTTCTTGAGCCTCTAAGTTCAAGTGTATCTTGTTTCCTCATCAATCAGATTCAAGGTATTAGATATTATGTCAATATCCTTGATCAGTTTGGAGTTAAATTTAATACAGGATGAAAGATGAGAATCAAGTTTCATTTTTCTATATGAAGCTATATGGTTTGACCAGTACATTTATTGAAGATACTGTCTCCAATGTGTACTCTTAGCCCCCTTGACATAATCAGGCAACTTGTGGAGTATGTACTTTTTTATGAGTCCTCAATTCTATCTCATCAATAAATGTGTCTGTATTATGCTGGTACCACACTGTTTTTACTATTATATCTCTGGAGTATAAGTAGGAATCAGGGATGGTATTATCACTGACAATATTTTGATTGTTCAGAATCATTTTGTAACTCCTGGGATTTTTGTGTTTCCATATGAATCTTGAGGAGTTTTCAATTTCTGTGAAGTTTTATCATGAGAATATTTTGGATTTTGTCAAAAAGCTTTTCTGGGATGATCATGTGGTTTTTCTTTTCTTTGAGTTTGCTCATGTCATGGATTACATTTATTGATTTAGGTGTGTTTATCCATTTCTAGATGAATCTCTGAGATGGAGTCAAATAAGTTTTTTTTAAGTGACCACTTCCTCTTATTTTACAGATCACACTCTGAAACTAAAAAACAAAACAACAACAACAAAAACCTGTGTTTTGGAGATGATTTTGCCTTCCTTTATCTAGCCCTTGTTCTGAAGGTTATATAACAATCAAATGGTGGGGGTCAGGATGGTATGGCAGGTTGCTTTCAGGATACCTGATAACAATATTTGATTTGAAAATATTTTTACCTTCAATGATACTGGCAAAGGAATTAGATCACAGATCTCCAAAACAAGTCCTTCGATGGCCTAAGTTATCTCTATTCTGACTTCTCCAAAGAGACTACTGAAACTGAGAATTCACTAGAAAGAGGTCATTCACAAACTGGCTTAAATTCTTTTCAGGATGTCCTTGGGAAAGATGACTGCAACACTAATCTACAAGACAGGTATGTATTACAGTAAACATTGAAAAAAGCACCTGTGTTATACAAATTTTATAGAAATATCACCTCAGGTCAAACAAGAGAAGCCATATAACACAATGATGTTCAATTGTTTACCTCAGTGTTTTCTTATTTGTAATAACATTTTATTACTTGGTTTTTCAAAATGGTAACCTGAGGGCAGTCCCCAACCTCTGGTCCAGTTCATTTCTACTGATGCATATCTATGCAACAACATGCTTAACACTTTTACTATAATGTGCATATACTCACTGGGACTATATTCTAAATATTCGATTCTAAGAAAGCAAATTGTATTCATTCAGCTTGCTAAATACAGTTGCTAAGGATGCAATATCACTTATTTTGCAAAATTGTAGCTATCCACCAGGGTAGGAAAAAATTTTTATGCTTGCACTCTTTACTTCTTCACTCAGTTTATACTCATGGTGTCTAGAATACAAATGCCACTTACTGCAGCAAGGTATTGCACTAAGCATTTTCTACACTGTAATTCATTTGCCTCTCGTCACAGCTTAATCCAACTTATTGTTCTTATTTACATTTTATAAATGGAGAAGCTGAGTCTGAGAAATTGATTTCAGGTGATACAACGTGAAGATTTAAATATAGGCACCCTGGCTCCCTGGTCTTCATTTCTCACCCTTTACCAGTACTGCTTTGAACTGAGATAGAATGAGAAGATGATTTGGGATATTAGAAGGAAATTCTCATTTTGTATTTTGGTTGATAGTTGCCATATGTATCTTCCACAAAATGAATGTTACTAAGTTTTCTCCTTTAACTTCAATGCAAGCAAATAAACAAACAACAACAACCCAAACCTTTTAAATCCATGTTTGGACAGGCAGAGAGCCCATGTTACTCATTTCTATGGACCAGGACATGCTTGACTCTTACTGAGATTTGCAAAACTTTCTTAAGCAATTGCATATTTAACACTCAAAGATCACCGAGCACTAAGAGTCTTTAACTTGATTTATATGCAAGAGAGATCCAACACGTACTTCAAAACGTTCACACATTCAGGTGTTCAGGAACTATGTTTGAATGTCCTACCTTGCCACTGTGGTCACTCGCTGATATATGGCTTTATTAGGATTCTTCAGCTGGAGATCCACGGCTTATTTAGTGATGGTTAAACATGTGTGCCCGTGCTTCCCATGACCCAATTATAGCATTGCCACAACCACCATTCAGAGTGACACATCTAAGAAGATAATTTGCTTTGTTCATTTTTCATCAAATTTGTACACATTCTTTAGTAATTGAACCACACAGTACTGAAAATAACATATAGAGACGATGTTTAGAGTTTCGGTGTCAGGAAGATTTCCTGCCATTCTTACTCACTGAATATCATCCCAAATGGTATAAACACAAAAGAAATGTTACTGTTAAAGGGGCTTGTCTTGGTCAGAATTGCTATTGCTATGATGATACTATTGCCAAAGAAACTTGGGAAGGAGAACATTTTTACTGGCTTACACTGCTGTATCACTGTTCATCATCGAAGGAAATCAAGATAGGGCAGGGACCTGGAGGCAGTAGCTAATGCAGAGGCCATTGAGGAGTGCTCCTCAAGGCTTGATTAACCTGTTTCCTTGTAGAACCCTGCTTTCTTATAGGACCGCCTGCCCAGGTAAGGCATCACTCACAATGGGCTAGGCCATCTGTCATCCATCACTAATTAAGAAAATGCCATGTAGCTAGATCTTATGAAGGCATTTTCTCAGCTGAGTTTCTTTCCTTTCAGATTACTCTAGTTTGTGTCAAGTTTACATAAAACTAGCCAACACAAAACCTTTATGTCCATTTCTCCATCTTCTTTTCTGTATTACTCTGTGCAGTTGTCTTAATATTCTCTCTACTAGTTGATAAATGATAAAAAGCCAGTTGCCTGTTTGGGGAAGATGACATGAGAAGTCTATGAGAATATACCACAAAGTATACATATATTATGTAAGGTTGCATTAATCAGTCCTTAAACCTAGTTTCACATTGGAATCTCTTGAAAAATTTTTAGAAATCCAAATTCATCAAGATCTATTAACTTAGATCATGCGGCATGGATACTAACCACTGTATTTCTCCTAATTCTCTAGGCAACTATGAAATAAATGTCTTCTCTGGTTCTTACTCCCTTTTAAAGTACATTAGCTTAGATCTTTGCAACTCAGACTTGTCCACAAATTATAGCAGCAGCAACCACTGGAAACATATTAGAAATGCAGAATACCAGGCCAACAAGATCCATCAGAACTTATATTTTGTGAAATCTCCAGAGACTTGTATGCATATTAAAGTCTGACAATACCAGCACACATATTTTTCCTTCATTTATTTTTTTCAATATGTTCTGTGAAATTAACACATAATACATTAGACCTACTTAATTTATAAAGAATAGAAACTCAACCCCTTATATAATGAAGGCTTGGAAATCCTAAGTTCAGCAGAAGTCTAAGAGGCCAAGATCTGGTGAAGGCCTTCTTGCTACATCACTATTTAGTGGAAGACAGGAGTGCAAAAATTTATGAAGGTGGATGAGGAAAAGGAGAAAATGAATCTCATCATCAAGATCTCAAACTCACAAAAACTCATGTACTCTGATAATAAAGTACTAATCCACCTCTTCACCACTCATAGGCTCCTTGTGTCAATACTGCTGTCTTGGGAATTGAGTTTCCAACTCATGGACTTTAGGGACACATTCAAGCCAAAAATCAGTAGCTTCAAAAATAAAATAAAACAAAATGCCAAATCTTACTAAAAGCTTTAGCTTTGTAGGTCTTTATGTTTAAATATTCATCCCTATATTAGTATTAGACTTTAAACTATTGGGCCACTCTTCAAGTATAGAATCTCAATAATTCAGATTAGCATATACAGATTTTTCCTCTTGCGTGGTTAAAATTTTTAACTCTGTAGGAAGAATTTTTTATGTTCCAATTGGGAATGACAGTCTAATGTATTTTAGAAGAAGTGGGTGGGGAAGATACATTTCTGTATCTTGGTGTGGTGAAGGTAACTTCAACAAAACATTCCAGAGCAACACATTGAATCTGTGGCTTTAATAAACTCTACAAATGATATCTCAAGTGAAAGGATGTTATAAATGAAACAGTATCAAATGCATATGTCTGTAATTTCATTTACAGTTACTACAGAATGAAATGTTATGAAGAGAATGTTTCATTGTTCAACATGATTATTTTTAGTACATTGGTATTGATTGTATTTGAATCCACAGGGCGTGGAAACTTGCCCATATATGTGATTGAATTTCTGTGGTTTCTCAAGACCTTCGGGAGATGTAAGTGAGATTTGTAGTGATGTATTGTGTCCCGCAGTAAAATTTATCTGAGGATCAGAGGAAAAAGCCAGCCACTATAGTAAACATAGAAATCAGGGAATGGTAGCACATGCCTTTAATCCTATCACATGGCAGACAGGGATCTGTCTTGATCTCTGTGAGTTTAAGGCCACACTGGGAACAGAGCCAGGCATGGTGATACACGCTTTTAATCTCAGCACTAACCATAGAGGTCTGTAGATCTGTACAGACAGACAGGAAGTGACAGAGCTGGGCAAGAAGAGGAAGTGATGTAGCTGGGCTGAGAGCAAATGTGGGTGCAGAATGGAAAAGCATATAGGTGTGGGTATACAGGAAGTAGGTCTCTTTGGAAGCTGCAGAGTTGGTGAGTGAGGTTAGCTGTAGCTTTTCCTATTCCTCTGATCTCCCTGGTCTCAACCCTGATATCTGGATCTGGGTTTTTTTATTTAATAAGATTCACAAAAGATTTTAAGATTCATGTTACAGAGACCTCTAAAGAAATGATGGTATTTTAAAATTTTTCAAGTTGATACATCTTTCTTTTCATTAAATTTGATCATTTGTATTCACTGTGATCTGTATTTAGTGCTGATCACCAGTCTAGAGATGCTTTCTGGTCCTATCTGCTTTCTATTGCTATAATAAAACACTGCCAAAAACAACTTGGGGAGGAAAAGACTTAGTTTAACTTACAGATTATAGTCTATCATGCAAGGAAGCCATGGATCAACAAAGGAACTTAAAGCAGAAACCATGGAGGATCCTCTGTCTAGTGGCTTGCTTTCAGGTTCAAGTCCCTTTACCTATCTCTGAAAGCCTAGTCCCACTTGCCCAGAGATGGCACTTCCTGTGGTGGGCAGGGCACTCCTACATCAATCGCAATCAAGGGAGTACTGCACAGAGTCTCACAGGCCAATCTGATGGAGACATTTCATTGGTTGATAAGTCCCTTCTTCTCAGGATGTGTCAAGTTAACAACCAGGATCAGCCATCACGTCTCTATTCCAGACAGAAAGTACATCTTCCCAACCAGGGATTTTCAAACTATTAGAGAATGTAATTAGTTATTTAATCATGCCATAAAAAAATCTGGGCAAATCTGTGGTATGCATAAAGAGTCATGCTTGGAACATAGAAAACAAGTCTCTGCATATATTTTGTTGGGGGTAGCCTTTAGTTACCTCTCATAATCCAAGACTCACTCAAGTGCACATCTAAATTGAAATCCCCTCACGTTTTCCATTTTGCACACCATCTTCCTATCACTTCAGAAACTGCCCTTGCTAAATTTGTCCTGGAAAATGCTTCCTGTAAACACAAACAAGTGAGAAATTAAATGGATGGACAGGGCTTGGTTGATTTTGCATGGCTAAATTGCATTTTCCTCATCTGGAAATAGAATAGGCTGCTTCTATCCTGAATGTTGGGAGATGCTTTAGAGCTCCAAGCTTAGCACATGCAATGACATTGTTTCCTGTATTGTACATTTTTCTTCAGAGTTACAAGCATATCACCTTGTGTTTGACATGTATCAACACATAAATCTGAATGAGAGATAGTTGGATATGGTAGTTTAATCCTCATGAAAAAACTGTACCATGGTGGCTCTCATTTCGGATTTCAAGGTGTTCTCTAAGACTTTTGACCTCTACAAATCAAATTAACCTTATTTTCCACTAGTTATTCCCAAAGTCCTCAAACCCTCATCCCATTAATTCTGTTCTTATAGTACAACACTGACATCAAATGGCAAGTGAACCTAACCCCAGAGATTAATTTTTTTCTATCTTGAGATATACTGGATCTTACAGGCATGAAGATAATATTAACACCCCATTGATCCTTGATTGGCATCAATATTTTCTTTCAGACAAGCACATAGACCACTGAAGAGAAAGAAAAAAAGATTGTGGAACTGACTTACTAAAGTCCAGTTATTTCAAACACACAAATATTCGCACACAGATATTGTCTCTCCACACTCACCAGTCCACAAATCATGTGATTGGTTCTCTCCCTCTCTCATTACACTCAGAAATCATTAATGGGCTGAGATTGCTTCTAGGGATGAAGAGATTTGAAAACACAGTTCTGATTGGAATCTAGGTGCAGATATTTCTCAAAATATTAAGTGGTGCTTCCTGTGAATGGCCTGGAGTCATGTGTATATGAAGCAGCTGAAAATGAAATACTTGCAAACGTATTGCAAATGATTGCCTCTTGTGTTTTGGCAGGATTCAGAGAATTTGCCAACCTTCAGTAACAAGTTAACCAGCTATTAACATCACACTTTGTTTTCACTACTGTTCCAGATGCTGGCGGTCGTGTGTGTGTGTGTGTGTGTGTGTGTGTGTGTGTGTGTGTGTGTGTGTGTGTGTAAATGGGAGGTACTAGGGACTGCAAATAAGCATTTCTGGAAATGGCTTTGGGGGTTGATGTAATAAAATGTGTGGGAAAGCCAATGTCTATTTCTTTCCATCATATTTTTCTTACATATTGAAGAAAGCACATCATTATTATTCATGAACCAATCTTATGCTATTTTTTTCCTGTTTAGAATTTTGTTTAGAAAGACATTTAAGTTAACAAAACTATCAGCTCCTCAGCCCCAAAGGAACAATTGAGTTTTTACAAAGATTTCCTGAAATGAAATGTCCAAAGGCAAGGTACCAAATTACAGCGATTTCTTACCCAGAGGTGGGTGTTTCCACCTTTCACTCTGTCTCTATTGAAGTGAGCCCTATCCATAGAACTAATACCTTATTATTGAGAGATGCCAAAGGCAATGATTGAAGCAGTTATCTTTGAAAGCTATTAACCAATGTCTGTGGGACACAAAAAGGCAACACATAAAATTAAAATAAACACAAAACAATATCTAATAAACAGTTTAATATGTTCTTCCCCTTCATGGTTGTCATGTTGAAAAAGATATAACACATCCTTGGCACCTGGTGCTGACATAGTTATTAAGCAGGTGTTCATTTTGGTGAGTCATTCACAACCCAGGGACTGCCACCCATCATGGCCTTGGAAACAGTGACCAAGCTATGAAGACAGTATTCTACTATGACATCCAGAATCCCTTCAGCAATGGTTTTCAAAGGGGGAATTATTTCTTAATAGTCAGTTATGATTAGCTCCAAATTGGACACCTTTACCCAAGTCAGTATTTCTAATGTTTGATGTCTTAGCCTGAAAGATTCTCACGAAGTCATGATGATAAACCTAATGTCCAGGGAGACTAATGGTTCTCATCCCTTGCCAGTCACACCGTCACCACCCTGTCTTCCTCCTCAGGTCAGTCCAACCTCACAGAAAATGAGTAAATAAGTAAATAGTAAATAAATGAATATAGAACTAGATAAATGGAATCACCTTTGCCAGGAGTCAGGTTTACTTGTGTACCCTGAAGGAGAAAGATGCTGTGATTTCAGAGAATAACAATAATCTTTGTTCTTTCTTCCCCACTGTGATTGCTTTCTGAACTCTAGAAAATCAAATATTTCACATCTTCTCTACCTATTATTTTGACCAACTGCTTGTATGGCAGCTTACGAACTCTATAGTCTTCTTAGACATAGACCTGCTTAATTTTTTTCCAGCCCTGTTTTGCCTTTTGTGGTTCCCTTTAGTTTGGAAGTAGCAAACAGGTACAGTGTAAGAGGGATCCTCAGGGCTCCCCATGATCTACAGGGCTAAATCCCACTAAATCACTGAAGTCTCCCTGAGAAGGCAAATGAAACCCTCCCGTTTCCCTACTTCTAGAGCACACAAATGTTCGCTATCACTAAGTACTTGATCATCATTCTGTATAAAGTGTGTCATCGCTGTGTTAGTGGAGCACTTGACTGTCAACCTCCCCTCCAAACCAAAATGGTCAACAAGAATCTGAAAAATGGAAAAGCAGAAAATTACAGAAAGCCAGCCATTTGAGTGCCCTCTTGTGGGAGTAAGTAGCACTGCATCTACCGAAATAGTGGTTTTCAATATTACAAGGTAGAAAATACTGCTCAGGAAAGGGAAAATTCCAGAACAGGATAAGGAGACTAAGGAGTACAGGGGGAGGGGATTTATTTGGGGCAATTTTTGAAAAACAACACAACCTTGGTTATATATTTAATAGGCAATTTAAAGCATCCTAATTCAGAATAAACACCATAGCCGGTCTTATTAGTCCTTTACTTCAAGATTTCAATGTCACATGAGCCTCTGGCTGTTTGTGCAAAAATTAGTTTACCCTCGATTAACTTGGGTCAGTAATCAACAAGCCTGGGGAGTATTCTCATTGGTAAATTGGTGGTCAGAGCCATTCGTTGTGAAATAGAAACATAATAAAGTGGTCCCTGCAACGGGACTTGCAGAGCTTACAAAAACTGTGACTTAAACAGCACCACGGACCCGCTAATAAAGAACAGGAGGAGTGTGAATTTAAATGACAGTTAGTCATTTGTCTTGTTCCCAGGAAGAGAGTGCTATTGCTGGGTATTGCAGGTAGAGGGAAGGGTCGACTGTTATGACCACAAAGGGCAGCAGAAAACAAATGAGAAACCAGCGCATTTTACAACGCCACTGGGGAAACATGTACAGCTCCCAGACAGCCCTGACCCTCAGCGAATGACCGAAGAATGTTTACACAATCTGAATACAGACGCGAGGAACTGAAGGTGAGTTAAATAAGCATTTTTTTTAAAAAAAAAATTGAGTCTGAAATGACTTAAAACTGACAGACATGTTCAGGAGGAAAATAAAGAAAGCATTTTAATGAATGGTGTGGTGAGATCTTCTCCATATCTACTTCATAAAAGTAACAAAATACTGGCAAAAGCTGTCAAAATCACCTTTGCAACTTTTGAAGTGATACAAGTATTTCAGCAGCTTCATTCAAGAGAAGGTTATCATGGCATAACAGCGAACTTTGTAGGAATGTCACTCATTCTTTTCTGCTTCCCTCTGGTTTCATAGGAGAGTTGAAACCACTGTACTCAACCCATGGTAGCTCAGACTTCTTAGCTGGGCTGTGGTCAGAAGATGTCACACACTTTGGAGAGAGGGTCTCCTCTAAAATATCAGTCCTTTGGGAGATCCCCTCACCAACCTACTCAGAGATGTGTCTCTCAACTAATTCTAAATAAAATCAACTACCAAGATAATCACCCCAATAAAAATACGAAGAAAATAGAGATGTGTGTATATGATCCCCATGAAAACAGATAAGAAAACAAATGAAATATATACTATGTTGATTTGTCAGGAATGTTTGAAGCAACCATCCAGAATTGTTTTCCTTACCTTTCACAAATATTCAAAAGCCTTATAAATGGAATCACCAAATTAAAAAAAAGAATACCAAAAAAAAAATCTCTTACCATGAGAAAGCATAAACTAAAACCTGATATAAAGCACACAGAATGAAACAGCTAGCTGTATGGCAGATGCTGATCTATCTATCAGTATTTATTAAATACTAATAAGCCCATTGCCCTCATCACTGAGAAAGTGTGATTCAGCTGTTCCACATAACTCTACATAAGATGAGATATAATCTGTCAATGCCGACTAGGTTCATTTCTCTATGTCCATTCCCCAACTGTGTATCTATATGTCTCAGGCCATTGGTGGTGGGTCTTAGGTCTGTGTCTTCCTTTTACCTGGTTTTGTAAGTTCTGGTTGAGCATTTCAAAATCTTCACACAGGATGAAATAGGATCCTTATCTCACACCATGTGCAAAAATGGTTAAAGAGAGAAGAGAAAGCTAATTAATTATAAGGTCTAGAGCTATTAAAGTCATAGAGGAAATTGTAGGCATAACTTTCTACAACCTTGAGCAGGTAATGTTTTTGAATATGAGGAAATCAAAAGCGACAAGTGGAAAGATTGGTAAATTCATCAAAATCAAAAGTATTGTGCTTCTAGGGATAATATCAATTAAGACACATGGCTCACAGAATTGGAAGAAAATATTGATAAATAATGTGTTTTAAAGACTTATACATATAGAGTATATTAACTTTTAAAATTCAACAATGAAGACAGTCAAAATAAAAATGAGCATATTTAGTCATTACTTATTTTTGTATTCCTATATGTCAAACTTGATGAGCTAATGCTGACAATTATAATTTAGTATCAACTACAAAGCATTCACTTTTTCCCTGTACCCTCTTTTCTGTGTTTGTAAACCCTCACCTCACAGGCTGTGGTTAAGTCTCCTACAGCCACATATCACATGATTTACCTCTGTATCTGACTACCCACTGCCTTCTGCCATGCCCCTACCATTGATACCATCTGGTCTTGGCTCAGATTCATAATTATCTCACTAGAGATCATCTCTATCTCCCTAATAGGACACTGCCTTTGCCCAGCTCAGACCTCAGAATGCTGTGCTCAAGCTCCTTCCTCCACTTGTCTGCCTCTCAGAACCTCGAAGCACAACCTCACTTGGTTGGTGCCATCTTGCTGCCAATGCTCCTGCTCAAATGCCTTACTGATCCAACAGGACCACTAATCTTTTTGGCTAGGTTATCATCTTGCTGGGCATAGCCCTTTAAAAATTCTTGGAATGTCTACCTAACTCTCAGCTCATAAATACCCTTTGCCTTCAAGAGTCTTCCTCAATCTCCACTGACCACATTTCCACAGCTTGCACCTAGATATTCCAAAGATGCCCTCTGTCCACACCTACAGCTCTTCCATGTTTCATTTCCTCACCTAAAAGATGCATGCTGTGGACATTCATATGCAGTGGCTTTTGCACTGAAATATTAAAGAAGAAATAAAGGAAGATGGGGAGACACTGAAAAAGGAAAAGAATGGCTGAAAGGGAGAAAATATGAAAGCAGGAAGAGTTGGATAAGGAAAAGCTTGAAGGGAAGACAGCAAGAATTATTTGAAACTAATTAACATTTACAGTGAGGTTCTTCTCTGCTTTCTTCTTTCTTCCCAGTATTTCATTCAAGTCTATCATTGTCATTGTCTAGGGAAATAATTAGGGATGATAACCACCCTTACCTGTCAGAATTTTCTTGGGGGGAGGGTGAACCAATAAGATGGCTCATTGAGTAAGGGGACATGCTGCCAAGCTTGTAGACTGACCTGAGTTTGATACCTGGAAACCACATAGTAGAAGGAGAAAATATTTGACTCTCTCAAGAACCTCTGACCTCCACATGTGTGCTGTGATATGAGCATAAATACACACACACACACACACACACACACACACACACACACACACAAGCACACACTAAATAAATAATCAAATAAATAAATAATGTAATTTTGTTTAAAAAAAAAAGAGGAATAAAAGACTGAAATGCCTGAATTTCACTAGAGCTCTTAGACAGGAATGGTAGCTTTCTGCAGTAGAGAAGTTTCTCAGTCCTGTTAACACCCCCATGAACCTGCCTTTCTGTGTTCACATATGAGCTGTGCCAGCAGTGTTGGGGTAGGTGTTTATGCACGCTAGCCTGCATGAAAGGGGTCAGCCTATGCCCCTTAGGGACCTGACTTCTCTGCAGAATCTATCATCTATCATGAAATAAGGCCTGACTTGTCTTTATTAGTCAGGGGTTATTCCTGAGCACATGGAGGGGAAAGCATATAAATGACGAACCTAAGACTCTCTCATCCAAGAGAGATCCTACTTACTTTCTGACATCAGCTGAGGTTATGCAGGGTCAAGATGATGTGTACATAAAAAAAAAATGAACACTATCTCCATGAACTGTTAGAAAACTGATAGTCAAATTCCTTCTACATAGCATTAAGTTTGCTAGAAACAAGAAAATATGAATTACTTGGAAAGCACAAGTTTGTCTCATCAGTACATACAACACAGCTTTGTACTGTAAACTTTGTTGAGATGGCTGTCCTAATCTGTTTTGATTTAGTTTCCTTTATTTCTTTTGCTTCACAGTGGAATTCTCTTCTCCATCTGGGCTCAACTTCTTCAATTTTCTAAGGATCAGAGGATGACAGAAGTGTGCATTATAAAGACCTGGCAAGCAGACAGGGAGCTCAACAAACTTTGTGTTATTTTAGAATCACATTTAGGAGTGGGCAGATATAGCCAGAAGATTCTGGGTCATGTTTTCCTGACATTCAAAGAAAAAGGAAAGGGCCCATCAGCATCAACAATCCATTTAGTAAGTGATGCCTTTGTCCCCGCTTCCCACTCTTTGCATCCCCATGTCTTATGGCTTTGATCTTGGCACTGGTTAACCAGAGATAATTACTGCCTTTTAGTGTATGTGAGAGAATGGCTAGAAGTCATTTCCATTTGCCTTTTGACCATAGGAGAGTTAATTAATGAGGGATAGGGTGACTTACACATGGGGAGGTTATTTTCGTGAAGCATTTTGAAAAGATTTAGATCTTTCAGGGCTCAAATCAAAGTAAGCAACCAGACATTAAAATGCCGAATTGAATTAAGATGTTGTTTATTAAAATCGGCTTCAGCCTGCAATTTCCTAAATCAGCTATTCTGCCGCACACCGTGGACAAATGAGCCTCATTTGTCAATTACGTCCTATTCACCAGAAGTCTTGGAAAGTCACCAAGACTTCTCTGGACATAATAGGCTTTGAATTTTGGTCATTTTAAAGTGTTATTTTTTTCCAAATGAAATAAATTGTTTTGACATCGCTCATATTTTTCCACTCTAACTACTCAGGCAAATCCATCCTGCAGCCTTGGTCTGAGAATTGAATTTACTCGGATGGGCTTAGGGTGCCAAAAGGATGTTGGACAGAACAGGGACCAGCTGAAGAAACTGGAAGAGATCTCAGAGGCTGCTAAGAGTGAGTGAGGAATAATGGAGTATTCATCTTGACTAGATCAATATCAGGGAGAGTTGGTCCCATACTGCCTGCCTGGGATTATTAACAAGCTCTTACCACCCAGGTCAGGGATGAAAATTTAGAACAATGCTTCAATTTCTCTATTTCTCACCTTCCACTAAATGGGAGGTAGGACAGTTTTCTGATTTTATCTGTTGTGTGTGTGTGTGTGTGTGTGTGTGTGTGTGTGAGAGAGAGAGAGAGAGAGAGAGAGAGAGAGAGAGAGAGAGCACAAGGGCCATGGGGTATGTGTGTGGGCAAGAAGTTTTGGTATTTGATTCTCTCTTTCCATGTTGGGATTGAACTCAGGTCACCAGGCATACAGGACAAGCACTTCTACCTACTGAGCTCCAGCTCTGGTCTAAGCATGATCATTTTGAACACCTCTGCAAAGCATAATTATCAGGCAAGGGCAACAGTACCCTTAGTGGCTCAAGCATTGATCTTTCCTAGCTTTCAAAGTCTGGTTTTGAAATATGCTATATACTATTAATGGCTATACTTATCTTAACGTACCATAGAACACCTGAACTAACATTCCTATCTGTCTTTTACCACCCACTGACAAGACTCTCCTTGCTATTATTTTTCACTAAAGAGACATGTGTGAATGTTGAAGCCAGCCTGGATAACCCAGCATAATTAATCTTCTCATCTGAATACCCTTAATTTAACTCATCTAGGAATTCCTTCTAACTGTATGTAATACTCATGGGTTCCATGGATCCATTTGTGGATTTCCACCATGCCATGAATCAGGCTACCAGAGTTATTGAGAAAGGCAGAAGCATTTGAGCAAAGCGCTCAGCTTAAACACTGTCCAGGCTCATTCACACTTGCTTCTGTAATCAATGTCACTGATTTCAGGGTAGGAGAAACCACCCTCACTGTGCTGGCAAAGTAATCATGTTACTTTTGTAAAATAACAATGTTGAACTCTAGGAAGTCAGACATCAACAAATACAGGACAATTTCTCTACACTCATCTTAATTGTCTAAAAGCAGGGCATGAACTTCCTACTGGTGCCTGATCTGGCCTACTCCAATAATCAGGTTGGTGACTACCCTAACTGCCATCATAGAGCCTTCATCCAGTAACTGATGGAAGCAGATGCAGAGATCCACAGCCAAGCATCAGGCAGAGCTCCAGAAGTCCAGTTAAAGAGAGGAAAGAGGGATTCTATGAGCAAGGGGCATCAAGATCATGATGGGGAAACTTGCAGATACAACCGAACCAAGCTAGTGGGAGCTTTAGACCAACAGCTATGGAGCCTGCATGGGACTGGCCTAGGCCCTCTACAAAATCAAGACAGTTGTGTAGCTTGCTCTGTTTAAAGGGCCCGTGGCAGTGGGAATAGGATCTATTCCTGGTGCATGAGTGGACTTTTTGGAGCCCATTACCTATGGTGGGACACCTTGCACAGTCTTGATGCAGGGGGAGGGGCTTGGACCTGCCTCAATTGAATGTACCGGCCTTTGCTCACTCCCCATAGGAGGCCTTACAAGAAGCAGAGAGTTTGGAGAGGGGCTGGAGGTTGAGTGGGGGGGAGGGTTGGGGGAGCAGGAAGAGGGATGAGAGGGGGATCTATGGTTGGTATGTAAAAGAATAAAACATTTCTTAATTAAAAAAAAAAGAAAGTTTCTATACCAGAAAGACTAGAATAACTCTAACACCAGTGCATAGTCTATACTACAGAGAATCTGCAGAGACATCCCCTGATGAAAAACATGCTATTTTGCATTAATTTCCCTCAAATATATTCTAGTCTCTTCCCTAAATATATCACACTTTAGAACTCAAAACTCTTTTCTTTGCTCCTGAAGCTAGTTTTTAAGCTCCTAAATCCAACTGTTTCACTTTTTCTTGTAAATTTCCCTGAGCATAATATATTAATAAAATTCTGTGCTCTTATTTTGCTTGTTTAGTTTACAAGTCCTACAAACTGTCTCTACAAAGGTAAACAAGATTTTTTTTTTCTTCCCAACACTGATATTATGCCAGGTGTTATCTGGGACAAGTGTCACACTTGTCTGAAGAAGACTTAAACATTCAATGATTGAATCCTCAGCTATTCCAAACTCTCTGCTTCTTGAAATGTGTTTGACACAAACAAGGTTCACAGAGATAAATCAGGTGGAAGAGTGGTCTCCAGAGACTGACAGGGAGCTTCAAAGGAAGGGAATGTCGAATCCATCTGTAGCCTTCCTTGGAACAGCAACCACACTTCAGAATTCCCACTGCAGAGAAGAAAAGGAGTGTAAACATAAAGAAGACACAACCAAAAAATGAAATAATCTGTGTTCTCTTGTGAAAGGAACACATACTTCTGTCTTGTAGTCATGTCAAAATCAAATATTGAAACTTTTAAGCAGCCCTAACATACATTTCAGGGCAAGAAAAGGAGGCAAAATAGATTTTTTGTTCATTTTCTGTCTCACATATTCTTCTTTGAGGAGACAAATTAAACTCTTCCACAAGGATTAGAAGAGCATGCTTTCAAACTTTTATGTCTCATTGTCTTCTTCGGCGACACACAGCTGAGAGCAATCAAGCACCACCCATTATTTATAAAACATTTTATTATGCTTATGCTACACCAGGTACTGTCTTTGGTAGTCAACAAAATGCTGATGAACTTGGTTATATAGAATCGAGAGATAGAAACAGAAAACCTATTATTCCCACTTTGCAAGAGGAGAGATAACAATGTGAACAGTATATTAGGTAAAAGCCATGCAAGCTAGTTAGTAATTGAGCCACTATTTAAACCCAGGCAGTCTCGCACCAAAGTCAGTATGATCTCAGCAAAACTATTGCGCCATCTGTGGAATCTTTGCCTCCAATCTCACACCTCATTTAGGTTACTGACAAAGGGTTTGAAGTCTGGACTTAAATCAGTAAGTTGAACACCTGAAGTCTTGACTTCCTGAGCTGCTCTAATAAGTTTCCATTATTGGTCTACAGTGAAAATGCCTCAGATGCTTATCTAGATTTTAGTTTAGTCAATGTGATGTACTTTACAGAGAAATGATCTATAATAGCCAGACATTCATTTTTGAATGAGTGATTTTTATTAAGTATATGGTGAGCCAAACTAAAAGAATAAACAGCAAATAGTAAGTAGATGATAGATATATAGATGATGGATAGATAGATGATAGATAGATGATAGATAGATAGATATGATAGATAGATAGATAGACAGATAGATGATAGATGATAGATAGATACAATAGATAACCAACACCATCAAATTGGACACTCAAAATGTCCATGAAAAATATCAACTGGGGAAGCACATTTAAGGCAACCAGCTAAAGTTAAAGTTCCCCTTGCAAATAAAAGAATAGCAACAGAAAGAGATGATGTCATCAAACTGGATGCTCATGTCATCCAGCGCAGTCTACTTGACATAGCACACTGGAGTTCGAAGTTGAACTTTCTCTCTGTGAACGAACTTCTCACAGCTGAAATTCTCATTGTTGAACTTCCATCTTCTCTTTCACACTGGAGGCACCCACCCACTCACTCCCGTAAGATTAGCAATTCTAACCAGCATTAGAGTTAATTCACCTTTTATCTATTTTCAAGGACAAAATGGTGTTCGTCTTGGGCTGTTTTTCTGTTTTTGTTTTTGTTTTTTCTCTTTTCACAGAGTTAGAGGGGACAGAACTTCCCCAGAAAAAGGACACTGGGGAACAGGAACACCTTGAGACAAATGTGCTAAGGTCTGAAATGGAGAGGGAGCAGCCCTGCTTCCGGAGCTGGCTTCTCAGTGAGCTCTAACAAAATGTGGCAATTTACTAACATAATGGTCACTAGAGTCCACTAGATTAATGCTGGACTGTAAGCAATATGGAGATCAGTAGAAAAGGAATTGAGAGAGAGAGAGAGAGAGAGAGAGAGAGAGAGAGAGAGAGAGAGAGAGAGAGAGAGTTGTAGATAAATTCAATGCATAAACACATAGGCATCTTATAACCATTCAAATGCAAGTGACTAAATCCTACTCAAACCACTTAAGCACACCAACTGATCCACACTAAAAATTTAGAGAAGAAAATGAGAGAAAAGGGACTGTATGAATGCAAGTCTCAGAAGATATCCAGAACCTTGTTATATCTTTTCTGGCTCTGATTATCTGCTGCTACAATAGGTCTTCTCCACAAGTAAACAAAAGTTTTGCTAATTGCCCCACTTTAGAATGTCTGAGGAAGGAAGGAACATAAATTCCATGAATGAATTATATTTGATTCTTCTAGAGGATGTTATCTCTTATTAATCCAATGAGTATAGCCAAAAGGACAGAGATTAGGAGGCACAGCAAGCCCTGACTTGTGTCTTCTGTAGCTCCACAAAGAATGATCAGGATCTAGAAGCAGAGAACTTGCAATGGAATAAGATGGGTGGGGGAAAAACCCAATCAGCCTAACCAGCTACTTCTGCAAGGCATCCTTATATCACCTCCTATTTGAAACAGAAAAGAAGGCTATTCTGTCTCTAAGTATGTACCTATATGTATGTCTATCTTTCCATCTATTTATGTATCAGTCATTTATCTATGAACCATTCAATATATATATCATTATCTTTATATCTATGTGAGTGCCTATATCTGTTCTGCATATATCTATTCTCTCTGTGTGTATATCTCATAATCTATCTCCATATCTATTTATTGAGAGGGTTAATAATTGGAAAAGTGTGAATTCTTATTTTTTCCCAACTCTTAAAGCAAGGATATTCAAGGTTGATTGTTATACTTCTCCAGATAGTGTTGGAGGCAGAAAGACGTGATGAAGAAGGAACAGGCTAAATATCTTTGTAGGAAGTGAAGCAAAATCAGAAATGGGTAAATGCTTTTTAAACTGACCTTGCATTTCATTATTTGATACATATCACATTGCAAGCCTGTTTCTAATGTTTTTCTGTATGTCTCACAGTCGGGTAAATGAAGCCAAGAGAAACAAAGGTGTGCTTTTAACTGTCAAGTGAAGTGGGGTGGGGTGGGGGTTGCTGATTAACAGGGAAAGCTCTGCCTGGAAACAGGGTCAAGGGGAGTGCTTGCCCAAGTACAGGCTCATGTTGAAGGAAAGAAAAATGTAAATATACTTCCTTGAGAAGCATATTTAGTTGAGAAATTTGTATGAAAGATTAAAAAAGCAGGGTGGGGGAGTCTCATCAAACAGGGCTGTGGGAATGGAAGCAGAACAGAGTGGGGAACAGATACAAAGAGCTGCTACTTGCCAAGTAAGCTCATGCTGGGCTGTGTTGACCCCAGGTGCCCTCTAAGGGGGGAAAGCACTTTCTATTGGTTGCTTCAGAACAAAGACTTGCTCAGAAGGACTGCTGGAAGTCTGCAAGGTGTTTGCCTTAGACTTGAGCAAAAATCTTGAAAAGTGAAGTCCTTTGGAGTCAGTGTGAAGACTAAATGTGTCACAATTCAGTTAATGACACACTTTCTCTAACTCACACTAAACCAAGACACTTCACACTTTAATGAGCCTGCTCATTATCTGGAGATCTTACTGAAATGCAGGCTGTTGTTCCCAGAGTCCTTAATGGGGCCCGAGATTCTGCATTTTTAATGAGCTGTACAGAGACGGTGGGTGCATTGGTCCATCCCCTAGACACACTTGAACAACAAGGTCCTAAATGCTTTCTGAAGGTCAGTGGATTTTGTAGCTAATTTTAGGACTGTATCCTCAACTTATAAATGTCACATCAAAATAAACATATCCCTGTCATCACTGTGATAAGATGGTACAAATTTATCTCAAACTGACATTTGATTATGACTAAAGAGGCTTTTCAGCAATTAGAACAATGGCTGTCAAGTGACTTAAGAAAAATTCAGGCTGGCCTTTGCATCAACGGAGGGGATTCTTACAGTCCTTTACTGGGTGTGTTATTTCCTGTTGCTGTGATAAAGGGATCAAAGGAAACACCTGGTTCACACTTCAAGGAGAGTCCATCAGAGCAGGAAGGCATGGAGCAGCGGCTGCAGAGCAGGAAGGCATGGCAGCAGAGGCTGCAGAGCAGGAAGGCATGGCAGCAGGGGCTCTGGAGCAGGAAGGCATGGAGCAGGGACTCCAGAGCAGGAAGACATAGAGCAGGGGCTGCAGAGCAGGAAGGCATGGCTGCAGGGGCTCCAGAGCAGGAAGGCATGGAGCAGGGACTCCAGAGTGGAGCAGGAAGGCATGGAGCAGGGGCTGCAGAGCAGGAAGGCATGGAGCAGGGGCTCCAGAGTAGAGCAGGAAGGCATGGAGCAGGGGATGCAGAGCAGGAAGGCATGGAGCAGGGGCTCCAGAGTAGAGCAGGAAGCATGCAGAGCAGGAAGGCATGGAGCAGGGCTGCAGAACAGGAAGGTATGGAGCAGGGACTCCAGAGCAGGAAGGCATAGAGCAGGGGCTCCAGAGTAGAGCAGGAAGGCATGGCAGCAGGGACTTCAGAGTAGAGCAGGAAGGCATGGAGCAGGGACTTCAGAGTAGAGCAGGAAGGCATGGAGCAGGGGCTCCAGAGTGGAGCAGGAAGGCATGGAGCAGGGGCTGCAGAGCAGGAAGGCATGGAGCAGGGACTCCAGAGTGGAGCAGGAAGGCATGGAACAGGGGCTCCAGAGTAGAGCAGGAAGGCATGGAGCAGGGACTCCGGAGCAGGAAGGCATGGCAGCAGGGATTATGGAGCAGGAAGTCATGGAGCAGGGACTCCAGAGCAGAGCAGGAAGGCATGGAGCAGGAGCTGCGGAGCAGGAAGGCTTGGAGCAAGGGCTTAGGTAGGCTGATCACATTGGATCCACATTCAGGAGGCAGATCATGATGGATGCTTCTGCTCAGTGGATTTCTCCTGTTCCCACAGTCCAAATGACTCTTACATTCACTCTAGCAACCAAGGATAGCCTTCTGAAATCTCCACAAGCTAACAGTTGATGTCTGCTTCTATCCTTTCTTCTCTAATGGATTCAGGGTATAAGTTTTAGTTACAAAGGAAAAAGCACAGAACCTTAATTAGGTTTTCTGAAATACAAGTTGTTTTTTTTTTTTTTTTTTTTTGAAATAATTAAAATCTGAAAACTGTTCAGTAATGTCATTAGGATACGGGAGAGTTCACCAGTTTGATTATCAACATTTTTTTGCAAATTAAACCAATTTGTCCTTTCCCTAATTGACAGTAGTTTTAACCTTAAAACCAATATGCTGATAATCAAAGTGTAGCCTTAATAAATAACATAGGGGTAACTAAATAAACCACTTAAGACTTATAAGGAAAAGTTTATAGGTAAAAGTACTAAGAGCATTAGCATGGAATATTCTAGGGCCAACCTTGTTTGCCATTCTGAAGACTGCAGAAATTCTAGGCAAGAGCAGGCCTAGGGATGTACATAGCCCAGGTGGCAGAGTACTTAAGCACAGGCCGTGAGTGTGCACCCAGGAGTGAGAGTGGTGGAGGAGAGGGGGGAAGGGAGAGAAAAGGGGAGAAAGGGAGGGAGGGAAGGAGCGCAGGAGAGAGAGACAAGGAGGAGAAGGAGGGAAGGAGGAGTAGAGGAGGAAGATGAGGAGCACCAGCATCAGCAGTAGCAAAGGATGAACACACACAGGATCACAATGACATGTTCCAGAAGTCAACAAGAAAGTAGCTGTAGTTAAAGTAAGGGATTTGTTTTCGACTAAAGTTTAAGACTTCCGGATTGGATAGTGTGAATGTTTGGTAGGGTGAAGCATGTAAAACGTGAGGAATAAACCCAAGACCCAGCATTTGCAAAGGGGGTCAGAATAGTTAACAAACACTTTTTTCAAGACAAGGCCTGGGGTTTCCCAACATGCTTTGCTTCAGAAGAGGGAAAAAAAAAAGAAGGTAAGTGAATAAAACACAAATTGGCTGTGAACCTTTGCTAGGATCATTGTTAGAATTTCCAAACATGGTATGTACTCACTCAGAAGTGGATACTAGATGTAAAGAAAAGGATGACCAGACTACAACCTACAGCTCTAGAGAAGCCAGCTAATAAGGAGGACCCAAAGAGGGACAAATGGATTGCCCTGGGAAGGGGAAATAGATGACATCTCCATGAGTAAATTGGGGATGAGGAAGGGCAGTGGAGGGTAGGGGGTGGGGGATGAGAACATAAGGGAATGCAATGGTCAAGATGGAATGGGAGAGCAAGAAAGAGACACCATGATAGAGGGAGACATCATGGGAATAGGGAGAAACTGGGTGCTAGGGAAGTTCCCAGGAATCCACAAGGATGACCCCAGTTTAGACAACTAGCAATAGTGGAGAGGGTGCCTGAACTGACTTACCCCATTAAAATCAGATTGGTGACTACCCTACCTGTCATCATAGAGCCTTTCTCCAATAACTGATGGAAGCAGATACAGAGATCCACAGGCAAACACCAGACCGAGCTCCAGGAGTACAGTCAAAGAGAGAGAAGAGGGATTCTGTGAGCAAGAAGCATCAAGATCATGATGGGGAAACCTACAGAGACTACCAAACCAAACTAGTGGGAACTCGTGAAATTTAGATCAACAGCTGTGGAGCGTACATGGGACTGGACTAGACCCTCTGCATAGCAAGACAGTTATGTAGCTTGATCTGCTTAAGGGTCCCCTGGGGTAGGACCAGAATCCATTCCTGGTGCATGAGCAGGCCTTTTGGAGCCCACTTCTACAATGGGACACCTCACACAGCCTTGAGGCAAGGGGAGGGGCTTAGACCTGCCACTACTTAATGTACCTCCCCATAGGAGGCCTTACCTTCTTGTAGGAGGGGATAAGGGGTGGATTGGGAAGGGGGAGGCTGGAGGGGAAGGAGAAGGGAAGAGGGGTATGTAAAATAAATAAGAGAATTTTCTTAATAAAAAAAATACACAGAAAAAAAAAAACAATTTCCAGTTTTAACTTCAAAGATATGGACAGATGCCAGAAGATGAGCTCCCAAGCCTCAGAGATGAAACTGTGAATGGAAGATGTATTGCACACCACCAGTATAGAACCGCTGCCTGAAATGTCTGATCTCACAAGCAACAGAATGTATTTTAACGGATGCCTTTGTGAAATAGTATTTGTCCCCCCACCACCACCATGCTCACACAAGTGCAGAGGGTTAGAACTATAGGTTTCACATCCTGTAGAGTAAGCTAAGCCCAGCCCATCTCAGCAGAGCATTGTCCTTCTCAGATGCTGCACACCTTCAATGCAATGACTGCTTTGCCCTAAGCTGTTGTTCAGATACGTGGCATACATCAATACATGCTGAAGACCTTGCGCTGTTGGGAGTGTGTTTACTAGGGAATGGGGAGAGAGGACAATAAAAGCCAAAGACTGGTCTGCCCAAAAACATCTTAATGGAAACATTATTCAGTTGAATGTAAAATCTTGTTAATACTGGAAAACATTTTTAAGATCTTATTTAAAGTAGTTCTACTTCTGGTAGGCATGGGAGCACTGCACCATCCTTTCTTTTGAAAGTGCTTTTAGGATATTTTTAGGAGTGAAAACCTTATGCAAATGAATGACACTTCCAGCTGGGTCAGTGAGGTCTTCTCACCCTGTAGAATTGTAGCAAGGGGCTTTGATTTACTACCAGGTCTCTGTAGTGATTGCTCTGACTCTGAAAGCTGGCATTTAAAAATCATGCCAAATATTAAGGGACAGTCAGACATTCAAAAGAAGTAGGCACAGGTATGCTATGCTGTGGGGAGCAAGAGTGCAAACAGGCACACAGGCATCAGTGGTTGTTTTTATTTTTTATTTTTATTTATTTTTATTTTTTGGAAAAATAAGGTGTTTGTTCTTTTCACAAATCTAATTTTTAATACCCTATTTCCCCATCACCTTCATGTCTATCTTCCTCAAAATGTGTGTGAAAAAAGTTACCATCAATTCATTTATAAAATACTCTTTCTAAGCCTAAGGAGAGTCCATGACCTACATGCTCACTTTTACCCTGATGGGAGGACATCAGAATGTACCATAGGAATGGCATCTTGACTTGAATGTGGCTCTGGTGAAGCCTCCGGAACTTCTGTGCCAGAACTTCTGGGTATTTCTCACAGTTGTTTTCACTTTGTTGTCCTCTACTCTATCTAATTAGGACTGGTCACCATGAGACATCATCTAGTGTTGTTGCTCAGGTGGGAGCTAAAAACAGAAATACAAAATAATTTTGAAAAGAGATGGATATTCCCAGAAACTGGGGAGCTGGGCTGCAGGCACCTTCTCTTACAGTACCCTAGCCAGAACCGGGAAAGAATGTTCCACATATGCTTTCTGGTCACATGTGCTTGTCAAATCTAAAATGTAAGAAGCATTAACTAGTCTCTCCTAAGTCAGCTATCTTTCTTTCTACTCTAAGACTGCTCAGTCATGCGCCCCCTTGTGGCTAGTAATATTGAAATAGCAAAGGATAATTTTTGCCATTCCTCTGCAAAGTCAATTTGGTATGCATTTAGTTTATTTCTTTGATTGGCAATCACATACGTTTAGTTAAATGATTGCTAGGGAAATCTGAACAAGAATGGCTTCTGAGAATATGTCTACCAATCACCATGCTATTTCTTTTTCACATTTACTTGTGAACTCCAGAGCTAGAAGTATGGTGATATTATGATTTCTCCAAACACCCACTGGAAATAGAACGTGGGATTCGAAGGGAAATAACATTTTACAGTGTGCAGACACCGCAGGAGTCTGAAGACTGAGGTAATTATTCCACATCAAGCAGGAAAATTGTCAAGTGTCAGATTGGTTTCTCATTGGCATCTAGTTTAGATAGAAGCTGTCGCTCACCAGGATGTGCTGTTTTATTTGTCTGTAGAAGAACAAAACGAGAATTTTCGAGACTGTCCATTTTCTATCTCACGAATCTGTAGGATCCTAGAAACAGTAAGAAATCTAAGTAAAAATTTTTTGTTGTCCCTCGGTTTTGAATTGTGTTTTAGAATTTCAGATGTTTCTTAACAAAGTTGGATTGCTTCTGGGAAAGCAGCATGCAAACTGCCACTGAGACAACCAGACTGGCCACAGAAACAAGGGTTCAAGTCATCAAACCCCTACCTGCCCAAAGACTGAGTTGCTCTGGTTGTTTAATCATAAGAGCGCACACCCTTGTGAATCCCAACATGTTGTTTGCCAGTTTAAAAATCACTTAACTAGCTTTCTTCTATGCTTTGATTTCATATTAATCCATTTTATCAAGAATTTCAACTAAAACTCAAATGTGTTAGGCAGCATTGTGCTAGCAGAAGCTGAAAACATGACCAGAAAAACAGAAGATGGAGACTGTGTACCCTAGTAAATTAGCCTGAAGATCAGAGAATAGAACAAGCCACTAGATTAAACATAGAAGCCAGGCAGTGGTGGCACACACCTTTAATCCTATCACTGGGAGGCAGAAATCTGCCTGGATTTCTGTGAGTTCAAAGCCACCCTAGAATACATGAGATAGACTTAGTCTAAGAGAGAAACGGAGCCAGGCAGTGGTGGCACACACCTTTAATCCCAGTACTTGGGAGTCACATGATATTAACCCTAGCACTAGGAAAGTTGAGGCAGGAAATAATATGGGTGGGTGGAGAAAGGTACATAAAAGCAGGAGGACACAGAAACTAAAGTCTTTCGGCTGAGGAAAGCTTTTCAGGCTGAGGAGTCCTAGAAGTAAGAGGTGACTTATTCCTTTGTCTCTCCAATCTTTCAGCATTCACCCAATATTAGGCTCTGGGTTTTTTATTAAAAGACCTTTTTAGAATTCATGGTACACATGGTAATGAAGGAAAATGGATAATGAAAACTACAAGAAGAAATGAGGAAGATTAGAAACATTATTTCTTGAAACAGAAAGCAAATTGAGACTATGAAATTATGAATTGAATATACTTTGATTGATGTCATACATCAGAGTACATATGGGCAAAACTGTTTTCACTTTTCTATTTCTAAATTTAAATTTATGTTTTTAACTGATATATAAAAACAAAAATTATACATTTAATGAGAATTTTGGTGTCTGTATGATGTGTATGATGTTAACTCTGCACATTCATGTCTGAATCCTGATGTGTTTATTCATCATTCCTTTATTCATGTAAAAGTTTAAAATCCTTTCCTCTAGCTTTTTAATGGATTGAACATTAATATTATTAATTAACACTATACTACACCCCCACTGCTTCATAGGAATGACACCCTAATGTGCCTTTCTTCTGTCTAACAGTAAATTGATATCTATGATCATGGATCATCCTCTTCATTTCTCTTTCCCACCTACTCTACCCAGTCACCTGGTAACCCCTGTTTAATTCTCAGCTTCTGTGAGATCCACTTGTCTATATCCCATGCATGAAAAAGATCATGGACTGTGTTTCTGTGCTTGGCTTATCTTATTTGACGCGATGTTCTCCAGGTTCATCTACTGCACTCATTCTGATGAATCCACTGAACTAATTAAAGATCATGTGACGTTTGATTCTGACCTGCTGCAATGAAAAATACTTCCTTCAATACTCTTTAAAGAAAGAGGTTTGCAAATCTAGATTCCAAGATTATTACATTGAAATAATTTCTCCATGACTAAAACTGATAACTACTCTTCAGTAAATAATTATGAAAATTAAAAGTAATACAGGAGATGCAAACATTTTTATCTTTAAACTGTTCTTAGCACAACGAAGTCTGCATAACTAAAAAATTTGGATTGATATATTGAAAGCCCTGAAAAATTCTCCACAAGCCTTAACAGGCTTTTTACTTGGATTCAATAAAAGAAAATGCATCAATACAATGTGTTAAAATTGCAAGTAAAGGCTGTGTTGCTTTTAATTGTTTTAAAAATAATAATAGGCATCTCCTTTAAAGTAAAAAAAATACATTTTTGGAAAAGTAATAACTTCAACCTTAGAGTAATGAAAATTTCATAGTTAATGTCAAATTTACTGCTGAGTTGGTTTGTTTAACAAACTGCACTCATGACAGAATCAAGATGGAATAATGTAATTCATTTGCCTAAAGGCTTGATCAAAACAGTTGGAAATCTGACAAAATGAAGTAACAAACACATAAATAATCCTTATATCAAATATCACTTCATTCTAAACTCTGCAGTAGAGTCTATGAGCACAGATAACTCATAATTACAATGTGGTTCTATGACAGCAGAGTGTTTAGTGTGTGATTGTTGACTCCTTCATGAAGACCATCCATTGGTGATAGTATCTGACAAAATAAATGCAGAAATAGACAGTTACATATAGGCACTGGGCAGCATTTACAAATCTACGGGAAATGATCTTTTGCAAAAGGCATGGTCCCCAGGGCCAATGCTTTGGCTATTTTCAACCTTGAAGTATTTCCTTTGAGATCTCATTTGTTAAATATCTGTAATGTCTTCTTGAATTTATTATTTATTTATGTATTTATTTCTTTCATTTGAGCATGTTTTATACTCTAAATGTAACAAGATGAGCTGCTTTCTACAAAGCTGTTATAAACTGCAAAGCACTCTAAGCTCTGTTTTGAATAATTGAGAGAGAAGCTGGACAGAATCAAGATGCTCAAGTTGATGAGAAGGTTGATAATGCTCAAGTACATCATTTGCATTTTGAGAATGAGATTAGTATATTTCAGTAAAAAGTGAGATATTTGATGAATGTTGATTTAGATGCATATGGATATTACTCATTTTTTTGTCTTTTAAAAGTCAACATAGGTATCTGAGGATGTAACTATGTAGCTATGAAGCTATGTAGCTCTTGACTCATGTGTAAAGCTTTGGGTTGTAAGGCCTCAATCCCTAGCATGGCACAATAAAGAAACAAAGAAATAAGTTCACTGTTGACTAAGGTTTTAGAAAATGCAAGTAACATGAATAAAATACCTAGCAAAAGTATTAACAAGATTAATAAAATTATGTCAGTGTAATAAATAATCTGAGCAACAGTAATGACATTTTATCAAATGTGTAATTAATATAGTGAAAAGTTTTGAACAGAATGAATAGCTCTTGAATTATTTGATAAGGCAATTAATGAGGTCTGTTGATTTGCCATGAAATATCAATGTTACTATAAAACTCTTAATTAAGCCAGCGTAGTGTGTCAACTAGTCCAGCTTGTCAGCTTGCACCAGAGATCCCTTGCCATTGACTCCAAAGGATTATAAGTGGGTTGCCTTTTTCCACCTGGCTTTTATGGGAGTTGGGGATTTAAAACCAGGTCCTTGTGTTTGTGTGATGAACTAGTTACCTACTGTGTTGTCTCCTCAACCACGAAACATTTTATTATTAGATATTGTATTACTTTTCTTAGGTGGGTACACACTTAGATCTTCTATGAATCCTGATTTTGGATCATTTCTATCACCCCTTTAGCTCTAGATTACAGGGAGGATGAACAGTTTTGCTCATAAAGATGATTTGCATGTCAACTAGGAGAACCACAACAAAAGAACTGCAGACATGGTGGTTTGTAATAGCAGAAATATATTTCTAGCAGCTCTGCATCCTGACAAGAACAAGATGAAGGGTCCAGAAGTATTGAATGACGACTCATTCTGGTTCATAGCCATCTGGCTTCTTAGAAAAACCTCACAAGTAGAAAGGTTTTTTGTTTTATATAAAGATACGGTGGTCCTATTTGTTCCATTCTCAATATCTAATCAACATTCAAAGGTCCTAATTCTGAATAACATCACCTTGAAGGTTAGAACTTGATCATATAAATATAAGCAGGAGTGGAATCTGACACACAAACCTTCAGAACACTGCACATGGAAAGTAAGCAATAGAGAAGATAATTAGGTCAGTGCAGATGAGCTATACCTAAGTGTTCTCCTTCCATACCTACAAGCATATTTTTGGTGGCCACTTCTCCACAGTGGGTAAGGAGGGGTCACTTTTCCTTCAGCACAGAGGTTGTGATCTTTCCACTTGGGGGAAACACTATTTTTAATCTACGTGGTCTGTTGAATACCTACCTCAATCACAAAGCACTTGACTTTTTTTTTTTCTCATTGTACGTCAGCCACAGGGGTCTCCAGTCTCTCACTTCAAGTGTATATAACTACAGTACAGGATACAAAAATAACCTGGATGAGGTCACAAAGCAGAGACATGACTTTGAAAACCAAATCCTCATTCATTTCCTTATGGATTCATTCATCTAACTGCTGGATATATGTTAAGACCTCATCTTCTGAGGTCTCATCCATGACATCTGAGAGGTAACCAAAAATAGTGCTGCATATTCAAGTGTGGATGAAAGGAACCAATAACCTCAGAGGGCCTGGGGGTTTGCACAATGGCACAGTATGCCTGCTGAGGTCTTTGGTTGTTTCCCTCCTCTTTCTGACCTGCTGACCTTGTTCTTCTGAAGGCCACTGTGGCCAATGACTCACAACGAAAATGTGCTGAATTATAACTAATGGCAACCTCAGACAACCTTGAAATCCTGTTTTCTAATTTAATCTTTGCTTTTCTCTGCTGCATTGCTAGACATTAGTTCCATTCTCTGTCCCACTTGAATAATACCAATACTGACATGGGCATGAGTCAAGTCATACAGGTACAGAAACATTCATGAACCTGGGTGTTATCCCCATTCATCATTTTCATCTAGGTTGCTATAGATTCCTGGCCTTTCCATGACATTACTGATTTATATCCTATCTAGAACTGTCAGAAACAATTGGGTAGTGGTTTATCTTATCCTTTATCTTCTCTGTCTGGGCACTCATCACCTCTGTTCAACATTGTAGAAGTCTAGTTCATATAATAATTCCTCATCATGTAATGTTGGAATGGCTCTGATTACTTGTTGAAAGATTCGTTTTCTTTTTAATTGTGTGTATATGTGGGTATCTATGTGAAGTATGTGCATATGGACAAGGAAGCCAGAGGAGAGGGTTTGATTACCTGAAATTAGATATAAGGTAGTTGTGAGACAACTGATTTTGGTGTTGGAAAGCAAACTGGGGTTCTGTGCATGATTAGTACATACTCTAAAACACTGGACTATCTCTCTAGCCTCTAGTCCTTCATTGAATTCTTACTGAGACAATGTCTTACTTAATGTTTTCATTGCTATAAAGAGACAACATGACCATGGCAACTCTTTTAAAGAAAACATTTAATTGGGGGTGGTTTGCTTATAGTTTTAGAGGTTCAGTCCATTATCATCATGGTGGGGGACATGGCAATGTACAGACAGAGGGGTGCTGGAGCTGAGAGTGCTACATCTTGTAGGGAATATGAAGTCAACTGAAAGTCACACTGAGGGAAGCTTGAGCAAAAGAGATCTCAAAGCCCACCCCCATAGTGACACACTTCCTCCAATAAGGCCACACCTCCTAGTGCCCCCCCCGCTTTGGGGGACATTTTCTTTCAAACAATCATAGATGCCTATTTGTAACAGAACTTCAAAGAAAATAGAAATTTATAAGTGGGAATCCAGTATGGCTTTTCCTACCTAAACAGATAGAAAAGTGTTAATTTCCCAGTATCACAATAAATGGGGTGCTGGCAGAGCATAGTACACAGTAAAAATACAGTACTCAAACTGTCTCCTGTAGTCACTTGGGATCAGTTGCTTTTAAAGGGTAAGCCCCTAGGAGACCATAAAGCTACTTCTAGAAAGTATTTCAAGAAAAGCAAAAGACTTAAGGACTATCAGAGTGTTATATGATAGTCAATTGCACTGTGAAGCGCTGAGACTGTGTTGATAAAATTAACTTTGAATGGGGAGAATTAGCCATAGAGACTATGGAGGACCTTGGAAGTCAGATAGAGGGATGCACAGGAAGTAGTAGGGAGGGACTTAGAGATTCTCGGGCCTTTTTGGTTTGGGATGGAAGAAGATATGCTCTATTGCTGGGCCCCTGGCCAAAAAAGAAGGCCAGCTAGTGGCTTTTTGGCTTCTCTGATCTGTCAGGTTCTTACCCCAATATCTGACTTCTGAGACTTCATTGATAAGTAAAATAAATTATAGAGATTTAGTTAAAAACCAACATTTGGAAGACACAGCTGAGCCAATACCAGCATGAGTTGAAATCATACCAGGCTGCTGGATGCTGACTTCAGGGCTGTAGGGTACAGACGAGAGTTAAAATACCAGTTAAAATATCAGGTATGACCACTAACCTGACAGAAAAACAACATTTGGCATCCCAGCGTAGGACACAACCACATGAACAGGAAAGCCATGCTAACTAGCCCTGCTGCAGTCCACTACCACTCTTGAGAGGCTTTGCTCCAGCCGTGGACATTGCTTGCAGGAACTGCCTGCAGGGACTCTGGAGGGCAGGCTCATGCTCAGGAATTTCAGAAAGTATCTCAAGCTTGCCACTGCTGTGGACAAATTGAGAAGTCAGCAGGTTTGGTGAGACACCTGGGAAATTCTGAAGGAGAGAGTTAAGTAGTATTAAAAAAAAAGAAAGAAGAAAAATCTTTCCCACATTAAGAATGGGAAATATCACAATGCAGGTAGTTAGAACTCTGTATAGGGCTACAATGGATGGCTTAAAATTAAAAAAAAAAATATTTATATATATAATAATCGACTTACCTGGGATTGAAATAAAGTTGATTATAATTACTATCATTTTGGTAATTCATATTTTATCCTTAAAAACGTGGCTTGATAACTATGCCAAATACAAAAATCTGATTGATAAGATGCAAACTTTAGAAATACTATTGATGTGGAGTTTTTCCTTCTCATTGGTGGCTCAGTAGGGGAGGGGTGGAGGAAGACAAAGTCACAAGTTTTTTGGGAAGCAGATTCAGGAGACCAGCATCAAGGTGCAGATCTTGTTTATTTTGTATGTTCACTAGCATATATGCATTATCAAATCATAGTACTATCTAGACATAGGTCTCTCATAGTACTATCCAATGAATCTTAATGGCACATAACCCTTGTTATGTGAGGGTGTATGGGGGTGGGAGTAGTATGTCCAGGCAGTATATCTGCAGACAAAGGGCAGGAATCAGGCAATTCCCTGGGCTTTGGCACCAAATTAGAAGGTCTTCAATTAGCAGGGACTCCATTATGAGTCATTTAGTGTTCCAGAGATTCAAGCATGCTCAAACAGCCTCAGGAGGTGTTCGTACTTCTCACATATCTATCTTTTAGTGAAACTATCTGAACAGAGACTAATACCTCATATTGGTAAGATTTAAGCCTTAGACCTACTAATGAACACAGGAATACTCAGAAACAGACAGGAATTTAGAAAAGAATGTACCGCACCACTACATGATGAATCTAAAGAGGGGCAACCAAAGAATATTAGAAAACCAACCTTAGTTTATCCAGTTACTACACAAGAACTACCAGCAAACATTAGGTACCCCCAAGTTATAAAGAAGTTTAATGGAATTGTATAGAAATTTTACATTTGAGGAGATACAAGCAAGTGATTGTTTCATATGGTATGCATTTATCATACATGAAACAGATATTTAACTCATGGGATACTCAGAACAGAATTATCTCCTAAGACTGCAAAGACTTAGGTATAACAATATTAGAAGCTGGTTCTCAGTTACAATGGAGAACATGGTGGAAAGGGGGAAGTTAGGACCATAGAAGAATGAAATAGAGCTAGAGGGATTGATATTTCCAAAGATCAGTTTCTTGGTGAAGGCCAATGTGCTGATTTGTAAAGACAGTTAAGATTTTATGATCATACCTTGGCCTTGTGTTGTTTAGCAGCTTTGAATGCTTGGGACAAGTTGAAGTATCAAGAAGGAGATCTGGATCATTTATAAAAATTATACAAGGCCCAAAAGAAGCCTATTTTTTTTTTTTTTTTGCAAAGATTGACTTCAGTTGTAAAGAGAATAGGATTAGATCCAGAAGTCAGACAAATAGTAATTGAATTTTGGCTTTTGAATATGTTAATTCAGAATACAAAAGAATGATTAGGGATTTAAAGGCAAGATCAGCACCCATAGATGAATGAATTAGAAATATAGCTGATATTGGATCTTATATCTATTGTGCAACTTTGATAGGAGAAGTGATTTCTAAAAATTTTAAGAAAAATCAAATTGCCAGATGTTTTAATTGTGGTAGGCAAGGTCATCTTAAAAGAGATTGTAGGCAAGGCATTCCTAGAAACAATGTTTTTTCTAGAGATAACCCAGATAGAAGGTTCCAGCCTTCTGGAGTATGCAGAATGTGTGATATGGCCAAGGCCAGCAATGGACTAGTGAATGCAGAACAACAGGGAAAGGCAATGTAACCCTTTGCCATTGAGAAATGCCTTAGGGGGACTCCAGCACTCCCCAATATGAAATTTGGTTCAATCATTCCCTGTCAGCATTGGAGAAACTCATTTACAGAACAATTAAAATACTTAATGACTGTTGTTAAAAAAAAACAAAAAAAAAAAAACATACTGCTCTAGATGTGATCAAAGATGGAGCAGCTCCAGTAGATAAAAAAAAATTCATAAAAAAGTAGTTTGGCAAACTTCTATTGTTGATCAAAAGTTAACAATAAAAATACAGATAAATGGCTTTGTAATTCAAGATTACTGAACACAGGTGAAATGCAACCATAATTTCACCAAAATCTTGGCATTCTGATTGGCCTCTTCAGGAGGAAATATTCAGCTTTTAGGGATTGGAACTTTATCTGAGGTAAAACAAAGTATAAGGTGTATCAAGTGTATAGGACCAGAAGGACAGATAGGAAAATTAAAGACTTGTTTGGCTAACATCCCAATGAATTTATAGGGATGTGACTTGTTACAACAATGGAAAACACAAATTAACATTCCTCCAATCTCAAAAACCATAAAAATAACAATGTTTCTGAGAGAAATATTATACAATATTATCAAGAACAGGCACAAACTTTTCAGGTTTTACATAAGCAGATCTTTGGTCTTTCAAAGATACCCATAGCCCTACCTTTAAAATGGTTAACTGACAAAACTGGGTGGATGTAAAAATGGGCTGTGAAGTCAGAAAAATTATAGGCACTGGAAGGACTTGTACAGGACCAGCTAACTTGTCAACACATTAAAGATTTAACCAGTCCTTGGAATTTTCCTGTATTTGTTATTAAAAAGAAATCTGGAAAATGAAGAATGGTAACAGATCTGAGAGCTATTAGTAAGGTGATTCATCCAGGATGCTAGTAGTCTTACAGTGTACTAATTTTAGAAATATGCTTCATATAGCTTACTGTATGTGTTTTCAAATTTGAATCTGAAGCAGGTAATTAGGAACTAAGTTTGTGTACCCTGTATGTACTTATTAGATTGTGGTCCCCCAATCTTTAGGAGATCATATATATATATATATATATATATATATATATATATATATATATATATATATATATATATGATATTTACAATGTTTAAGTTTTCTGCAGTCAACCATGACTATTCCTAGCAGTGACCTTTGAGGTCTCCAAGAAGATGATGAGGCACTGCTAATGATTTTACCTGAATGGTGGTAGCATCACTGAGATGATAAACACCATCCAAAATCAGCTTCAGGCTACAAACTTCTTAGGACAACTTCAAAGTGGTTAGCTATGATGATCCAGCCTCATAGACTACTACTCCATCCAGGACTTCGGGTAAGCCCTGCAATTTCCTATCACATAGAAATGGGACAACAAATTATACAGCTAGCTCTCCCTGGACTTTACCATTATTCCAATTTTTTTTCAGGGTCCCCTAAAGATGCCACAGACAACAAGAGATAATTTTAAGAACACAATGCCCATATACTCAAGAAGTGGGATGGGTAGTTTTTGGTCATTGGGCAGGCTATGGATATTTGGCATTGTTTAGGGTGGTTAGTTACAAGTTGTTTTTGGTCATTGTTAGTGAAGAAACTAAACGAAGGAAGTTAGAATCAGGGATCTCTTTCTGAAAAGAAAAAAATGAGGGATATATGACTGATAGGTAGTATATAAAGGCAGACTATTGAATCTACTTTTAGACTAAAAAGCAACTACTAGTTTCAAATATTTTACATTGGTATGGACTTTCATATATTGATACAAATTTAAGTTTATATTTTACAACATACTGTAAGGTATTGTACCTATGCAACTCATTTAAAATTGTAATGAAGTTCTAGTCCTTGAAAGATACTATTACAATCTATTTAGGATAATTAAGATAACAATAAAACTTGTAGTAAGGATTAGATATAGACAGAAATAGACTTTGTTTAGCCTCATGAATTTTAGATGGATAGGTGTCTTCAAGTACTTCAGAGATCTACAGAATATGACATTTAAAATGTTTTAATAACACAAGGCTTTTCATGATAGTAAGAAACACCTGCTCCTGGCAGCACCAATCACCTCAAAAAAGGTTAATAGGCATTGAGGAACCTCTGTATGGAATTTACTTTCAATGTGGCAAAACTAGGTACTGAATAAAAACTTCCCTTGCCTTGACTGCTGACAATATGCTGTCCAAATTGGAGAAGCAGAACACAAATAGGACAGTCTTTTAAAATTTGTACTTCACAGAAAACTCTGTTGTGAGGGATCTGCTTTCCCCATTGGCCTATTGGCAACAGATAGAGAAAGGAAAGAGGCAGAAGGTGAACATAAAGCTCTGTACATGGCCCATGAGCACAAATAGAGATAGCCCTCCCCCCCCCCCTGCCCAGGAGACAGAGTCCAGTGAATCAGCTCAATTTTATTCCAGAGAATAAGGAATATATAAGATTGGGAAGTCTAGGGACAGACCCTAATTTGAATTAAGCTGTATACTCCTTTCACAAGTCTTAGTATGTGGCAATAGGGTCCTATAGCGGAGCCCCTAGCACAAGTCTTCTTAGCAGGGATCTGTGCCAAGGGTCAAGCTAATGGTGAATTGGGCATCTTTAAAGACAGCCTTTAGATAATGTCTGTTCTCCAGGCTCAGGGACATTCTCCAGATAAGGTCAGGTAGAGGCAGGAAGTTCTACTGGAGGAAGGGAGCTCTATTTTGCCAAGCTTATTAAGATAAGCTGCTAGGCCATGGGGAAGCTGTGACCTCTGACCAGCCAGCAACGGCTTCCAACATCTCCTTCTGTTTTATTTTATAATGGAGAAGTGTCATTGTAAGCCTTGAGAAACCTGTTACCTGTGTCAGAAGGGTCAAGGGTCTGGTAGTGAGCCATAACCTGATTGTTGTTAATTTTAGCAATGGTGGTGATATGTCACCAGGGAAAATGAATAAGGCAGGGGACAAGCATCAAAATAAAACATAGCATAATCAGAAGACTGATAGAGTATGGGAGCCAAAAAATAAGGGGCTATGGGACCAGATAATTTGCTCTATGGGCTAGAATTTTGGGAGTAGGTCTTTCTGAAGTTTTTGAGGGTGTTAACATTAGCTTTAACAACATCTGATTTGTTTACATAGAAGCAACATTTTTCCCAACACCAAGCAAGTCCCCCAGTGCTCAGCAGTTATTCGGTCTAGTGTTCTGCTTTGGAGCACAACCCCAGCAAAAGAGTTCATCTGTCTTTGGAGAGACTTGAGGATCTCAGTTGTAGATATTATGGCTGATCAAGTCTGTGTCTCAAGTCTCCAGCCAGATGATGTATCTGGACAATGGCAGTTGTAGCCCCAGAAGATTTAAGGGAGATAACAAGTTTTATTCCTATCAGTAAAGTAAGAAATATCTCATATTTGGTTATCAGCAGTGTTGCTTCTTTCTCCTCACATAGATAGACCTGAGAAGTAATCACAACAGGGGTGCAAAACCCTGGCAGGGTGGTGTCTACGCAGGAGGTTTTCTTTCCCTTACACCAAAGAAGAAGTGGAAGGGAGATGCATATCAGCCTGGAAAGAGTGATATTAGTGAGACATTTGTCCTGGGATAAAGAAGAGCAGTATTGACCAGTACAGCTCTCATCAGAGGTCTATTTCTGGATATATAAAAGAAGCAGCCAGAGGCAGGAAGTTCTGCTAAGTGAGGGAGCTCCATTTATTGAGATAAGCTTCTAGGCCATGTGGAGGCTGTGACCTCTGATCAGCCAGCAATGCCTTCCAGCAGTCTGTCAGATATTCTAGGCTGTAGACGGATGCCCCAGTGGTACAGCAGAACCTGGGTTGACTGTCCAGGCAGCCAGCTGTTTCTGTCATTTCTGTAGTTTTGGAAGTCCCATGCTTTGTACTTCCTGTTTACTCTGGTAATAGTTTATCCTTCTAGGGTCTCTGATGGGGGTGGAAGCCTAGATAGATATACCATTTACTTCATTATGAAGTTCAGCAGAGAAACTTACAAAAAAGATGTAAAGTTTATAGGGTTGAGAGACATAATGCTTAAGTTGTTTATCTAAGAAAATGTTTTTAGGTCTAAAAAGATATTTTAAGGTTGATAATACAGCTTACGATAGATGGTGGTTTAGGTTAAAAAAAAAGCTGGACTTTTCAAAGTGGTTAAGATAGATAATAGAGTACCTTCTCTGAATTTATCAAATACTAATGGACAGGACATTGAAAATATAACCCTTACCAGGTAATTGTTTTTATTGTACATAGTTTTACTGTGTTAGAGTTAAACCTTTCATTTTTATTTAGACAATACATGATAATTATTCTTACAGTATATAGTTGTACTGTGTTAGAGTTAAAATCTTTCCTTTTTATTTAGACAAAAATGGAGAAATGTTGTAGGATATTTGATCACACTGTGAAACTCCAAGACTATGTTAATAAAATTGACCTTGCATCAGGGGCTGGAGTCAGTGACTAGTGACAAGAATTAATCATAGAGTGTATGGAGGACATGGGAAATTGGATAGAAAGATGAACAGGAAGTAGTAGGGAGAGACTTAAAGACCCATGGGCCTTTTTCGTTTGGGACAGAAGGAGAAATGCTCTCTTGCTGGGTCTCTGGATCAAAGGGAAGGTCAGCTGGTTGCTTCTTGGCTTCTCTGATCTAGCAGGTTTTCACTCTAGTATGTGAGTCCCAAGTCTTTATTGGTAAATAGAACAACTTAGATTAAAAACAACATGGGAGTAGATGGATCCTTTCAAATGAAGGCCCAATAAAGACAAAGTGATGTGCCTAGGGCTTTAGCTATTTGCATCAAAGTTTAATTATAAACTATAAAAATCTATGTTTGCTGTGATAGAAACCCTCATATTCTGTGGCTATAGGTCAAGATTTATGAAAACAAAACTTCACAGCATCTCATGTTGAATTTATGGCATTGACAAGAAAGGAGTAGAAGGTAAAATAGGATAGATTTGGCAGGTTAATGGGGGGGCAGGTGGGGATGGGAATGGGAAAAGGATGGTGGAGAAGGATGGTGTGGAAGGAGAGAGTGTGGGGAGAGACAATTGAAAGCAAAATAGTAAACCAGTGCAGTGGAAACTTGTGCAGTGAGAACTTTCTGGAACCTACAAGGGGGACCTCAGTGAGGTTTCATAATCATGGAGGATATGAAACCTGAATAGGCCATCTTCTCTAAACAGGCTAGGTTCCCAGTGATGGGACAAGGTTACCAACCCAACTACAAAACCTTCAATCCATGACCTTTCCTGCCAACAAGATATAACTGGGACAATGTTGCCTCAGAGTTTGTGCATGTGGCCAACCAAGGATTGTTCTAACTTGAGTCCCAAGACAGAAGTGGGTGCCCATGCGGACCACTTCATGGATGGCCAGGAACCAGAAGCTGGATGGCTGAGAGACAGGATGGAACCAAACATGACTGACAAAAAAGCCAATGAAATTATTCCTAATGATATTCTGCTACTCTCTCATTTAATATATATATATATATATATATATATATATATATATATATATATATATATATACCAATGCCTAGTCCAATCATCATCAAAGAGGCTTCTTCCAGCAATTGATGGGAGCAGAGACAGAGACCCACAGCCAAATATTAGGTAGAGCTCAGGCAAACCCATAGAAGAGGGAGAGGAAGAATTGTAGGAGCCAGAGGGGTCATGGACATCAGGAGAACACAGTCCATAGAATCAACTAAGCAAGGTGTTGTTTTATCTCTGGCACAGCAGCTTCACCTGAATCTACTGCTGTTTCAGGCAATAGTTGTGACCCCTCAGTTACTGGCTTGCTTCTCTGATAATAGCCCAGTGGGACCTGTGCCAGATCCTCCTCTTGCCCCTGCCACCAAATGTAGTTTTAATTAAATCCTTATTTTTCTATTTTTTAAATAAGACTTGAGAATCAGAGGCTATGGTTAAAACCTGCTAGCTCAGAGAAGTTGAGGAAAAACTACCTGGCTTTCCCTATTCACCAGCATCTACAAAAGAGTGGTTCCTTCTACTCTGCCAAACCACAAAAGACTGCCACACTCCAAGTTCCTCCCTACTGCCCCCTGTGCATCTCTCTATCATTTTCCAGAGGCCCTCTGACTCTCTATGATTATTTTCTGTCAACTAGTTTCTAACTCTGCCTCCGGACCCAAGGTTGGTTTTATTTAATTAACCCAAATACAAATTCAGGGTTCACATGTTATCATATTCCCTGTAACAGCAAGGCTCATCCCTAGAGGATGAACAGAGGCTAAGGCAGCAATCATGGAGACTGAGTGGGTGTGGTCTAGGCCTTCTGTATACATGCTGTGTTTCTATATTTAACTTAGGGTTTTGTGGGACTTGTAACCGGGGAGTGTCTCTGACTCTTTTGCCTGCTGGTGGGACCCTTTTCTTCCTACTAGGTTGCCTCATCCAGCCTTGATAGGAGGGTTTATGCCTAGTCTTATTTTATCTTATTATGTCTTGTTTGGTTGATATCACTGGGTTGCCTACCCTTTTCTGAAAGTAAATGGAAGAGCAGTGGATCTGGGGAAGAGGGGAGATGGGGAATAATTGGGAGGAGGAGAGGAAGAGGAGACTTTCATCAGGCTCTATTGTATGAGAAAAGAATAAAGAAAAAGGGAAAAAGAGAAGAAAAACATTCAATAAAAAATAAATGATTGCCTAGGAGTCATGTAAGCAATTTCTGATGACTTTGTAGAACTTAACCCCTAATTTGGTCAAGACTCTTTTACTAATAAAAACATTTTTTTCTCCTCTATCTGATGAGAGTTATGCCTCTCTAATCTAGAAAACCATACATGCAAGAATTCCCTGAATAGATACTTGGTCATTGCATGGTTATTTTTCTGTTACTGTGGTAAGACACCATGACTAAGGCAACTTAGAGAAGGAGGAGTTTATCTCGGCTCATGGTTCCAGAGGCATGAGAGTTCATCATGGTGGAGAAGCATGACCAGAAGCAGCAGGCTGGAGCAGGATGCTGAAAGCTCAAATCTTGAACCACAAACAGGAGGTAGAGAGTTAACTGAGAATAGCATTAGGTTTTTTTTTTTTTTTTTTTTTTTTTACTCTGAAAGCCTCCCGTAGCAATTCCTCTTGACCACTCTTCATAAACCTTCTCAACAGCACCACCAAATGGGCAATAAGTGCTCAAATGCCCAAGAACTATGGCAGATACTCATTCAAATTTTCAGTCATATGTATACACACACACACACACACACACACACACACACACACACACACACACACACATATATATATACATATAAATATATAATATATATATTCACCATGCCTTTTTAATAGATTTGCTAAGATATACTTCCTATCTTATACAATTAGCCCAGCTCAGATACACTTAAATGACTTTTATTGTAGTCACAGAATCATGTTATCATCATCATCATCATCATCATCATCATCAATTTTCAATAGTTTCTTTATCACAAAATTAAATTCTGAATCCTTAGCCATCACCCTTCTATTTTTTCATTACCACTAACCTGAACTCATTCCCACCTAAGTAAACACAAACTTACTTTGTGTCTCTGCACAGTTTCTAGTTATGGAGAACTTTTGAAAATGCAATTATAAAACACATACTGATTTTGACTCGCTTTCCCAGCTTAGAATGCTGCCAAGACTCCTTGATGCTATAATATGTATCAGTCTTTCATTTTTATTTTCTTAGAGCCTTTTTCAGGCTCTTGTTCAGTTGTCTCTTTTTTGTTTTCCTTTTATTAAAAATAGATTATTTTCACACAATATATTTTGAAGATGATTCCCCTCTCCCTACTTCAGTTCCTACCCACCTCCCTTCCCATGCAGGTCCACATTCTTTCTGTCTCTTCTTAGAAAAGAAACAGGCACCTAAGGAATAATAATAAAATAAGATAAATCAAAACAAACAGATCAGAGTATGACAAAACAACTAAACTAGAAAAGAGCCAAAGAAAGTTTTAAGAAACAGATGTAGAAGCAGATAGACACATATTCACCCACAGGAATCCCATAAAATCCCCAGACTGGAAACCATAATGTATACACAAAGGACTGTTAGGTAGGCAGAAAATACACTACTTAAAATTATGAGACAAAGGACCTCCAAAGGTGCCATTGATTCATTTTCTGTTGGTTATCAACTGCTAGGCATAGGACCTACCCTTATGAGTAGTTTGTTTCCCCAGTGAGACTCCTTTGGATAAAACTAATTTTTCATTTGCAAGTGCCTATTAATTGGAGATAGTTTCTGGGTTAGTGTTGGGACATATGTCCACTTCTTCTTTCATCTCTAGGTTCTCATCACCATCTCTAGGTGCAGACCTGTGAAAGCCCTCTGCATACTTCCTCAGTCTCTGTAATTCTTATCTGCTCCAGCCCTGCTGTATACAGAAGGCTTTGATTCTCTGGTGTCCTCCATGACCTCTGACTCTCACATTCTTACTGCCTCCTTTTCCACAGAGTTTCCTGAGCCCTGAAGGGAGGGATTTGATGGAGAGAACCCATTTAAGGCTGAGTGTTCCAAGGTTTCTCACTCTCTTCCTGTTTTCTGACTGTGGGTCCCTGTATTTGTTCTCATCTGCTGGAGGGAGGTTCTCTGATGGCGGGTAGCAAGGCATGAATCTACACGTAGGGCGTTAGGGGTCACTTTATTGCTATGTTGTTCCTTTAGCAGAGAGTAGTGTATGGTGTCTCCCTATGTCCCTGGCCTATCTACTCTCAGGTTCTTGGCCACTGAAGCAGCCCTGGGTAGGAGTTCCATCTCATGGACTGGGTCTTATCTCATATCAGATATTAGTTGATTGGAGTCACAAGCTTTGTACCACTATTGCACCAGCATATCTTGCAGGTGAGCCACTCTTATAAAATGAAGGGTTTTTTTTGTTTTTATCTCAGTTTCTATTTAGCTTTGACCTTTGTTAGCACGCAGAGTAGGTTTCTATTTTAAAGACAACAGCCCATAGGGATGAAGGACTTATCTAGGCCAGACTTCTTTGTGTGGAAGTAATTGTGTAGGTGTTGTCTTTAGCAATGAGGCTTTACTGTCAGTTTTTGGAGAACCGCCTGTATAGCCTCAGCAATAGCTTTTTGGGTAATTTGGGTGCTTCCACGAGACCCCTTTGGCTGACAAATCTGGAGAGAGATCATGTTTGGTATGGGATTTCAAGGGACACTATCTACGCAATGGCCTTTTGAAATAATTAAGGGGGACACAGCATTCTTAAAAATACGTATATTTCTACTCCACAGTCAAAGAATGGAGGAGTAGAATGCTTCTACCAAGCTTAACCCTAAATTCAATGAGAGTCATCAGGGTTGTTTCAGGGCCAAATTTTGACACTCAATAGTCAAGACTTAGACTGTCATGACTAGTGGACTAAGCAAACAGTTCCAAATATCTTTTTTATATCAGTTGTAAAGATATAGGTATTAACCAAACCAAACTAGTGGGAACTCATGAAATTTAGAACAACAGCTGTGGAGCCTGCATAAGACTGGACTAGGCCCTCTGCATAGCAAGACAGTTATGTAGCTTGATCTGCTTAAGGGTCCCCTTGGCAGTAGGATCAGAATCCATTCCTGGTGCATAAGCAGGCTTTTTGGAGCCCACTACTGATGATGGGACACCTTGCATGCCTCAGGCAGGGAGAGGGGCTTGGACCTGCCTCTACTAAATGTACCTCCCCATGGAGGGCTAACCTTCTTGTAGGAGGGAATGGGGGGTGGATTGGGAGGGGGATGCTAGAGGGGTGGGAAGAGGGAAGAGGGGGATCTTTGATTGGTATGAAAAATGAATAAATATTTTTTCTTAATAAAAAAAAGATCTAGGTCTGAGGAGCAGAAGATTGAGATCATTGCATTATAGCGACACAACTACAAGAAATCGACAGTTTAGAGTTCCAGAGCTCCTTAAACACAGAAGAAATTGAGTCATTCTAAGGACGGAGTCTGTCACATTTCTGTATTTGATGCTCTGAATATTCTACCTAGTGTTCCCACAAGGACCTGCAGACATTTAGCAGCATGATTGTGCATTGCAGAAGAGGTAACTAGACATGTTACTTACAGAACACTGTCTCTGAGCCAATTAATTCCTGGAGACTTAAAACATCCTCACAGCCTACTGTCAGAATGACGGTATACAGAAGTGAACTGATGATACAGTTTGGGCTTGGTGACATTTCTCTAATGATACAATGGCGTTTTCAAATCCAACCCTAAGTTATTTCTCAGTTCTTGAATGCATACTTGGAACAGACATACTCAATAATAATTTCCTTACTTGTGAAATGAGAGATGTTATGGTTAGAAGGTCAATTTCAGGTCACTGGGAACACCTCTACACAAGGAGGAACACTGAGTTACTGGAGAAGTGCCAATTCTGAGGTCACCATAAAGGAGCTGAAAGAACTGGAGATGTTTGTTCTCATAAAATCTGTACTTACCTTTATCTGCTTCCTCCTTTACTAGGAGGAAGACTTAATTGTGGCAGAATATAATTTAATCTTCTAATAAGTATTAATTGCAATGGAACTACTGGCTGAGCTGTGATTGTTGATGGAACAAATAAACATATTCCTTCATCTGCTGAAGTTCTTCCTTAGTTTGGTAGGATCGAGAATTTCTAATTTTCCGAAGTTTCTACTTTCTGTGTGCATATTTTACCTTCTACAACAAATCAAATGTTTCTCATGCTAACTCCTTCGATGAATATTATTCAAAAGTGTTATTTATTACTATTGTTTACATTATAGCTCTGTAAGAATGTGAATTTGCTACACATTGAACCATTATCTGTTTTTCAGCTTCAATTTTAGTCCTAACCCTCAATGTCTATGTGTATTTTAATGTTCTGATACACTTGAAATGATCTTTTAATGAATAATGATCTATGACAATGTACTTCATTACCAAGTCTTTATAGAAAGAAGGTATTACTGATATGACACAGTAGCTTATGTAAATTTAGTAGTACTATCTGAATATCCCCATGCAAGTTCTGTGAACATTGTAGGTATAACTTAAAATAAAAAAACTTGTTATTTGTTTTTTTATATTGAGTCTCCATATCAGGAAAATGAGTTATTTATTATTATCTAAGAAAATTAATGTGTATACAATTATATAAATGAATAATTTGAGAATATTCAAACAGTTAAATACTGAAAGAAATGCGATACTTATTAAAAATAGGGCCAATGAAATGATTTTGCTGGCCAATGTTTACTGCATAAGCCTTTTAACCTGAGTTCTATCCTTGGAAGCCATGTAAAAGTGAAAAGAGAGAAACAAAGCCACAAGGTTACACACACACACACACACACACACACACACACACACTCATAAAGAGTGAAGGTAGAAAATAATGAAATGTATTAAATAAATATTAATAACAGTATGTTATTTTTTACCTGGTATACACAAAAAATATATATAATTTAAAAGAGAATAATAAAGATTAGGTATAACTATAATCTTAAAACATGTTATACTAGTATTCATACCATCTAATGTTACATGCTTCAAATGATTTTTATTTTAAAAAGTATTTTATTGGGACTGGAGAGATGCTTCAGCACTTAAGAGGACTGGCTGCTCTTCCAGATGACTCAGGTTCATTTCCCTGCACCCACAGCAGCTCCTGATCATCTGTAACTCCAGTTCCAGATGACCTACGACTGTCTCTTTCTGACCTCCAGAAGCATAAGAAACTCAAGTGTTGCATATATACACATACAGGCAAAACACACATATACAAAAAATTAAAATTAAAATATTTTTTATAATTTTGGTCAAAAATCTTCAAACCCTGTGAAAATTTTCTCATGATGAAGCTTAAACTAGAAACAGAATATATATATTTTCTGTCTTAATATCTGCAAGAAAAAAAGCAGATCTCCAAAATGATACTTAAATATCAACAAAGACTGCTAAAGAATGTTTGCACTCTCTCTGAGAGCGGTGGCATATGGTGATGGAAAAGGTAGGGAGCACAGGTTCTTCTTTTTTTGTCCTCTCTTCTTTCTTCCCTCCTTAAGAAGTGGAGTAGAGGACTGGAGAGATGGATCAGAGGTTAAGAGCACTGACTGCTCTTACAGAGGTCCCGAGTTCAATTCCCAGCACCCACATGGTGTCTCACAGCCATCTGTAATGAGATCTGGCACACTCTTCTATATACATAATAAATAAATAAATCTTAAAAAAAAAAAAAGAAGAAGTGAGGTAGACCAGTACTCCCACAGGCTGAGAATGTTTGTAGAGTGCCTGTCAATCAGATACCAAACACTGGGTTCAGGTGACTGGAGAGATGGTTCAACAGTTAAGAACACTAGCTGCTCTTACAGAGAACCCAGATTCAATTCCCAGCATCTACATGATGGCTCACAATCTTCTATAACTCCAGTTTTAGGTGATCTTGCATCTGTGGGCACCAGGCGTGCACATGGTACACAGACATACATACAGGCAAACCACTCATATGCTTACAATAAAAATAGTAAATAAATAAAGATGTGTTCACTACACAGGTAAAATGAGAGAGAGAAAGCGAGAGAGCAAGAGAGAGAGAGTGAGACAGAGAGAGAGAGAAAGAGAGAGAGAGAAGAGAGAGAAGAGCGAGAGCATGTTTAAGAAAAACTGTGATACTATAAATATATTTTTTTCTCACAATCCCAACTTCAAAATCCAGATTTCTTGTCAGTCATTTATAAAGAAGATTCTTTATGGTTTAGAGTTTATGAAAGCCAAGTTTTTAAATAAGTGTTCGCCAAAAATCATGGCTACTGCTTGCCAGCACTTGAAAAAAAGGAAGATTTTCTTCTTACATCTTCTTAAGATAATAATTATAGGTATCACGTTCTTACATGAAAAAAATAAAAGATGGTGCTCTGAAAAAAATTTCTATTCAAAATATTCCAAGATTTCAGATTGGCTCTTTGCTTTCTGCCTGTGGAATTTGTTTACCTAAGCAGCAAGTAGTGGTGAAATGAGGACAGTTGGCGATAATGAACACTGAAAGCTGTGGGCCAAGTCCATTGTGCACCCCCCCCCATTCCATCTTTCCAGGGTCTCTCTGATTTCCTCCTGCACCAGGAGTATGTGCACCACTGAAGGCACTGCCTGCTTTGAGTGGAGCCCAACTCTGCATGTGCAGGAGCCTGTGAAAGTCTCTGCAGGAGATCTTTGTTGTCCTCTTGGACTCTTGCTGGGAAAATAATCTGTTCTCCACTAAATCCAGCACCAGGGCACACTGTCATTATAGAAAAGTCTTTTCATTTCTGGTTATTTCTCAGCTTTCACTGTCTGACATTATCTTTGGTAATAAAAAAATGATCAATAACAAGCAAAACAACAATAAAAAGGAGTTGACAAAGAATTTGACTTTATTTTTGAATTCAACATAATTTTTTCACTTAGTAGAGTATTGAAATATAACACTATCCTCACATGTGTTCAGACGTCACTCCTGTAATTATCTGGCAGTCATCCTCCAGTTGCTGGGGTCTGGAGCCTGTTTTCCTCTTATCACACGTAAAAGAAAATTGACGTTTCCAAAATTCCCATTCAACTTCTTATTCCAGTGTGGACACTTGAATCCTGTACTTCTTCACCCATGTCTACTCCTCCCTTTTGATCTGGGCTTGCCCATTTACACTGGATGTTATTGAAATGCTGGTCTATTTGTTTTCCATCTATCTCACAAGTACTCCAAATAAATATATAATCACACACACACACACACACAACACACACACACACACACACACATATATATATATATATATATATATATATATATATATATATATACACACACAGCCAATCAATTTGGAACAGATATTGTCCAGATTAATGTATCTCTAATGCTGTCTAGGATGGAAGAAGAATTGAAAGAAATCATGGTGCCACTTATAGAGGAGAGCATTACAACATTCCTGCAACGTAATGGGTAGCCACTAAGTCTTTGAAATTGCCAGCACCTGAGAATGAGAGTTGTTTGTCCAGGCTAAGAAAGGAATTCTCGTGATAGAAAGAGCTGAGTAGGATGCCAGGTTTTTAAAAAATCAAGTAAAACTCCACTAGACTGTCACGTGACACCATGTCCCCACTGCAACTCCTTAAGCAAACACCATGTCTTTGAGGCTAAACAGATGACTCAGGGGCTTAAGGGTAATTGCTGTTTCAGAGGAACTGAGTTTGGTGCCCAGCACCCATGTGATGGTTCAACTCAGGTTTTAGGGTATCTTATGGCCTCTTTTCCTCTTAGGGCACCAGGCTTGCACATGGTATACATACATACTACGCAGACAAATCACTCATACATATAAATTAAAAATAAGTAAATATAAACCATATGATGTTTTTAGTGGTAAGAAAATTCTAGAACTTTGCTCACTTCTAAGTACAATGCTTCCCTTCCCTACCCCAGAGGAAGGCTAAATGCTCTACAGTTTCCCTTATCTGAGTGTGTCACAAGTTTCACAACTTCAGAGTGTCACAAATCCCTTTTACTGATTTTTTGATGACTGTTTCGTTTCCACTTCAAGACAGAAAACCTTATCTACTGACATCATTTGGAAGGGAAGAGAATTTACGAGCTGTATGTTAGAAGTGAGTAAACACTAGTGTGTTAAGAACTCATTCCACTTGGGATTCTCAGTATAATTTATACCATCCTAGATTATGTTGGTGTTCCAAATATTTCATTCCACAGAAGGAAAAGAGACATCTAATTTTCAAAGTTTACATTGCATTTGAAAATTGTGGATTTGGCTTTTGATATCAAACTTGAACTAATTGATTTGTGTGAACATTTGCCTTTAGTAAATTTCACTTCCAATTAATTTTAAATGATTTTTATTTTAAGAAATTCCTGGACATCAAAGAACATTTTAGAAACAGTTCATTAAAACTCTTGAAAACCTTCTGCACAGACTATGGAGAGAATCTGTGGCTGCTTTAAAGAGAAACACTTAATGAAGTACATTTGGGGTTCAGAATGAAGTCCTAATGCCAGCGGAGTTTGGGCCCTGGCAGATGTGTTTGTGGAGGATTTGCCAACTCTGATTTAAAAGCATCTCATCCCTAAAGCCTATGGGGTTTAATCTTGTCTGTTCTCAGCTCTTCCTATCAGAGCTGATCTGGGGCCTCAGGGAGGAGAAGCTGACCTTGGGACTGTAATCCAATCACATGTTGTATTTGACAAGAGAGAAAAGTGCTTCGCCTATGTTGTGTACCAAATACAGTCCCTTCATTTTATTGCTTTTGAAGTTCCGTTTTATAATGACCTATGAAAGAAAGAATTCCAAATAAGCAGGATATGGCCACTGATTAATTTGTAAAATGTTCTACAGTCAAATTCACAAGCTGTGGTCAAAACTTCAAGGCAAAAGATAAAATTAATGATGTTTTTCTCTCTAACCTTTGTATGTTGTGGCAGATTTTGAAAGAATGCAAAGAAGTTCCAGAACAAAAATGAGAAAAATGGGAAGGGGAGGAGGGAGGAAAGGCGGAGTGCAAGGCAGGCTTTCCCTACCACACACTGAAGGCTTCCTCTTCCTACCTGCTCTCACTCATTAACATGACTCCATTTTACTTCCTTAGTTTACACATTAAACTTGTGCTTCACTGTTGAGTAATAACAGGTAAACTATAGAATTTATACACAATAACATATTTTAAACGAATTGCATAGACTCAGAGAAGCAGAAGAATTTAAATGTGTTACAAATATGTCTTACATCATCAGAAAGGAACAGCCAAGAAGGAAGAACTTAAAACACTCTGGAGAACATGAGGACCTCATGCTATATAGCTGGTTAGTCCTGTTTGCTTCTTTAGAAAAAAATTAAATATTTCTAATTATCTTTAAACCCATACATGTATTGTCTCTTTGATAAAGCCACTCCACATTTCTACGTGATATATAATGATTCTGTGTTATTCTTAGATTTTGACAGAGATCAGAGGTCATTCAGGAACATCACACGGTGCTGTTAGTAGAAATCTGTGCTCAGACTATAATTATATTCCTATAGACAATTGCTTTGGAGACCAATATTCACTTCTCAGGGTAGTTGCAGTTGTAGCTGAACACAATGGAAAGTTCAGTGTCATCAATAGATTGTATGATCTGGTCTAGTTTACCTACAGCCATATAAATACATCACTTGTTGTTTAGCACTATATTTGTTAGGTTTGTTTAGCATTGCAATGGTTAGATTCTAAGGGATTTAAATGTTACTGTCTTGTTCCTCTTACTGTGGTTCATCAAAAAGTCATTATCAGACATTACTATACTGTTAAATCAAATCAAAATATTCAATAGGTATCAGGATATGTCTACCTGGAAAATATATTGTATGTACTTTTGTAAACTATGATTTTAAAATGTGAACCAAGCTCTAAAACTCAGTAGATGTTATATAAAGGTCAGATTTTTATTTTATTTTATTTAGTTTTTAATAGAAATATCTGACAGTAGTGAGACCTCTATTTATTTTTAAAATAATTTATTTTTATTTTTAATCGTGTGTATGTTTGTGTGTGAGCCTAGGTGCCTACAGAGACACTTCACTCCCCTAGATCTGGAGTTACACGTGGTTGTAAGATACCCGATGTCAGTGCTAGAAACTGAACTCAGGGCATCTGCAAAAACAGACAGGGTTCTTAGCTTCCAGACAATTTTTCTAGCCGTTGAATCCTGAATGTCTATAGAAAAATTGGCTAGATCTGAGAAAGGTTGATGTTTTGGTAGTGGTAACACATTCTGAAGGCACAACACCTGCCTCCACTTAACAATGCTTATGTACTATGTTGTACTGATATGATCATTAATACCCACCTGAGTACCACTGTCCTTTGGACTTACAACTCCAGTGAGAAAATAACTGACAGAAAAACAGTTGACTAATGCCATACCACAGTGTATGCTAAACTATTTAGACAATGTAAAATAAAATTGATTTCAGGCATCATAAATAACAAAAGTGAAAATATTTAATCAGTGTACACTAATTAACTACCCAAGGGACAGTATGACACAGGGAAGGTCAGAGGACACCTTATGACAGTTAGCTCTTCTTCAGTCATATGATTTCTGGGATTGAACTCAAGCCATCAGCCTCCATGACAAATGTCCCTACCAATTAAGCCATCTTACCTATCCTCATCAATTATTTTCAAACTAGTCTTGCATTTGTCTTATTACCTGGAAATATCCTAGGAGATTTAATAATAATTTGGCTCTGAAAGCAGAATTGTCTTTAGTCTAACAACAAGAAGGCAACAATAAATTTATAAGGTTTCTTTCTCTAGGTGTTTATTATTAACATTTAGAGTCACTAAGAACCTCAAGAGTTAGTGCCCACTTCGAGATGTATCAGATTTTATTTATTCATTCTCTGAAGAATATGAAAACAGACTAGCTCACTGAGGTATTTTATGTTATACTCAGGTAAAAATGACTGCAATATGTGTTGCTTTCAGCTAATTTAATTCACTGCATTAAATGATTATGGCATTCATATTGATGGCAATCTTTAAGTGCAAGGTATGAAATATTTAATATTATTTTCTGTTAATATTTATGATTATGCTGAGTGAAAGAACATGTGGTCAGGTAAGTCTGAATGCAATTTGCTTTGGAGATATTACCAATAATTGGCTGATTCCTCTTCCAGGAAAAGGATCAACCTTAGGTGATAGCATAGTTGTGTTTCAATAAAACTTAGGAAGGGAAACCAGAAGTGCCTTGAATCTTACACATTACCTGATGTAAACTACTCGATGTACATCTTGTGGTGCACAGTAGTGACAGATGGTCTCTTCTTGTTGTGGTTTGAGAAATGATGCCCTGAGGGAGAGCTATGAGCCTTAAACTCTTGTCCTTCAGCCATGCTGCTACTATCATTCAGCACTGATGTCACCATGCCTGTACACCCCCGCCCTCCAGATCCATCCATCCTACTTTAATCTTTTAATCTTCTTTTTTAATTTGTTCCCATCTGCAATTTTCTATGATTCCAAAATAAGCCTAAGTAGACAACTTTATTCAAAAGGGACTTAGAAAATTGCTTCGGATGAAGTTTCTTAAGAGAATGAAACAAATTAAATTATTTAAGAAAAATTTCCCCTGCTTCTTATTTTAAGGCATCCTAAGTAATAAGAGAAAGGATCTGAATATGAATAACCAATACTTAATATTTATGGAAACTATGAAAGCATGCAATGTTTTCATGTTAAATTAATTAAAATCAATATGATTCAGATGTACCCTCTACATAATCTATTAATCAGTTTGAAATAGACATCTTGTAACATATGACCTTTGTAATACTCAGAAAAGTTCCCCTAAATATAACTAGGTGAGAGAAATTAAAATAAGAATTTCTGTGGTTCCTGGAAGAAGGGGGATGTAACATCCAGTGAATCATTGTTCTGGAAGTATATGGTACTCAGAGATTCATCATGTAAATGTATTTAACATAGTTTTCATGTCAAACATTCTCATAGAGTAATTGAAGTCTCTTAGAATTATATATTAGACTAGCTGTAAAAGCTGAATCAAGTTTAAAATACAATTTTGGTCTAAGCAAATCAACCACTGTGCTAAAAACCATGTAATTCTTCGAAGTTTTCATAGTCTACTTACTTCTTAAAAGCGATCAGATCAAATGCATCTTCAAAACCATGGGAGTGAGTAAATGGTAATGTGAATCTTTTTTCATGAACTTCGAAATAAGTTCGAAGTGTACTCTGGTAATGTAATGGATTCTTATTTGAATGCATTTCATAACAAGTGGTTCTAAATTTACTGGAATTAGCTTCTGGTAATTTCAGTGAAATGAAGACAGCTTAATTTATTCTTTAAAAAGTCCATTCAACTCAGAGTAAGGCTTTGTTAAAGTAAACATAATGTGTATTAAAATAATTAGCAAATAGAAAATACAAATCAATACAGAATTCTTTTTGTCTCATTATAAACATTTTCTAAAATTTGTGATGAAATTTTACAGTATATTTTAAATCTATATGCCTGTATACATTATAATGCAAAAAAATTAAAAAACACACTGACAGTTCAGCAAAGACAGGATGCTGTATTTTTTTTTAGTAGATTGTTAAAAGAAAATAAAAAAGGGGAAGTAATAAATATGGACATGGGCAGGGGCTGGGGGTTGCTTTGTTTTGAGATGGCTCAACATTGTTTTGACAGACTCCATTTCACATTCTGACCAACAATGAATAAAGACTCCTGTCACCTTGCAGCCTAGTCAGCATTCTTAGTCATTTGTTGGCTAAATGGTGGACATTCTGACTGTATTGTTTATTACTGCTCTTTTGTCAATAGCAAGGAAGTGGAATCAGTCTGAATGTCCACCAACAAATGAATGGAAAATGAAGATGTGAAATCTTATGCAGACATAAAGGAAACCAGGAGATGGAGAGGTGGTGGCTCAGTGTTGAGAGCTCTTCCTTCTCCTCCAGAGTTCTGCCTCCTCTGTGTCAGTTCCCAGTACCCAAATCCCTTAGCTCATGATCTCCTGCAAATCCAACTCCAGGGGATGTGACTCTCTCTTCTAGGTCCTAGAAGTACCCGAGGAAACATTAAAAAAAAATATGTTCATGCAAATTTAAAATTCTTTAAAAATGAGAAGAAATAAAATTATGAAATGTGTAGGAAAATGGATGAAACAGAAAAACATTACATGAGTTACTACAGGCTCAGAAGGACAAAAACTATCTGCTATATCTCTTATGCAAATTCCAGTTTTTGAATGTTAAATATGTGAATCCATGTGGCAGTGAACGTGGGTATAAAGTCCAGGACACTGAAAAGAGGCCCAGGTGAGTGAAGGAGGCTTTAGAAGGAAGAGGCTGAAGAAGTAGAAAGGGAAATATATGAGGGAGAGGGGAGTGGGGGGGGGGTTGAGTTGGTATAGTGAGGCGAAATAGAGGTAGAGAAACAAGGTGGCATTAAGAGGAGGAGAAGCAACCAAATTGAGTCATGGATTAAAAATCGCACAGTGGAATCTGTTGTTTTGTAAAGATAACTTGAAAAAAAAATAATTGTAATGGAAAGCTTAAGCAACCAAAGCAAAGCAAAGCAAACAAACACGGGGAGCATGAAATGCAGAGGTGAATGGGGTCCATAGCTTAACTCCTGTGCTATCTGACCCCGCAGAATGTGCTCCCAACCTGTGCACCTGTAGATGTAGGCAATGGTATTAAGCACAGTTTTCAAAATAAATTTCTGTGCTCTAAGATACTGTATTGGGGGCTGAACTTTAGATACAAAAGCAAGCATAGCAGTGATTCCTGAGACCCTGGCAAAGGTGATCACTGACCCACTATATCCATTCTTTCAAGGCTTCTTTTTGATCTGAATGAAAGTGTTTATCATAAATATGGATTTGGCATATTTCATAACATACAGTATTAAGATACACATTTCACAATGTGCTAGCAAGGACAACTTCATAGAGACAAAATTTCAGTAGATTTATTATATTTTCATAAAATGTTAAAACATGCCTGGCACTGTTTTACAGAAGAAAGTGTTGCTGAAATTTGAACCATATAAATCAAGTATAAACAAAATGTGACGATAACGTATTTATATACATGTACATTATGTATATGTAAGATAGCAGTCTGGAAATAAACATTAAAAGAGAAAAATGCATAACCTTTTAGCTAGGTTTTTAAATCCTTTGATTTCTTGTGCAGAAACTGCAATATCAATAATGATTATATCAAAATATGTTATAAATAAAAACCATTGAAACTTTGGGTGCTACATGTAAAATAGTAGTATCAAATTATTTTTGTACAAATAATTGATTATATTGGTCATCTCATAAACTTTTTTGTCAGTGGGAGAAATTAATGATAAAGTGTCTGTCCAGTGATGGGAAAGATTTGTTAGGGAGTATTACATTACATGGAATACAATGTGCAAGCAAGCACTGCATTTTACAAATATCCAGAGATACAGGCCACTGCTTCAATAATCAGAGTGCTAACAATATAATGTATTGCTGCCTTGGAGACCAGCATCCAGCAGTGCAGGGCTCAAAGGAAAATCCACTGAGTTAGCGCATCCTAGGACTTTTTTATATGAGGGGGTAAGGGAAAAGACACTCACACATGCTCTTTGTGATTTTCCCCTTTATTCTTATCCTATATTTTCCATTCTTTATTTTCCTGGTGATTTCCTTCTCTCAATCTTGATGTTTTCCTTCTTACTCTATCTTTACTCTTGATCTTTTCCTTCTAATTCTATCTTTATTCTCTCATTTTTGATGGTTTCCTTCTTCTCCTTCTAACTCTATCTTTATTCTTTCTCTTAGAGCTTATATACCCCCAAGAAAATCTTCCAGGCAATATAAAAATTACAGTGTTGTTAAATTCTGTTTTTTATGTGAATTATTACAATGAATAAAGTAAAAAAAAAACCACGTTTTCCATACCCTTACATGATTAAACATTTTACACATTACAGATGAAAAACCAATTATCCCAAAGAACCCATATACATTCATACCTAAGCAACTTGTTATAGATTCACAGAGTAAGCAAGCAAGATGTTCTTCTCACCCAGTTCTTTTATTGGCAGACTGCATTTTAAGGTTACAAAGAAAGGACCAAACACTTTATTATTTATCTTAGAAGGTAATCTCATACTGAATCTTAAAGTAATCACAAACTTAAACTTTTATACATGAAAAATAATCAGTCAGCTCTATTTTAAATTTTTAGGGTGCATACCCATTGATCAACAGTTTCTTACATGAGGAGATTCAGGGCAAAAACAAGTACAAGGAGTTAATCATCACCTTTGATCATCAACCAATGCTATCAGGGAAAATACATCAGCTAGAAACAATTGGGCTGCTTTGTTCTTGTTCCCTGACCTTAAAGAGTTCTGCTTTCAACCATGTGCCTTTCTAAAACTTTAGATTGTCTTCTTGAGTTTTTCACCTCAGTGGAAATGAGGGTTGGGATGACGGGGAAGGCTGGGGGATGGGAGGAGGGAGGGAAGGGGACCTGTGGTTGGTATGTAAAATGAATAGAACATTTCTTAATAAAAAAGAAAAGAAAAAAAAAGAAACATCTTAGTATAACTTTAAGTTATCTTCAAAGCTTTTTTTCAGCTATAATGCACTCTGAAACCTGTGAACACATCTCACAACATTAAGATTAGAAGAATTTAAACTAGCTGGGCTACTGGAACTCAGTTGTTTTTCTTAATCATTAACCTAAGACATAGTCTATACAGCTCCTCAATAGAAACTCATGTGTTCTAGCTGTGTGATACTTTCTTGTTTTATTTTTTAATCATTAAAATTCTATTTAAACTAACATTATTATTATCAATTAGACAGTACAATTTAGAACGAAATCATCTTCATAATAATTCACAGGTAAAAATGTCCTGTAGAATGGAATGTTTCCATGAGATAAACACACTGCCTTAAAGGCAGAGGGGATCTTTCCACATCTATTCACACCATGCCAGATACCAGAGAAAGTTGGCAATGGCAAACATGTAAAGGCACAGCAGAATCAAAAGACATTGTGGAGTCTGTGATCTCAGGGTCATCCATCCATCAGGGATTTGTCCCCTGATGGGCTGATACCTGGAACAGCAGTTGCCATCTGCTGCTCCTCTGACAAGGTCACTGACTGTAATGCAAACCAAATGACATTCATCTGCAAGGATGATGATCTTTCAAAAGCATTTTGTATGATGCAGTTATGATGTGTCTAGAAGCAAGAAAGCTTACCATAATTAGCTAATGACAGGTCAGGCCTGATTGGCTCTTACAACTGATATAAACAGAAGGCATGTGATCTTGCTGAGAAAAACAATGAAGCACAGAACAACTAGATGACATAATTTTCTCTGTATCTTTCTCACTAGTACCTCAAGCTCTTGCTGAAATTTGAAGAATTTAATTACACACAATATTCATTGTACCATTGTCACACATTATGTGCTTCAGTCATGTGTGTAATATATGTGAGGAGATCTTATGGATAAGATACATGTGACAGATAATATATTATAGGGTTTTATATATAATACATATACACAATTTATGTAAATAAAACCCATATATTATATCCATACAATTGTATGTGCATACAAAATTCATAAGCTTATTATATGTGAAAATAGGTGAAACCATAAAATCAACTGCAGAGTTCCTGTAATTAATACCAATTATTGTGCTAGTTTTCCAGTAGGAATGCCTCATTATATTCCTCTAAAACTGTGGTTTCTCCAAAGGGTTAGAACAGAAGACACATTTCAAATTAAAAAATGAGGAACATTCTAAAAATTATCTTAAAAGCGAATGGCTCAAGCTTAGAAAGTGTGTTGAATGGATTTTACAGCCATGTAATTAAATTCACAGATCCTGGGAGCCACGCTCTGCAAACAAGTCAAAGAAACAATACCTAAAACAGACAACCATTCTCTCTATCAGATTAAAGACCTCAGCCAACAGAGTGAGCTGGGATTTCCCCACAGGTGAAATGATTATGAGAGGGGATGTTTCATCTTTTCTATTTCTTACATTCACTGAAAAGCAGAAATATTTGAAACTTAATACCTTAAATTATTCTCCTATTATCAAAAAGCCTACTGTATTCTTAATTGAAAGGCAGAAAAGGATAGATCCAATGAGTCTGACCATGCACACAAATCCTATATCTTTATTTTAGATAAATGGACAATTTTAGCTTTAATCAGTAATATGTAACACAATTTATAGAAAATGAGAAACACGACCCATTGGTCATAGAACATTTCTCAAAATTGTGTAGATTTTCTTCTCTTATTGGAAAAATGCTAACTCCTTAGCATTTTTAGGGGGTCTATATCTCTGCAGACTGTTTCTCTGATAAGCTTAGTAGTGCAAATTAGGTAATTCATGTGTGTACAATCTTAAATATCTGACTCATTCCATCACTGTTTCTAATCAGATTGAATACTATGGCTGTATTCATTCAGAGAAGCAAAACTAGTCATTTCTTATATAGATTTATACAAGGATACATTATAACTGATTGGCTTACATTACTTCAGGTGGTTCCAAAGCCGCTGCCTGAATGAAGGAGGCCTAGGAAAGTCAATGACACAATCTACATACAAAATCCTGAGGAACTAAATCTCTAAATGAGGGCCAGGACTACCAGGGTCCAAGGAGATTGAATGGATGGATTGGGCAGATGGATGCCCAAAGACAAGCACTCCGACAATATCCTATCTCTATTGGAACTCTCATTCTCTATTGGAGAATGTTGAGCACCCAAACATTGGTGAGAGTCATCTTCCATATTTACTCTACTAATTCAGTTAGTATCATCTTCCAGAAACACATTCACTGACATATACTTAGCTATCTGGGTGACATATATTCAGCTATCTGGGTGTCTTAATTATAGAGTTACTATTGCTGTGATGAAACACCAATGACCAAAGGCAACTTGGGGAGGAAAGGGCTTACTTCACACATAGTTCACCATCAAAAGCAGTGGTGGCAGGCACTCACATGTGGTAGGAACCTGGAAGCAGGAGCTGATGCAGAGGTCATAGAGTGGTGCTGTTTTCTGGCTTGCTCTCCACGCCTTGCTCAGCCTTCTTTTTATAGAACCCAGGACTACCATCTCAGAAGTGGACTCATCCACAATGGGCTGGGCTTTTTACCATAAATCACTAATTAAGAAAGTGTCCTATAGGCTTGTCGATAGCCCCATATTATGGAGGCATTTTCTCAATTGAGGATCTCTCCTCTCTAATATCTCTAATTTGTGTCAAGTTGACATAAAATTAGACAGAACACTGGGCATACCTAGTCAAGTAATGCTAACATAAAATTAATATCAAAATAATGAATCTAGAACCTGGAAATACAAGCTTTGCCACGTCCATCTTGTGTTCCATCTGTCTTAGAGTTTCTCTTGCTGTGAAAAGACACCATGACCACAGCAACTCTCATAGAGGAAAACATTTGTTTGGGGTGGCTTGCTTATAGTTTCAGAGGTTCAGTCCATTATCAACATGGCCAGGAGCATGGCAGCATGCAGGCAAACATGATGCTGGCTACATCTTGATCAGAAGACAAAAGGAAGTAGAATGTGACACTGAATGAAGCTTAAGCAAAAGAGACCTGAAAGCCCTCCTCTACAGTGGCACATTTCCTCCAACAAGGCCATACACTCCAACAGAGCCAATAGTGCCATTCCCTTTGGAGTCCATTATTATTCAAACCATCATAACATCTATGTTCATGTTTCCTTTTACTTTTAAAGACAAGGTCTTGCAGTAGAGTACAGGTCATCCCTACGTTCAATACATAGCCCAAACTAACTCTTGATATTCCTGACTCAGCCCCTTGGGTATTGAGATTACATGTTTATGCCACTCTACCAATGATGCTTATTCAGTTTCATGAAAATAAAAGAGGAATTTATGAAGATAAAAAATATTATATCAAAGTTTATCAACTTTTTAAATGCATAATTATCTTGCAAACTAACAAATTTCTGCATGGAAAATGATGCCATTTGAAAATATAATTTCACTTCTTCTAAATTCCCAGAGCATTCTTTTTCAGATTACATTGCAGTATCTAGATTTGTGATACAGGGTAAAGATATTGCTCAGCCATTAAGCAGTAAGGCTCATAACTAAAGGTCAAGAATTTGTAGTACCATATCCAAAAAAAAAAAAAGGCTGGTACTGATCTTAGGAGGAAACCTTCACTCATTGTCCATCTATCATTAGTCACACATTATTTGTAACTGTCCAAATTTGAGGAAAACAGATATTGTTAATAATTTGTGTATTGTTGTAGTCATAAAAGAATGCTTATTTTCTTTTGGTACCAGTACTTTTCACATATCCATGGAGATTATTATATAGTTTCTACCATTTTAGTATGAAAATTTAGTGAATTATATTCATTAATAACAGAATGCTATATAAAACTGAATTCTTAGAAAAAAGTCATTTGATTATAAAGGATTATGTTAGTTTTCCAGAAAAGCAAAACTGATGAGAGAGAAATAAGGATGTTTGGATAAATTATGGGTAGGTACGTTGATAAATAGGTGATAGGTAAGTAGATAGATGATGGATAGATAGATGATAGATAGATAGATAGATAGATAGATAGATAGATAGATAGATAAATTGTCCAAATTACAGAGATCTGTAAAGTGGATCAATAAGTCATATCTAGAAAAGTTGATGATCTAGATCTATCCAAGGACTAAGGCAAATAGCTGATAAGTTCATTAAAGGTCTGGAATTTTTTTTAAAAAAAGTTTATGTTATAGTTAGAAAAACAATCGGGCAATTGGATGTTTTCTTATTCTTAGAAAACTCATCAGTTTTCTTTCCTTTCATTCCTTCCTTCCTTCCTTTTTTTCCCATTCATTCTATTTGTGGTGGTTTGAGTAAGAATGGCCCCCATAGGGTCATGTATTTGAATGTTTAGTTACCAAGAACTACAACTCTTTGAAATAATGAAAAGGATTAGGAGGTATGGCCCCAAAATAAATGCTTTATTTTATAAGCGTTACCTTGGTCATGATGACTATTCACAGCAATAATACAGTGACTATGACACTATTTATGCTTTCAATGGCTTTTATTAAATGCACTCACATTAAGGAGAGCAATCTTCATTCAGTGTAATAAAATAAAAGTTAATATAATCTAAAATTAATTCTGGATAGAGATATCCAGAATATAGTTTAACTGAATATCCAGATGTGGTTTGGCCAAATCAAGCAGACATATAACATTAAATATCATAAATTTTATGCTTTTTATATGTTGCCAAATTCAATTCACTAAAATTTTACTATAAATATCTATGTATATGTTAATTGAGAACCAATCTGGTCTATTTCATTAGTTTTTGCCTTGTTTTGATAATAGAGCAATGATGAATTCATAAAACAAGTTATGAATTGCTTCCTATCTGTGTGAAAATAGTATCACCATTTAAATGATTGGTAGAATTAACAAGTGAGTCCAAATGAGTCTTTTCTTTTAAACCTTTAAACTATGAATTTAACTATCAAAATGTATGTAGGGCCTTTCAAGATTTTTGTCTTATTAGTGTGCATTGTTTACAATTGTGAGAATAGCCCATACATCAGCAAAAAATCTGTACTAATTCTAGATCTTTTTCAAGCCAACACTAAAAAAAATAAATAAATAAAATAAAATACACACTGAGGACAATGTTAGGGGATGTACCTATGAGAGAAATGTGGAAAGATCCAAAGAGAGCTCAGGAGTCCTTGGGCCGCTCAGAAGCTACAGTGTATTAAAATCATCTGTCATGGAACTACAGTGTTGAGAGACTCAAGCTCATGTTGAGGGTCCTTGGGAAATGAGTGTCTAGTTTCATTTCTGTTGCTGTGATAAAACACCTTGACATCAATGAACACAGATAGAGAAAGGTTTATTAGGCTTATAACATTAGGTCAAAGTCCACCACTGTGGGAAGTTGAGACAGGAACTCAGGGTGAGAACTTGAAGGCAGGCCTGCTTGCAATTTCACAAAGCATTATCTCCCACCAAGGAACTCACTTCTTAGCCAAGTGTGGCAGAAACCATGGAGGATGCTGCTTGCTGGCTAATAGGCAGGATGCTGCTTAGCTCCATTTCGTACACTGCTGAGAACCATCTGCCAAGATAGTGGTGCCTTGCACGGTGGTATGGGCTCTTCTACATCAATTGATAATCAAGACAATGTATCTCAGACATGCCCACAGACACATATGATTCAGGCAGTTCCTCAGTGGAGACTCCCTTCTAAGATTTTGGGCTGTATCAAGTTGATAATTAAAGCTAACCAGGACAAGATGGTATCAAACTGTATATAAAGGAATCAAGCACATGATTGAATGATGACAATTCAAAGGTGGGTCCTCTAGTCCTGGGCATCCCAGTAGACACCATTTAAATGAGAGAAGTGCTATCAAGCTTAGGACTTCCTGAATCTCTAGCCCACAAAATTGTGAGCAAAATAAAATTCTCCTTTAGGGAACAACTATTTGTAGCTGAAAGAGGAGAAACAGGAGCTCAAGAACCAGGCAGATTCGCATTTGAAATATGTAAACCAAATAATTGAGTTGGAAGCTTTAGGAGAATTCTCTGAGAATGCTTGAGTCTGATGATGAGCCTGGGTTGCCTCTGATAATCATCACAGCCAGCCAGTCAGTATGAAGAACTGGAAGGCATGCATTGGAGAACAGGAACTTTTGTGTCACCACAGAGCCTTTCAGAAAACAATGATTGCTTCTTGGCTTGTGATTCTGCAGGTCTCTCTACTGCCTACCTCAAACATGAAGCCAACCAGGAAGGGACTCCTGGGAATTGTTGTTCTTGAAGTAAGGAAGTGACAGCAGTATGACAAAGGTAAACTTGGACTTTTAAATGATCTTTTTAACTTCCATAAGAAAAAAAAAATACCCTTGTATTCAGGATGGCATTGTACGAAATCTGAAGAGATGCTTGAGGGAAAACATTTTTAGTTTTATTTCTAAAATTTCTTAATCCATGATCATGCTGATAAGCTTTTCTTACATGTTAACTAATTGCTTAATTGATTTATTTTGTGCACCTGCATGTATGTGTGTGTGTTTGTGTGTGTGTGTGTGTGTGTGTGTGTATGTGTGTATTTCTGTTCTGTGTATATATGTAAGTATGCCACAGTCTGCATGTGGAGGCCAGAATTGGTTCTCTCTTTTAACCATCCTCCTGAAAATCAAACTCAGGTCATGAGGCTTGGCAACAACTACCTTTAACCTCTGAAGTATCCCTCCAGCCTAAAATGCTATTCTTTCTGCTCAATATTTAGAGTGGTAATTCCATTTGAGGACTCTATTATTTCTATTTTAAAACAAAGTATAGAGGGAAAAATATAAAGTTTTATTACCATTTTCAAAGTTGGGCTCCTGGCTGGTCCCTTCACTCACTTTCCTAGAATATTTATTAGTAAACTTTGAAACCTCTTAATTTATTCTTCACTGAATTTTGATTTTTGTAGTTCATCCATAGCTTGTAGTAGACTTTTTCTTATGTTGATACAGATCTTTTTTTTTTTATAAATACCTTTCTTTGTGTTATCTTGTTCATTTAACAATGCAAACTTTTCCTTTGTTGAGTATCCTAGATACTGGTGCTTTAACATTTGTCATGCTCTTCCAAAAAAATCATTTTCTTCTCCAGTGAAGTCATAGCTCTACTTCTTTATGTTGGCTTCTGTCGCTAGTAGTGGACTTGCTTTGGCTTTTAGGTTCAATGTAAGACATCTTTCAGAGTTTGTTCTCTCCTCGTGAGGCTCTCCTGCCTTTCATACAGCCACAAGTTTGACACAGACATGGAGGATATGACAAAGCAACCCACGGTGGGGGGTTTTCTTCTCCCTTCCCTCCTCTGAGCCCAATGAACCCTTAATATCATGTGTCTGGGAAACAAGATGCCTCCATTTTTCTCAGCCTCCCTTCTTCTCTACAAGCTGAACTCTGGCAGTCACTTCATCTCTCTTCTGTGTCTTGCATGAAATACTTGCAAGCAACACTAAGCACAGACTTATTCTCATTGGCTACTGTGGCCAAACACACTTAGACCTGCTCTAAGTCTATGCATATTATTTAAAACATCAGTTTATTTATTTAAATTACCCTTGGTTACTTAGAAGAGAACACTTTTAAAATGTGAACCTTTCTTTATAGATTCAGTATCATCATTTATTCTGCTTGCTAATGTATGTTCTTTTTTTCAGCAAATTTTATGTGTTCAATTATTGAAAGGAAAAGTGTCAGCTCAGGACCCCTAAGACCAAGTTCTCAGACCAAGTTCTTGGCACAAGGAGATTTATTTGTCCCAGAGGGGCATAGGCAGGGATAAGAGACAAAGACAGGAAATAGAAGAAGAAGGGGAAGAGAACAAGAGAAAGGAGGCAGGGGTATTTGTCCTGGAAGACAAAGGACTGCTTCTGCATAGAGGGGAGATAGACACAGCACATGGAAAATGACAGTTTATAAAAGAAAAAGGGGAAACCCATGTTAAGATGAGGCATTTAATTCTAATTGAGAATGTTAATTAGGTGAGCCAAAGAGGGCTTTTGATTCCTGGACTTCAATGCCCTGATAGCTGGACCTTGGTCATCAGTCCTAGGAGGAGGGATTGGTCAAATAAAGGAATAGACCTTGGAGCTAGCTCCAGGAATGCAATCTAATGGTATTTAGAAAGGCAGAGGGAATTAGGGAGAAGGGCAAGTCCTGCCAGAGCCACATGCTCAAGTGGGTTAGTGTCCTTTCATTTACTATGAAAACAACACTTCTTGATTCAATATCTACTACTAAGCAGAATGACTGGTTCCCACTGGCTCTATGTTTTTGATTCGAATACCCATTTGAATTGAGTACCCTCTCAGTCTATCAAGCTTTTATCTCAGAGGAATCCACACATAGTTTCTCATATATGCATTTGAGACCACTACTATACTCAGAACACATCACTGATAACACTGGTTCCATCCTGTATGACCACCAAGTCTTCTCACTCAGAGATCACCTTGTGTTCTGATGCAAGAATCCTTTCCCTCCCACATAGAATTTCTGGATCAGGTTGCAGGAACTTTCTCTTTCCAGCCTCACACCGCAAGAAAGACATTACAGGGAGCAGATGGAAGCCTTGGTTTGTCCACAGCACAGAGTGTGGAGCCGTGGTGAATGGTCTAGTTTTCTGAACCGAAGAAGAGACCAAGGGAAAAATTAGTAAAGATATGTTCACTTTTGTGTTTTTCTTTCATTTTCATTATGCTTAATTGATTGGGCAATCCATTACCCTCGGGTTAATTAAAAGTCCTCCAAATTTCTGGTTATAGTTTGCAATCCTATTCTGTAAAGTGTGGCAAGCAAGTGGAATGGATGTTCAGACCATGCGCGATTACATGGCAGGGTGCTCTGTTCACTTTAAATTGAAGATTCCTAGATATAAAGAAGTGATGGGCGGGGCCTGGTACACAGCCAATCATGGGGTAGCACAGTTGTCGAAGGGTGGAGGGTGTCATGGTGGTGGCATGTCCAGGGAGACAGCCTAGCCATTGCAAAGCTTTCCTGAGCAGTTCTGTCTGCAGTCTCCTTGCTCTGCTTCCTTGGGAAGTTCTTTCTTTTCTTCCTTAATTGAAGTTCTAGCTGTCTCAACTGGTCGCGCTGATATCTGGCTACACACGTTTCTTTGCAGCTACTAGGAAAGCCTCACATTCAAGTTAAAGACTTTCAGCGTTGTGTACTTTTTATGTTTGGTCATTCACAGAAGAGCGGCTCAATATTTGTTACTAATTTAATCAATATATCTCATGTTGCCATAATGAAAGTCCCAGATAGTGTTGTTAGGGCTGTTAGCGTGGCTCAGGCAGCCCGCGCAGTAAGCTTCTTCACTTCTCCCTTCCTCTCTGACTGTCCAATTAAAGTTGAAATTTTGTATTCAATCTCTGAGTATAACTGCCTCTTTTAACATACTTTTTTTTTAAAAAAAAAATAGATATCCATTTCTTAGAAAAGTGCAAAGTAAGCAATTTGCTGTATTTTATAGAACTGACGTAAATTGAAGCTCTTCAAACACTATCTACTTTGGCAGTGCCGGGGAAAAGAGACTCAAACATCAGATGATATTTGCCAAAGCACTTGCTTGTCACTTAAGACTGCAGCTCCTAGGCTGAGGACACAGCCCAGTCAGTAACCTGCTGGCCATGCAAGCATGAGGACTAGAATTCAATCCCCTAGTACCAAGGTAAAAATCTAGATGTGGTAGCATGCTCTTGTCATTCAAGAACTCAGGAGGATATGGTGGGAGGATTTCCAGGGTTCCCTGGCTGGCTGCTCTAGCTGAATCCCTGAGCTCTAGGCCAATGGAGGGCTTCTGTTTTTAGAGACAAAGCATATAAAAAATTAAAAGACAGACAAACAAAAAACAAAGCATATGGCACCTGTGGAACAACATCCAAGCTTGGTATCTACCTACACATAAACACACACACATAACCTTTACACATATGTAAACACACACACACACACACACAGGGCAGGGTTGTGGATTCTGGTTATTTTCTAAGTTGCTAGCTCGCATTAACAATTACCGTGTAAAGTAAGAGTCTATGTTTAATATTAATGTTGACAATGTGGTCATGAGGAACTTCAGGTGAGGTTGTAGTTAGCAGTGAACTAAAGCAATGAGAAAAGTCACAAGAAAGTGCCAGCACTTAAGTTTATTTTCTTTCTTTATACTTTTGCTATGCTTTTGGGGTGTGTTTTTGTTTTGTACTTTTTGTTTGTTTGTTTGGAAGGTTTTTTTGGTGTTTTGTTTTGTTTTTGCTAAAAGTGTTTTGAGTCACCTTCAAACCATAATTACTAAAAAATTAATGTACAAAGAACCAAGAATGTGGGATTTTATTAATACACTCTTTTAACTGAAGCAAAAAGATGTTTGTTCTGTGAAATATTTCCATGTGCTTGAACAGAAAAGAGTGACAATATTTATTTATAATGTGATGCACATGTATGTATTAAGTTGAAATTGAGAGAAATGGTGTAAAGGATAGTATAGACTCCATCTGGGAAGGAAGGAGTGTTGGAAGTAGGTACAGGAAGGAGATAGTTTTCTCTTCTGCAATGTAATGTAATGTAATAAGAAACATCAAGAACTGGTTGGATAGGTGAAAGACTGAGGTATAAGTAAGTGAAAACACTTTGGATTATTCTTTTTTTTTTTTAGTTCTTTTCTCAAGATTGCTAACAATGAAAGGTGGTTGATTGTGAAAATTTAATTAGGTTAAGTAGTACTGTGTCTGAGTATTTGGGAGAGAAAACTATTAAGTGGAGAAAAAGCCTATAAAGAGCTATAACCTTTCTGCCCCTCCCTGATCATGTCCTCCTTCCTGTCTTCACAACACTTACTGTAACTTAAACTTACAATAACAGTGAACATTTAAACATCCTTTCAAACTTTTAAAAGTCAGATGTGACTTGAAGACTTGCTTTCCGTTCACTGAATGTGATAGGAAAAAGGTCCATTTGTGGAGGTACCACGCTACCTCCACTCACCCACCAGTCAGGGCTTGAAATTCCCCTGGCACACATTGCACACCTCCACTTGCCCCCGTACTAGTAGATGCTGCTTGAAGAATCACTACCCACAGCCCATTACTGTAAGTGCTGCAGAGACAGGAAGGAGGGTGATTGGGGAAGGGCAGCAGGGGGATGGCTCTCTGAAGCTTTCTCTTTCAAATGCACAAAGTCCCACTTATCCTAATTGGATTTCCACACTCACCCACCTTCCATTAGTTTAGGAGTTATTATGATGAACCCTCCCAGTGCACAAAGTATAAAAACTCAGAAACCAGTTTTCTTTGACCAAGTAAACATTTTTTCTTCTACTAGTTTTATTGATGTGCAACTGATTATTAAGAGCTGAATAGTCGCAAAGCTTGAACTTGATGTGAAAGGCATGTAAACTGTAAAATGATCATTTCAATCCAAGTGAAATCAATACCTCCAAGAATTACCATTGTTTTGTGTGCATGTGTGCGTGCTTGTGTGTGTATTGAAGCTCTAAGTTCTACCCATTTAACCCATTTCAACTTCACACCCTTATTACCTATTGTGACAGTAGCATGTGTGCTAAATTCCAATAGCTTAGTCATCTTGCATAACATAGTCCATCTTGTATTTTGCACCACAAATCTATATCACCTTTCTCCCCTATTCTAGCTGCTGGAAGCAGCTGTCTTCTGTGAGGTCAGTCATGTTAAACTCCACATGGACTTCCTCAGGAAGATGATGAAATACTAAATTTATTTGTGCCTAGCTACTATACTGTGATAGACACTGTCTTTAAAGATTGAATAATAACCCATGCACAATCATGAAAGCCATGTGTTTAATTCATTTATGACTCGCTAAGAAAGAAATCCTGTTCTAAGTTTTATGAGTACTGAATTCAGAAGATACAGCAATGACTGCAGGCAGGAAGAGAAGACCTGTGCTTAAGGGAAGAGTGGAGGAAAAGATTGGAGGAGAGAGAGAAGAAGAAGAAGAAGAAGAAGAGGAAGAGGAAGAAGAAGAAGAAGAAGAGGAAAAGGAAGAGGAAGAAAGGGGGCATATTTTATTTAAACTGTTGTATTTTGAGATCTCTCTAATCAAAATAACTTAGTTCTCATCTTTCTTTGGTTAGATATCAATACCAGTTGCCTTTATTATAGGTTATTAACACATTCACTTTTCTCATACAATATATCCAACCACAACCTCCCTCCCTCCACTCCTCACAATCATCTCTACCTCTCTCCCAGATCCACTCTTCCTCCATTTACCTTCAGAAAAGAACAGGCATCCTAGGTTTATCAATTGAACATGGCATAACAAGTTGCAATAAGACTAAGCATAAACTAGCCGGGCGGTGGTGGCGCACGCCTTTAATCCCAGCACTCGGAAGGCAGAGCCAGGCGGATCTCTGTGAGTTTGAGGCCAGCCTGGGCTACCAAGTGAGTCCCAGGAAAGGCGCAAAGCTACACAGAGAAACCCTGTCTCGAAAAAACAAAAAAACAAACAAAAAAAAAGACTAAGCATAAACCCTCATATCAAGGCTGGATGAGGCAACCTGGTAGAAGGAAATAGGTTCCACGAGCAGGCAAAAGAGTCATAGACACCCCCACTCCTGCTGTTAGGAGTCCCTCAAAATCCCCAAACTAAAAAACCATGGCATGTATTCAGAGGGCCTGGTTCAGGCCCATGCAGGCTCCAGAGTTACTGCCTAAGTCTCTGTGAGCCTTTCTGAGTGAGCCCTGCTTAGTTGATTCTGTGGGCCCTGTTCCTTTGATGTCCTCAACACCTCTGGCTTGTACAATCCTTCCTCACCTTCTTCTGTGGTTCCCCAAACTTGGCCTAATGTTGGGGTGTGGGTCTCTGTATCTTTTCCCACTAGTTACTGGCTAAAGCCTCTCTGATGAGGATTGGACTAGATAGTGGTCTATAAGTATCACAGAATATCATTAGGAATCATTTCTTTGATTTTTTTTTTTTTTTTTTTTTTTTTTTTGTCAGTCATGTTTGGTTCTACCTTAGGTCTCTGGGCCATCCAGCTTCTGGATCCTGGCCATGTAGGCCTATTGGGCATGGATTCCCTCATGTTGATATGGGCATTAGGTGAGAACAGTCATCAGTTGGCACTCCCATAACACTGAGTCACCATGGCTGCAGGGCATCTGCAGGCAGGACAAATTGTGGGTCATGGAGTTTGTGGCCAGTGGGAGCCACGCCTGGTTATGGAAGATGGCTGGTTCTTCTGAAGCATCATTTTGCAATAAAAGTTTATTTGGGATCTGAGTGGACATTTAGAAATGTCAGAAGCAGTTTTGTGATCAAAGTAGACATATTGAGGCCTAAATTCTCCTCTAAGCATCTCAGAGTGCCAAGGTAGCCCCAGCCATGTGAAGTTGGGAGCACCTGCTTTGACACTGTATGAAATTATTCTATAGCAAGGTGACTTCTCCAGGGTCCCTGCCTTCTGCTACTCACTGTTGACTTCTTTCCACTTGGAATGATAGTGAGTCCCAAGTATGATACATGTTGCATGAGGTCTAGATATGTCATACTATTCCCTGCCACAGTCTGATTGAGCAATTACCTTCTTCAAACCATTTCACAAGTGTTAACAGTAGATGCAATCAGTTGGGAGCTGCTCTTATCATGTAAAGAAGGCTATTGCTGAAATGGAACTAAGACACACTAAGCTGATAAAACACATTTAATAGAAAGGAGTTCACTCATGTTTGCTCTTAACATATGCCTCTGATTACAGAGTGCTCTGCTAATCTCCTGTAATGACAGCAGTAGGCACCTCCACCTCCAACTTCAAAGAAATTGAAAGTTTACCGTACAGACAGAAAGCCACCAATGCTCTCACTTGGCAAACACTGAAGTCATAGAAGATTCCCTTAAATGTAGAACAAAGCCTGTAGTCTTGAAGAAATTAAAGTGCATATTTGTGTGTGTGTATAAAGCAGCTTTGCATTGAAGAAATTATATCACAAACTCCTCAAACTATAAAATCTACTACCCACATAAAAGCCCTCATAATAAGTGACTGTTCTTGAATACGCATGATATCAGTACTTGTTGAATAACCTTTAAATATTTTAGACTTTGTGAAGTTTTGCAGTCATTTATAATTATTAGAGCTGCTGTTCATATTATGGAAGTAATACAGAATCATCAGATGCATAAATTTTCTTATTTATTCATACACATAATATTTAATAAAATATTTATTTTATAAATTTCATTGGATGAATTAAATATTTTTCTCTCAAAAATGTGTGAATGCAGTTTAGTATACTCAGTTGTATTAGTTTCTAAAGTAAAACACTTTATTTCACCTTAGCTTAATTTTCTCATTAAGTAAATATAAATAATGGCAACAAAATGCCTCCCAAAGATATTTCATAAAACATATAAATATTGCAACATTACAGTGTATTTTTGTTGATTCAAGATATTAAAGGAAATTAACCTTGTGTGAGTACTGGGGTAATTCAACAATGTTTCATTATTCTGAAGTGCAGGAAAGAGTCTTTCACCTCCCTAGCATTGCAAAGGGCCATCTTGGCCATCAGCGTAGAGCTGCCTTTGTTAAAACACATATGTTATTTAAAAATTGTACTCATTCCATAAATTTAGCTTTAATGTACAATCCCATACTTCACAAACCAAAGGCCCACACTAAAATAAATTGCAACAAAAAATTGTTTGTGACTTCAAAGCAAGGCCTGATTAACTCATTTCTTAAAACAAATAGTTGTGCCTAAGCTTTTCCTACAGAGAAATTCAATAGTCTCTGTACTTCCTTGGTACACACACACACACACACACACACACACACACACACACACCAAATACTATAGTTAAAATACTAAAAATGGTTATTGTGTTGTTGTTAGTGTGTTCCTTGTAAACTTGGTTAACGAGGATATTTCACGATCTGTAAGTGGTGCATACTTCTATTTAGGGTGGTTGAAAGACCCATCACACAGCTTCATATTTTCAGCTGTTATCCAAACAAACACAAGATACTCTTCATATGGAGGAGGTATTTCACTTTTCAGGAGACTGGGAAGTTCAAGACTAAAGTGCTAATGGGTTTTCTAGTCTGGTCAAGGCTTGTTCCAGCTTCTGCAACTGTCATTTCTTGTTGCATCATCCCAGAGAGAGAATTCCATATCCTCATAAGGCAGAGGTAAAAGGGCAAACAACCAAATGCTGTGACACTTCTTTTATGAGGGACTTAATACTACCCACAAGATGCAAAGATTCACTGACACTGACGATCTGATCCCATGTCTCACTATAGCAATACTAAACTCTATGTTTCAGCACCTGACTTAGGGGAGGACAAATTCAGACCCATCAATCGCCTCCAGGTCTGTGTAGGGAGAAGAGAAAAAGATGGTCTCTAAATTCTCTCTCAACTGTGCTACAGATTTTCATTTCATCTCAACACCTTTGCCAGGAGCGTGAAAGAAGTGGCCATTGTTACTCACCTGTTCCAGTTTACTGTGCCAACAAGAATGGGAATGGGAAGCCAAGTTTATTGCAAGTTTCTGTAGATGCTGCTTCTTCCGAAAGAAAATTGTTTTGTTATTTACTGAAGTCAAAAGAATTACAGAACTCCACAAGGAAGATGGAATCACTTTCACTTTCACTGGCTGAAGGGCAAAGCTTATGACTCTTGTTTAAAATTCTCTAGTATCTGATGTACATAACAATCTGTTTGCTGCAAAAGAGTTCATTCTTCACTTGATAGCCCATATGCTTATAGACCTCACTAAAAATAAGGGGTTGAACTGGGACTCAGATGGTTTCCTCACCCACTGTGCTGCTCATTAAGTATTCCAATGGGCTACCTAAAAATATAAACCCTGGCAGATAAAAATATCCCCATCCAAATGAATCTATTCACCCCAGGTTCAATGTGCAATGGGTAATGTTTGGGGGGAAGAAATCCCTAAAACAGGGGAAAGAAAATGAGCTGTATAATAAAAATACTGTTTTCTAAGCTAGAATCGTCACATTAATTATGCAACCAATGCTACTTTGCTTAAATTACCACAGCTTCTGCATTTGAAGAGCCTTATTAAATAGTTATGTCCCTGTATATTTAAAGGAAGAGAGTTTCATTCATTTGATTAAACTATTTTTATTGTGTAGGATTGCAGTATAATAATCTTATGTGTTTGACTACCTCTCACACCTCCCATCTACTTCTTTCCCTCCCTCGAAAAATACACAGAGAGGAAACTGATATTATTTTAACCACACAAACTTACCAAAACAAATGCATTGTCATTTTAAGATGATTTTTTTTTTTAAGTAGTGATATACAGAACTGGAATAAAATTGCCAACTGCTCACTGACAAAAGTTTCTCATGAGCATGTTGGCCTCTGAGGATTTGTTGAAAGCAGTTCTGAATATCATTCAAATCCTTCTTCCTTCCAGTATGAATTAATTTTAGTTGACAAATTGAGGCTCTCCTCATTTTCAATTCTCATCATGTAAGCAAGACTGCCAGTTCTTGAGGAAGGAGCAAGCTAACAGTGTATTCTTCTTTGGTAACTTTGAAAAAAAAATAATTAGCTGTGCACCTTAGAGCAGGTTCTTGACAAGGGAGAGGCGGCTTTGGGTCTCTGTAAAGATGCCTGCCCTAATCTGCTGTTACTTGTATCAAAAACAAGGAATGTCAGAGTCTCATGAAAAGCTTAGCTATCACTTTGCTTTCATGAACTTTTTTTCCTCCTAAGTTGATGTTTCAGCTTAGTTATTACAGTGTCACCAATGGCTTTGATGAGTTTTTCAGGGTGTCATTGAGAGACATTCCTTGAACTTTGAGGCAGAAAAAAAACTAATTAAAATGGGTATGAAGATGGCAGCTCCTTCTTATTATTCCTTGGTGTAATCTAATAAAACAGACAAAGGAGTTGTGTGAAATTTGATGCCTTCTACAGATAAATTAACTATAATATAACTTTGACTTCCATGTTTGGAAATATCAGAAGGAGGCTAGGGAAACTCAAAACATGCAACTTCCTTAGGCTGAGAATTTTAGAAACTCTAAGGTCATGCCAATGATTAAATTGAGTTTAGTAACTGATGTAAAGACATTGTAAGAGGTGGTAAAATGATTTCTGGGGATTTTTCTGCCATGTTTAAAGAAATATCCTGAGTTAATACAGCTATTGACTTGACAAGTTACTCATGAGACAAAGGCATAATTGCTTTTTAAAGAATAGAATAAAAAAGCCATGAGTAAACTTTAGCTTTAAATTTCACTGCAGAATGGCAGAAAATTGGGCAAAATCAGCATTACACAGAGCAAGAGTAATAATTAATATTAAGCTATGAAAGATATTAATCATTTTTCAGCAGAGTGCCTTTTCAAGATGTTTTGAATGTTTAAAATGCCAATTTAAAACTCATTTATTTAGCATTTTTGAATGTCTGCTGTGCATGCTAACTCAGTAAGAGATGAAGAACCATATCACAACTCTCATCAGGGATTCAGGACAGAGCCTCTCGCTCTGAGGGAAAACCACGAGACAGAAAAGTTCACAAACTAGGCTATTCTAGAATCTTCTTTTGAAAGAATTATCAAATACTTGTGATTTCTGAGAGACATCTAATTTCTCTTTTTGCTTACAATTGAGCTGAACTAGTACCAAGAGCACATATGTCCATCTTGTAAAAACTTAACAATGGTTGATTGTTAACCACCTCTCTTGGTCTTTTTCTGTGCTTCTGTCTCTGTAGTTTCCCACAGAAGCAAGAGACCATTGACATTAAGATAATTTATTTTTCACAATATGATTATATTATCAAATGCTGACAATTTAGAGAATTCCCAATTATGTATCCCATTTTTTGAGATCCATTGTCTTGATGATTCTGCTTCTTCAGTCACTTTTAATCTAGAACAGTATTTTGCTTTTTTTGTTGTTGTTCATGGTTTTAAATGACCATTGAAGACTACATCAGTTACATTTTTCCATTGTTTGATGGACATTGTGGTAGTTTGAAGGAGAAATGTCCCCCATAGGCTTATATATTTAAATACACAGTCCCATGCTGGCAATGTTGTTTGGGTTGGTTCATATGGTGGGGCCATGTTAGAGGAAGTATGTCACCAGGGGTAGGAAGGTGGGATTTCAGAGTCTAAAATCTTACCCTATTTCCAGTCTGTTTTCTCTGCTTCCTGTTTGAGTTTGAAGACGTGATCTTTAAGTTTCCTGTTCCAGCTGTCTGCCTCCCAAATCATTATGAATCTCCCTCTGGACCCATAAGTGACTGCTAGTCATGGTGTTTTACAACAACAATAGAAAAGCAATTAAAATGCCTATTTTGAGATTGGCGATAGGCATTTTTCCCCGTGGGTGGTATGAATGCCCTATAGGAAGTGACAATGTTATAATCTCTTCTTACTGGCCATGATTGCTTTGTTCAGTGGACACTGCAAAGTATCTTCATAATAATGACAAACTTTACATTTTGTAATTGGTAAGCAATCTCTCCAGACATTTTTTGGAGCTAATGTGAATTATCTACTCACCAGTATTCTTACAAAAGAGAGAGAGAGAGAGAGAGAGAGAGAGAGAGAGAGAGAGAGAGAGAGAGAGAGAGAGAGAGAGAGAGAAAGTCAACCAATGATGATTTTTGCTTTTATCAAGTGCTTTGAATTATAAAATAATGATTTTAAAAATTGAATCATCTTTTCTTCATTTATTAGCTGTTAGTCTTCTATCTACCACCATGTCTTAATACCGATGATTAAATGATGTGCCATCCTGATCCTGGTGAGAAATGGGTTGGTTACATGGTTTATAATAACATGTACAATAAAAGGACTGTGAATGTCATGTAGTGGGTAAAAGCAATTGATATGAAAGCACCAGGCCATGAGTTCAAATCCCCAGAATCCACATAAAAAAATTAAATCATGGCTGCATGTACACCTGCAACTTCCATCACTGTGGGCAAGTGAAGCCAGAAGGATTGTTTATGTTTTCTGGCCTTAACTCTATCTCACAGTTCAATTTGGGACCCTATATCACTGGGATAAGGGGAAGTAGGACTTGTATTATCTTCCTTTGGACTCTACATGCAATCAATAGTATGTGTGTTTACAATGATATGTGACATTGTATCATATACACACCACACACATACACAACACATACATGTACAATAGAGGAATTTTTCATTGTACATTCTCAAAAAGAAACTTGTGCAATCATAAGTGTGCTTTCATGGCTATTGAGTTTGTTTTCTTATCATTAGGGATGTGGTGATGAGTGAAACATGGCTTCTAGTCTCAGATACGCAGCTGTTGCAGGGAAAGAGGAAATGCAGGCACATAACTAGTGAATACAAATGAGAATACATAATTCTGCCAAAGGGAGAGGAAGAACTTCACAGAATGAGTAACATAGTGAGCTGGAATTTAAGAGCAAGTGGGAATTATAGAAAGAAAAAAAAAAGAACAGTTTTAGAATCTGAAACAGTTCCTTGCAGAGATGAGGAGAAGTGGAAGACAAAAATTAAAAAAAAAAAAATCTTGCCTATGGAAAGGGAAGGTTGTGTGACCTAAACATAAATATATAAAGTTAAGTAGGCAAAAATGTAATAATAATAACTTTCTCTTGAGAAATATTTATATTTCTATGTACCGCTCTACTTGGTGTTAATTGTATGAACTAATTGAGAAAACCCTTATCAGCTAGGTTTCATTACTGTTCTCCTTTTCCAGATGAGCAAAGAAGATTATGTAAATCACTTAATGACAGCGAGCCATGCAGTGATGGAGATGAGATTCCATATGTTCTAGAAGAGTGTCCACTCTATTATGAACACAAGGATACTCTGCTTCCCTTCAGGACAGTACGTCTTCGACAGGGCATGGTGGGTTAGACTTGTATTCTCAACCCTGAGGGGGATGGCAGAGGAGGATCACAAGTTCAAAGCCAGCATAGGCTATAATGGGAGACTGTACTGGAACGAAGAAGTGAGTGAATGAGTGAGTGAGTGAGTGAGTGAGTGAGTGAGTGAGTGAGTGAATGAGTGAGTGAGTGAGTGAGCGAGTGAGCAAGGGAGCAGAAAAAGAAAGGGAAAACTTAGGTCCTCTTTACTACTTGTGCACCAGGCACTGAGCCAGGAGCTTTATATCTCTGTATAGTTTAGTGACTCCTCACAACAGTGTCAAAAATAGTTAACATCTATTTTTAAATGAGGAAATGGGGTCACAAAAATTAAGCAATAATTTCAACACCAAATATTTAGTGAAAAGAAGAGCTGTCCCTTGATGGACAGTTTATTCTTATCTCTTGACTGTAGCATTACAATACACTGGGATTTGGGGATATCCAGCAACGCAGATTATGCCAGTGGAGAAGAATGTAATTAGATCCAATTCTCGGCTGCTGAGTGAAACTGGGTATCTTCAGACCATGAAACTAAGGACTGAAAAAAATCTTTATCACTGTTAGCATCAGAGAAGGTATACCTAACATTTAATGAATGTGTGTGTGTGTGTGTGTGTGTGTGTGTGTGTATTATATCTGTAATGAAGTAAGAACGTATGAGCCTTATCAAGAGTCTTCACAAGTATATATCTGAGGGTACCTTTTTTTCTCCCTTCCCATGGTCCCCTTTGTTCCTCTTTGATTACATGATAAATGATACATACATACATACATACATACATACATACATATTGAAACTTAGACTATGCATATGACATAAATCATTTAATATTTGCCCTCTATTATCATCTCTTTCACCTCCTTTGCTCTCCAGTATTCTTTCTTCCTCAAATAACCCCCTTCTACCTCCATGCCTTACATATACATAGCTCTCTTATTACTGTGAGCATTATATGTATTTCCAGCTTTGGTTAGACTAGGAAACTCTAGTATGCCCAGATATGAGAACTAGGTGAAATGCACACAAGCCTGTAGATGTAACCAACCGTCTTATTAAATAAGAAACACAGAAACAATGTAAAAGAGAAAGTCGAGAGGTCAGAGCTCAGAGCTAAATCTCACCCTTCCTTCTGCTGTCCCAGCTTCGCGAAAAGAGACCTACTTCCTGTCGGTTAGTTTTTTTAAAGTATGTTGTTCTGCCTTCTCATTGGTTGTAAACCCAAACACATGACTGCCTCGTCACCATCTGAATGTACAGCCCCCTAGGTCTTAAAGGTATATGTCCCCAATGCTGACTGTATCCCTGAACACACAGAGATCTTATGGGATTAAAGGCATGTGCCACCACCGCCACACTCTTGCTATGGCTCTAATAGCTCTGACCCCCAGACAACTTTATTTATTAACATACAATCAAAATAATATTTCAGTACAATTAGATTACCGCCACATTTCCCCTTTTCTATTTTAATAAAAAGAAAAAAAGCAAAAGGTTATAACTAACAAAAGAAAAACTATATACAAAAGTACAATAACTATATACAATATATACAAGTAATAAATACCTAAACAGGTATTTGACAAATCAGAGAAAATAATTCCATTTTCTATCCTATTTTGGTAAATCCAAGATGTATCTAATGCATTTTCTATCCTAATTAATTTTCAACTATAACTAACTAATCTTCAACCATAACTAACTAATCTTCAACTCCCTCAGAGACCCAAGAAGGGAATAATATTAGCTAACAAAAATAAAAACAGGAAGTGCATCCAAGCAACTTCCAAAAAATTTTGTGAGTTGACAGAAACAGCCAGCTGCCTGGGCAGTCACCTGAGGTTTCTCCGCAGTGTTGGGGCATCATCTTCAGCCTATAGGCTCAGTGTATCTGACAGACTCATTTGGAAGTAGGATGTACACAAGGTCAACAGTTCAACCTCACATTGGGTGAGAGCAGTCCACGTACCAGAAACACCTGAATTCCACTAGTGTCCTGTCATGATTCAGGATTTTAAATTCTGGAAATTGTTGACAGTTTTTAAATTCAACTGTCCATTCTTCTTGGCTGTGTATATATGGCTTCATCTCAGCATCCCCTTCTTCTCCACATCCCTCTATTAAATGCCAGTCTACTTTCGAGAGGCATGAGCTTTCAGCTGCTGTTCCATTGTACAACAGAATCCATCGGCCCTCTGCCTGTTAAGCTGCTTTGAAGAAAAGGGCACCGTACCTTTTCCGGATGCGAAGGCCATTTCAGGGATGGGGCCGTATTGTCCTGGCCTCAGAAGATGCCTTTTGATAAAGCCATAACCACACTTGTTTTGGCAAGAATCAGTAGTCCCTTGTTTCGTGTTCTGTCTGTCCATTTTGTCCTGTTGATTTGAGGATACTTTGTTGTCCAGTGGCTAACTTTTGCCACAAGGAAAGTTGACTCCATATGCAGTTTCTTCAATGCCCATATTTTCCCTGAAGTAGATTAGTACTGCCAGGAGCTGACATGTCTCAAAAAAGAAAATTTTTCTAAGTTATTAAAACATTTTAAATGCCATATTCTGTAGATCTCTGAAGGGTTTGAAGATGACCTGTCTAAAACATCTCTGCTTAATTTTTAAAACATATCTAATATGACTACAAGTTCTATGATAATGTCTAACTACTAGCTTTCATTTCTTTATATCCTAATAGTTGATAATAATAACATTCAAGGATCAGAAATTTGCATTACATTGTTAAATGGATGGAATAAATACAATTAGAAATATACATATAGCATTTTCTAACAATATCAGTTTCAAATTTGTATACAATATAAAACAATCCAATCCAATGTAAAGTATTTAAAATTAGTAATTGTCTTTTTCTTTTCTTTCTTTCTTTTTTTTTTTTTTAAACAAGAACCTTAAATCTAATCTCCTTTGCTTAGCCTTTTTCCTAACCCTTGACAATAACTTGTAACCAACCCCCTAAATACTGAAAATTATCCCAGACCCAAAACCCATTAAAAAGACCAAAAAACCACCCGCCCCACACCACCTCTTTGGAATGTGGGCGTCGTATTCTTAAAATTGCTTCCTGCTGGGTATGGGCGAAGTTTTCTTTATCCTGAAAGAAAGATTTTAGGTTAATTGTCAAATTCTAGGAGAGGTAACTATATCCTTCATTATCCAGTCTGTGTATAATGCCAAAGTTCAGGGTTTATCTCAAGTCCTTATTCAAGTAGTCTTTGAGACTGGATCATCTCAGCTAGTCATCTCAAATTTGCTCTGAGCACCTTGTAGTTCAAAGCTGATCTATGGATGATGTTTGTCAGCTTAATGATATTATTATTGTCCACGTGGAATTGTTGTTGTTGTGGGGCCCCATCTTCTTTCTGGAGACTTCAGTTGATGTTAGGCCTGGCCGTGATTTCCTGCAGAAAACTGATAAGAGACTCGAACACAAAAACATATATGTGCAGCTAGCCTTTTTTCTAGAATTAGTTAGTACTCTATGTGACCATTCATATCTTAACAAAGTTTAAAATGTATATATATATATATATATATATTAATCTTGTAAATTTTGATATAAAATTTATACTTTGAGAAAAGTTTAAAGAATCAGAATAGAATCAAAGAGTTGAGATTAGTAATAGAATAGTCCCTTAATTAATTTTGCTTTTGTCCTGTACCATAGCAGAAGATGGCTCTTATTCTGGCATGATACAGGGAGTTTGCATTTACCTTTTAACAACATGCTTGATTTTAAAGAAGGAGAGAGCCATTCTCCAACTCCAAAGTCAGCTTTAAATTTTAATTGAACTGGGACTATTAGAAACCAATAGTGTTAAATCTTTAGAGAAAAGCAGAAACAAACATTTAGGAAGACATAAAATTTTTTAGATAATATATACCCATACACCGTTTCATTCTGTTTCTTGGGATAGATGATTTGTCCCTTTTCTTCAGTTGTCTCATTTGTCCAGTGTTCTTCAGATTCCTTAACCTTCATTTTCCTAAAAGACAAAAACAAAAACCTTTCCCCAAGACTAATTTTGGGGATGTTCCTTTTTGGCAAGTTATTATCTGATTAAATGAAAAGGCATGTTTTATTGATACAAGTTAGTTTAAATTGGATGTTCATGCTGGTTGATGAACTATCACCTCCTCAATTAAGAGGTCTCTCTTGTTCAAATCGAACCTTTATCAATTTTGATGGTACCCACAGCTTATCTTCTCCTGTAGAAACAAAAGCAAAACCACGTCCCAATGTAATACATACCCTGGTTTCCATTCTGAGGTCAGCACATCCTTAAAGTATATAGGCTGATTTAATTCTGTAGTTTTTTCTATTATCCAATGTCTCTCTGCAGCTGTTGTTCCTTTCTCATTGGCATTCAGAAAATTCAAAGTTAGAAGAGCATTATGCAGTCTATTTCTGGGGTTTTTGTTACCCATTTCTGTTTATTTAGCATATCCTTTAGAGTTCTGTTTGATCTTTCTATAACTGCTTGACCTGTAGGATTATGTGGTATGCCTGTAATATGCTTTATATTGTAATAAGCAAAAAACTGTTTCATTTTAACAGAGACATATGATGGAGCATTGTCAGTTTTGATTTGTGCAGGTATACCCATGATGGCCATAACTTCTAGCAAATGAGTGATTGCAGAATCAGCCTTTTCAGAACTCAAAGCAGTTGCCCATTGAAATCCTGAATAAGTATCGATAGTGTGGTGTACATATTTCAATTTTCCAAATTCTGCAAAGTGAAACACGTCCATCTGCCAGATTTCATTTCTCTGAGTACCCTTTGGGTTACATCCTGCTGGTAATGGCGTTTGATTGTAGACGGACCAAGTAGGACATTTCTTTACTATTTCTTTGGCTTGTTGCCAGGTTATGGAAAAATCCTTTTTTAAACCTTTACTATTGACGTGATGTTTTTTATGAAATTCTGAGGCTTCCAGCACATTTCCTATCAATAATTTATCAATCTCATCATTGCCTTGTGCCAGAGGGCCTGGCAGACAAGTATGGGATCGAATGTGAGTTATATATAAAGGATGATCCCTTTTCCTGATTGTATCTTGTAATTGAATAAATAGTGAAGTTAATTCTGAAGCATCAGGGATAAATTCTGCAGTCTCAATATGTAACACCACTCTTTCAGCATACTGAGAGTCAGTTACTATGTTGAGAGGTTCTGAAAAATCCATTAATACCAACAGAATAGCATACAATTCTGATTTTTGAACTGAATTATACGGACTTTGAACCACTTTACTTAAATTTTCTGATTTGTAACCTGCCTTTCCTTCTTTGTTGGCATCTGTATAAAATGTATGAACTCCAGATATGGGTTTTTGCCGTACAATTCGAGGCAAGATCCATTCAGCTCTCTTTATAAGATCAATTCTATTGCTTTTGGGATATTTGCTGTTAATTTCTCCCAAAAAATTACTGCAAGCTCTTTGCCAAGGTTCACTTTCTGTCCATAATTTTTCAATGTCCTCCTTAGTTAATGGTATGACAATTTCTGCTGGGTCTATGCCTGCTAACTGACGAAGTCTCCATTTTCCATTGTAAATCAAGTCAGAGATTTTTTCCACATAAGTTTTTAATTTTTTATTTGGTTTATTTGGTAAAAATATCCATTCCAATATAATAACTTCCCTCTGCATTAATATTCCAGTAGGAGAACGCCTAGAAGGTAAGATAACTAAAATGCAATCCAGCTTTGGATCAATACGATTCACGTGTCCTTCATGCACTTTCTTTTCTACCAAGGCCAATTCTTTCTCAGCTTCAGGTGATAATTCTCTTGGACTATTTAAGTCCTTGTCACCTTCTAAGGTTTTGAACAAATTAGTCAGTTCATCATTTTTTACCCCAACAATAGTTCGTAGATGAGAAATGTCTCCAAATAATCTTTGAAAGTCATTAAGAGTCTGTAGTCTATCTCTCCGAATTTGCACCTTTTGGGGTCTAATTTTTTGTAGCTCTATTTTATATCCTAAATAATTAATAGAATCTCCTCTTTGTATCTTTTCAGGAGCAATTTGTAATCCCCAGCAAGGCAAAATTTTCTTTACTTCTTCAAACATTATTTCTAAAGTATCTGCATTTGAGTCAGCTAGTAAAATATCGTCCATATAATGATAAATTATAGATTTAGAAAATTTTTTACGTATCACTTCCAATGGCTGTTGCACAAAATATTGGCACAGAGTTGGGCTATTCAGCATTCCCTGTGGGAGGACCCTCCATTGAAATCTTTTAACCGGTTGAGAATTATTATAAGTAGGCACTGTAAAAGCAAATCTTTCTTTGTCTTTTTCTTGTAAGGGTATTGAAAAGAAACAGTCTTTTAAATCAATAACTATGAGAGGCCATCCTTTTGGTAACAGAGTAGGCAAAGGCATCCCAGATTGTAGAGAGCCCATTGGCTGAATTACTTTGTTAATTGCTCTAAGGTCTGTTACCATTCTCCATTTACCAGATTTCTTTTTAATAACAAATACAGGAGAATTCCAAGGGCTGGTTGATTCTTCAATATGCTGAGCATTTAACTGTTCTTCTACCAGCTCTTCTAAAGCCTGGAGTTTCTCTGTTGTTAAAGGCCATTGCTGGACCCATACAGGCTTGTCTGTTAACCATTTTAAAGGTAGAGCTGTTGGTGTCTTTGGAAGATCATCAGTTATTGTGCCCTGTTCTTGTATAATATGGATGGCTGGTGACCACTCATTAGAACAATATCTTCTAATATTTCTCTCAGTAACATGTGCTAGTTTATGATTTGTTTCTGAGATTGGAGGGATGTTAATCTGAGTATTCCATTGTTGCAACAAGTCTCGACCCCACAGGTTCATAGTTATGTTAGCCACATATGGTTTTAATTTTCCTCTCTGTCCTTCTGGACCTATACATTCGAGCCATCTTGCACTCTGTTTCACCTGAGATAATGTCCCAATTCCTAACAGTTGAACGTTTACCTCCTGAAGAGGCCAAGTTGGATGCCAAAATTCTGGTGCAATTATGGTAACGTCCGCACCTGTGTCTACCAGACCAGACAACAAAACACCATTTATTTTTATTGTTAATTTTGGTCTTTGTTCATTAATAGAAGTTTGCCAAAAAATTTTCTTTATGTTTTCTCCTGAATTTTCTATTCTCTCTGTTTCATCATCCTGACCAGCATTCCAATAGGCATTTGGTTATTTAATCGCTCTCCAGAGCAGGCATTTCCTCTATGGCTGCAGGAAAGGTTTGAACTGGATTTGCACTGGGGGCCTGCCTGAGGCCCCTCTGGGAGTTTCCTGAAGACTGAGGCAAAGGATTACCCTGTCTGTCCTTTGTTGATCTACATTCGTTGGTCCAGTGTTTTCCCTTACCACACCTTCTGCATACTCCAGAAGGAAGGGGCCTTCTGTTGCCATTGTTCCTTGAAGAAACATTGTTTCTGGGAATGACCTGTCTACAGTCCCTTTTCAAATGTCCTTGCTTTCCACATCCAAAACATCTAACACTCCTCAAACCTTTTGAAATTACTTCTCCTACCCATGTATCATCATGCTCATCAGCTTCAACATTAATTGTTTCTCTAATCCAATCTTCCATAGGTGCAGAACTTGCCCTTAATGGCCTGATTATTCTTTTGCATGCTGCATTCGCATTCTCAAAGGCCAAAGATTCAATTATTGCCTTACTAGCTTCTGAATCCGAGACCATTCTCTTTACTGCTGAAGCCAGTCTTTGTAAAAAATCTGTAAAAGACTCTTTTGGGCCTTGCTTCACCTTTGTAAATGACTCAGATTTTTTTCCTGGTTCCTCAACTTTGTCCCATGCATTCAAGGCTGCCGTTCGACATAAAATTAGGGTTTGGACATCATATAAACATTGTGTTTGTGCTGAAGCATATTGGCCTTCGCCCATAAGCTGATCCTGGCAAACTTGTATTCCTTTATCCCTCCATTGTTTTTTCTATGTTTTTAGCCTCCTCCTTAAACCAAGTCAGAAATTGAAGTCTCTGGCTGGGTTCCAGAACACCTTGTGCCAGGTCCCGCCAGTCCTGTGGTACTATCCTATTATATGTTGACCAAGAGTTTAACATTTGCTTTACATATGGGGAATGCATGCCATAAGATACTATTGCCTCCTTAAACCTTTTTAAATCCAACATTTCAATTGGAGCCCAATTATTTTGTGTAGCCATTTGATCAGGCATCTGCTGTACGGTTACAGGATAAATTAAGGGTGACTGTGTGAAAACAGGCTTTCTTTCTGCAACCTTATGATCCCGACTTGAAACAACTTCACTGTTAATTTCTTCTGTCTGAATTTTTACAGGTTTAGCAAGTTCTTCTAAAGCTGTTATCCTGGCACTTAAATTGACTATCTTTTTAAATATTAAAATGTGGATTATTATAGTGATAAGGTGCATAATTCCACCAATACTAATATTATATAGTTGTTCCATTGCCAGACTGCCTAAAATTTCGAACAAAAACCAATTTTCTTCCAATGTACACATAAAACCCATTTTTTTTTTTGATGTGGAAAAAATTCTCTTTTAGATAGTTTCCTTTAAAATATCTGATATGTTATGACTTACCAAATCTGCGTAGAACAGTAGAAATCCGAGGGGATTTTCAAAGCAGCCACCTAGTGTCCCAGGTGTAAATCCAAAGAGAAAGAGAGAGAGAGAGAGAGAGAGAGAGAGAGAGAGAGAGAGAGAGAGGCAAGAAAGCGTAGCTGGCTAAAGTTTAAATGCAGCCACGTGTTCCCTCTTGTGCCGAATCAAGGCTTGGGTCTGGCTTCCTTAAGCTCCGACCACGTGCGTTGGCTTTACAGGCAGGGCCCTGTTCGGCAGGGCAACTCTGAGTTGTTTGTAGCACCGGCTTTAAGCAAGCAGGATTTAAGCAAGCAGCTCACCGATAGTCCAGCCTGAGGTCAAGCAGAACTAGACCCAGGCTAAGGACTAAGAAGCCGATCGCCGCCGGCCGCCACGTGCCGACGCCGCTGCCGACGCCGCTGCCGCCCCGCCGCCGCGGGCCGCCTGCCGCCCTTGCGGGAAAGCGGACCTGCCGCCAAGCCAAGCAGTTTTTAATGGATTCTTGTCACGTTGGGCGCCAGATGTAGATGTAACCAACCGTCTTATTAAATAAGAAACACAGAAACAATGTAAAAGAGAAAGTCGAGAGGTCAGAGCTCAGAGCTAAATCTCACCCTTCCTTCTGCTGTCCCAGCTTCGCGAAAAGAGACCTACTTCCTGTCGGTTAGTTTTTTTAAAGTATGTTGTTCTGCCTTCTCATTGGTTGTAAACCCAAACACATGACTGCCTCGTCACCGTCTGAATGTACAGCCCCCTAGGTCTTAAAGGTATATGTCCCCAATGCTGACTGTATCCCTGAACACACAGAGATCTTATGGGATTAAAGGCGTGTGCCACCACCGCCACACTCTTGCTATGGCTCTAATAGCTCTGACCCCCAGACAACTTTATTTATTAACATACAATCAAAATAATATTTCAGTACAATTAGATTACCACCACACAAGCCCATTAAACAAACTTCTTTATCCCCAAGGGAGCAAGACCAGAAGTTTATCATTTCAGATGACACTATGTTGGTGTGCCTGACTCTAGGTTCTAATTACTCAACACACTAATACATGCAGAAAATTTTGTTTCTGTCCTCTGTAATGTCCCTGCCTCTGCAGATGTGAGTGAATTCATCAAGCAGATCTCCATTCTCTCAGAACAACTGAAATATACAAGACATCCTCATTCTAAAATCATAGATGTAAGAGCATTTAACAGTCTCAGAATGCCTTTAAAGGAGACATCTATTAAGACAGACCTGAACTTTATAATCTGTCATAAGGAACTAGAGCCAAGAGCAAGTCTTGTTTTCCACATAGCCTAGCAGTAGAAATAGTACCACAAACATTGATTAGACGATGCAGGTTTTTTTTTTGCTAATAAATAATACTGTTACTATGGAGTAGAACTCAGATAAGTTTACACCTATGTCTGGAGTCTGTGTGTTTCAAATAACAAATTTATGCTTTTGTAAAAAAAAAAAAAAAAAAACTACTACTAATTACTGAATCATTATAGGATAATTTATACTACCACAGCTAATCCCTAATTTTATTTCTTTTCTTTATCAAAATGATTCAGCCTTTTTAATATGTGTTTGGTTTTCCAAATATACCTTAGACTCAATCTGAGTAGTTTTTAGAACGTTCAGTTGATATCTTACTGGAATCCTGATTCATTCAAAGAAATTGATTCTCCAATTACAGAACATAATGCAATGTCTTACTTCTTTTTCTCCTTGTAGCCTTTTGACTTTATTATTTAGATCTCGTAAATATTTCTTAATGTGGTTATTAATATTTTTATTAGTTTTCTCATAAAAAGCAAATATAATTTCCATTGTTTGTTGTTGCAGACTTAAAGTTATAATCATAGCATATTTTAATAAAGAATGTGCCTCTTAACTTACATGTCATAAGAAAATAATCACACCAAGTTAATGTTTAATAAGTTAATATTTGTATATTAGGAATATTTTACATGAATATTTTGCTCATTATTGGTGTTCTTTTTTGTATTTTCAATGTGTGAAAATTTTAATTTGTAATAAATAATACTCACTTTTTTGTGTATAGTTCTGTGTTTCAAACAGTGCAGATTTATGTAACTACCACCAAAAAGAGTCAGGTCAATCTCACTGTCATCAGTAGCTGTTTATTATGGACCTTTCCAGTCACTACCTCTGTCCCTCAACCATGGCAACCATTGATTTGGTATCAGTGTTCATTATTTTCCCAGGATAGCTGGCTTCTCTTGCTAAGCACAGTGTATCTGAGACTCATCCATGCAATTAGGTTACTCAATAATTCCTTCCTTGTTGCTGCTCAAGTGCAGTTCTTTGAATGGATGTAAATATTATTCATTCATTTAACAGTTGAAAAACATGTTGAATTGCTTTTATTTTTGATACACGATAAATGTAAATAAACATATACAAACAAGTTTGTTCATGAATGTATATATACATTCATATGTGTGTGTTTAACTTAGAGTACTCAGAGAAGCAGGAAATGAATAAGTGGACATAATGGCCAGGATTGCAAGAAGGGGATAGAACACAGGTGGCATCGAGGGAAAAGGGGACATAATAGAACAGAAAGGATTTAGTGAGATTGGAAATGGAAGGGTGGAGGAGAGGAGTAAGAACCTAGAGGGATAAATAACACTTAACACCTTTGAAAAGTGAGAGGATAATGGGTAGGATTGACCAATGTATACAAAAATTGTGAAATTGTGAAAGAATAAACACTTCAAAAATAAAAATAGCATATGTAAACCTACCATCATAGAAGCTTCATTATATATATATATATGAGTTTAAATGAAATTACTCTAAAACAGGGGAACAATGCCTTCCCTAAACACTATAGGCTATAAAGTAAAAAAGTCTACTATCTATTTGTTGGTGAAATGGGTCCCCTAGACCCTTTCAAATATTATAGGCTATTGCCAATATCTTCCAGTACTTTATTTAAGAGCTTATTGCTGAAGACATCACATACATGATTTGTAAGACATGAAGAAATGAATCTGGCACTGACCTGGAAGTTTTATCTATATTGGGTAGCTTTAGAAGGTGCTAAGCACATTTCTAGGGCAGAAATAATCAACAGTCTTACCCAGCTTTAACTTTAACATTATAATACAACTTTAAAATTTGTTTTATATATATGGATATTTTGCCTGAACATATATCTGTGAACCACTAAAGGCCTAGTTCCTGAGTAGGCCAGAATGGGGCATCAGAGGATCCTCTGTTACTGGATGGTTGTTAGCCATCATGTGGGTGTTAGGAATCAAACCTAGATCCCCTGGGTTAACAACCAGTGCTCTTAACTGCTGAGCCATCTATCTAGGACCTACAATAAAACATGAAAAACATATATACTAAAACATTTAATGGTTATTCTGGAAGCATTAAGGATTACACAAAAATATGAAAATTTTATTTAGTTATCTGTTCCAGTCAGAAGTATTATTAGCCGGTTTGGTATTTTCAGCCTGCAGCCAAGGATAGCTATTAATACATACAAAAATCACAAACCTACTTAAAACATTATGAGATTTTATGAGTTTGTCTGTGTGTGTGTGTGTGTGTGTGTGTGTGCATGTGACACATTTGTATGGTGATGGAGAGTAAGCTTTGTAGGTGGCGACTTCGGGTCATGATATCAAAAGGTTGGCCAGACCTGACATCTCTTCCTGTTTTTCAGGGAAGTTAATAATCACATATATTTTCTAAATGTGCACTAAAGGCCATAATGGCCATTTGAATGAAGACTCATGTTCTGCTTTTGAATTTGAATGTAGCACAGTACATCTTTGCCTCCCATGAGTTTGGTATTTAAAGTACATGGCTTTCTCTTTAGCTAACAATTTAGAATGTCTTTACTAAAAACTCTTCTCCAAATATTCAATTATTAATTAATTATAATCTAGATTTTTCTCACCATTTTATTAAGTAGTTAGATAGCTAAGAGTCTAATGGCCACATTAACTGCCTTCCCCTAGACCTGAAAGTCCCATTAATGAATTAGAGTATGTGTGGGAAGGCCAAAGCTGGCAGTGGTCTCAACTACTGCAAAAACACTTTTACTTTATGTAAAGATTTCTGGTGTGCACATTTCTTGTTTGAGCAGCATTAATTTTTCACTAAGGACAGAGTTGCAAACATTAGCCAATATTATCAGCTGTCTCTCATGTAAGTCTTCACCACAACATGTCAAGTGAATCATAGTTTCACTTGTTATAGACAGAGGGAAAAAGGAAACTATTGTGTGTAGCATGAATCTTAACGAGTCTTGTTAATTAAATCAAACCTAAGGCCAGTTATTGGGGTGAATACTGGAAGATCAGAGAAGCAGAAAAAGCCACAGCTACCTCGCCTCACTAGTTCCTCAGCTGATCCTGTTTACACTGACTGGAAGCCTCTGAGTCCTCATCCAGAATGGTTCTCAGCTGAACTGTTACTCAAAAGCCTAAAAGCTTAACCAGCCAAATGCTTCTAGTTTCTGGTCTTCACGCCTTATATAACTTTTTGCTTTCTGCCATCACTCCCTGGGATTAAAGACTCACCTTCTGGGATTAAAAGCATCTGTCACCATGCCTGGCTATTTCCAATGTGGCCTTGAACTCACAGAAATCCCTCTGGAATGCTAGAATTAAAGGCGTGTGCTATTGATGCCTATCCTCTATGTTTAATAATGTGGCTGTCTGGTTCTCTGAGCCCAGATAAGTTTATTAGAGTGCACAATATTTTGGGGAACACAATACCACCACAAATGTGTTTTTCCTGTATACTAGTATCTCAAAGAATTATAAACAAATCTGGAGCCTAAATGGCAACCTTCTTGTCAGGTCCACAGCAACATTATCACTGTACCATGTGAGATTGCCTCTTCTTGCTATCTACAAAATTAACTCCACTCAGTAATCATGTACCTACAAAAGGATATACACCTACTTTAAATGGAAACTGTTTGCTGACAAACAAATAAATCATATGATTATCACCAAGTTGAAGAATAATGACATTATCCCTAAAATGTCTTTTCAACATTTTATTCCCAATTGTTCCTTTACAGGGGCAAATATCAATCTTTTTTATTATCACAATTTATTTTTGCCAACATGGAAAAACACACTATGTTTATTTTTACTTGAATACTTTTATTTACTGATTGCTTTGTTTGTTGTTGGTTTGATCACAGTCTTTCATTTTTCTCAAACTAGCGGCCATTACTTATAAATGTGTTAGCCTGTATGTAATACCTCTGCATTTGGGGCCAACTCTAGCTTAGATTTTTGTATCTTTATCCCTGTATTGCAAAAATTCAATGAAAAGTTTAAATGTTTTCTTTGTCTTGCCCTTCTGTAGTTCACTAGTCGTGAATCAATGTACATATATGGTTTTCTTTTTCATGAAAATTTTGTCCATTGCTAATTAAAACATAGGTTTTGATGGTTGAATACTCTATGACTTCCAGTTTTTCCAAGTTCATGTCATACAGGATTCATTATTAAGACTATTAAAGGTTTTTTTTTTTTTTAATTTCTTTTTTTAGGTTATTTCCCTGTATTTGCTTCAATGTAGCTAGTTTTCACTATGTTGTTGCAAGTACTCTGATTTTTTTATTTGTTTCACACTAAATAACTCAATATGAAAAATTGGCATGAAAAGCCACTTAACCTTCAGTAAAAGCCTGCTTCCTTTAGGGTTGTTGTAACATTATTAGAAGTCTCTTCTCCGCAAACTTTGGAGACTGAATTATAAGGAATTCTGAAGAAGGAAAGATATATTTAATTCATAGAAATTTCCAGTGTCGTAATTCTGCCATTATAATTCTGCCAACAAATTTTGAAATTTAGTCATGAGTTTTTTGTTGCAGAGATGCTAAAAACATTATTGTTAATAGATTTAAAAAGAAAAATTCTTTAGACTAAAAAATCACAGTCTCTTAATTATGATACATAATAAGTTTTATATATATGTAACTATATAAAATAAGATAATTAGAGTTTCCTTTTATAATTTTATTGACTACATGAGTTTTTACAGCCTTTGTTATATTTCCAGATAGAGCATATATGACCTAAGGCTAGGAGGACCAAGAAGACTGAGGGGTCACATCCAGAAATAGGTATTCTTGTCAAATAAAACATCAGTTATTTATATAAACACAGTTTTAAATACAGTTTAGAAAGCACTGTAAAAGGCGTGTATTGTATTATTATCTTTCCTGTTTTCTTTTTTGTTTGTCTTTTCACTTACAAAGTTCAGGCTGTCCTTGAGCTTATAGTTGTCTTGCCCTCATCTGTGTCCTGAGGTCTCAAGCCTATATCCTTCTTTCTAGTACATTTTAAATGACATCATTTCATTACCAACTTACCATGCTCCTGTAGCCCTCACACATACACAAATATCCTTACACAGATGATATGGTACTAACCTCACCCTGTCTGGCAGAGCAACTCTGGTTCTACACAGCTACAAAAGAAGTAGGCTTGGCTCTAGTCGTCCACAGACTTTCCACAAGAACTTATATTTACAGATATTTTACACAGTATTTAATATACTTGCTCAGATTCCTTCATGATTGAATAATATTCTGAATAAAAATTGAGCTGTTGGCAGATAACTAGCCTGTTCATTATTTAGACAGAAGTTTAATCTGACTTTCTAAGAAATACCTTTCTCAAACTGCCAAACTACAGTGATCGTTCTCTACAATATCTATTTATTTTAAATTCTAATCTTTTGGATAGAATTTATTAACCAATAATTTCCTGTGTGTCTATTTTAACACCAGTTTTAAGAACCCATCCTCTATAACAACACAAAATTTGAAACAATGGAAAGTAGAATCTTGATGTCTTGTTCATTTATATGCCTCTGGCATTTAGGGACAGTATGTAAATTACAAAAGGGTTACAAGGTTTTATCAAAGGTAATATTGAAAGCACTGGTTTCAGTCTCCTAGGTAATATGGAAAAAGAATTTGAATAATGTCAATAACAGTTAGTTTCCTTTTATACAATTACTATTACCTCTCTATATTTTCAGCACTTGTTTTGTGAATGAACATGAAAATTATTTAAACAATTAGTTAACTATTACCCTTGGAAGTTGCTATAACAATTAATTTCGCACTTTGGGTAATTGCGAGGATCATATAAAAATACTGAGTGACAGATCTTAAACATACATGCATTTGGGGAATTAGAAAACAGCATTTGGGTGACATGGTATGAGAGAGTCAGGAACAGAGAGTACATGTCCTCACAGACTTCCATCTTAAAGACATGGGATCCCATTGGAGAAAGTTAAGAACGTCAACTGTAAATAAAGTCTCCTTGTGGTTCATTGGTTTCTATGTAGAATGTCAAGACAAAGACAAGACAACAGGAGGTTCTAGAAAAGGATTAAGAAATAGAACAAGACTCTGCTTCTCAGATCTGAGCAGAAGAGTTCCCATCCTTTCAAGATTGCATTAGCCAATTTCTCCTAAGTCAAGCCAGAATAATATGCAATCCTTTATAAATATTTGCCCTATACTGTAAGGATGGGTTATACATTACTACCTGTATGACTGGAGTCATTGCTTTGTGTTCTAAACTTCAAGTTCCTCCATTCTGGAGAAAAATTATATCCTCTTCATTAACCTACTGCAGGAGGGAGGGCTTATTAGAATGATCTGTGGAAAAAAACTCAGCCCAGAAGCCTTGGTTTAACAGTGACTATATATTTATATATATTTATTTATTCCTGTGATTATTAACTCCTTTTCAAGACACAGTTACCTTATGGGCTAAATAATCACAAGTAGGGCATTTATACCTTTCTTGGCAGAAATGGGAATTTCAATGTGTGGAGAACTGAGTACCACCTGTTATTCCTTGTGCTATGTACTCACTGAAGATCTTAGAACAATTTTGGCAAAGACTTTCATACTTCATGGAGAGGAGGTCCAATTTAAAATGTGGACTCACACATATACCTTTTCAATTATTAATCTCTGTGGTAGCTGCAAAAGGCTTATATTTGGATATCAAAAGGTATATAGTACTAATTAAAATAATCTGACATGGAATTGTTTCTCCACAGGTTCATATGAAGCCAAGGTCTTACTCATTGACAAATCTGTAAAGGAAATCTTTTACACAAACATTTAACAGTCACTGCTGAACAGTTTTTGTTTAAGATCAAGTTTTCCTTAGTGTTGAATATGGAATATAAATAATCATGCTTTTCCAAAATTTTAATATTTCTTTATATTTGTCAAAAGTCTACCACTACAGTGATTGCAAGTGAGCTGTATTTCATGCAAAAAAATATCATTTTACTAAATTGTATTTCATTAAATTCAAACCTAAAGGAAAAATTTAAAGCCATATGATAATTCTCAATATTTTCCTGCAAAGAATTTATAAAAATGGAATCTGTGTACTGTGACCAAAAAAAGATAATTCAAACATTATGAATATTCATTTAAAATGATAAGCTATGAATTGATTTTTAAATAATTATTATTTAAGTGAGAAAAATAATAAATAGACCTGAATTTTTTAACATATAGAAATATTTCACTATGGTATAAAAGGTCAAGAGTAAACTAAATTACTTTTAAAAGGTAAGGAATAATTAAAGGAAAGGGGTTAAATATGAAAGGTAATAAATCAAGACATCCCCTTTTGCTTTAATCTTTCCCAATTTTAATTAAGAATTCTCAATATCAAAATTTGGAAGAAACTATATTGTATGTGAATAAAATAGGACAAATTTATCTCATTTCTTAAGTTTAAAGCTAATTTATCATCATTAAAAACACTACCAATTTGTCAAACTGCACTTCCCAGGCTGGCTAGCAGCACATAATTGATTTAGTTATTACAGTCTATGGGAGTTTCCTGGAGGACATGTCAAAAATGATCTCACTAGAATATATTAGAGAAGCCTGGAATCTCTTAGTCCCAAGGCACTGGACAATGTGATAAAGGGTGGACAATACTAGGATCACCAGAACTTCTCTAAATATGTTTTCTATAGCTGTTGATGGAAACATGAATTTTCCCTACACTCAACATAGAGAAATGAGATCTTTTGACCAAGATATATTATCCTGTCCCACTTTGTAGCAAACACGCACTGTACAGTGTTTCTTCAGGGTCAAGTCACAAAGAAGCCATCAGCTGGTGTCAGGGAAGGTATTCATGCAGCAACAGAGCAGGGTGGACAGAATGTGAATGAGGCTAAAGTCAAGGATTACAAGAGAAAAAATAAAAGCAACAGTTCACACTACAGAAGGCTTAGGGCCCTGTGCACATGGCTGCTAACACAAAAGGGGGTGTGAAGCCAGCTATACCAGCTTCACTATGACCAAGAGAAAGTGCAGAGATCTGGGGGGCACGCACTAAAGGAGGCTGCCATGCCTTAGCTTCCTTTGCTTGAAATGAACATGGTAGACTCTAAAAGGATGTTGAAAATGAAAAGAATGACTATGGAATTTCCTTCAATAATTGCAAAACACTTATGACATTGCAAAGCAAGACCCTTCAGAGACACTATTGCTTGTCGGTATACCTAATCTAGAGCAGGGTCAGCAAGGTAGTGTGAGAAATAACCCGAGCTCCTGCTCTTGACATTAAGTTAATGTTCCTTCACTGCCTTTGATTTTATTTTTACTTTTACACAGTTTCTCATTTATACTGTTTTAGTTAACTCATGCTACTGTTGTAGTGGAAGTCAGAATACTTTCTGTCTAGATTCTTGGTTTCATCAATTTAAAAATTAAAATTGGCTATGGAATCATGCAAAAATTTTATTATGAACGAGAAGGATAAGTATACAAAAAAGCAAAAGAACAAAAAACTGTGAAACTGTCAAAGCCATCTCCAGACAGAAGACCACATTTAGGGTGTGGGGTGGGGGAGCCTTATTTGTGTTGTTGTAAACATATGAATGAGTTTGACCATACTGAAATTATTAGTAGTTCTATGGTTATTCTTTAGATTGTCATAAATATTTCATGTTTCACTAAATTTTGTCATGAATACATGTTAAGAGTTATATAATTCTGTTGCCAGTACTGAAGTGGTTATAAAGAGTAGGGAGATCTTTAAGGCCACAGATAGAATATTTCTACCTTTTGGATTAGGCAGCTTGAACAAAATTTTACAGTCATATATTTGTTGACAATAGGTATTGTAAGAAATTAATCCATAGGTGATTTTGTCATTATGCAAACATCTGTAAATTTATCTATGAATAATAGTCTAGATTAATCATTTGATGTAGGTGTAGTCTCTTAGTGCAATCAAGGAAACAAAATAAATATTGCGTGTATGAAAGTGTTGCTTATATAATGGAGTGCAGTATTAAAGATAACACTCCAAAACAGCATAACAAATGAAAAGCATAGTGTAGTTGTGACAGCTATTTTTGGTGGCTAACTTGACTATATATGGAATTAACTGAAAACCAAGTGACTGGGTATACTTGTGAAGGATTTCTTTCTTAACTGGATTATTTGATGTGGGGAGACCCACCCTAAACCCAGATCATTTGAGATGGAAAGATCTCCTATAATTCTGGCCCACAACTTCTAGTGGTAACCTGTATAAAGGACACTGAAGAAGGCTTCTGTTCTTTGCCTGCTTGCCATTGTCTTTCTGGCTACTTCTTTGGGATTCCAGCATATACTGAAGACCAGCTGAGACCACCAGGCTTGTGGAGTGAACAACTACTGGATTCTTGGACTTTTCATCATGAGACAATCACTGTTGAACTAGCTGAACCATACCTGTAAGCCACTCTAATAAATCCTGCATATATATATATTCATTCTATTGGTTTCTTTTCTCTAGACTAATACAGTAGTAAATATATAAGTAGATCATATATATAAGCATGCATTGCTTGTATCACATAGAAAATGTAATATCTATAATTGTTTTACGATGCTTTTATAAATGAGTATAAGCACAATTGATTTATTTGCAGAACCATCTCTAACAACACACAAGTAATATTACATGGTAGCTTTATGAATTCATATTTTCCTATGACTTATGATACCAGTAATGTCATTAGAGACAAAATTTTTCAGTTCTGTTATAATCTTTTGTTTTTGTTGTGCCACACACCATAGACCAAAGTTTTTCTGTGTGACAGATGATTGTATTTCATATAGTTCTGGAGAATGGAAAGTCCAAGAACAAGGTTTAGTCAAATCCATTGTTAGGTGAGAGATCTTTTACTCTGCTTTGAAGACAACCATCTTCATGCTATTGTATAGATGTAACCAACCGTCTTATTAAATAAGAAACACAGAAACAATGCAAAAGAGAAAGCCGAGAGGTCAGAGCTCAGAGCTAAAATCTCACCCTTCCGCCTGCGGTGTCCCAGCTTCCCGAATAAGGGTCCTATTTCCTGTCTGTTCATCTATTTAAAGTATTTTGTTCTGCCTTCTCATTGGTTGTAAACCCAAACACGTAACTGCCTCGTCACTGTCTGAATGTACAGCCCCCTAGGTCTTAAAGGCATATGTCTCCAATGCTGGCTATATCCCTGAACACACAGATATCTATGGGATTAAAGGCGTGTGCCACCACCGCCACACTCTTGCTATGGCTCTAATAGCTCTGACCCCCGGGCAACTTTATTTATTAACATACAATCAAAATCACATTTCAGTACAATTAGATTACCACCACGCAGCTTAATGTTCCACTTGCAGAGGCCTCATTCCCGCCATACTGCAGGTCAAGCGCACACGCCAGGAACCCGCCAGTAACTTAAACCGGCAGCTGCTGCTCATTTGAGAGAGACAATTAGGAAGCTGTTTTTAGCTCCATTTTAGAATCTTTTCTCAGGTTTTAGGTAGAAACTCTTGCCCCACGTTGGGCGCCATTTGTAGCTTAAGTTTTCCGCCTTGCCCACAGGACAAATCTTTGTCACCCGCCAGTCCCACAGCCGCTCAGACCTAACCAAGTAAACACAGAGACTTATATTGCTTACAAACTGTATGGCCGTGGCAGGCTTCTTGCTAACTGTGCTTATAGCTTAAATTAGTCCATTTCCATAAATCTATACCTTGCCACGCAGCCGCCGCCATGACCAGCAGCATGTGAAGATGCCGGTATGCCACCAGCCATGTGGCAAGGTATAGATTTATGGAAATGGACTAATTTAAGCTATAAGCACAGTTAGCAAGAAGCCTGCCACGGCCATACAGTTTGTAAGCAATATAAGTCTCTGTGTTTACTTGGTTGGGTCTAATCGGCTGTGGGACTGGTGGGTGACAAAGATTTGTCCTGTGGGCAAGGCAGAAAACTTAAGCTACACTATTGTAGTATACTAGAAATATGAGTAAGTGTAATTTTTTCTTGGAAATTTGTTAATCAATTTATTAGGATACCTTCATAATTTAATTTCTCCACAGGCCTAAATTCTAAAGACTATCATATCAGTAATTAAGATTCCAGCATTTAGCCGGGCGTGGTGGCGCACGCCTTTAATCCCAGCACTCAGGAGGCAGAGGCAGGCGGATCTTGTGAGTTCGAGGCCAGCCTGGGCTACCAAGTGAGCTCCAGGAAAGGCGCAAAGCTACACAGAGAAACCCTGTCTCGAAAAAACCAAAAAAAAAAAAAAAAAAAAAAGATTCCAGCATTTGAATTGCAAACAACATAATACACATTTTGTTAGACATTCAATGTATGTTCAAGATCTATGCTCAGGAAACAGACCTGGGGGGAAAAGATTCTTTCCATAATATATTCCAGATGAACTTGGTAAAAAATGAATGAATGCTGCTATTCTCAAGAAGGTAGTACACTGACAATTGCTGATACAACATGAGAAGACATTTATTTAAAGGAAAGTCTTCTTATAGTGAACTTGGAATTCCTAGTGATGAGCCTACTCCTTATGCTTTGTGAAGCTTGCTACTGTCCTGGTTTTCAAATACACTGTTACAGAAATTACCAGTATTACTAGTTATCTATCAACTACCTAACAACACCTAAGATAATCTACCATAAAAGGGGGCTTATTTCAATGATGCTCTCAGTATTTCCAATCTCTTAATAACTGATCCACAGGGCCTATTACAAGAACAGATCATGGCAGGGAGGCAAGGGCTTATTGTGAAGAACAGCTGTTGAGATCCTATCAAGGAAGAGAGAAAGGAGTTCAAACCAGGATTACTTTGTAGAGTATGTTCCCAGAGTGATCCAAACACATCTTGGCAAGCCCAACTTTGCATAGTTTTCCACTCTTCCAGTGGCTCTGTTCTTACTACTGTCCCAACTGAGTTTTTACTTCATGGGTCTGTGGGGGACAGTTAATATCTAAACTTTAGCTGGAAGATAAGGACAAATATGGGTTTAATTTCTATTTTGTAGAATTTACAGCACAGTTAGGCATCTAATTATTTCACTTGAAGAAACCAAAATCTTTTATGAAGCCCTCACTTTATAAAGGAAGCGTTCAATACTGCTTTTGTTTTGGCTTTTGTTAGCATAGATCTAATTTACAAGACTATTACTGAGATGTAAGGTGGATAAATTGCTTCTTTTTTACTTTTAAAAAGGCATTGCAAAGGTGATTTACATAATTGAAATTCTATATTTATAACTACAGATGTGCCACAAAATTCAGGATAGCAGCCAGACTGTCAAAACTCTCACTAGTTTCAGGAAAAAAAGAAGGTTTATACAAATTTTCACTGGTTCCTACACAAATAAAGCTATTTTAGGATTGGGAGAAACAGAGAAGCTTTAATTTCAAAGCCTATACAAAGAACCCAAGTTCTGTATTAAAAGAAAAGCCAAATGTAATAGCTAGAGACCAAAAAAGTTAAATAAGTTGTAGTTAGCCTTGCATAGTTATAAATGCTAGATAATTTTATAGGATAACTCATTTTGAAATCAATTTGGAAGATTACATGGCAAGCTCTTTAACTTACTGAGGGTGGAATTCTATTTCTGGACTTTGTTAGTATCAGTACTTTATTTGGTTGAGTCCACTGTTATATTTTTCTTAAAAAGACACCCTATGTAAGAGGCCTTGAAGTTGACAAATGAAAATGGATGAATGAACCTCCAGCTCATTCACATTGCACACTTGCTTCTCCATGTTGTTTCTAGAACAGGAAGAAAGCACAGGCTTTCAAGCAATAGACAGCAAAAGCAGGCTAAAGGAATCTGATACATTTTCCCGTCTAAATCACTTGAGCATCTTACGTTTGTGTGTTCATATTCATGCATCTCTCTCTCTGTGAGAGAAGGGGGGAGGGAGAGAGGGAGGGAAGGAGAGAGAGAGATGGGTTTGTGTGTGTGTGTGTAAGGATGTCAGAGTCATTGTTGGGTGTCTTCTCTTACCTATCTCTACCACATCTTTTGATATGACATCTCACATATCCTGGAGGTTACTGATTCATTTAGATTAGCCATTAAGCTCTAGAGATCCATCTGTCTCCATCTCCTCAGTGCTGGAGTTTCATATGTACAAGGCCAAATTTGGTGGGTTTGTTTTAATATATTTTATAAGAATCTGAATTCACGCCCTTATATTTGTATAGTGAGCACTTTACTAACTGAGCTAGTTCACTAGTTCACTAGCACCAAATAACATTCTCTCTTTCCTTTCTCCCTCCCCCTCTCTTTCTCTTGCTGATTTTCTTTTGCATTAGAGGCAGCAATACACAATTTTATATTTTACTCTTTTAAATATGTGTAAAACACAAACATAGATCTTTATACCTTCTCAACTATTATCCACTCCATCATTTTAAACTACAGCCTTAACTTTCCCAACCCTGATTTTATTTGTACTTACACTCTCATATCATATATAAGTATCACGTATAAAGCAACTGACTGCTCAGCACATGGCAAGTCATTAGTTCATCACATCCACCATCAGAATATTTGTGGGCAGAACCATAACATGCAAGTTGTACTTATGGATTCATCTACAGATACCATTTCACTTCTGAGATTTAAAAGCTCATCTTAAGTTACTTTCAATCAATAAGATTTTCCATTTGGTAGGAAGAGCAAAACAACTTTATGTTGTTTTCTAAAATGTTTGGTCCCGACAGTTCAACAAAGTATTTAATGAGCTGCTCCAAAATGCCTACACTGGAAGCATGCATTAATCAACTCTGCTTCCTAACCTTCTATGCCTAGTGAGAAGAATAAAGTTTCTTTGAGATAATTGCTGTGGTTCCAGAAGATAAAACACCCCTGCCTATGAGGAATGCATTCGTTAGTGTGAATACAAAGATGCCATTAACAAAGAGACTCCACAGTACAGGACCAAAAGAAGACAAAGGTTTATTTATGACTCATATTCTGCCATAAGTTGACAGTAAAGGCCAGTGTCTGCTGTTAGTCAGGACCCTGAGTCCCCTCATAATTTAACTTTTGTAGGACACTGTCCTCAGTGGGATCTCAAAGCCATGCTCCTCCCAAGTGGCAGAGGAAACAACATGGTGGGACATACGTTCACTTTCCTAAGACTGTGGCCAAAATTAGAACTCACTGCTGCTTTTCACATTCCACTGGTGATTGTTCAGTTATATGAGCAAACCTAGGTTCAAGAATAAATGATGTAGTCCTCTGGTCAACATCTATATTTTGCATTAAAACTAATTACAAGGAAGAAGGTAAGAAAAGATGTCAGCAGAGAGTATTAGTCTGATACAAAAGATAGGTTGTTATTATTGTAAGTAAAACTGTAATGCTATCTGTAAATAGTTCAAATAACTTACTGTTAGATATACAACCTACAAAATTATCAATTTGCCTCTCTGAATATTTGAATGAAAATTTCCATTCAATTCTTGATACATTTAGGTATCCTTTCAACACTGTCAGAGAAGAAAATTTTATTAACAAATTTAATATTAAATTAATTTCCATTCATATATCTACTCAGAATACCACAATAAAGAAGTTACTTACAATTTCATAACTTTATTGAAAGTACCAAAACAGAAACTGGAAAATCCAAAGAAACATTTGCAAAGTTTTTTGAATTAGAGATTGTGTTAGTTTGACTGTAATTGACCTTATAAGCTCTTAGGGAATGGCACTATAAGGAGGTGTGGCCTTTTTGAAGTAGGTGTGGACTTGTTGAAGAAGTGTCACTGTGGGGCAAGCTTTGAGATCTCTTTTGCTTAAGCTTTGCTCAGTGTCATAGTCGACTTCCTGTTGCCTGCAAGACACAGGACTCTCAGCTACTTCTCCAGCACCATGTCTGCCTGCAGGCTGCCATGTTCCCTGCCATGATGATAATAAATGGACTGAGCCTCTGAACTGTAAGTGAGCCATTCCAATTAAATGTTTTCTTTCTAAGAGTTACCAGGGTCCAAAGCACAGGGACAAATAGCCAAACGAATGGAAACACATTAACTATGAACCAATGGCTGAGGGGCCTCCAACTGGATCATGCCCTCTGAATAGGTGAGACAGTTGATTAGCTTGATCTGTTTGGGAGGCATCTAGGCAGTGGTACCGGGTTCTGTGCTCATTGCATGAGTTGGCTGTTTGAAACCTGGGGCTTATGCAGGGACCCTTGGCTCAGTCTAGGAGGAGGGGACTGGACCTGCCTGGACTGAGTCTATCAGATTGATTTCAGTCCTCAGGGAGGCTTTGCCCTGGAGGAGGTGGGAATGGGGGATAGGCTGGGGGGAAGGGGAGGGGACAGGAGTGGGGAGAACAAGGGAATCCATGGCTGATATGTAGAACTGAATGGTATTGTAAAATAAAATAAAAGGAAAAAAAAGTTACCAGGGTCATGTCTCTTCACAACAGTTGAAACCCTAAGAACATTGGGAATTGCCAAAGAAAGGAGCTTCTATGAAAAAGAGTTCTCTACTTGCTTCACATGGATCACATAAAAATGTTGAGAGGAAACTAACAGTGTCAAACAAAGAGGTACAAAAATGCCGGAAACTGGTTTGGTCAAGAAATAGATGTGAAAGCTGTAGGAAAGTCTAATTCCTGGTAGTATATTCTCTACTTTACTTCACTAGCAAATCATTTCACTATGTCAGGAAGTTGGAACTTTCGGGGACCACATCCATTTCCTCACAGTTCTACTGTTCATGATTTTCATTTCCTCAATGCCTAGTAATTGCTAGTAAACATTACAAATAGTTTCACCTCTTATTTTTATTTTATTTCTTTAGATGAACATCTTCCTAAAATTGTTACATTCTATATCTATATTTTGAAAGTAAAATTAAGTTTGTATTGATTCAAAAGTTTGCTTAGCGGTTGTTCTTAAGTATGATTTCTGTTGAGGGTTTTATAATATTTGTAAGCATTCTTGGGGTTTCATGAAAATTAAGTTGGAAATGGCTACCCTGTAAAAGGGTTAGAATGCAGTTGTGGTAAATGAATTCCTTTGATGAGAGCCAGAGAAAAGCAAGTCACGGTTTGCATGTCTAGATTCTTCCATTGTATTTGCAGAAACCTTGCAGGATATGATTCTCTTCATTTTTTTGGAATCTGAAAGTATTTTCACAGGTAGGATGAGCCCATCTGAACTTTGGCATAATAGTCACATCAAGGAACTGCAAGAAACATAATCTTTAGAGAGATTCAGTTGTGTTCTTTATAGGAAGTTTGTGAAGACAGGCTAGAAGATGGCAGTCCCCATGAAAACAAAGCTAACACTAAAATGAAAATCCTGCACATGTTTCTGGGTAACTCTTACCCCAGAAGTTATGTTTGTCAGCATGACCTCCTCAAATTTCCAAGATTTATCCATTAACCCTGTGTCTTCTGATGTGGCCAGGTTTGTCCTCACTGGTCAGCACCTTCATCTCTTTGCCTAAATACTTTATTTGATGTCTTGTGCCTACTCAGGAAATGGGTACAGGTATTTGGAAATATATCCTGTCTATACCCTTGGCATAGTAGTATTCACTCACAAGGTTCCCAGCAGCCAGGCAATATCACTCCCTCCAGTGCATTCTATTCTTTTCATAGACATCCCTAGAGAGAATGAACGATTTCATCTGTACTTGCATGCCTTCTACATTTCCTTCTTAACAGTCCACTTATCTTCTGCATCCTGGAACCAAAGCACTTGTCAACCTCGGCTCAGGGAAGGCCCTATGGGAATGGAAATCAAGACCAGCCCCAACGTTGAGCAGTAAACCGATGAGTACTGTTCTTTGTGGAGAACTATTCTCCTAATCTCTGAGTGGTCAAAATAACTATCATAAACAATGATAAAACTACAAAGAGGACAAAGCTCTACAATAACAGAACTGTGTATTTCTACCTGCAATATGTTTTATAGGTAAGGAAACAGAGTTTCTTTCAAGGTGTTGGGGCCCACAGACCATAAAGACTCAAGTCAGCTGTACTATTTTGTTGGAGTGCTATTTTTGTCTGCTTCTGAGTCATACATTAGCATGTATGACTACTTTAAGATAAATGTGGGGATAAAGAGTAATGTAAGGGATGATATACTGAAGAGAAATTACCCTTGACTGAATCACCACAAGACAAATGCTGTGTATTGGTTAATTTTCTGTTGCGGTGATGAAGCACTATAACCATGACAACATGAGGAAGAAAGAGTTTATTTGGGCTTACAGTTCCAGAGGGATAAGAGTCCATCACCATTGTGGCAGGGAGGCATGACAACAAGCAGCAGTCATGGTATAGGATCAGGAAGATAAGAAATCACATTTTCAACTTCAGTCATGATGAAGAAAGAGATGGTCATGGGGTAAGTCTATGAGTACCCAAACCCCACCTCTAGTGAGGTATATTTGCCAGCAAGGCAACATTACCACCCCAAGCAGTGCCAGCAGCTAGGGACCAAGCTTCCAAATATTGAGCCTATAGGAGATACATCTAATTCAAATCACCATGTCATGATAGGAAGAGAAATTACATATAATTATATACAATATTGTATAATGCACAAGAATATAAAATTGGGAGGAGCACATGTTACTAGTTAGATTCCATGGTCTGACTTCTTACTAAGTCTCTTAATGATTAGTGATTCAGGCTGTGTGTTTATGTATTCACCCTGCAAGCCATCCTTTGAAAAAGTGGGAAAATGTAAGTATCCAACTCACAGGGGTGTCATGAGGATAGAAATAGGTCACGCATATGAAGCAACTGGTCTGTATGAAGCTCAGTCAACCTCATCTCCCAAGATTATTATTAGTAGATGGAAAGAAATAAGTTCCAGGCTTCAAGTCTTCTCATTCTCATGTTCTCCACCCTGAGATTAGAGCAGCAGCCACATATTCAATAGTGGGAGTGAGTAATGTTTAAATCTATTTCTCAGGTATAATTTCAGTGATGAATTAAAAGTTCTATCCCTTCAAATGGCACACTGATAACTTCTTTCTCTTCAAGCAACATTTTCTTTCCTGTATAAGGTATAATAGAACAAAATTAATAATATTTTTTCTTCCAGGCACAGTCTAGTGAAACTGTTTTATGTATGCTTTGTCTGCTTAATAAACTAAGGATCTTAATCTTAAATTTATGCACAATTAGGAGACTCAAAGCTAAGGAAATTGCCATCCAAATGTAATGCACATTTTATTGCTTAAATCTACCATGAAGGATAGAAAAATGACCACAGTAAAACTTCTGTTCTTTAATAGAAAGTGCCCGTAATACTTGTTAGTCAAAGGGAATAAAAATTCAGATAGGAGAAAGAAATTTAAATATCTATTGTACAGCATGGCAAACATGTTCTATAATAATATATTATATATTTCAAAGTTGTTAACAGTTTTTGTGAATGTTTCACCATAAAAACACGTATAGATGAGGTACTAGCTGTGTTCATTAGTTGATCACAAAAATCACACCTATGTGGATATGCCATACATGTATATCTCAAAATATGTTATTGTAACAAACACATTAAATTTTGATTTTCCAACTAAAATAATATTTAGAAAATTAAAAATTAAAGCAAGTAAATTCAATGAAATGAGAATGCACAATAAATGTTAATACAATTGTGTAAAGTGCTAGCATGTCACAAGAATATAGTAGTTATTAAGATGGAAGATATTCTAGATAAATTGTTAAGTGGTAAAAGCACATAACAAAATATTTTGGATATTCTCCAATTAAAATTCTCCAGCAAAAAATTCTGATATGGATAAACCCTAGAAAGAAATGTTAACTACGCTACCTCTTGGAGGGCAGCCTTTGGAGCAATTTCACCTTAATTTGTATATGTTTGCCAATTTTATGTATGGCTTATATATTCACCATTGTTATGAATTTTTTATATTTTGATGATGTCATTATGCAAGCTAACAGTAATAAATGTAGAATAAATGGTACAGCTGTATCTACTCAAAATCTAGCTCTCATTCCTGTACTTTATTAACTATTCAACATTCTTGTTTCCCTATATTCATAATAGCTTTTATATTATTGTTTTTAAAGATTTATTTTTACTGTTATGAGAAAACATCTTAAGCAAAAGATTGCAACTTAGACAAGAAAAGTTTAGAGTCCTTCCTGGAATTTAACTTCCATTCTGTTTTAATTAGAACAGGCTCTGGAGAGATATAAAAATAAAATTATTGACTCATCTGAAATTAAAGATCCTCATTGTGTTTTCATCAAGAAATGTAGCATGACTCCCGTTAAATAATGATTTTCCCATTTTAATTACATTAAATTCTGCCTTCCTAAATTCCTGCTGTCATTCTAATTAAAGGAAAATTTTCATTTTCTGTGTAGCAGTCCTATTGGATACAGTTAAAAACTCCCTCACAAAGTTTTTCAAGAGTGTTTCACACTTTAAAGTACATGAAATATGCTCTTCAATGAAAGAGTAATGAAATTCCTTGCAGGTGGTATGTAAGATTTATTTATTTATTTAAGCCACTTATTTAATCATGAAAATTAAATATACATATTATTAAAACAGAAACACCTAATTTAAAGCAACAAAATATTAGTTTAAAATTTCTTGTGAACAGCTACAAAAATTCAAATATGCTCTCTTTAGCTTTTGATTTAGACATTATCATTGCAAATATCTATGTAGTTAGGATAATGTGTCAATATATGTGACTTTGTGGATTGGTAGAGCCTATATATTAAGTTATTCATAACCTTAAAATGTTATCAAATAGATCTGGTAGTAATAGCTGTAATTTTCTTTCTTAATCATTATTGAAAGGTACAATACATTATCGCTACCTCTAATTCTACTCTTCTATTACACATCAAAACATACCTTGCATGTTTAACTGCAGCTTGGAACCCATCCACAAACACTGACCTTTCCTTCCTCCCTTTCTGCTGTCCCAAGCCTATAGTAGCCACTTTTCTACTCACTGCTTCTATAGGATCAAATCTTAGATTCTATGTATATGTGAGATCATGCCGTATGTTTTTTTCTGTGCTTGGCTTACTTTCTTTGACATCCTTTGGGCTTCCTCATATTATTAGAATGGCAGGATGCCATAGTATTATGGCTGAGTAGTAACTAATTTTGTACATTTGTACAAGTTTGTGTGCTCTGAAGATTCATTGAACATCTTATCTGTAGAGAATATTGCTGAAATAAACAATGAAATACAGATGACTTGTCAACACCATTGTTATCACCTTTGTATGTCTACTAATGAGATTACCATACTATCTGGTAGCTCTTACATTTTTTTCAAGCATGAGTCATAATTTATTTCACAGCATTACACTAATTTGTGTAACTCATTGAAGGTATGTAAGTGTTCTCTTTCCCTTCACACTCATGACAACACTAATATTCTTTTCACATATTTTTATAATAACATTCTTACTGGAATGAAGTAATACCTCACCGTGATTTTTCTGATTTTTGATTCTATGTTTATTAGTTTTGTTGAACACTTCCATATATGCCTGTTCCATGTTTAATGTCTTATCTTGAGAAATGTGTGATCAAGTCTTTTGTTCACTTATAAAATAGTTATTTGGTATATTACCATTGACTTATTTGAGTTCATTTAATAATTAGATTATCTGCCCCCTATTAGATCTTAATTTTTAAAATATATGAACATAAGATATAGTTAATTTGTTGATAGCTTCCTTGTGGTGGTCTGAATGAGAATGGCCCTTATAAGGCTCATCTGTTTTAATGTTTGGCCTCCAGTTGGTGGAACTATTTTGGAAGGATCAGGAAGTATAGACTTGTTGGAAGAGGTATGTGATAAGGGATGTGCTATGAGATTCCAAAAGCCTGTGCCATTCCCAGTTAGATCTCTCTGTGTCTTATGGTTGTAATCTCCATATTGGAGCTCTCAGCTATTGCTCCAGTGAATGTCTGCCTGCCTGCTGCCATGATGGTCACAGACTAACCCTCTGGAAATGTAAGTCCAAATAAACTATTTCTTCTATAAGTTGTCTAGGTGAGGTGTCTCTTCACAAAGCCAAGTAACTAAGACATTCTTCAATTTCTTCAATTTGTGTTATATAGATTTCATTGAATAAATTTTTCACCTTATTGACTGAATTTGTTCCTAAATATTTTCGTAGCTACTGTAAATAGTTTTAAAATTTTATCTTTCATCTTGATTTCTACTGGTGTATAGAAGTACCTTATTGTGTATACTGATTCTTTATCTTGCCCCTTTCTCAAGCTAATTATTAGCTCTAATATGTTTTAGGAATATCTTTGGTGTTTTCCAATGCTTAAAACCATGTGCTCAGTGAACAAAGACAGTTTAACTTCATTGTCTCCATTTTGGATGACTTTTATTTCTTTCACAATTCTCGAGCTACTACTCCCAGTATCTGTTGAGTCTAAGTTGTGAAAGTAGGTCACAACATACAGTCTAAAAATCATTGAAATTCATATGGTAGTAAGCATCACGATGAATCCTTCTAACAGTTTTACATAACCTTATTTCAAGAGATTACAAATTATATTCTGTCCCCTATTTATGCTCATCACTCAAGCTGGAGGCTAACATTTTGAGAATGACAGACTGGATGTCCTGCTTGACTGTGATTGCACAGCTTAACATATTTCCAACAATTAGCAACACATAAAAATAAGAAATAACACAAAAATTATTCAAATCAAGGAAAGGAATGGCCCTGATTTCGAGTGAACTAAAATTGGTTAAATACAAGATACATGACCGGATACAGAAGTGCTTTTGAAGAAAAAGATACGAAGGTCATCAACAGTTTACAGAGACAAATATTCCATCCGCTTGTGCTTTCCCATATGTATTTAAATATATTTTTATCATATCTCTGAAAGACTCTGCATTAGAGAAACACAGAAGAAACATTTCATATATAAATTATATATATAAAATTATATATATATAATTTATATTGATTAAGAATATGATGTGCTTAGTAGGTAAAATTGAGATATACTGTGGCAGGAAACACTGAAACCACCAAGGACCAAGGTCCTTACTGTCTATATAAATATAAGATGAAGAGTTTTTATTAGTTTTGGAAAATGGTAATTGGAGGAAATAGGTTTTTGCTTGTTTGTTTATATAACTACAGAAAATAAATAGATATTGTTATGGACAACTAAGATTCAAGAGCTCTATGAAAAGGTTGTTTCAAAGAGAATTTTATTTATGATATGCAGTGTGACTCCTTTACCCATGTCTTTTCAATGAGCCTCTCAGAACAATGAGCAATATTGCTTATCAACCTGAAGCTTAAACTTGAGGTCCTTCCTAGTTCTGATTCCAGGACATGTGATGAGGTAGGCTTGAAATACATGCCAGATAGAAATTATGCCTCTCACTATCCCAAAACTTCTAAAAGAAAATGTACCAAAGAAATGTCAAACTTCCAGGCCCAAATCAAACTTTTATCACTGTTCCATGAAGCTGATGGTCCTACTGTGTCTCATGCAAGGTCACTGATGGTGAGCAGCCAGAAGCTGGAGGATCATCCTAGACATCTTCTCTTCCTTGTTCACCAACTCCAAATCAGTAAAGCTACTTCCAGACAGCTTAACTCTGTGTCTCTCCTCTGTTCACATCTAGCTTCATCTATCATCACATGGTAGGATCCACCATTAGTTTATCAAAGAGTCACATCAACCTTGTACCAGCCTAACACAACCCTGCACTTTTTCCAATGTTTTCCATATAGCAACTGTACACAGCTTAGCAACACACAGTTGATCACAAAATAGTTTGAAGGCTTTGTGAGGTTAATGAGAAACTAGCAAATCAGAAGAAGCTGGAGAATTTGAGTAGAAAGTCAGAAAGTGAAAAATCTTTGATCTCAGAGGATCCTGTGGTTCCCAAGAAGGTCAACGAGACTTATTTTCTCAAGGAGAAGGGGAACAAAAAAAAATCCCATCAAACAGCGTTCGATGTCTTGGTCAGGACTATTTGCCTTACTTGCTTTTTATTAGCTTAAAAATTATCATCATCATCATCATCATCATCATCATCATCATATTTGGTTGGTTCAAGGAACATAACATCTATAAACATCATTTAAATATGAGGTGCAAATATAGGCTGTCAGTACCCATGAAGAAAACCATTCTATATGTTCTGAAAATAATGTCAACATGGAAACAATCCCCTTGGCTTTCTTTTTCATAAATATTTAATTTATCTGTGTGAAAATGTTTGATGCATGTGTGCAGGTGCCGAAGAACATAGAAGAAATGTCAGATACCCCCAAACTGGAATTAGAGACCTTTCTAGTCATTCTGTGTGGGGCTGTGAACTGAACTTTGGTCTTTGGCAAAAGCAGCAAGCACTCCTAACTGCTGAAAAATCTCTTCAGCCACTAACTATCTTTTGTTTTTCTAATCATATGAGGGCATGAACAAACATAGATTTTTTTAATAATAACATTAAAGCAAGAGAAGGTAATATCAGACAATGTATAATGATTTCATATACCTCAGGCTATGTTTGTTTACTGTAGAGAACGAATATGTTATGTATCCTAAGGTAAGTTCTGTGCCTGCTGCCTTTGGGGAACATGATTGTGGTTGGACTAAACCCCGAGAAGATAGAGCTTATTCATGCTCAGACTAATGCCCCTGCATCTCCCTCCTGTGGGAGGGCTCAAAGTAACACATGTAGCCAAAAGTCAATAGCTGTTTAACCACTATACAGAAGAAAAGGAAGAAAAAGCGTTTACACTTGATGTTTTTAGACAGGGGAGAAACACTGCATGAGAATTCTCCCAGTAATGAAGGTAATGAAGAAATCCAGAAAATGAATCAAGGTACGCAAAGGTCTATAATTTCCCAAAGAACAAGCCAGAATTTTGTAAACTTTGCTTTCAAAAATCTCTTCTCAGAGGACCTGAGTCAATGTCTTATTTTATCCAAATTGGCTTTCACTTCTGTAGCTATTATTAGAGCTGTTGAGTTTTGCTTGCAAGTGTTGTAGATCCTGTGGTTCCCACGTTTTGTCAAACAACAGAATCACCTGAAAATATTTCTGTAGTTGAAATGTGCAATGAATTCAGCTGGCTGTTTGAACACGTCTTTGCTTCTGTGGGTTTTTTGTTCTATCTTCCTGCTGTGTTTTGTTGCCCTTCTCTAATTTTGAGTGTGGCTAAAGAAAAGAAAGGCAAAATAAAATCTATTTTTGAGGCAAACAACAGCACCTATGACTAACTATACACTGAATTTGTGACTTTGGACATACTTCTCAGTACTAACATCTATGCTGACAAGTTGCTGCTACTGAATAAAAACATCACTTAATACCCATATACCCTAAATTCAACACATTATTCTATATAGTATGTGAGTTTTGCTGAAGTTTTAGAAGCTGTCTTCCTTCTCCCCTCTCCCCATCTCTTTTTCCTCTCCCCCCTCTCATTTTCCTCTACTTGATTGAAGAAAGCTGTAGACAATAGTATGTAAATCACAGCAATTTCCTTTTAGTGATTTTCATATTACAACTACCTGTAGCCATATGCAGAAAATGAGTATGTCTTATAAATCTAACATAAATAAGACAGGGAGAAATAGCTGAAATTATGGAGTAGAGAATCATTTGGAGTTTGAAATATACAGAAATCGGGATATAAGATGCCATTCGTCTGCAAAATGCAAGCCTAAATTAGCTCTTATTTTGATTCCTATTTTGTCCAAAATAACTTATCTGCATGATTTAAATGAGCAGTTTATAACCCTAAACTTCTAGCTCATTTTTAGAATCCTATATACATCTTCTAACACCCCCCCCCCGCCACAGGAGAGTCATGGTGCCCTGTTTAAGACAGAAGCAGTACTGATGAAGAGACTAATGAATGGAACTTTAAGCTAAGCAGGAGAAAAAAGGACTTGGAAAAGTAACACATTAATGCAAGAAAATAACTAACAACCGCACGGTAGTCTTTAGAAGTTAGCATAAAAATGCTGACATTTCTTCTCATACCCATGGCAAAGACACAATCTACATTAAAAATTGCTTGGGATAAGAGTGAGGACTTGTTGTGAAGGCTAAAGTCATGAATATAGGGTTCTACATCCCATTTCAATAACGTTGCCTTTAACACTGCAATAGCTCAAGCAATGAAGGGATTTACCCTGACCGGAGACATGGACAGAGAGGTAAGTACCATTATGGGGGAGACTCCACAGTGATAGGCAGTCAGTCTGTACACTAGGCTTCTGCCTTTTTCTTGTAATTTTTCCTGGGGAAGCATGAACAAACATTTGTTCACCTAGGTAGGGTAAGGCTTCAACAACAGACTGAAGTAACAATTCCATCAAAGTCCAGGTCATTTAGGCAATGAGTCTATTGGGCTTACTTTCAGAGCATGGGTGAAAGGTTACTTACAGGAGTGTTAGTGACTCAAACGCAGCTTCTCACTAAAGAGTCTACCCCAGTGTTGCTGATGACTCATAAAAGTTGCATTTCTTGAGTGTCCAGCATAATTCACAAGCAGGTCCTTGGTCAGTCCTCTCCCTGGCAATTGCTACTGCCTGGGGAATGGATTTGTAAATCTTGTGAATTTCATCTTCCCTAGGCTAGTAAATTGTGTTTGTTTCTCAAGTTTTATAAACCTCCCTTTTCTGTTTAAGACGGAATATTTCAGTTAATAGGAAATAGCTACCCAAGAGTCTCCCTCAGTATTCCAGGTAGTCCCTGTCATTACTACTCTCCACGACATGGCACCATGTCATACACTGTTTTCTGGATAACTGCCAGGGACTTTTTAACCTATGTTCCACCTTTCCCATGGTAAGGGAGTCTGTGGTGCGCGAGTGGATGACAAAACAGAAAGAGTTGTCTTACATGGAAAATATTAAAAAGTTGTCTTACATGGAAAGAAGAAATAGAATAAATTGGCCTCTGACTGGTTTGGGGAAAGGAAAACACAGAGTTAACATCTTATCAATGTCTACTGCTGCGAGAGGAAAACGGTTCTCATGGATTATTGCTGAACTATTCAAAAGTCAGTATTACTTCAAGATTTACAGCTGCTGTCTAGATGATTCTGCAACAATACACTTATGTCAGAACAGCATTTTACAAAGGTTCATCTTTTTGAAGATTTTAAAAGGTAAACAGAGAATTAAGTTGATAAGCTGACCTGGTTTTCCTGTGTGGATTTTCAGCTCAATAATTTTATAATGGTGTGAGAGATTTGTTTACCTTTCCCTAGGACAAACATACACCTCATGGGACTCTAATGTGTTTTCCTCATTATGGAGCTTTTGGAGAGCAACCCAAATTGTTGAGGAACAACACATTTTGTTTTTACCCTACTGGGATTTAGTGAGTTTTTATGATGGAGCTTACCTGTTCCCATTTTCCTGTTATGCTACAGAAAATTTAAAGGCAATGGTGCTCCTAAAACCAACCATAGCCAAACTGGACATAAATTAGTTAAGTACTACAGGTTGACCTTTCCTTGCCTGAAATTCTTGAAAGAAGTATTTCATATTTCAAAATTTTGGATTTTGGTATATTTTATAGATATGCTAGAGATGAAACCTGACTCTACACACAATGCCATTTATATTTCATGTGTACGTGATGCTTGTGTTTTGAAAATAATCTTACACTGTGTTTTTAATGCTCACTCATGAAACAAAGTTTGTAAACATTGAACTGTCAGACTTGTGTCATGAAAGGGCTCAGTTACAGATTTTGGAGTACTATGGATTTCAGATTTTCAGTTGAGGTAGCTCAACCTATCTCTTACCATACATCTCACTTCTAAAAGGGGATCTATTATCTTCTTAAAGTGAACAATCACTTATGATAAACAAACAGAATGTCCATAGAGATTCTCATGTCTGTCCCTTACCCTATTTTGACAAGGACACTTAGGAAAAGATTAATAACTCAACATTATAAATCTGCAATTCCCAACTAGCTATGAGACAACTAAAAATTAGCATGGTATATTTAAATGTACAAGATTATAGAATAGGGTCTATTCATAAATGGGCAGTGAGACTACAATTTGTGTAGTTTTAGTTATATTGAGATGTGAGTCAAGGGAAGACTATAGAGGAATTAGGATATGAAATAAGGAAAGGAAGGGAGCAATGGACATGTAGTGACAAGCAACAAATCCCGCAAGCCATTGAAGAATGAAGAGAAAGTATACAATATCCCTCAGGGTTTGCATCCCAGGGCACTAACTCTCTGGCACCAATCCCAGACCACATTTCCACACTCAAAGACACAAGAAGAAAACAGAACCCCAGCCAGAGAGTCCCAGCTGTTCCCAGGAAGTCATGCTCCTGTGTAGACCTGGCTACTGAGAACATGTGGGTGGGGCACTGAAAGCATCTGTCACAGCAATTTATAGTGGAATATATAAATACAGATATATGTGAGGCTCTGCATAAAGGTGGAGGACTGCATACTTTGCTGCCAGAGATTCCACTGAAACCGTGATTAGTATGTGTGCAGTAAATACAAAGAAATGTAATCAGGGGAGGTGGGACTAACTTGGTCAGCTGGAGGATGTTGCATCTTAAAGTTGAATACCAAAAAGCTGGAGGGAGATTATTTTCAAGATAAGACTCCTCTTCCTTCCCCCTACCCTCTCACCTCTCATTCTTCTTTTTAGGAATTGTTTCCTTGTGTATCCCAGGCTGATATGAAACACTTCATCTTCTTCTCGCACTTCCCCAGTTTAGTGGTATAGGTGTATTCCACCACTAGAAACATTTTTAGTATAAGTTTCTTTATCATTTATTCTGCCAAGACAGGGAGGTAACCACAGACTACACGTGACAATGAATTATTGGATCCGTTTTCTCCTTGGCTCTTTAGAGGTAACAAATGTAGTATTTCATAGCATCATTAGGACTGCAGCTTTCAATACCCCTTCTTCTCAGGTTGGAAATGATAGAAAGACCAGCCTTATGATACGAAGACATGGGATTTCAACATGCAGGCAATGGACTTTTCAATAAATCATGTCCATGCAAATCTAGGCTGCCAAATCTCATGTGAGCACCCCTTGTGAAGATGATCCATGCATACTGCCACATGTCACACAGTCTAACTCTATCAGGAAAGGATTTCAGATGCTTCACATTTAAAACTTTTCTAGATTCTGGCCCACTTAGCTCTTCCTTTGACTAATTTTAAACTATGCCTGTTTCCTACATTAATGTAACCTTGATAAAGAGGATTACAATTACTGCTGAAAGTCATTGTAACAAATAGTGTCTATGCTTGGTTAGGGTAGGACAGAAAGAAAGTTTTAAGAACCATAACCTCTGAATTATAGGTAGGAACACTGTAGGTATATGAGGATCAAAAAAAAAGGGGGGGATTCACCCCAAGAGAAAGACATGGATATTCCTGGGGGCTGGAAAAGCAAGGTGCCAAATGACAGCTTCATTGATAGACAAGAGAATTCAGTGCCAGTAGGAAAGGGGCGTGTCCATAGAGGATGTCTTCAAATAAGGTGGGAGAGCAAGTAGACGGGATTGGAAATGTAGGCAGAGAGGCTGTTAGAGGCTACAAACAGGCTAGCAGTGGATACTAAGAAATAGAACCAATGAAAGAAGTCAAAACAAGCCACAAGAAGAGGGAACTGTGTGGAGAACAGCACAGGACTTAGCTGTGCATCAGCCAGCAGAGTAGAATAAGAATTGAACCTAAAACCACAGAACAGTAAGAGAAAATCTGAAAACAAAGAATATGAATGTGCCAAAGGGTGAAAATTCCAATATCCTGTGTTCAAACTCACACTGCAATATTTCAGACTGGTAAAGCCAACAGGAACCATTTGCATACATTCTTTAAAGTGCAAGAAATAACAGGATGTAGAAGCTCCAAACAAATTAGCTGGAAGAGATGGAGAAGGCCAAGGAGTAAAGGAACAAAGAGATGCGCTGTTGATTTGCTATATTTGTATTTAGTACTGTATAACTTTTACAATTATTTGCATTCATTACTCTGATAAATAAAAATATTTTAAACGCGATGGCATTTTCTGTATGAAAGCATGAGGAAATAAATTAAACCAAGATATAATAATTAGAAATCTTGTTTAATTTATACGATTTAAATATGAAAAAGCTTAATGTGTTTTGTTGTCAGGAGACTTAAATTGGAAACCCATAAGGAACAGTGAGCTGATTAAAAATGAGAATGTTGCAATAGTTGTGAGCTTCGGTTTTAGCTTCTTAAAGTCAATTACTTCCTCTCTGACATATGTTATTTAGGGGTTCTCCATACTCATTTAATCATTCCAAAACTGAAATAATTTGAGCTTATAAAATTGCTGGAAATACTAATTGTTAAATGCTAAGTGAAAACAAACTTTAGTCAAAGACTGAATGCATTATTTAAGGACACGAGGTACACCAATTCACCATTCCTCTTTGAAATGGAATTCCATTTTTCTTTTTCATTTTTTCTATTAAATGTGTGTGTGTGTGTGTGTGTGTGTGTGTGTGTGTGTGTGTGTGTGTGTGTGAGTGTACTCACGCACACACATGGTCATGACCGCGCTTTTTCATGCCTGAACTTTTGCATGCACCCGTGCGTTCCTACACAAGTGTGTGGAGGTGCAAGGACAACTTTGAGAGTCAGATCTCATCTTTCACTCTGAGAAATCAGTGCCTATCTTCTTCCTCCTGCTTCTGCATTGCATACTCCAGGCTAGATAGCCTGGGACCATCAAGCAATTCCTCTGTCTCTCTTCCTTCTCTCTTTAGGAATGGTAGGATTACTAATATATACTCCTGTACCCAGCTCTTATACAGGTACTAGGGTTAAAATTCAGATAGCCAGCATGTGTGACAAATGATTTTATCCACTGAACCACTTTTTCATGGCCCTCACTTTGTATTAAAGCCCCTTGATTGCTTTCAGCACACCAATTATTTTATTTATATTTTATTTTTATATCTATTTTATTGTAAGTTTTATTCTGGTTATTCACTTATTCTAAATGAGATGAGATGCTCTGTCACATTTCCATACATGTATATTTTATGCTATGACCTACCCTGCTGCCTACCTAGCTTCTCTAGCCCTCTTTGGACTGAAATTTCTTTGTCATGTCACAAAGGTTCTTCAATATCTTTTTTTTTTTTTTTTTTTTTTTTTTTTTTTTTTTTTTTTTTTTTTTTTCGAGCAGTTTCTCTGTTAGCTTTTGCCTTTCTGAACTCATTGTCCAGCTGCTTGAACTCACAAGATCGCTGCTCTGCTCCGATGCTGAAAAGGTGTGCCCACCCCCGAGAATTTAAATCTAATCACCTGAAAAGTCCTGTATGACTGAGAAGCAGTAGGGCTGGACTGAAGTGGGAAGGAAGAGTTCCTTATTGTATGGTGAGAAAGATGGGGAGGGAATAACGGGATGTGTAGGAGAAGCTGCGGAAGGCCTCCCATGGCAGGAAACTCTTCCCAATGAAGTCCATGACTGTGATGAGTGGGTGGATGAGCAATGGTAAATTAGCACAGGTATCAGTGCTTGAACCGGGGTCCTGGTTTTATGTTATATTCCGAAGAACTTTCCAAGTTTACAGGGAGGCCTGGGTTCTTCTTAGATATTTCATCTGCTTGCTGCAGCATCTCCTGCTCACACTTGCAAACAGACCTTCTCTCAGGGTGAGTATATGGTTGAGACAGCTGATGTTTCTTTCAGTCTGTAATCTTCTTCTATGGCCCCTCTGAGTAATTTCTAGCTGCCATTTAAAGTGGGCTACTTCCTCAGGGTAGCCTTCCTGAACTGTTCACCTTCATCACTTCCAGCTTTCAAATTTTCTTCTCATACTTTTTTCTGTCTCCTTTATGGAACTTACCCTCTGACTCTTAAGTGATTATCACGTCAGTAAAATGGGTAGTTTTATAATAATGAATTCCTCAAACGCCATGATGATTGAACCAGTACAGCTTGTATGTCACATATAACAAGAGTTTGGTAACTGTTAGTTCTCAATTTAAAGAAGCTAGACATGAAAGAAAGGATGCACTATCAGCTCTGTAGTGTGAGTCCACAGAGATCATTCTTTACTTATAGGTAAGCATGTCCATCTAGCCATTTCCCCTTTCAATATAGTACTCAATAACTTGTACAAGGTATTAAATAGTTCATTATAAAATATAAAGAGTGTAGTATTACATGATTTGCCTGACTATAGGTTAATTCAAGTGTTCTGGACACATTAATATATCTTAGACTAAGTTCTGAAGTTCAGAAGGGTAAGAGTGTTAAACTCTTTATCACCTTCCGATATCAGGACACAAGTCCATTAGAAGTTGAATGACAAATGTATTTATACTGTCTCAAAATTGATAAAGACCAAATTGTATTGTTCAAAGTCAAGACTGTGGTGACATGCAGGGAATGGAGCCCCAGGTCTGTATGGTACTCTGTTTCCCACCTTGGTTGGTGATTAAATGATATGCACACTCCAGCAAGTCAGTCTTGAGCTCTACACTTAAAATGTGTATATTTATACTTTGAAAACTTGTAGAAATAACTATTACTATCACAGACAAAACTGACAATTACATATTTACATTGCAAATTGTTCCCTAGAGCAGGATGCTCTGATCTTTTTCAACATTTTACATTTAGTTTCCATCAGAGGAATTTTTACCTGTCCCTGAATTTGTCAAGTGTTTACCAATAAAAGTTTATAAAACATTATTTGAAATAAATTATTTGATAGATGTATCTACCATTTTTAACAATTTTGCATCCTAATAAAGTAGATGAACTTTTTTGTTTACATAAGTATATTTTTGGTAGCTTAGGGGTAGAGCATTTGTCTAGCATGAGAGGCCCTACATTCCACCTTCAGGACAGCAAAGATAAATTAGTTAAACCTTGGCTGTTATTTTGCATAGAAGAACATAGAGTATCTTCATAAGTTTGGAGTGCTGTTTGACACTTGATTGATTTTATGAACATCAATGCTGAGAATACCACTTTTCATAAACATAGCACAAAATAGTAGAAATATGTGTAGCATCATAATTTAAAACATTTTCCCAATGCCTAGCCAATATTTATTAACAAATTGGGTTTTGTCAAACATAAGCCAGCAACTCAAAGAGCAGTTTTTCAAAGCAAATGTTCAAACACAATTAAAATCCAAAGATATACTAGCTTCATACTTACATGCTGAGAAATGACAATAATAAACTCTTAAAAAGTCTTTGTTTTCCATAATTAAAAGATCATATTCCTGTAAGAACAGTTCACAGCATACAGTAGTCTTGAATCTGTCTGAGTTAGTTGTTTGGGGCAGAGTTTCTTAGCATCAGGTGACATGTTGGAATGTATAATGTACATGATGTGTTCAGAATCAAGAGTACAGTGTAGTTGCAGAATATAATACCGATGAGCAAGCTTTGCCAAAGACACCCCAGATTCTCATGTCTTGGATTTTTAAATTCTGGCTGTTATGTTTCCAGAAATCTTTTATTATTGTTGACAAAAATGTTTGCAGCACCAAGTCTCATACACAAGCCTGAGTATAAGAAACTGTTCAAGATGATGCACTCTATGAGAGCAAGCACAGTGTAGATCCGTTCTAATTCCTAAGATGGTCTGTAAGGCAGACCAGAGATACACATAAGCTAAGACTGCCTGTAGCCTTATTTTCAAAACCCTCAGAAGTTTCTCACTTGTGGGGACTGAAAATCAGTTCTCACAACAGCCCACAAGTCATCAGCTAACTCACTCAATTCATCCTGACTGTGTCTGTCCCACACACAACTATCCAGTCCAAATGGAATGAGAGTTAGTGATAATACTACATCGTAAATAAACTCATGCCCGCTTCAGATACTTTTTCAATGACTAATCTTATATTATTTGAATATTAATTTAATTTGAACATACTCTAAACAACAGAGTAATCCACATCTAATTCTAGCTCCACCATTCAGCTGTGAATTTTCTGACAATCTGTTTGCCCTCTTGGTGCATTTGTTTTCTTCACTTTAAGACTTGTATAATAGCAGTACTTACTTTTTAAGACTGAATAAGCAAGTCAACACATATAAAAGCAACATAATTGTCCATGGCATATATCACAAGAAAAATGTGATAGGATCATTTTTTGAGATAAGGCCTCACTATGTAGCTATGGAACTTTGTTATGTAGACTAGGCCAACCTTGAATCCATAAATATCCACTGTCTTCTGCCCCCAGAATGCTGGTACCACAGGCATGTGTTACCATGCCAAGCTGAATACACTCGTTGTTTTAAGAAAAAGATTATTTTATTTATCAACAGGAGAGAACAGAAATTAGAATCCTCACAAATTTATGCCATTCATACTGACTCTTAAAGGCTAGCCTCTTCTTGGTTATGAAAGCAGAGTATTAGTCAAAATTACTCAGGCCATGACTGAAGCAATGAAGTCTTAAAGGCATGTCTAAAACACTGGACTCTGGTCAGTGGCTTCCAGGGAGCATTGGGACACAGAGTGCCAGGCCTCACCATGTCCATTCTTACTTGCCAATGAGCTCCATTTATTCATGGAAGTAGCGAAGTGTCAACTTGATTAGGACTGTCCATGTGGCTCCATTTCTTTACATTGCTGAGATGTTACAACAAATGCAAAGGTATGAATAAACAACATGCTTTTTTTTTCTTTCAGAGATTTCAGTACAGCTGCTTCCTACCATGCTTTGAAAAACTCAGCAGAGTATATAAGGAAATTATAGTAAAACTTTTAAGGTATGTGTATTGATAAACATAATGTGGAAAAATGAAATGTTGAGGAGAAAACTACTCTGCACAGTGTTTTGTTGAAATCTAAAGAAACACACTGAAGATTATAGTCAAGATTTCCTAGATATGGCATGCTATATTCATAATCTGAAGATAACAATAAATATTAAACTCATCGATGTAGATGAATAAAATTAAAATAGAATTGTAGCTTATGACTCATTTTTTTCAAGCACAGCTATAGATATTGACTGTAGGCTACATGATTTGTGAGGTATATATTATTTATTCACCTATGTATTTGTTTGATGAGTATTAACCCGGCCCCACCTTGATGCCAGACATAGTACTGGACCCTGGAGTTCTGGGTAAACAGCAGAAAAAAGAGTTCAATATTTAATAGAATAAATAAAACGATTAGAGAGTTGGTAGTAAGCATGATGGAACTGAGCAGAATATCGCATAGGGCAATAGAGGAGGCAGTTTAAGTCAAATAAACAGCATAACTAGAAAAAAGAAAACCAGGGAAGGGGACATAGAACAGTATGCAATCACAAAGCGGTTGGAAGATCATAATTACTTGTGCTAGTGTAGTGGTTCCAACAAGGTGATTTTGTACTTTAGCACCCTTTGACGCTGTCTGTAGATATTGTTGGTTGTAACTAAGGAGGAAGTACTACTGACATCTAGTGGAGAGAGTATGGGAAAGTGGTTTTATGATCTGAAATGCACAGGACAGCTTCCACAGCCACGAGTTTCTGTTCCAAAGTGTTCAGAGTTTTGAAGTTGGAAAGCCCTAGGCTACTGTAATAGCAGTAAAGTTACAGAGAAGTAGATTAAAGACATGGCTTAGAACCTAACCCAGTAACATATGAAAATCAACTGCATAGCAACGGGAAACTGCAAGGGCAAATCAAGAGTGACCTCCAAATCTCCAGTTTTGATAGCTGGATGGATGGCTGTACTCGCATTGAAATGAGGATGAGATGCTGTGCCATTTGCAAGTGGTGGCTAAAGCTGCCTGTGAGAATTGGCAGTTGATGAAGAGGATTTGAGCAGAGAAAAGATTTGGAACCTTGGCTTAAACTGTGTTTAACATCATAAAAACACATGACATCACTTTGTATTAAAAAAGAAGAAGAAAGATGTAGCCAAAAATATGGGGCTTTCATCCTAAAGCAATGACACATTCCTAGGAAGCTCCAAAAACCACTTGATGTTTTGCAGAGAGTGCCCTGGTTAATATTGTAAGTACCTTCAAGTGCACTCACCACATTTAGAAAACGTAGTTATAGCATTTAGCTCCTTAATTTACTGTAAGATTTTTTTTTTTTGCACCTAGTCATCATCTAGAAGTTCAGTGTTTGAAAATGGATCCGCATTTAAGTGATGTCTCCAACCTTCCTAGGAAGCACAATACTGTGTTCATATGGTGATGCTTTGTTATCAGCCACGGTACCTGATTCAAAGCATAAGACTGAGATTTGAGAATGGGAGAGGATGCACTCCACTGATCACTTTTGATTTTTAGGAGGACACTGTGACCACCATGACCATTTTGAGATGAAAAATGTAACTAGATTCATGGATTCACAGAATCCATTACTTCTGAAAAGCACAGAACAAATTAGCAGCAGCTGACAACCACTCATGAGGAACTCAGCACCACAAGACTGCGTGCATGACTAGCAGAGAGAAGCATTTTAACAAGGAGATAAATTTCTGTGTTGAGCTTTACAGTATCCTACAGGCGATACTGAAAGGTAACATAAGTGAGCCATGTATTTTTTAAGAATCCTGCAGAATCCAATTTCTCTCTAACAATGAGAAGGGAAAATTCACTCATACCTTAAAGGTTGTGTGCTTGAAAAGTAGTAAAATTTACTTAAATAGTGTTTGGACACAGAGAACAGTTACTATTATCATACTATTAATTAGGCCAGTTTTCTTAACTTATTTTTCAGCACACAAAAATGTCTTGTTCATCTTCCTCTGGGACTGTTTACACTAAAAAAAAAAAAATGTAATGTAGGTATGGAGTCCTTGAGCCAAAATGTAACCAGCAGAAAAGAAATCATATACCGAGTAATAAAGGTTGTGGGAAATAATTACTATATGTGTCGTAGTGTTTCAATGGTCCTTTTGTATTATTATTACTTTCTTTTTATACATAAGGATATTATAGCTTGGAGTGTGTACTAGTCAGACAGATTAGGGTGTGCTGAGTAACAAGTATGTTATAATCATACAGAATGAGAACCTAAAGTTAAGTTGTCACTGCTTTACATGTTTGCTGTCCGTGTGATTATCCAGAACACTTTTCCCACAAGAGATGACTGTGGCATTGATGTCACTTCCATCTAGATCTTTAGAAGTTTGGTTTTCTGGCTTTTTTTTCAAATGGATATTAGAACACAGGAGGACCAAGTGGGAATACTCTTTCCCTGTCACTGTAGCATAATACTGCCACACATATTCCCTTGACTATCATTACAGGATTCTTCTAAAAGAAAAGGTATAGTCTGTGAAAGCCAAGGTAAGGAGAAGTCTAGACATGAGTAAGCACACACAAGCTGCTAGTGAGAGTTTTTTTTTTTAAAGAAATTATCAAACTTGAAGGAAAAATAAAAACTAGAATATGTTAGAACCTAGACCAAAGCAGGTGCTCAGAAGCCAACTGAATTCTCGACCTTGCATTCCCAAGACTTGTTACACATCACACCCACTATTCCTTGGATTTGGATACCCAAGAAAAGATAAATGACTCGATATGCTTAATAAAAATCTCAAGTTTAAAAATAAGTTGATAGCTTTTTTTTTTTTTTTTTTTTTTTAATTCTTGCTTTAAGAAATATTTACTAGTCGTTCATTTAAGGATCAATAAATTAACAACCCTTTACAAACTCCTAAATGAGGTCAGGTTCCTTCTTTTGTTTGTACCTACAGTATGCTTTTCTAACATTGATGTTTTTTAATGTTGGAGAGAGAACCCAGAGCTTTATGTCTACCAAGTAGGAACTCTACCACTGAGCTGTATCAACAGAACCCACATTTCTTTAAAGGTTATGTGCTTCCTGCTAGCAGGAACTATATTCCTGCTGTGTGTTCATGGCTGGGCACAATGTTTCACAGGAAGTAGGTCCTGAAAAGGTTCATTTCATGAGTGGATAGATGGATGAATGAATGGGTGGATGGATGAGTGGATGATTGGATGGATGGATGATGGATGGATGGATGATGGATGGATGGATGGATGAGTGGATGGATGGGTGGATGGATGGATGGATGTAGAGTATGGCTGTCTTCTGAGACAGATCATATCATTGTATGATTTGATCTGGTTTTAGAAATGATCTAAAATAAGTTGACTTTGATTTTTCTTCTCCAGTTTCCATCTACTATTTTTACTTTTGCATTTCTTCTCCTTTAGCCAACACTAAGAAAGTCCCCTCTCTTCAATACAAGAAATTGAAGTTTCTGCAAATAGCTACCTATGTCCTTGATCCTTTTCATTAGTAAGGTGAACCACAAATCTGTACAAATGATTTTCTTATCCGAGTGTATGTTCTATTTCCTCAACTCTGATCCACAAAAATTGAGAACTATACACATGCAGTGTGACCTACTAGCTTCCAGCAGTGACACTACAGCCTCCCTGGAAGAGACAGTGTGTTTTTCTCATGATGGGTTCTTTGACAAACATAGTCTCTGCCACCAGGTACAAACTACCCAATATGCATTTGTGGAATAAATGAATTGTAAGATACTGCATTTATAATTTTTCATATTCTAGGCTCATATAACTATGGGCGTTTCATTTATGAATTAACTCAATTTATATCAACTTTCCAAATCCCTACTTGGGGGAGGGGGAAGCACCTTGAGGTGCTCATACAGAACCAGCAAACATTTATATGGAACATTCTCCCAGAAAGCTCAAAGGAAATTAAGCCAACAGGAGCAAATGCTGATTTCCCCAGGGAAGTGTCCTTGTCCTTCTACAGAGAAATGGTCTCTAAACCTACATTGTTAGAATAGCCTATTTCCAGTGTTCAAATGTGACAGCCAAAAGAAATTAAGAAAAGCAGCGTGCCTGAAACTGCCTCGTTCTCAGTCCTGCGCTTGTAAATGGAAGCAATTTTCAAGACATTATATCGGGTCCAGATAGGAAGAGTCGCTACAATCTTAAAAGACTGAAGGGTACCCATTTCTCCTTCTTCCTCCTTCTTTCCCTGTCTCTTCATTCTTGTTAGAGTTAAAAATTAAAACTCTGATAATTTCTTAAATCTCTCCTTCGGAGGATGTGATTTCCTATCACGTGCTAGTCATCTCTGAGACCCCCGCAGAGGCGCCTGGGGATAAGGCTGTCATTCACGGAGAGCAGAACTCCCTCTGCCTAGGGACTAATGGGTTAGATTTAATCTGTCATGGGGATGCAAGACTCAATGTACTTTCCAGCACCACAGCGCAAAGTTGAAGAGTGACTGCATGTGTGCGTGCATGGTGTAAGTGTGTGTGTGTGTGTTTGTGTGTGTGTGTGTGTGTGTGTGTGTGTGTGTGTGTGTGTGTGTGTGGTGTGTCCGCAGGCGCGTGCGCATATGCACGCGGTTGTGTGAGTGTGTCTGGCTGGGTTAGTAGGGTTGGCCGGGGCCGGCAGTAAATAAAGGGTGGGGCCAAGAGGGGAGGAGGGAAGCAGGACGGAGAAAGAAGCCAAAGCAGGGCTTGTATCCCAGTTAACCTGCTGGAGCTCATCCTGCTTGTTCTGAGCGCTGCACCAACTCACCCAGTTCCCTCTTTCCTTGGATGTCTTCTTCCCCCCTTTCTCTCCTTTTCTCACTGCACCCTGCATTCTCTACCCACTCCCCCACCCATCATTTCTGCATCTGACCAGAGGACGAATGAGGGAGACGTTCCAGCAAATCGAGGTAGCAACTTTCCTCAGCTGGTTTCTGAGCTCCAAGAGCGGGTTCCTGCTGATTCTTGGAGGTATGCAGCCCATGGAGGAGGAGGAGGGAGAGCAGTGATGGGCTAAGGACCAGTGCGGTGCACGAAGCCCCAAGCAGCTCAGTCTCACAAGCCCGCTCCACGTCCCCACGCGGGTTCCCTCCATCTCGCTCTCCTGAGAGCAGAGAGCGCGCAGCGTGCAGCCTGAGAGCATCCAGGGAGGATGAGGTGGGGACCCAGCCCAAGTTGGGTGCATCTCGAGGGCGTGAGGCCACGACTGTGTCTCGGCATGAATTAAGAAGCTTGGAAGATGGAGCGCGGCACAGTCCTCATCCAGCCCGGGCTCTGGACCAGGGACACCAGCTGGACACTCCTCTATTTCCTGTGCTACATCCTCCCTCAGACCGCCCCGCAAGTGCTCAGGATCGGTGAGTGAGCCCGTGGAAGCGCTCTACGCTGTCGGATCCAGGGGTCCTTATAGCTCCCCGTGGCCGGCGAGGGCGCAGCGGGTCCGGGCAAGATAGCGCGCGCGCGCTGGCACTGGTGAGGGGACAGGAGCTGCGGGGTGGTGGGGATCAGTGTGCACCCAAAGCTCCACAACAAAGTGGGAGTCGCATCACTGCTTCCCTCCTGGCAGGTGCCAGGCTTTCCCGGAATGTATGGTTGGCGGGTTTTTCAATCTGAGATACAAGATTCTGAGCGGAGTGCTCAGATCCAGGCTCCATTGGGCTGGCTCCTACTCTGGGCATCAGATTGCACGCACCTATGACCACCTGAATTGAGTGATTGAGGGGGTGATGTGAGATCTCTCTTCTAGATGCCTAAGTGGAAGTCCATCAGTCCGCCAGTCCGGGTTACACTCAAGCATGTCAGAACCTTTAAGAATAGAATCACTCACCCACTGGCATCATGGGAATATAGCAAAGCCCGTTAGCTCAGAGCCTCTAAGTTTTTATCTCTAAATTGGATGTTTCTGTATGGAGTCTGGGAAGTCTGGAGGTGTCCACTGGAGAGAGTCTGAGAGTGCGAGGAGCTGGAAGGATGGTCATTAAACACTAAAGTTTCTCTTCCCAATCCTACCCACCTGCCAGCCACTCAACAGCATCTAATCACCAAGCCAGATAACTTCCTGGGAGAGGTGAGGCTTAGATCTCCAAAGAGATTAAAAAGAGACTACGGGAACTACTTGGGTTTCACAAAAGAACAAACAGTCAGCATCACTACCAGAAAGGCCCGCGTGGACTCATGTACCTGAATGCAGACCCTCACTACCAGGATTTGGTCGGTAGAGGTCTGGGCTTTGAGCACTGACTCTCAACTTTTCCTTTCCAACTAATATGGGTTCTCTACTTCAGTTTTCAGAGTGCCTTCTTAGTTCTTGTTCTTATTAGTGATGATCACAGGGAGAGCCATAGGTGAAATGTGGACAGCCGACACGTGTCTGTCAGCTTCTCCCATCTCTCACATAGCAAAGAAAAGAAGAAACCCTAGGTTTCTAACCCATACTCTTTCTAGGAATTGACTGAGTGTGAGGACAGCTTTCGAAAGAATTCAAAGAGTTCATAGCGAGGCTCCTGAGGAGTTCATGTCCCTCAGTCACTACACTAGTACTGCTCTTCAATGAGTGAGCCCCTTATAAAAACTCGATCTTCTGCTTGCTTATTTGCTTGTGTCACTGAGTATGATGGACTCCCCCGTCCCCTGCAAATAAGCTTACTGCTTGAAGGGTATTTTCTTTAGACACATGAAGTTTAGTTTTTAAGGAAAGGAAAAATTCCAAATACTAACTTTACATGTTTCGTCTAGACTATGGAGGAAAATATGCATTTATTCTATCTTTAGACCCTATAGTGGTAGATTTCCAAACATTTTTTAAAAGAATAGTGATTCATTATAACTGAAACAATCTTTGCCCAAGATATATTCAAGCCTGGACTTTGGATGCAATCAAAGATGCTTAATTTAGTAGAACAATAATGAATAGAATACAAAGTAATGAAAATGTGTAATGATTTCCAGTGATTATTAACTCAATTGGTGTTTTGCTTTTGAGTTGCACATTTTGAAAATGGCATCCCCGTGTTAGAAATGGCTCTGCCAAGTCCTAAACAATCACAATCAACCATTTGAAAGTTGTTTTCAAAAATGAAAGCAACCAGCATCATTCACTGACCTTATGATTCACACCTCGAAATAATCAAAGTTCGTTCCTTTAAATGTGAGCTAGAATGCGTGAAGCAACATTGCACGTACTACTGATGTTTATATACAGCACACAGTTCCCTTCTCTGACCCTGTGTGACCTGTTGTTGGCCTGGGCACTAACACTCTCTATGTAAGGACCCACACATAGCTTTTAAGTGAAAAATTCAGCACCATAGAAACCAGCTTTATTGCAGAGGAAAACCTGCCTTTTACAGCTGCTTTCTTGTCAGTCAATCCCAATGTTGAATGCAAAATATCAGAGGAGCAGGGGAAGTAGACAACACTCTGTGAGAGGAAATAAAATTGTGTTTGTTTTCTTCTCTTGTTCTCTTCCTAACCAACTATCAAGTGCCCAGTCAACCAGCAAATAGGGACTCTGGATTTTCAACTTGCATTGTTCTTCAATAACTTGAAATATCTTGAAGTAAAGTTCAAGATAAACAATAGACACTTTTAATTGCCTTTATATGGAGAAACAAATGTCATCAATGCGTAGCTTTGTTGGAGTACCTGCTTAAACTTTAGCTACTGAGAAAAGTGTAAATTTAGGATAAAATTCACACACACTATTTTAGAAGTTACTGAAATGAATGCATGGCGGGCTCTAGCATGTATGTACTGTGAATATGCCTTGGAATACCATTGTATGGTTAGTAATCTTATGTAAAACTGAAAAATCCCAAAGGGGACCCTATAGAGTGTAGTACCCTAATTATCACTATCCCATTTTCACAGCATCTTACAGAGGAGGAACATAGAGTAACTGGGAAATCTGTGCACTTGCTGGTGTAATTTCAGCCTTTTTGTGTATGCCAACATACATCAAGAAGCAGTTAGCTATCATATACATTTAAGTTGACCTGTGAGCCCCACATCATAGACATCCTCTAAAATACCCAAATTTAGTGCATTGTCATTAGTGGGGAAATACCCCGCATGTGCGTACATAAAGCAGAAGTGCCATTTCTATTAGGAACAGAAAGATTTATTTACTAATACATTTAGCCCATCATTTCAGCACACAGCATAAACATGACAGGAAAGCATATGATTAAGGGTGGCCAAGTGTCCTGAAACAGCACCTGGTGGAATAAGTGTAGGCTTGGACCCCACCACCATCTCTTGCTGGGTGTGTGTCTCAGTGAGAGTTAGCCAATCTCAGCAGGCTTTTGTAATTGTATCTGAGAAATCAAATTAAAACTAATGGGAGCCTCAGAGTCCCATTAATAAGATTAATAGAAACAGAACATGAAATGGAATATGAGAGGTCCTTAAGAAGTAACTGGGTATCATTCATGTTATTGCTGTTGTGTGCTTTCAACTTTTTTATTATTGACATTTTCTTTATGATCATGGATTTAAAATTTAATGTGCTCTGTTTTTCTAAAACATTTAGTACTTCCGAGTCTAAACCCCACACTTGGAACTCTTGGTATTGGCATCTGATCTTCCTACTTCACACAGGGTAGTCAAATACCAGTTATGCAGATTACAATAAAGCAATTACCTTACAAGCACACCATGTGGTTAAATATCCCATATAAAGAAAGAAATTGGCATAAGTATATGAGTATGTAGAAATCTGTAGTCGGTATATAATTCTTCAGGTTCCTGTATTCCTTTTAAGAGGCCCAAATAATTTTATGTCAATTGTTTACTTTCTCTGAAGTATCATTTTGAAAAGACCTTAACACAACTGTACTCAAAGTTCCCACTTGGTTTGTATTGTCTGTGCTTTTGCTTCAGTGAAGTTCAGCATAAACACCAAATATTTTAAATTGCCCTTATTTGGAGGAGGCATTCAAATAGTGGAAACAAATAAAAACACCTGTCTCTATTCTTTAATCTCTTGATTCTTTTATTGAGTTAATATTCTTCATTCAATACATATCTAACAAATTATTCTCTAGTATGATACACACATAATTGCCAGTGCAATAAATACAACAGTAAACAAAAAGGATAGACTTAGTATCCCTTGAAGCTTACATTGTGGTAATTTAAAAAAATCTATTATTATTTAAATTTTTTTCAAACTCTTACTATTTTTCAAATATAATTTTGGATAATTTTCAGTTCATATACTGCAACTGATTTACCTTAATTCGCAGATAAGAAGGATCACATTAAGGCCCACAAATGCATAGAGTGTATGCAGTTTATGTTGCCAAACCTGAAAAGGGAGGCTAGAGGTTAACGGAGAACTGATCCTGTTTTAAAAGATCTGCTTGGCTTAGACAGATTCACACTTGGAGAGGCACTGGACTTTGGGAAGCTTGTTGGCCCTCACACTAAGTTGAAATCCCCAGCTAGCCCTCAAAAGAATTGTGAAGGTCTGTGTCAACTTAAAAAATAATATAGTTCCTCACTGGTCATAACACTCTCCCAAAATCAACAGATCATTTGCCTTACAATTCTCTCAATATCATTTGCTTTTAAGGCCAGTATTGATTTTGCAAGCCTGATGTTTATACCATGTACCTCTCAACTTTAGTTTCTTTTCTGTGATTTGTGATCTCTGATTTTCATTGAGAAAAAGTGTGGTTTGGTGACTTTGACTAAGTTATACTGCTAATTGTTAGAAATGTGGGAATGGCATTTAGTTTTAAGTATCTTGCATTAAACTCCAGTGTACTGTGTATGGATCTATGTATGCTCTTGCATATCTGCATATATCACGCTGCAATCAAATATAGGAGAAGTAGACTGTTCCTTTTCATTGTTTGGAGATGTCTGACAATGAATATGGCTTATATTTGATGTTGCTAGCAGCAAGGAAACATGTTCCCTTTAGGAAACATTCTACAAATGTAATCAGGTTGGAAAGGAAATATGGCATCTATGCCTAGAAAACATTGCTTTAGCTTGTTGCAACGTTCATGGCAGTGGTTCTGGAGGACAGCAATGGAGACAGTAGTAGCAGACCCACAGCATTCCTCATTTTCCATCTTCTTTATTACCCATATCATACAGAGAATATTATCCATGTCCTGAAGGTTTGTAAAAATCTATTTGCATCAGAAGACAGAGTGATGAAGAAATCCAAGTAGAAGGAGAGTCATAGATCTGTTATTTTACCACTGATCTAACACCAGAAGATCAATTACAGACATGTGGATTTGATGTGAAGGTGAATTGTGGTAATACCTGTAAAGTACATATGACGTAGAACTCAATAAAGACCCTTCCACACTTTCTCTGTTATGTAGCAAGACAGGAGGTCCCTATGCTAGAAAGATCTTCTTCTTTGACCTACTGTGTGAAATTGCCTTGCTTAAGGAATAAGGAAGTGTATTTGTATAGTACAAATACATTGAAACCTTTAGGGGGAAAAAAACCCATAAAATCACTTTTCTTCTGTTTAAACCTAAATCAACCCCATTTTTACTGTCAGAGTGTTCTTAATGAATCACAGGTATCAATGTTCAACTAAATTCATGAATCCAGAACATGGTAAAACAAAAAACACTGACTAAAACACTAAGATTTCAGCACTTCTAAAACTCACAGGACCAAAACCTTGCTGTTTCTTGAATCTAAGTCATGTTCTGCCCTTCTTTATATGATGCATTTTTATAGAGACTCTAAAGGAGGTTTAAAGACTAATGTTCATTGTGACTTATGACTGAAAATACATATTTTGATTTTTAAATTACTTATTTACTTACTGGAGTAGGGTATGTACATAGTATTCTGGGAGTATGGAGATCAGAAGACAACTTACATCTCTCCTGCCACCATATGTGTCCCGGTAAATCTAACTCAGGTAGTTTATTTCCTAGAAATCTGATGATTAATTGTTATTAATTTGGAGAATGGAATATCATTATAACTTACTATTTTCATTTAACAGTACAAAAGAGAATGGATTAAAGTGAATTATTTAATATACTGAACAAATTCAAGAACAGTCCATGTTAAGGCAGAACATCCATTTTATTTAATGGCTGACTAAAGCTCAATCTGTACAGAGCTTATTATATACACACATGGACTCCCTAGCTCTTCCAACCTAGAAGACTTGAAACAATGACATCCCAGTAGCTTCCTGTGAAACTAACACTCAGGACTCCTGAGAGCCAGAGATGGTTCTAGAACTAGTGATGGAAATCAATACACTACTGCTGAAATACCTCCTAGTGACAGGGGATAAGAAGGTGTTTTCCCAAGCAAGCCCCACTGATGTTGTGTTTAAAGAAGAGGAAAGCCAACTGGCTGGTCTCTGGTGTGTCTGCACTAGTGTGGGAAACAGAAGTAAGGAAATGGGGAGAAGAGTCAAGTTTCCCAAGGGAAAGAGAAAAAAGAAAGCAAATGATAGGGGTCATTGTCTCCAGTGATAAAGACTTGATGGTATTTGCACTTGATATGGTATGCTACAAAAGGAACCTTGACTACCTGGTCTTTATTCCTCATGTCAATCATGATAAAAAACAGCCAGCAAATTCCAGTAGAAGGCCCTCATTCTAATAACCAGCTAATACTCTTCAGGAGTGCCAAGGTTATAGAACATAAAACACAGTCAGACTACAGAGAAGCTAAGGATACACAGTGAGAAAATGTGAGAAGCGCCATCCGCTTAAGACCTCAGAGCAGAAAATTATGTGAGGTAAAATCTAAGCAGTTTGAATTAAAAAAAAAAATCAACATTTCTTTTCTTTCTTTTTTTTTTTTATTTTACATACAAGCATAGTTTCTCTACCCTCCCCTTCACCTCCCCCCTCTACTCCAGCCCCACTCTTCAGAGAGGGTAAGGCCTCCCTGGGGAGTCAATGATGTCTGGCATATCAAGTTTGGGTAGGACCAAGCCCCTTCCCCCTGCATCATGGCTGAGCAAGATATCCCTCTATAGGGAATGGGCTCCAAAATGTCACTTCTTAATAATAACATATTGCTAGTGGCTCCTTAATTTTGACAAATATGAAGTAGTAGTTTATAATGTAAATAGCAAGAGATATTGGGTGGTGCAGATGAGAATTCTGTGAGCTATTTTCTCAGTGTCTCAATAAATTAAAACCTCGTAAGAAGTAAAATGCATTTAAAACTAAAAAAAATCTCAAAACATATAAGGGCTTCTGTTGTTTGCTTCCTCACAGTATGTGAAGATCTGTAAGTAAATGTATTAAGGGAAATAGAATAAATATTGTGTTCTATTTAGTATGCTATATAGTGAGTTTTCCAAGAATTTCACTAAAATAAAGACAAACAGTTAATGTTAGAGAATCACTAACAAAATAAGCTTTGTATAAAACTGCTACAGACGAAAGTGTCTACATATCTTCCTTAGAATTCTGCAAATAGATTATGGAAAATCAGGCATTAACTGCTTCTACCCATTAACGTCTTGGTTTTCAACTATTATATGGTTTTTTATACTTAATTAAATGTAATTTAACTATGAATATTGATTCAGGCATTGCAACACACTCTGTTAAAGACATTTAGTGCTGATGTCCTTGAATGGAAACTTACAGCAATCTGTTTGCAAGAATTCCTTTCTTAGCAAAATAGCTTAAATATGCCTTTAAAAATCAATACTCAATTCCCAGAGCCGATAAAGCACTTCATAATTCATATTGGAAAAGGATAGTGAAAAATCAGGTCTGTTTTTTTTAATGAAAACTCAATTGCAACTTTTAAGGTTCATTTTTCTTACTTTTATTTTATTGTATTGTGTGTAATATGTGCAGAGATCTACATAGATGTGTGTGTGTGTGTGTGCGCGCGCGTGCACACGTGTGTGTGTGTGTGTGTGTGTGTGTGTGTGTGTGTGTGTGTGTGTGTGTAGGCCAGAAGTCAACTATACTGGGTATTATTACTAGGTGTCATCCACCTTGATTTTTGTTGAGTGAGGTTGGATTTTGAGATGGTCTGTAGTTGAAGGCTGGCTATCCAGTAAGCATCTAAAATCTGTCTCTGTCTCCTCAGACTTGAAATGATAAACATGTGCTATCATGCATGGCGTGTGTGTGTGTGTACGTGCATGCATGTGTGTGCACTGAATTCAGGTCACTGTAGTATCCAGGAAGCATTTTTCTAACTAAACTGTCTCCTGAGGCCCTTTTTTTAATTTTAAGTTTCTAAATCATTTTATTACATGTTTTGTAATCTATAGACACAAGTTGTATTCTGATGACCCTGCTGTGTTTGTATTGTAAAAGAAGTGACCAATGAATCAGTCACGAGAGGCATCTCTGGAGTGTAAAGGCAATATTTACCTTTTATGTTCTTTTTCTCTTAGGATACATTTGAACCCTAAAGCTGTTTTTATACATGCTCACTGCACTGTTGAGTCTGTTTATAAATCATTGTAAATGTTCAATGGGAAAGAATGGTTAAGAAAATAATCACACAGTCTTAACTTATGAAAAAAGCCTTTAAACATAATCTTTCTAACGAAATCCATTCATTACAATAGAAAACACACTTGTAAAACATCACAGACTAGAGTATGACTTCACATTTTGTGGTATACTAATTATTATTTCTAAAATTATTTTCCTATTTTTTGAGATTCTAAGATAATTACATCACTTTCCCTTCTTTTCCTCCTTCCAAACCCTCCCATATACCCCTTCTCTCTCTTCCAAACTCATTCTTTCTTTTGTTACATAAGTGTGTGTGTGTGTGTGTGTGTGTGTGTGTGTGTTATGCATTTCTAAATGCATAAGTGCAACCTGTTCAGTCTGTATTATGTATATTTTGGGGACTGATCACTTGGTATTGAATAATTGGTTGGTGTGCTCTTCCCTGGGGAAGACCACTTCTCCTGCGCTTAGCATTCCTTAGCTGCCTGTGGTTCTTTGTATTTACAGATAAGAATTTATGGTGAATGCCAACAGAAGAAATCTGTTCATTTTGTCAAGGCTGTGGATTGGGGATATTTCTTTCATTTGGATTCCTATCATTACTCTTGTCCAATTTAAACATGATTGGATAAAGCAGCCATTCTTCAGATTCTAGGTGATTGAAGCAGTCATTTGCATGCAGATAGGCATAGTGAAAAGGGTACTGTGATGAGAGTTCCTCCAGCTTTAGGGATTCCTTGTTTGCTTTGGTCATAGTATCTTGGAGTGAAGTCACTCCCCCGTCCATCAGTTGTAGGTGCTAGTGAGCAGGTGCACCAGTGTACCAGCTTACCTCATCCAGAGTGGCATTTAGTACCTTTGGGATGCATCGAGACACTGCTGCAGGAAAACATGCAGCTATGTTATGCCTTCTATTGACAGTCACTGAGCCAGGCTTGTGGAACTGACATTGTTTTTCTGTCATTAAACTTAAGTAGGCACAAGAGCCGGAAATTCCACTGGGTCCTATCAAGGTCCTCACTTTCAACTTAAAATGCACATTTATACAAATGTTTTTTCTCCTTTCTCCCTCTGGAGATTAAAGATCTCTAAGGAAGAAGTATACCTCCAAGCCATCCAGGAATACAACTTCTTCCATTTTCCTTCCCATTTAGATGTTGACATCTAATTACATTGTTTCTCTTCCCACATTCCTGAGTGGACATCAGAGACTCACCTTAGAAACACACCCTATGCTCCATCTTTAGCCATCCTTGACTCCAGGCTTCCAATGGTAATGAGATGCAGGGAGCTAGATTCTTCTATGATCACACATTTACCCCAACCTGAGTGTTTTGCAAACCAAACTTCAAAATTAAATCAATGAAAAAAGTTTAAGTTGCAATCGTTTGACTTTTTAAAGAGAGAATCAGCTCTCATCTCTATCACTCATTCTCTCTCTTTCTCTCTTCTGCCTCTCTGTATATATTTACAAAAATAATAGATACTATGTAAGATATATACAAACATGTATATGATTATATCTGGACAATATTTATATTAATATGCAAATATATAAAATTCAGTGCATACAACCATTTATCACATGTTAATTACATGCATTATTATATTATATGATTCATAAAGTATTCCATCTTATATTATTACATGCATTGAGCTTGCTAGATGATATTGCCTACTTCATTGTTATTTTTGTATTGCATAGACTTATATACAAATATTTTACACACACACACACAGTTGGATTTATATTAATACCCAGTTGCAGTTTTCCCTGTGCCCTAAATGTTCTACCAATAACACATAAAACTGTAATTGAATTGAATAGTTGGGGAAGGTAAGAGAATCAGCTCCTTTACTGTGACTGCTGGTGGTAGAAAGACAGTTAAAGAAAGAGTGGGAAGACCTGGGGACGCAGAAATGGTTAAGAGATACAACTTGGTGCAGTTGTATCTCTTAAGTTTCCTCAGGTTGCATTTACATTTGAAATTCTTGTGGTCATGAGAATATCTCTTGGGTCACAATGAACAGAGAAGTCATGACAGTATTTAGAATCTGACTGAGTCAGACTGATGGGTTTTATTACCTCTGTGGAATGCTTGTCATAAAATGCACAAGACTAACTTGTGAGAAAATATTTTAAAGAAAAACCGTTTAATAGAAAATACAACAAAGATGTTTCAGATTATCATTTATTGTCATATATACTTTTGCCCTCTTTTTGGTGTCTCAGGTATCTAGGAAAGAGAAATAAGATACAGAATTTATTTTGAACAGCTACAGAAATCTTATTCTTTTAAAAAACAGAATATTATGTATAATATATAAACAAAAATTCATTCAAAACTTTTAAATACATGAAAAGTAAGAGTATTTAACCAAGAGTCTGCAACCATTTCAAAGCACCGTTTTGTTATTTGAAACCAAGGCAGCCAACACTGAGTGAGATCCCAGCAGCCAAATCATATTCTCAGCCACCTTCTTGCAATTTTCTTAACAACTTCATTTCCCTCATACAACTTATCTGAAAAGGGGGAAAGCTTACATATAGATAAATAAAAAACAGTTGACAAATGAAATACATAAAATTTGCAGAATGCAAAGATCACAGTACAAACCAACATGATTTAAAAAAAAAAAACAGGACAGTCCATAAAATGTGAATGTGTTGTAAAGAAAGTGGGTGTGGGAGGTGAGTGAAAGTATCTTCTTGTCAGGGGTCATGATTGCAGAGGCAAATCCAGGGACATGCTGTCCCCGAGGGGAAATGTCAATAGAACAGTCCTAATAGAACTGTGTTGAACTATACACGTCAGTTGCTTTTCCCACGGTTGTGACAAAGCCCTTGACAGAAGCAGCTTAGGAAAGGAAGAGTTTCTTTTGGTTCAGTGTGAGGTTCAGTCCATCACAGGGGAAAGACAGGGCTTAAGGCTCTGCTCAGCTTGCATTCACCATCAGGAGCAGAAAGGGCTAAATTATTCTGCTCACCTGGCTTTCTCCCCTTTCTTTGTCTGGATCTCCAGCTCATTAATACTGCCACTAACAGTTAAGAGTAGATCTTCTCACTCAAGTAACCCAATATAGGAAGAAACTTCCCTACAAGCATGCCCAGACATTTATCTCCTGGATGATTCTAGACTCAATCCTCCTGAAAAATCAATGTTAACCATTACAGTATTTACATTTACTGAACCTTGTATTATATAGGCATTTCTGATCAACTTGTCTTACAAATAATTCAAAGTAAAGAAGTATCTTCATATTCAAAAGCACACAGTAAAAAGTAGCAATCATAAATGAATGGGATGCAGGATACCAATTTAGAATGCTTGCCTTCATACCTCCATTATTTACCATTAATTTTTATTTTATGTGCATGGGTATTTTGTCCATATGTGTATCTTATACCACTTTTGTGCCTGGTGTCCCTAGAGACTCACATTGAAATCACTGAACCTGGAGTGACAGATGGTTTCGAGCCATCGTGTGGGTATAAGAAATCAAACCCCAAACCTGGTCCTCTGGAAGAGCAGTCAATGGTGACTCAACTGCTGAATCATCTCCCCAGCCTCTGATCAGAGTACTTTTATTACTCTAACTTCATTGGGACAATCCAAACAAGTGTGTGTGTGCACAGAGAACTATGTCTAAAGAGTAACATATATCACTCCCTTCATGAAAATTTCATGACTATGATGTCAAAAAGGAAGCCTGACCTACAGTGTAGAACTCTGGCAATCATATGCCCACCCTGTAGTTGGCATGAGGAAGGTAAGGGAGGACACCTGACTAATGTGGTCCTAATAGAAGACCAAGGCTGTTGAACAGTTCCTGGAAAGTGTGCGGAAGCACGTTTGCTACAGTGTTCCTGCAGACTGTACTGTCTTTTGTTTTATGTGAGTTCATCCCTCAAATAGACTTTAGGGTTTTCAGTAGCTTTTGACCTTCTGAGGTTGAGTATTTAATTTGTTTCTGCCCTCCTCTCCATCCTTTTTTTAAATTTACTTATTCATTCTTGTATTTATAGCTATTCCTATTCTAAAATTATTTCAGAGATTTGCAGAAGTCAGATACATAAATTGCAGTTTGATAACATGCACTAACGATGCAAAGGCAAGTGTAAAACAAGATGAAAACAGAGGAGTTTCCTGAAAAAAAAGTAGTCAAGAAGGGACCAGAAAAATGTGTCTTTACTTTCAAGTCACTGAAGGAAGGTGAAAAAAAAATAAGCAAAATCCCAGAGTTGAGGGGGTTTTGTTGGTAGAAAAATCATGAAATTTTCAGACTGAAAACTATGAGGGAAATTCATGCTATAGTCAAGATAAAGGGAGGCAACAGGGCACTGCCCATGGTGACCCTGTGGTAAATTACTTGCACATGTCTAACATTTGCTTCTTATGAAGTAATAAATGCAAGTTTATGGCAAGACACCAAATGATACTTCCCAGGGTAATCACTTCTCTAAGGAGTCAGAAAATTTCCTTTGGGGCTGCAGGTGTGGCACATGGGTGGTCTGTATGCCTAGCATGTGCAAGGCCTAGAATTCCCAGCATTGGTGAGAGGAGCACTTCTCCAAAATATCGCATTATAGATTTTTATGCATCTCGGATTTGCTCTGATAGCCCATCAGGAGAGCCAGAAAACTGCAGGCCTCTACACCAAACTCCCATTCATGTCAACAGCACCAAGTCAAAGGAAGGGGATGGTGATGGAGTGTGTATTACAAGCATGTGTGTGAACATCAGAAGGTAAAGATGAGAGCTTTCTGGGAAACTGAGAAAGCCAAATGAGATACATTGGTTAATAGATCACCTGATGTCTGCATAGATAAAATAACTGGATGCAGGGTCAACGCTTCCTTCAGAACATACTTGTAAGTTCATATTCGATGCACAAACAGGTGACAGGCATTCATCTGTGCACGAAAACAGAGGTACAAACATTGTCAAGATTGATGAGAGCCATTATGAGAAGGAAAATCACAGGGGAGAGGGGGCATAAAGCTCTCTGAGACATGAAATTTAAATATAGAATGTTTCAAGGAAATACAAAAGCAAATCAGGGCCTGTGTCGCCTGTTGGAGCATACTGACAACCTAGTCCTCATAGTTCACTATGATGAGATGAGGGATTTGAACAGCTGATCTTATAGCAATCTTAAAATAAAGCTTACCACATTGTGGGTTACGTCTAACCACACACACACACCCACCCCCCCACCCACACACACACACACACAAAGGATGTATCCCCCTTGGAAAGTAATTTCCTTCTTTGTATTCTCTTGTTTGCTTTGATATTGTATGTACTTGCTTTTATGTATGCCTTTGTTTATTAGAAATTAATTTGCATATTCTCCTTGGCAATTAATGTAACTCTTCTTTTATTCCCTCTGAACCTTTCAGATGCTCCTCTGTAATCCTAATCATTTCTTCCTAGAAAAGCCTCTTTTATCTAACAGGACTATTGATTTTACAGGACTGAGAGGGAATAACTTTAAATGTTGTTGGCTGGTCTGTGTCCTGAATGCCAAGTTTGTCCATGTTTCTTTATATTCATACTCTGGAGAACTACAATGTGTTTAAAATTCCAAAGCCAGCAAACAAAACCTGAAGCAGAATTTGTGAGATTCCTGTGTTGATCCTGGACCAAGAAAAGAAAGAAAGAAAAAAATAAAGGAAGAAAGAGAAACCACTAAGTTTTATAGAATTGTCTGATAGTTAGCTGAAATAGTAAGGGAATGCTAATTAAAACTCCATAATGTAGTTCATTTTCAAACCCACACCTTTATACTTGAACAGGAAAAAAAAAGCAATTTGATAACGTAAGGATCCCTGTCATATCTGTAAAATGCCTCAGCAAGCTACAAATTGAGTAAATGATAGCTCCCTTCTATTATGTTTATCTTGCAATTTTTCTCCAATTCTTATCTAGTTTCTTCCCTTGAATTCATTATCACAAATTTTAGACATAAAAATTGTGCAGAAGTAGAACTTATTCACTATGGCTGACTAGGAAATCTTAAAATTGGCATTTCCAGATTAAATGTAATAATATGAGGGGGAGAAGACCAGAAAAAATATTCAGTGCCTTTGGAGAGGGCAATGCAATATTATAAACGAGTTAACTATCAGTATACCAGCATTTTATTTCTGAATCTATCAAGAGCATCATGCACACAGGATCAAAGAGTAGTCAAATTATCTGTGCAAAGACTCATTCTCATACATGTCAACATGCCTACATGATACAGAATCATATATGTCAGCTTACCAAATCCTTCCAGGGTATCAAAGGGTGGTGATCCCTGGGGCTAGAGAAATGACTCAGTCAAAGTGCCTGCCACAAAGTCACAAGGACCTGAGTTTGGATCCCAAGTCAAAAGTCAAGCATGCTTAAATGTGCCTGTAATCCTAGGGCCAGGAAGACAGAGACTAGCAGACTGTTGAGGCTCCCTGTCCAGCTCATCTAGACAATTGGTAATCTCTGGGTTCAGTGAGAGTCTGTGTCAAACAATCAGGTAGACATCAGACTAGATCAGGAGTGCTCAGGAGCACTCGGGGTGGTATAGCCGTCAACATAATACTGCCCTCTAAATTTAAAGCCATCTACCTGTATGTTAGTGCAGTTCTCACTTCTCACCAGGCAATCATCCTTGTCCAGTAATAGATGGTGGTCAATGCAGAAACGCGAAACTGGTCAGAGTGTCAGTGGGAATGCCCATTCACAAATGAGTATATCCTCCACAAGGCTCAGGCACCATGACAGATGAGGACCAGAGCAAAAAGTGTCTTCTATACACGACAAGAACACTATATTCATGAACTCATAGCAGCTTTGGTTGCCTACCCAAGATCAATCTAGTTAACATTCCACCATGTAGTGGGAAGTATTTCATTAGCTCCATCACTAAATGGGGAGCTATGGACAGTTGAGGGCTTCTGAGAGAGAGAGGGTAAGTCCGTTTTCTTTAGTGGTGTATCTCCTGGCAAAACCACCATGATCAGTTGGATTGGACCCCACACCCAGGAATATATGAACAACAGAAATTGGAGTCAGGGGATTGTTAAAAAATAAAGTATGTTACAAAGTTGGGAAGGGGTGGGGAGGTAGATACAGATATAGCAGACGGTAAAGAAAGAAGTGGGTGGGGTGAATATGATTCAATACGTGGCACAAATTTTTAATGAAAACGTTTTTAAAAATAAGATAGCGAACAGTAAAGGAAGACACTGACATTGGCCTCTGTCCCCCACTCACCCCAAGCACACACACACTAAAAAGTAATCCCTCTCTGGGTAGTACAGATCTGTAAAAAATTCTTGCTCTCTGTGTCACTCTAATATTTAAGATTCTTCTAAAGTTAAAAGATGCTTCACAATCATCATTTCTTTTGATTCACAAATTGTATCATCAAATAAATTGTGAAGAGGTTTGGAAAGAGGAATCAAATCTACCTGAGCAAGAATGCTTGTACTGAATATAATCCTTGTCTCAGGAATTCCTTTGTGAGTTTTCCACCATCTACCAACATTGTTAAATATGCAATCGCCTCCATCTGTAGAATGAAAAGCTCTATGTAGGGTAGACTGCTACATAGTGAATAACAGAACAGTGCACTGGTAAGACATGTATAAAATCAACAGTATTCCACGGAATAAGTTATCTTTTCTAAAATGCTGGTCCTATGTTGAAGAAACAAGCAAATGTTTAGTGAAATTATTACTAGTGGCTTTTATTGTATTACCTTAAAACTCAAACATGAATTGTCTGGCGTATATCATTTGCTTTACATGTTATTTACCATTCTTCCAAAGTAGTAGGTAATTATTTGCAGTGCATCCTTTCAACTGCTGTGTAAATGGAGGAAAGATTTCCTGTAGAGAATCAAATAGGTGGAAAGTGATTTTATATCTAGGGAAGAAAAAGAGTACTTTATGAATATACTTTCCAACTTAATTGCCTGCATAGTCTATTTATTTGACTAATTTCCCACTCTGTCTTTGATTTACCTCTATTTACAGAACAGCAGTATTACTCAGAACTATTTTAGTATGCCTTCAAACAAAAAGGTAAAACTGGCCTACGCACAAAATTATCACTAGCCCAGCTTTAGGTATTGAGTGTCTTGTATCTAATGGGATATGAGTGTGTTGTGAACAACAGTTATTAAATTAAAATTCCCAATGTACTGCAACTAGATTTCTTTTAGAACCTTGCCTAATTTTAATTTTCATGCTTCCAGTGTACATTAATTTGCATACCCATGTTAAAGTGAGCTATGTGCTGAGAAACAAAGCCAGAATCAAAAGACTTAATTAAAAGCATAAGGAACATGAATGGAAGTTTAGATATTATAAGTCTGACCTATGCTGGCCTATTATTTATTCATTTATAAAGTCTCAATTTCTACTTAAGAACCCCCCAGGGAATGATTACAGAATAAGATATTTGCAAAACTGTAAAATAAAACCATTAAGAATGACAGCAGTTTGAATTAATCATGTTCTCAGTGGGCTGTGCCATGAAGATTAACAGTCCAACCTTTCCTTTCCATTTTGAGGCAGATTAGAAAAGCTTTGCACTCATGTTTCAGTAGCACCTTATTTGTGGAATACACATATATTCAAATATTTCCCTAAAACAGTGCTGTTCAGCCACAAGTAACATTCCTCCTCTTTGTAAGTCATTTGCAAATGTTTGGAGACATTTCTGTTTGCTTCAGTTTGGAGGAGGGAAGCTGATATGGCCAAGGATATTGTTAACACCCCCACAAAGCATAGGGTCATGATCCCCCAGCAAATAACTAACCTTCCCAAAATGTTAAATGGTACTGAAGTTGAACTTAAGTATAAAAAGTATCAGCACACACCTAACAAACATTTAGCATGTATTCTTTGTAAACTTTATTTCAGAGAAAAAAAAAATCAGTCCCATTTTTTCTTATGTATGGCCAGAAGCAAGGTACTGGTAATGTTGAATCTCAACTCAGGAATGGGACTTTGACAGCACTGTCCATGGTTAGCATTGATGGTACCTCTTCAGAGAATGTCACATACTACTTAGTCATTCGGCCACTCAACAAAACAACAACCCTTTTGAAATCTTTCACTTACACATCCCAGGATCTGCATATCTTCATGGAGTTTACAGTGCGAGAATTTCGCATACATATGAATGTGACTATCACAATCTATATTGGTGACTATGTCCTCAAGGAGTTTACAGTGTGAGCATTTCATATGTGTCTGGATTTGGACTCACACAAATAATGAGCCTCCTGTAAAGGGTGAGTAATATCATGGATGAGAAGGTTATTTTAGGCAAAGACTGACAAAGTCAGGAAGCCAAGGACATTCTCTTGGTGTCAAAACGACTCCATGTAATCTACAAGAGAGACACAGACTCACTAGGGAAGAAAAAAGGAGAGGGCAAACAGGACACATGTCAAATGAAGGATGGTCAAGTCTATGTCTTCACAGATGATTTGGATCTTTGACCAAATAAACACCTTTTGTTTGATGGTGTCTGTGCACATCAGGGTCCAATCATTTGTCTAGTGACCCTTTCTGGATAGTAGGGAGAAATGAAGCAAGTTCTTTGACTAAATTGCCATTCTATTTTACCAGTGGCGATGTTCCCCAGGGATTAAAATTTAATCCTTCTTTTTGAAGAAGTGGAGGAATGAAATAGAATGTTCTTATTACCCCGTGAGTAACTATGAAAAAAGAGAGCAAGGTAGAAAATTCCTGGAGGAGAAAAATCAAAGAAAAAGATTTCTCTTTGCCTAAATCTCTGTTGATTCTTATTCTGTTGTACTTCTGGCCTTGTCTGTCTTCTTGACCCCTCCTATGATCAAAGAACACTTGAATTAAAGGTCCAAGGAGTTTTCACAACTTTGTTGGATTTTTTTACCAATTAAGAAAACTGAGGCACTGGGGAATCCTCACTCAAGTCATATTTCTTGTGAAAATCAGTGTTGTCCTGTAGTGCTGACCCTGCTGAAATGCAACTGAGCCGTGTCAAACACAATATAGGTTTAGAAGAACAAAAGACATTTCAAGAATATGGCTTATGGAAGAGTCAAAAGAGAATATCCAGCAGGAAATGTACTCCATGTTGGTAAGTAGACAGCAAGTGTTGTATTCTTACGAATGCACAAGTGTTTTAAGTAGATGATGTTGACTTTGCTCAGTGAAAAATTACAAAAAAAAAAAAAAGAAAGAAAGAAAAGGACCAGAGCATGTTTTGAGTTTTCCCAAACTCAAGAAGATAAAAACTCATCCAGACCTTCTTACATTAACACATACTTATGGACCTCTTTGAAATTCACCTTGGCTCTCATCACTGATACTCTTCTTGTTTGGAGCCTGAGTTCATCCTGTGTGTGTAGATGCTAATCTTGACATCATTGGTACCATATTTCCTTTAGCAAGAAACCTGTTCTCTGAGGGATAGTCTCTGTTCCTCCTGTTCACAACCATCATCCTAAAGCCTCTTTTGGACACAGGAATTCAGTCTTGCTGGGCAGTGGTGGTGCAGCACACCTTTAATCCAGAACTTGGGAGGCAGAGGTAGGTGGAGCTCAGTGAGTTTGAGGCCAGCCTGGTCTACAATGCAAGTTCCAGGACAGCCAGGGCTATTACACCAGAAACCTTGTCTCGAAAAACAAAACAAACAAACAAACAAAAACAGGGATTCAGTCAAGAGCTTCTCTTCCTTTCTGCCTCATATTGCTTTGGCTAATAAAAAAGACCATTAGACTAGAAACCAATAACAGAGTATGGTTCAGCTACTGATGTCCTTTGCTCCCTCCCTGGCGATTTCTTCCTATGGTTTGGGTCATGTTGCTTTCCTCACTGCTTTCTCTTCTTGCTCCTTCAGCCATTGTATAGGCAGTCTGGTAGTTTATAGGTCATGCTAAGTCTGCATTAGTTTCTGCTTAGCCTATCACACACTTACAAAGACCACTACAACTTTCCTGAGTATGGGTGGGAGACTGTGTATGTGAGAGAGTGTATGCATGTGTGTGTGTGTGTGTGTGTGTGTGTGTGTGTGTGTGTGTGTGACTGAATGGGTGCATGAAAGTATTTGTGAATGAGTATGAGAATGTGTGTGAGTGGGTATGTGAGTATGTATAAGTGTGTGTGTGTGTGTGTGTGTGTGTGTGTGTGTGTGTGTGTGTGTTTACTGCAGTGTCTGGGAAGAGGACACAGCACAACTTGCTAGAGTGTATCATCTCCTTCAGTCATGTGAGTTTTGGGGATAAAATTCAGGTTGTCAGGCTTGGCTCAAGCAACCCTATCTACTGAGCCAACTCTCCAGCCCCTCCAAATACTCTTGAGTCACTTCCACTGAGTGAATCATCTGCTTCTGGGTGACTTGAAGGTTCATGATAATTCAACTTGAAATATACACACCTGACATTTCCTATCTACACACAATCATTCCTTCTAGGTTTTCCTTAACATACCATCTTAATAATGCAATATACACATTTGGTTTTTATTATGAATTTTTTCATTTTGCTTATTTTTCTGTTACTTTCAGTGAATTTTGTGAATGTGTTTAATAAATATCCATAAAACACACTAAAAATATGCTCTGGAAGATTCAAAAAGATATGAGACTTGGCTTTGCTTTCAAAGGTTTTCAACTTAAATAAAAGAAATGTGAGCATACACTGGTGAATATCAATTGATTCAAGTGCTATTTATAAACATACATTTACATCTAAACTCTACATGTCACTGTGTGTGAGAATTTTATCAGACTGTCTGGCTTGTCTTCCTTTCTCTTTTATACACTGTGAAATGGTGTGGTAACATCTATTTCACTTGAATTTGGAGACCAAGTACATATATGGAAAATGACCAGTACAGTTTTGAGGATGAAGTTAGTGTTTAATGAAATTCACGGTCACTATTTCTGTCACCATGATTTTATTCACATATGGTTATTTGTGGTTTGGGAAGAAATGCATACTTCTTTATTTTATTAGCAGTTATAAGTGATCAATATTATGACTGCTTTTGAAATGAGGGAGAGAAATATGTTATAGACTTGTATGCACACAGCAAATTCATGATAATCTAAGATTATGGAATGTTTTATCTTACAGCATACTGTATCATTCAAAATGTCAAAGTATATATTATAGAGACTGGAAATTATCAGAAAGTCATTAATTTAAAGGGTTCAAATACTTGAATTTCTGATTCTCACAGTGATAAAAGTATGTACATAAAATAATCACTTGACTCCACTTAAATCAACTTGTAGCAATAGCTTTAACAAAAAAACCCTCTTAACATTCATAATAAAATATAAGCCAGATGATGAATGTATATCAAGAAAGATATGGATCATTTGAAATGGATGCCAATTTCAGAGGGATCTGTTGTGTTGTGGACTTTAAGTTTTTGTTGTTGTTGTTGTTATTGTTGCTGTTTTCTGCTTTCTATACCTAAGGGGGTTTACCACTAAAAAATGCAAATTCCATGATGTTCACAAAAATTAAGTTAGGAAGAAAGTAGTGACATTTGGAAGTAAGACAGCTTTAAAATAGGAAGTTTAATCTTATTTCTTTGGAAGTTCCACTGCCATGGTGTTTTAGGATAACAAACTTCAACCACAGTGAAATGTTACTGATTTAATCAGTCAAAAGACTACTGTATTGTGAGTTACTTTCATGTGATTAGAAAATGTATTTTTTTTTCTGCCCTGTGTAGGGCAAGTCTGTTTGCTGTACAATCTCACAGAGAGATGCTGACTTAAGGAAGACAGAGAATGTCAGGCAAGGCAGTAGTCAACCTCGGTGCTGTCTCAACAGGATATGCCACTTGCTTAAAAAATAAAAAACACAAAGTAGATGTATTTATGACAGCATCAGAGAGCAACATTAAATGCTTTGTTTCACATTCATGATTCCTAAGAGCAAGAATGTACATTACAAAGTGGCTACAATTGACATAATGTTAAGTTTATGCAGATATTTTCCACTATCAATGTGTTTCTATTTTTAATAATATTCTGTACATAAGTACTCAAGCCACTTATTCCACTGACAGTTTATTTAAAATCTTATCCACATAGTCATTATTTTTGCTTAATTTTTTTCTTTTTCTTTCTGATTTTTCATTTTTGGTGATTATTTTAATTGGGTTGCATATTTCGTATTTCCATGTAAAAGCATCAAAAATACTATTTTTAATATTTCTACATATGTATTTTAAATATCATCTACATATTTTTATCTGGCCCCAGCTAGTGTTTTATCTATATTTAATCTTTTTTTCTTATCATTTAAAACACTTCTGTTGTTTTTTTTTATATTTTATTTTTCTAGTAATCAAAATTTTATCCTCTTGGTATTATGCATTGTGGTATTTAAATATTTTGAATAAGTTAGATTTGGATATTTATGCATACTAACCTCTGCATAGCAGCTAAAGGATGACTTTGTATTTACTATATATTTGAATTTATGTGCAAAATGTATGGCTTATAGTGTTTTAGAACTGATATACAATGAAAATCAAATCATCTAACATATTGAAAATGTGTCCAATACCAAAACAACTCTCTAGTGTAAACCACTGAGGAGTTAACTCCTGCATTTTGGGGTTTTGGGTCGGAGGGCTTTTCAGTGATCCATTTAGCTGATGGCAGGCAGATACTGAACCAGGCCCCCGAGGACCACTCTGATGAAAATGTCGACTCAGTTCCTATCGGCAAAGATACAGGTAGATGAGGCCAAAAACAAGACAACAAAATCACAAGTTTAAGTAGAATTGAACACATGAATGGAGCAGATTCAAACTCTGATGGGTAAATTTTGGAAGGAGAGAACTTTTTTGGCTGAATGAGGTCTAGAGCCAAGGAGTTGCCAGGAAAGCATACTCTGTGGAAGATAATGTACCACTGACAAGAGCAAAGAAAGATGTTCTACATATGAAAACAGCACATGCACAGGGCCAAGGCACAGCAAACCTGAAAGAAAAGCAGAATGAAGTGGGCAGAGGGTCATGGTAGCTCATGTCAACAATGGTCAGCTGACAGGCCTCTATGTTTCAGGAGGACACTGTGCACCAACTTGGACCATCTCCATGGTGGAGTGGAATCAATAGACGTAAGCAAATCTGGAAGCAGATTCTCCATTTCTATTTTTACTCTGTTCTGAAGTCAGTCCCACTGAGCATGCACCTGTGCTCTGCTGGGTCTCCTTTTCCACTCCTTTCCTAATTGTCTTTTTCCATTTACTGAGAGAGAGCACATCTGCCACACATTCTGAATCTTACCTTGGTACAGTACCCTAGGGCATAAGTCAATGTCATGTCATGTCCCTGAGGAGTAGTCCTGGGAAACAGCACGAAGTCAGTGAGACACAATCATGACAAGATGTCTGTCTGTCTGTCTCTTTGTCTTCTACATATGTATCTATTTATCTGTCTATCATCTGTTTGTCCATTGTTTATCTGTCCAATCTAGGTTTCAGTATCACTCAAGGTTCTCTAGAGAAACAGAGCAAATAGGATAAATACACATCAGAAGGGGGTTTATTATATTGATTGGGTTGCCAAATAATAGCTGCCTTCACACTGAAGAGGCTGAGAACACAATAGAAACTCACCCAACATATTGGATATCTCTGCAGTCCCAACCTGGAACTGAAGGCCTGAAGGATGACATCCTCAGTCCATACTGAAAGCCTAAAGAAGCTGGGTGTTGCTGTCAAGATGGGATGGCAGTGTAGAGGCCGCAGCAGTGGAAATGGTAGAAACAGGGCAGATAGTAGACACCCTCGCTTGCCAGCTATAAAAGCAGGTAGGCAAAAAAGTAACAAATTTCTCTGTACCAGCCTTAAGTTAGACCACTACTGGAAGGTACCATGTACTACTGGGGAAAGTCTTCCCCACTAAGGTGATCTGTCCAAACCCTTACCCATCTATCTATTCATCCATCCATCTACCTATTTAGTTATCTATCATTTATCTGTCTGTCGTTTCTTTTATTCACTCATCCTTTCAAATAACAGTTTCATTTCAAAAGCAATCCCTTATGTCAGGAGGGGAGATGTGCTAGGACTGTTGCATGTTCTGAATGGATCATTCCCACTCCTTGTTTTAGTTTAATAGAAATCGTCTGTGAGGGCTTTCAGATTTGACAAGGGAGACTCGTGTTGAAAACTTGTAGCATCACAAATACGTTTTCCCAAGATAAAACACTTAGTGGTCAGTTCACATTATGTAATGGAAACGTATGAAATACTGAACAATATGAAATGCATTGGAATGTGTATATTCTGAGATTATTTTGGCTTATAATGAAAATTTTTAAGTACTGGTTTTAAATATGTGGAGTTTTTCCAAAATCATTTTTGGCATAAGTCATAAAAATTCATATAAACACTTGTCTTTACTTGCAACAAGGTGATAGTATTTTATACTCAGTTTACTGGAAAACTACTGAAGCAATGTTATAGTAATGTATGAGCTCTGTACCTAAAAGGAGTCAGTAAACATCTGAGGAAAAGATTGTATTATTTCTCATCTTTTCTTCTAATATCAGTGTAAAAAATAGAACACAAACTACTATTTACACAGTTTTAATAATGTATAGATTGTATATCTTTGTGCCTAACACTGTGATCAAATATCAGCAAAATTAATAAATATCAACAAGCAAACTTGATCAATATGTTAGACACATTGGATTATTAATTTTTCTTAATTTCAGTCATGGAGCTTAGCACCTCATTAAATTTCAGTAAGGATATATGTATTTTGATATTGGATGCTCCAAGGATACCTGCTTTTGTGGAAAATACTTGTCAAAAATCACAAAACAAGGCATCTTTTCCTAGTCTATGTTGAAATTTAGCCTTCACTTTCAAAATATTTCAGGGTACAAATGAGAGCATGCTAAATGGTGCACAAAAACAGAACATCCTCACTCTTAAACAGGTTGAACATAATGAGAGAACATCAGATACATACTGACTTACAGGAAAACACAAACATCCATTCTGTTGTACAGAAAGAGCTGAACTGTGGTAGAAAATTCCAGTTTGTTTTGTATAATATGTGTGTATATGAACATACGATGTTATATATAAAATAGATACATATATATTGTACAGATTATACATGTATACATGCTTTATTTTATTACTACATCAATCCCTGTAATTCTAGCACACTACTTTCCTATTATTATGCCACTGCCTATTAGATATAGTCATTTTATAAGGCAGAAACCAGGAATACGGGTTTCTGGATATTAATATTAAACCTGATAAAATTTAAGATCTTAATCTACTTTGACTTCCTTAATTTGAAGGGCAAATAGGACTCATCCAGGACAGACTCACAGTCCTAGTGAGATGAATGACTGTTAAGAGAAATGCTTGTTGCCTTCTCTTGATGTGGTCACTGCAGCAACTCCCTTGCTCATATGTAGTAGCAAGTTTTCACATACAATCTCTCTCTCTCTCTTTCTCTCTCTCTCTCTCTCTCTCTCTCTCTCTCTCTCTCTCTCACACACACACACACACACACACACACACACACACACACACACACACACATACACACATACACACACTCTTATAGACATAGGTTCAGGGGATGTTAGTGTCTATTTTTATATATCAGGAGGTTATTAACAGACTTGAAAAATGTTACATGATACTTTATCTTGCATAACTTTAAACTATTATTAACTTGTTTATAACCCCATCATCCAGCAGAAACATGCTTTTATTTGGATCTTACACTGACTTGTTAGTGGCAAATGAAACAAATTAAAATAAGATCTATTTCCTGCCAAGCATTGCACTACATTGTACATTCAATCTTATTTAATTTTTTATATTTTTGCAACACTATTGTATGGACAGTGATATCCAGAAATACTGTTGTGTTGTTGTTCTGTACATCATTTTACTGCATAAGTATCAGATTCAGGCTTTCCTACTTCTGTGTAATTTCCTATGCATTGCATTCACATAAATGTTTCCAAGAAGGAAAAGCAGATAACTCCTTATAAGAAAATTGCAAGGACAAGCTTATGAGATGTAAGAATGCCTTTGTGAACTCAGTTTGTAGTGTGCCTTGACTGAAGAGTCATTTTTAACTTTACAAATATTATTTTTCATTTTAGGCTATCATGGTGTAGATTTTTAATATCTCATAGGATTTTAATATTTTCTTTCTTGATAGAAACAATAGCAACTGCCGAGAAGTTGAAAGATTACATTCCCATTCCCCAGAAAAAAAGGGGATCAGGAACCCTGATTAACCCTCACTTTCCAGCTGAATTTGGGGTTTGGATGCTTCAAGTACAGCATGCATATATTAGTCACAGGTAACCGCAGATGATGGCATAGTAGTTCAGAAAGGTTAAGGGACTTATTTATGTGCTCATAGAGGTAAACACCACTCAGGCAGAGACCAAAGCCTACAGAGTTGGCATTAATGTTATTGCTATTGCTGTTAACTTTATACCACAAGATGTTCTAGCAATAAACACAGCGAAGGGTGGCGGTGCGGAGTCACTGCGCTCGCTATCTTCAGCTGAAGAGCTGACTTCCTGCAGGTGGAGGAATTAATGACAGAAGCTACAGTATCTTTACAGGACAGGGGAAGTATCCTGAAACACTGTGCCCAGTCCGTGGTCGCCATTCAGTACATGACTGGTGAAACCGTGGGTCAATGGATTGCAGATTTAGCCATAGCAAGCTGTAGCAACACACTCCTAGAGAGTTTGTGCTTATACATTTACAATTACCATAAATTTCATTTTTAAGCAAATTACTTAAGTTCAAGTAGCAACTTAAAGAGGCCTATAAGGGCCCTTGTTATATACTATCAGTTCAGGACTGTTTATGCCATCAAGCATCTATGTACTAGACAATAATAGACTCTTCCAACAGGAAAGAAAGTGTGTGTGTGTGTGTGTGTGTGTGTGTGTAAGAGAGACAGACAGACAGACAGACATAGAGACAGAACAACAGACAGAAACAGAGATAGAGAGAGGCAGAGACAGAAAGAGAAATCTGAGTGCATGTGCACAGTATGGAAATGTTGGCCAAACGGTTTTCTACATACTTTTCTACTGCTCAAATTTTTCATTATTTAGTCATCAATCATCTTTTCACATCATTTTTGATTGCATCACCTGTTCCCTTAGCAAATAAGGAAAAAATCAATAAATACTGCATCATCTTATTAATTATATAAATCAAAGCTTTTCAGACAAAAATGACAGAAAAACATAGACATTGAATTATTTGGCAGGTAATTAGAAGCAGTGACTTCAGTGCTCCTCTGTTCAATAATACTGTTGTAGCAGCACCCAGATCTCAGAAGCTTATCCCAGCACCTTCAGTTTCTGCACATGCAATCTACTTGGTACAGACTGCGTGTTTAAGAACATGAACTGATGCAGACTGTACGTAACATGACAAGGAAAGGCTGAAAAGGCTTCTTTTCCAAAATGGTACACATCGTATCAGACAAAGTAAGTCACATGGATACATCTATGTTTCAGGGGACAGAGACACATAACACAACGCTGTGTCTACAGAGCGAAAACCTAGAATGCTTATGCAATAGGACAGTGAATATTGTGGTTGGTAACCTAGAGTTGTCACGGCAGATTAACTAGACCTCCCTTCCCAGGTGGTTCAGCCTCTTCATCCATTCCAGGATGGCTATGATGTGTTCCAGTACCTGGCAAGGTCAATGTCACATCACAACATCAAAAATTTGAAAACACTGATTAGATATGTATGCAGCTTGCTTTTGTCTTATGTTATTCAATGATGATGTCCCATAAAGAGAGGAAACAGAGAAGTAGGAAGAATAAATTCTCTTCACGTGTCTTCCTTTGGGAATTTAGACAGTATCCCCAGGATCACCAACAGAAAGGAGCTGCTGCACCCCCTTTGTCTTCCTAAGGGACATGTGACAGTAGGTTATTGTCATCTAGTGAGCAGAGACTCATGATGCTGGCCGCTGTCCTATCACCTGAAGTACAGTCCCCCATCACCCAATCGCCGCACTGCTGCAGAAGTCTGACTGTTTAATCCAAACAAAATTCATGATTTGATTGCCTCAAACATCAAACCAAAACAAAATTTGAGCCCTTCTAGTAAAAGAAAAAGTGGAAATATCTAATAAAGGTATAATCAGTAGTGTCTGCCTTAAATGCTGCATGTTTTCATCTGAATAATAGTTATCACTTCTAAGTTATCTGTGTATCAATAACTTAAAGAAAATACAGAAATAGAGAATAAGACAAATGAGAAAGTATAATTCATATTCAGAAGACCAAAAGATTTAATTGTATCTGATGTTACCTTAATTGGAAGCCAGGACCATTGTGCCTCCACATGCACAAAGGAATTTTAGTGTTTCACACACATCTTATCTGGCATTTCTATGATGTACATTCTACAAAGATAATATTTCTACATTGTCATTTGGTTCTTCTGCCACAGTCAAGATCAAAGTGAATTTTAAGAAACAGTCTTAAATCATGCTTAAATATGAAAAATGTATTTTAATTTAACTACTCTTAATGATTTTAAAAATAAGAGCTAGTGAAGGAAAACTCCAAAGTAGGCAATATTTGCTTTCCTACCATATAACTCCATCAAAATTGTTCTTTCTTTCAATTTCCATTAAAATATATATAAAATACAAGTGTTTATTCATTTTTGAATTTTTGTATTTTAATAAAATTTCTTCCAAAAAGTACATTTATAAAGAGATAAGCAGTACTCAGAAAACTTAAGTAAGTCTCAATGTTCTTGTCAGTAATCATACAGTTTCTTCCAGTGGCATATCAACAAATTGCTGTATCTTGTGAAACTATTCTTTCTATTATATTAAATTTCACTTAAATTTTCAGATAAAACTTAAATGCAAAATGTTTCTTTTTGCATTTTAATCTATTTTTTCTTTTCATTTTCTTTATTGTTCATTGCATAAAACATACATTTTCATATAGCTGTTTTTGCCCTGAACAAAGTAACAAGTGGAAGGCACCATTACAATGTTTGCTTTACATATGAATCTTGTCTTGTAAGCCTAGGAAGTCCGGAAAAAGATTATGAAGCATAATAAGAATTAGACCTGTATTCTGAATATGCACGAATACGTGTGCACAGACAGTATATCCACATTATACTTTAACTAGGTTCCTTTTGTGAAATAATAATATTAAGAAATGTGATATCTAGCTGGGTGGTGGTGGTGCACACCTCTAATCCCAGCACTTGGGAGGCAAAGGCAGGTGGATCTCTGTGAGTTCGAGGCTAGCCTGGGCTACCGAGTGAGTTCCAGGAAAGGCTCAAAGCTACACAGAGAAACCCTGACTCGAAAAATCAAAAAAAGAAAGAAAGAAAGAAAGAAAGAAAGAAAGAAAGAAAGAAAGAAAGAAAGAAAGAAAGAAAGAAATGTGAAATCTGAACTGTATTTAAAATATTAGTGAAGAATGTAATTTTTTTAATTTGTTATTTTCTTTTTTATTTTTCTTTTTTTATTTTATTTTACAATACAATTCAGTTCTACATATCAGCCACGAATTCCCTTGTTCTCCCCCCTCCTGCCCCCCTCCCCTTCCCCCGGCCCATCCCCCATTCCCACCTCCTCCAGGGCAAAGAGGACTGAGATCAACCTGGCAGACTCAGTCCAGGCAGGTCCAGTCCCCTCCTCCCAGGCTGAGCCAAGCGTCCTTGAATATGCCCCAGGTTTCAAACAGCCAACTCATGCAATGAGCACAGGGCCCGGTCCCACTGCCTGGATGCCTCCCAAACAGTTCAAGCCAATCAACTGTCTCACCCATTCAGTACATATATACATTGGATAATTTTTATCTACTTGAATCTAACTAATTCTAAAAGTGTTTATCGTCTACAGTTCTTTCTTCCAGCTTATTGAAGATAACAGTGAATCCCTGTTGTATAATTACCTACTATAAAACAGTACACCTCAACTTTTTGCTCCTCTATCAGTCATTGTGACCTAACACCATTCATCAAAAGTGGAAATGTATTGTTCTTGTAACATGTCCTTAGTGCTACTGAGAGTAATTAATTTTGATTTTTGCAATAGCACAGTAGGTGGATTTTCACTCACCCAGTATGCAGATGATGTCATGGATACTCCAACTGTGGACTGACTTCATTAACTGCACAGTTAGTGAGTGACAGCTGGGACTTGGTATCAGTGAGTTTTCCCACATCCATGTTTTTCTAAGATTCTAAAGCAGCACAGGGGCTGTGACCTGGTGCTCAACATTGGAAAATGTTGCTCTCACAAAGGAACCTTCCACATGTTCAGGTTTATTGATATATGCATGTCTATAATTATATTCAATGAAGAATATGATGTTTGGGTCATAGAACTGAAGGTTATTTTATAGTACTTAACAATGGCCAAGTGAATTTATATCAAATATCTTATGCTTGAAATAGACCACGATCTAACACTTGATTTTCTTAAGCTAAAACTAGATTAGTGACTACCCTAATTGTTATCATAGAACCTACATCCAGTAACTGATAGAAGCAGGTGCAGAGATCCACAGTCAAGCACTGGGCTGAGCTCCTAGCCAAGCACTGGGCTGAGCTCCTAGACTTCATCTGAAGAGAGGGAGGAGGGATCACAGGAGCAAGTGAGGTCAAGATCATGATGGGGAAAACCACAGACACAGCTGACCCAAGCTGGTGGGAGCTCAGGGACTCTGGCCTGTCAGCTGGGGAACATGCTTGGGAACGAACTAGTCCCCCATAATGTTTGTGACAATTATGTGGCTAGATCTGTTTGGGGAGTCCCCGAGAGTGAGATCAGGACTTATCCAGGGTGCATGAAATGGCTGTTTGAAACACATTCTCTAGGATGGGACATCTTGCTCAGCCTTAACACAAGAGGGAGGGGCTTGGTCCTGCCTCAAGTTAGCATGCCAGACTTTGCTGACTCCCCAAGGGAGGCCTTAACCTATCTGAGGAGAAAATAGGGGTGGGATTGGGGGAGGTGAGGGGCAGATAAAGGGGGAAGGAGGGAGAACTGGGATTGGTATGTAAAATGAAAAAAAACTTAAAAAATAAATAAATAGCCGGGCGTGGTGGCGCACGCCTTTAATCCCAGCACTTGGGAGGCAGAGGCAGGCGGATCTCTGTGAGTTCGAGGCCAGCCTGGGCTACCAAGTGAGCTCCAGGAAAGGCGCAAAGCTACACAGAGAAACCCTGTCTCGAAAAAAACCAAAATAAATAAATAAATAAATAAATAAATAAATAAATAAATAAATAAATAAATAAAAACTCTAGTAGGAAGTCTATGCAAACCATATTCTGGGGTGATATGTTGTTGGTATGTCTCCTTCTGTTAATGGTTTCATCATGGGCACAGCTGCAACTCAGCATACCCTGTGAGTTCATAATGTTAAATTGTGCATTTCTATGTGCTGAAGTCTTGGGTAAATCCTTTTTTCTCAACTCCTTTACATCCTCCATAGATGTGTTTTTATTAAAAATGAAAGAGCATTTTTACACTCCTACAAACTCTCAGAATTGCAAGGATCCACTCCAAGCACACACCCTGGTGACTGAGCTTCACCAGACCCGTCTTCTAAAGATTTGATTATGTCCCAACGGGGACATAGGCTGGCAGCAATGTCGTCAATACACCGGACCCTGGGGACTTTAAATAAAAGCTGCTGCGGTCTCTGTGCCCCTTTGCCTTCTTCACCCTGAAATAGTTCCTCCAATGTGAGCACCTATTTCACGGAATTTACAGATGATAAATGCTGGCCCCGCCTGTGTTCACAAGTAGCCATGGTTAGTGACATGTGCTGATGTCATGCTGCTTAGCTTTGCCACTTTCTGGATGTGTGAACCTGTGCAAGCAATGCAATGTCTCTGAGATTTTAAGTTTAGCTCATGTATAATACCACATTAGTAACTATAGTACATCTTACCAAAGACATTGGAGGGATTCAGTGAACGGTTTACATCAAGCCGATACAGACATTGGAGGACCTATATGTGCTCACCAATATTATTACTGTCTAGATATGTTTTCATATATCTATTTACTAAATGATAACCGAAATAACTGTAGACCACCTAATGTTCTTCTAATACATGTATACTTTTACTGTACTGCTTCGACCCAATAAAAGCATTGTAGTAAGAAAAAATCATGTTCCTCCCTAGATGTCTTTAATAAAAATGAAACAGCAGTCTACAGCATACTGTAGATTTCTTCCTTTCAGAATAAATAGGTGTATTTAAACTTACCACAATCAGATTTTTTAAAAAAACTTTGCATGAAAATCAATACAGATATAATAAAATGTTTTTATAATAATTATTTGCAAAGTAATACACATCATAAACACAAAAGAGGTTAACTCACATTGAATTGAATATTTCTCCCTATTAAATTTGTAGCTCCTCTGGCTGTTTATACATCAATTGTTTGCAATTCCAGTTTAATTTGCATTATTACACAGCATCACAAGGTCAAGGAAAAAGCTAGCATAATTTTGTGTGATGAGAGGAGGATACCAGCCATTGCACATCTTTCAGGCTGGGAGAATTCTCCCTCTTCAGACCCCTCCAAATGACAGATTATCTTCCCTTTAGAGGGACTGACTTTCTTAGAACAAAGCCTGAAAGGGAATTAAAATGATGCTCCCTTTTAGTCAAAGCTAACAAGAGAATCCAAATTTTTTCATGTCCTAGAAATTTATGGTAAGTATTAAATATCTGTCTGAGACTCTTAAGCATTTAACTTGAAAATTTGCATTTTATTAAATGTTTGTTCAAGCCCCAAATGTTTCTTTGGTGTCTTTACATAGGTATTCAGTCAGCTATGTATGGCACTGCTTCTTGAGTGCCTGAAAATTAAATATCTTTTTAAATACACCAAATCACACCCTGAATTTTTTGAGGGGTAAAAGTTATGCAAGGTCTGTTAGCCACAATTATTTCAATAACAGTTGCTGATTCCCTATTCCTTGGGATCTCGGCTTTATGGATCATTTGATGGGATAATGAATGCCTGTGAGCTTTTTCAGGAAGTAATTCCTTTAGCACCTTGCCAACTGTTCAGGGTTTCCAAGCTTAAAGAACCACACCACGTCCGATTTGACAAAGTAATCTGCAGTTTACTTTCTATAATTACTATTGCTTAGCTTAGGTTTCAAAAAAACTAAATGAAAGCTTTTTCAGTTTGAATATGCTAAAAGGCATGGGTTTTCAGTAAGTACATGAAAGTTCTCAATCTCATGAGTATAGTTTTGCCTTATAGAAAGCTGGATTTAATGGCATAATCATGTATTCATGACAAATCAGAATTCTCACACGTTTCATTTGTGTCCTTTACAGCAACCATCATGCAACCTCATAGGAGAGTCAAATAATTAGATTATTTTTGTAGTCATGAAGAAAATAGAATATGAGACAACCAATAAAATTCTTTTTATCTTAGAGTCATTAAATGTCTATTTTTAGAGGACCCAAACACCACTACTAAATACCATATTTAGCATTCAGAGAAAGTTGGATTTTAAAGTGGAGTTTTTTGACTTGGTTTGTGCATTAAAGTAAAACAGTTCTTTTTTCAAGCTAGATCATTAAAGAAAAATATTCTTTGAAAATAGGTACAAACTGTGAGACAAAACCAGGAGGTATTTTTGTAAATGAAACATAAATTAAGTCCATTAAAAATAATATCTTCTTTAAAATATTCTTAGAAAAATTTTCTGTATTCAAAATTAAAATTTGTATATTTTTTCATGGAGGGAAAAAATGATCTACCAAAGTAATCAACTGCAAGAAAGTCCCTGAGCAAAAACTTTTAGGACTTTGCTGAGTAATTTGTAGGCAGAGGCCATATCTGCATTATCAAGTAGAATAGAGTGTATTGTTCACAGGGAAAGCTTAATTCCTTGTTGAGGTTTCTGCATTCACTGGAGTAACGGGGAAATGAAACTCTAGCTGTTTATTCCCACTAAATAAATGAGTAAATGGCATGAGTTAGTGACATACTTGGAATCCTTTAGGACTGGCTACCTTAGGAGCATAATAAGCATGCCAATGAGCATAAGTCATAAAATAAAGATGCATGGTCTGGGCTTCATGCAAGTGTTCGTGTACTATTGTTTCAAAATCAGGCCTGGTTGAAGAACATGCTTTGGCTTTTTGATTGCCTCTGTAGATGGAGTAGATGGAAAACCTCTAGAGCTATAACTGACTACTTCATTTTCTTCCCATGATAGAGCAGATTTGGCCAGGCCTATGAAGAACACCAGTGGGAAACTGGACCAGAACCGATCCAGCTAATATGATACAGTATGAGGTAGAAAAAAAAAAAAAAAAAAAAAAAAAAAAAAAAAAAAAAAAAAAAAAAAAAAAAACAATGTGAATGACTGAGGAGTGGGGAGAGAAAGAGGTTTTAGCAAAGATTGAAGATGGAGAAAGGCAAATGGATATCGACAAAGCAGTAATTTTAAAAATACAGGAATAGTAAAAGTGTTTACCTTCGTTCTATTTCTATTTAAATTAAATCACGAGAGTAAAGTGCATATACACGTATTCACGAGACAAAAACAATTGATATTTTTTTCTTTTTGTTCTGTAAATGCAAACAGCAAATGTTAACGATTTTATAACATGTAAAACTCTTGGAGCAATGTCTAGAGCATAGTAAATAGTCAATAAACGTTAAATATTATCACATTTAATTAGGCTAACTGGATCACCTGCTTCCACGTACTCAGTTTGTAGATGAAGATTCAGTATCTGTGACAGCAATACTGAAAATGAATGCAAGTCAGTTCTCTCCCAAGTATTAGTTTAAATATTTTGGCAACTCCATGTAGTTAAAAGGGAGGTTTATTTTGTGGGGTAACTTACACGTGGAGGGATAGGTAACAGAGTCTAGGAAAGGTGAAGCACAGTCCAGCAGTGTTCTCTGGAGTACTCTGCTCGGTCTACCTCCAGCATTCAGGATCCAGGAACCAAGAGAGCCTGCCCATCTGGAACTCGGGTCTTCAGAGGTCCTCCCTTGGCTCCACCTTGTAGGCGTGACAGTTGCTGGAGCCTCAATGGGGGTGGTACTTCCAGGTCAAAGCTGGAACGGCTACCCACTACAACCAAGTAATAATAAAATCTAAACATAACTGTGGATCCATGTTAGTGATTAATATATTTTGTTGGTTTTAAACAGATGATGGACTGGTGTATCCCTTAACACTAAAATAAAAATATTAAAACTTACTATAGTTAACTCGATCACTTACCATCTGGAACTTGTGTACTTGATTTGCACAGCAGGTTATGGATAAAATGGGAATCATTAGCACACTGTAAAATAAAGGTGGATCTTGCAACCAGCTTAATGTTGTTCTGGCTTAATTTTATTTTCTCCATATAAAGTGCATTTTAATAATTTCTTTTTAGATATAATTAATTTCAAATATTAGAAATGTTCATGATAACAGTCAAATTGCTTCAGGATGAACTCATTGAGTTCAAGTCATCTTCAACTGATTTTTCTGTGCAATATAGTTAATATATAACCAGAATTTGTGGAATTTTAAAACTAAACATGTTGTATTGAATCTGTACGTTCCATCTCCCACATCCTTCTGTCTGCATGCCGTATGCCCATCTTGTATACTAAACCCTGTCTCATCACTACTTTCATGTGGTCTTCTGCACTCCTCTTCTTCAATTCTTTTCTCTAACCCTCTTGTCTTCTTTTCTAGCGTTACTGGCATTACTCACATTTAACCCCATTTGTATACATACATTTATACATTAAAACTAGGATTCTCATATTGAGAGATTCTATTATGTCTTTCTGAGTTGGACTCACCTCATCTAATATAGGAATAATGATTTCTAAAACTCCTTGACAGAGGATCTAGCACTAAGGTGGGGGAACATATTTGTTATATCCTTCAATGTTAAGTATTCAATTATTATGTAACAAATCAAATACTCTCATAAAAGCTAGGAATTGATTACATAATAAAATCCAGAAATGCCTTCTGGTCCTTTCTCATGATAGTACACACATGAGTCTTCAAATCTGAGTTAGTACATAAAGAGAAAAAGTACAAACACATTTCAACTTTAGAAAACTGGATTTTACTTTTGATCCCTAACACCTTCCTTGAAGGGAATTGCAGGCTTATTATGGAAAAGTAATGTGTATAGCAGATCAACCCTAGAATTTACTACAATTCTGTTGATATTAGAATTAAATCAGAAGAAGAGGATATCAGAATCACCATGATGTATACTTCACTGAAGTTCAGGATCCTCTTTGCTTTATTTGGTTTGATAGTTTCCATTTTTAATTTATCTTTGAAGAAGAAACCATACATTTTCAGAATTCTAGTAAGTTTTTTCGTAGAAATATATTAGATTATATTGTTTGATGAGTTCTAACTGCAACAAATAGATGTAACACTGAGCATGTGACAGTGAACTTCCAACCCTTTATGTCACTGAACAATCCCAAGGAACCATTTTCTTCAGGACGACAAGCCACTGAAATGGAGTGACAGGCAGAAAGAACACACAATGTGCTCAAAGAACAGATGTCTAGTGATATGTCATCCAGGAATAATTTATAAAAGATTTTAAACCTAAATATAAATTTGCCATTTGCTCTCAATTCTATTTACCATCTAAGCACATCTTTTGTTTTTCTTTAAGACATGTTTAAGCTACTACTAGAGACTATAGCCTTTGTGGATAACTTTAAAATGTAAAACCAATTTTTAAAAAGGGTAAATAAAGGAATTAAATACCTCCTAGTCAACAGAAGAAATAACACCTGTCAGTCTACCAAAAACCTAAACACTGCCTGTAAAATAGTCAAACAACTTTTATTATTTGTTTATTGCTTGAAAATTGATATATGAATATAATGAGTTTTAACTAAATCAATTCTTCACTCCCCTCTAATCCCTCCATATCATCAGTACCACTTTTCATCTCCAAATTCATATTCTCTTTTGTTGAAACTCACTGGGTCTACTTAGTGCTGCCAGTGTGCACCTCGGTGTAGGGAAAGGACTTCCAAATTCTTCAAATTAAAAAAAAAATCTAACTTATATTACATTTTATGAAACTCTGTTTTATAGATTGCACAACAGCAATAACTTGCAAAGTTGTTTCCTGATATTTAATTGGATCTGTACAGGTAATCAATACAAAATATAGAGCTTTCTCAGCTGTTCCCCATGGTCACTTGGGGATTACAGTTCATTAGAACAAAGCTCTGTTTTGCAGTGCTTTGCAATAAGTTACAACACAATAAAAAAATGGAAATATGGAGAGAACCAAAATTATTCCCCTTTATAACATCGTCCCACTAGTATTCCATAATATGAATGAGTTTATTTCTTATCAAATATATAGACATACTTATCAAATATATACATATATGTATATATACCTAACTAGTATATACTTAGTAATAATAAAATGTGAAATAGTAAAAGTACATTATATGTCAAATTATTAATAAATTACATTAAGTATAATTTGATAAAAATTAAGTATATATATGCATATATTGGTTCTCTGCAGACTGATATTAACTGTGCATCTGTGACTTATACTGAACTCATAGGTGACCCTCCCACTGCCTCCCCAGTGCTTGGATCACAGATATGTGTCACTGGGCTTTGCTCACTAGTGTACTTTTTGTTTTTTTTTTTAATTGATTTTTTGCAATGAGTATGGTATTTAAAAAAAATTCCTCCTATACAAGTACACACACACACACACACACACACACACACCACCACCACCACCACCACCACCACCACCACACCACCACTACTCCCAAAAAAGAAAGAAAAAAGAAAAGAAAAAAAAGAGGTATATTTCATTAAAGTTGGTTCCAAGAAGCCTTTATTCTTGATTCATCTTACTGGCCAGATGTACATTTTCTACCCTTTTGGGGACTCAGGTTCACCGGATTTAAGCCAAGAAGCTGTCACTCAGTATAACTCTGTGGATGGAGGCACTGAGGGTGTAATAACTGGTGATTTCATGGTTTGTTTCCACATGCTTTGTCATGATCAAGAAAAATCCAACATTTAGCTCCACTTATTTTTTAAAATTTTTTACATACCAACCACTGTTCCCCTCTCTCTCCTTCTCCCGTCCCTCCCCCAATCTTCCTCCCACCCCAACCCCATTCACTCCTCAGGAGGGATTATAGGAGCAAGTGGGGGTCAAGATTATGATGGGAAGAACCTCAGAGACAGCTCACCCAAGCTAGTGGGAGCTCAAAGACTCTGAGACTGGGGAGCCTGCATGGGACCGAACTAGGCCCTCTGAAACTGGGTGACATTTGTGTGGCGTGTCTGTTTGTGGGGCCCCTGGTCATGGAAACTATCCCGAGTATGTGAACTGGCTTTTTAGAGCCCATTCCCTATGGTGGGTTGCCTTACTCAGCCTTGATGCGGGGGGAGTCGGGATGGGGCTTAGTTCTAGTCCCACTTATTAAACAAAGAATCATGTTTATGCGCTGCCATGTACCCTTGACTGTGGTCCAAGTGAAAAGGGAGTACGCAGACGCTCTGGTTCTGAATTTCCAATCCATCTCACACTGCCCAGGGTGGAAGGGCTCCCGTGCTGCCCTGCACAGCCCTCACACCGGCAGTGACTGCAGCAGCTGTTGCTCTGGTGCGACCCTAGAAAATCTCAGGTCTTCACCCGACAGTTAACCTGGGGTGTGGCATTGTAGACACTGTGGGAGATGGACCAAGTTCTTGGCCAAGCCACTCCAGGCTGTGCCGCCAGCGGCAATTGTGAATGCACAGGGACGGTTGTAACTGAAGAGGTGCACCAGAGGTCTTATTTCCCCGGTTCAGCTGCTCATCAAGGTCTCTCCATAGAGGTGAGACTCCATGCTTCCTGGGGTTCACAAAAATCCATCCTTGTCCCTGCAAGAAAAACACACAATTCACTCAGTGCAGCCAATGTATGAAAAATAATCCCATATGTAAAATAATGCTAATTCCATGTTGACTATAGTGGTTCTGAGAAGTATGATCAATGAGAGCTGAACAGTCAGGGACATCGATTAATCAATCAATTTGTTCTGTAAACACTGAGGTACCCATTCATTGAGCTATGCTGGACTGTTCTCAGCTCACTCTACAAAAATGAATAAGGACCCGTGCCTGCTCTTACAGGTTTTATGAACACTATTTACAATTTACTATCTATCAACTCAAAGTTCTTCTGAATTCAGTTAAAAAGAAAAGAAAAAATACATTTTTATAAGCCAAATTTATCCTGGAATTAAGAGTGTCCACGTGGTTTTCGGACCCTCGGGGAGTATATATTATCTCTATTCTTGTGTTCCTACAACTAGCAAAATACCTATGAAATGCTGCTGGGTCTGATACTACAGGCCTGTAGTCACAGTCACTCAGGCTAATGCAATACTATGACAAGCTTGAATTTGCTGGTCAATATTCTAGGCCCTGTCTCAATTTTTACAAAAACATGTTGGCCTGTAAGGCTATAGGACGTAAGTAGAACACTTAGCTGGAGTGCGTGAAGCCCTACGTTCAATCCCTGTATTGCAAAAGTGATTTTAAAAATTGTTAGGTAAATGAATATGCAGAACACATGATAAACCTTTAACCAAGTATGTGTCTGGGACACAGGGTGAAGCAATTCTTCTTCAGCACACTCTGATAATCTTCTTTTGATCACAGCCCAGCCAGTAAAGCATGCCATTCCAGTTCACTTCATGATGGGGCAGCCATGGTATAAGAAGCATGTGGGATATGCCACCAAAGTGTCCCTAAATAAAACCAATTACTGCCAGAATATGGTTATGTTTTCTTGAAGTCATCATCCAGATTCTGCCCTAAGAGATTAAAAATTGGACGGGGCTTATATGCACAGAATTAATAAGTTTATTCACGAAGTGCAAATTTACAAGAGAGAGAAAAAATAAATCAGTGTGCCTCATCACTCCAGTGGGTACCATACCTGCCTCACCTGGCTGCTGCAAAGCTTCTGAAAGGGGGGCCTGGTGAGACTAAAAAGGCTCAGGGAAAACTCTGAGAACTGGATTTACAAACGAAATGTGTCCAGTCAGACAAACCAGCCCAAACAGACAGCAGCTGCAATCACTAGGCTTGGGAAGGATTATTGTGCGCAAATGTATCAAGAAATCCTGGGTGTTGCAGGACTGCATACTTAATCAAAGCTAAACCTCAGTAGATCTTAAATAAAAAGAAAAATCCAATGTGACACAAAGCTATGATTTGCTCCAGACCTAATCACAAATTTGTAATGTCAATCCTTGTTCCTTCAGAATAATTTCAGGACATTGTGAGCAACATTGCATGTGTTTAATTGATCTGAAATGTATTTCTTACTACAACTTGTCAACTTCCTTTAAAGACCAGCTAGAAAATGCCTTACAGAGAACTCTGGTGTACAATATTGTAGTAATAATATGCCAAAACCACTAGGCTGTGTGATTAAAAGTTTTCACTACTTACCAAATGATTTTGCTCATCACTAGCTACCCTATTAACTAAAACATATGAAACCAATTTTAATACATGTTTGTGTCCCTATCAACTTCAGCTGAATATGCATGATTTCACATGCATTTTTATATAGAACTCCATAAGAAAAACATGCCACACATAAATCTGCCAACTTGGCTTCTGACATACAAAAAGTGCGATGGGACACAATACAATTGTGTCCTTTTTCATTAAGAAGCACAGTTTTAGGAAAGAAAAAAAATCTCATCTAGTCCAACAATCTAGCAGCTGTACAATTTCTCAGGTGTTACAAACCAGTAAAAATTTTTTTCCAACAATATCAGGTTCTTTCTCCATGTGGACCCACTTATATTGGTTTCAGGTAGTTAAAATGCCCTCTGATTGCACATCTTTGGGAAGATTTATATGGGCACATTAGGACTGAACCAACCCTTGGCCCTTTCTCACGCCTGTGTCTGCAGGGTTAATCGCCTGTTACATCATCATTCAGCCTTTTCTGGGTGTGTTTCTCCTGCAACATGAGGAGAATGGATTATAGCTCCAACTCATAAACTACATCTAGAGCATAATAGTGCTCTTGAATATTGGCTGGATGAATTAACCAGTTCCACTATGCTCTGCCCTTCGTGGAGCAGAGGCTTTTGTTGTGTTTGGTTCTGGAAGAATAGAGCCTAACACAAGGAGCTGCTTCTCAAAGATCTGCCAAGTAAATAGATCACGAGAAGGGTATCTAGGTCTATTGGAAAGAAAAGAATACAAAATAATCCTATCAGGATCTTTTTGGTACTCGTGCAAGAACTGATGCTCAGAATACCTGTGAATGGCAGAATTATGAGAAATAATAACTGAGCCAAGAATCAGAAGATGAGACTTTTAACTCAGCTTAAGGACTACTTCAAGTTACTTAACATTCCTGAGTGAGTTTCACCTATAAACTATAACTACAAACAGCTCTCTTCCTGGCTTTGCACAACTGTTCGATCTCACAGTGTAAGATACAGGGCAGTTTTATTTGAGAACATGTCAAAATGAATTTTATCAGCCTTGCTTCATGTAACTTGACCCAATCACTTGTCCTCTTTATAGTTCAAAACAACTAGAATTCAGAGGGAATTATTATGCTGCTGTTTTACTGTAAAGAATGTACCAAAAGCAGAGATAGAAACATCTTTCACTGGGTGTGTTACAGAAACTGGATTCTAATCCATAGCTCTTAAGGTGTCATACTAATATATTTTTAAGCACCATGCTGTGGTTTTACACACACACACACAAAAAAAAAAGAAAGAAAGAAAGAAAGAAAAAAAAACCTGGACTCATCATTTCTTCAACATTTTTTTTTATTTTGACACAAATGCAAAATGTTTTGTATCATCGATGTGTATTAAATGATGCAGTGAGAAAGCACAGTAGCTAACTGCAGGCAAAATGAGTCTAACTTCTAAAGGAAAATGCATGTTTGAAAGAAGGATCACTATCAAGTTTTATATTTTCTTCAGTCTCCCTTAGCCATATCATTGAATTCTCTATCATGCTTTTCAGTATTTTAAGATGATATTTCAATGCCAAGTTTACTCTGTATCAATTTCACTTTCAGGAATGCTTTACTGCCAGGATCAATAGCTCTTTGAATTTAAACTTGGAGTTTGCTGTGCCTTGGTAGAACCTGCCACCAGACTAGCTAAGCTTGGTTTTGACAGATGCACTTCTTACTTTCTTAGTCATTAATAACACTTTGGAAATATCTTCACACTTGTCACAAACACTGAAACAAAGTTATGAAAAAAGGTCAAAATGATATGGCCAAGACTATGTGCAGTGGACATATGCAAGTACATGTCTGTATAAAGGAAGGAACTATTTTCATCCTTCTCATTCACTATGAGAGAATTTGAATTTGAAAGAAGTCAAATAGGTAAAATACTTTGATCATAAAAAAAAAAACAACTTTGGTCAACCAAAGATTCAGAAACTGTGAATGCTGCACATGATAGCCTCCTCATTAGAAATGAGTTTGGGCAGACTGGGTGGGGTTTGGATAAAGAAGATGATTTGCTAAGTTCTCTCTCTCTGTCTCTCTCTGTTTTTCTGTCTCTTTCTCTTTCTCTCTCTCTATCTCTGTCTCTTTCTTTCTCTTTCTCTCTCTCCCTTCTTCCCTCCCTCCCTCCAGCCCTCTCTCTCTCTCCCTTTTTCTCCCTCTCTGGAACAAGAATGCAAGTTAGACTCAACAACCACATCATCAATATGGAACCAAATATTTAACATGCACATCTACCATCTGGAGAGTATTTGGCATATGCCAGATATTGTGCCAAGCCATATGCATATGCAATTCATTCATTTGAAACACTTTTCCATGTTACTACTTGTATCTTGGCATTGTCCTAGGTCCAGGGATACAGCACTGAGCAAGACAGACAACATTATCCATCTTTAGGGAGCTTACTTTTCTGTTTGGTACACAGAATAAATAAGTAAAATATATGGCATATTAGATTGTAATAAATGCTAAGAAGAAAAATAAAGCAGACAAGGGAGATATGAAATATTACAGTGTGAAACTCAAATTTTACCGAAGGTACCCAGGGAAGATCTCACTGAGAAATTGAATTTTTAATTGCATTTCAAATGTCAAAACCACATCAAAAGCAATAATGTATAAGGGGAACATTTCACACATAATTCTCTTCACAGATACAGCTTTTCTTTGGACGTGTTTCCTTCCAGCCTTTGTCAATATGCATACAGGTGTTCCATTCCAGACTCAGCAGCATGCTGTCTCTGCTAGAGCTATATAATGGAAAATAACTGGTGGTGGGGGGGAAGGGGGTGCGCAGTAATGGAAAGTAAAGTAGCCAGCCATGCTCACAGCTAAGGGAAGAGTATTTCATACACAGAGAGCAAGGCTTGGTCATTCTAGGGTGGAGAGAGGTCAATGAGACTAAAACAACCAAGCAACATAAAAATAATACATTGTGCTGAGGATGATGAACAGCCAATGAGTGTTTTAACCCCTCTTGGTATGTTCAATCCTTTAAACTTCACATTTCAGGAAAAAAAAAAAAAACAGGCAAAGACAGAAATTTTGAAAATACTCATATATTGGCAAATGTTGAATGTTAAACTCTTATCTTTCTGATTCCACATTCCAGGACACTGTCGTGTATGTATTAAAGGAAGATGTTAGAATACAATGTAACTAATGTGGTCAGTGAAGTCAAGCCAAGTGTTGAGTGTTTGTTGCACTGGAAGGCTGATCAACACTTTCTGAAGGGTTGCTGTGACTTCCACAAAAAGAACAATGGACATAGGAAAAGGAATATATCTCCTTTGGTTTTTAAAACCATTAGAAGCCAAATCAGGGAGAGCAAGTATAATTGGGAGTTTTCTCCAATCCTGCCTATCCCCCGATCCCCGCTGTCCCACAGCTGCTTACAAAATAATCACTCAGAAGCTTAATATTATTTACAAACTGTATGGTCCATGGCAGGCCTCTTGCTAGCCAGCTCTTATATCTTAAATTAACCCATCTCTATTAATCTATGTTTTGCCACATGTTCCATGGCTTTACCTGTATCCCATTCCATATTGCTCTTTGGCAGCTGGCTTGTGTCTCCCCAGACTCTGCCTTTCTCTTTTCTGTCTCTCTCCTTTCCCACCTGCCTCTAAGCTGCCTTGCCATAGGCCAAAGCAGTTTATTTATTAACCAATGGGAACAACATAAATTCACAACATACAGAAAGACATCCCCCAGCACTTCCCCTTTTCTATCTAATCAGAAAAGGTTTGACTTTAACATAGTAAAATTACATATAACAAACCATTATCAAGCAAGAATTGCAGTTACAATATCTAATCTATTTGTATTTGGCAAAATTAAAGAAAGTATTTTATCATCTATCTTATATTTGTGAGTCTAAAATTTCATATCTAATTTATCTTTTATCATAACCAAGGAAAATTATAATTATAACTATCTAGTCTTCAACTACATCAAAGACCTCAGAAGGATATAATGTTATCTAAGTAAATAAGAAGTGCATTGTAAGCAACTTCCAAAAATCTAGAATGACAGAGACAGCTGGCTGCCTGAACAGTCACCCAAAGTTCCTCTGCAAAGTTGGGGCATCTATTTTTAGCCTATAGGCCTAGTTTCTCAGCAGTTTTTCCTGTGTCCAGTAGAGCATCTGGCAGTTTCTTCTGTGAAACAGGAACCTGAAGGACCATCTCGTCTTGCAAAGTTCAATGGTCATCTTCCTATGGATCCTGCATGTCTAGTTTATACAACATACAGTCAATCAGTCAATGCAAGGGCACAGGTTACCCAGTGGCTAACTTTTCCCACAAAGAAAGCAAACTCCATAATAAGTTTCTTCAATGCTCATCACTTTCCTTGAAGTAATTGGTGCTGCCAGGAGCAGACATGTCTCATTGTCCAGAAAAGTCTAAGTTTTTAAAACATTTTAAATGCCATATTCTGTAGGTATTTGAAGTGTTTGAAGATTACCTACCTAATTGAAATATATCTATATATAACTAGAAAACTTAACTAACATGACTACAAGTTTGATTATCATGGATGACTAATTATTAATCTGTATTTCTTAATTATACATTACAATTTCAAATGAGCTGCACAAACATAATACCTTAAACAAGAATAGAAATATACATACAGTATAAAAATTAACTTTAAACTTATAATAAACTAAATAATAAAATCTATTGCAATATAAAATATTTTAAACTAGCTATTGCTCTTTAAAAGTAGATTCAATAATCTACCATTTCATCCTATCTTATTTATATCAAACAAGATGATTCAGTGAATAAAAGGCTTATTGTAAAATCCTAATGACCCAGGTTTGACTCTCAGAATCCAGAGTAGAAAAAAAAAAACTGACTCACAAAGTTGTCTTTTGACCTCCACACATGCTCCATGGCACACAGGCACACACACACATATACATGATGTCGATGATGATGATGATGATGATGATGATGATGATGACAATGATAATGAGATTTTGAAAAGTTGTAAAATTATAATGTCCTGGATTCAGTTCCTAAAACTGAAAATAAAATAAAATAAAATCATCGCATTCAAATTGATTTAGCATACTAAAGTTTGTTGACTAAGTTTTTGCAAAGCCTTGCATAAGGGGAGGAACAACCAGCTCCAAGTTAAAGGATGGAAACGTCAAAATCTTGAGGCGTGATTTTTGATCTGCCTGCCTTTTAGAAATCCTGCAGTTCTTCCACATATTGTTTAAACTGACATCACAATGCATTATTTTTCACCTGTGAACGTATTCCTCCATATTGCTTTCAGCGGTTGACAATACCATCAACTGAGTTGACAAAACCAAAATCTCAAAGTCAATTAGAGGTTAGTTCTTTTGGCCTCCAACACAATTGGTACCAAACTCTGATGTTTATCCATTTTCTTAAGTATCTCTTGAACCTATCATCTTTCTGTATCCCCTTCCCACTCTTTGTCCTTCAGCAATTCAGCATTGATTAAGAATATATTAACTCCGGTACTAGTGTGGCAGTGCTGTCAGGAACACAAGAAAACAATATAAATACATATATATGCACGTATTATGTACAGATATTGTTTGCAGTCTCTGTCACCTATTGATAGTTCTATAATGCTTACCCAACAAATAAGAAGAGATACTGTACTCATTTGGGGCATGGACATCACACAATGTTGGAAGTAGAAAACTGAATGGCTGCCTTCAAATGTCTACCCTGTGATAGGGAGAAAAAAACTCAGCTTGTCAACAGGTTATTGCAAAAGTCAAATACTCAGATATGTGTGGACCCTGGAGCATTTACCAATTTGTGACAGAAGGAACTTAATCAGGTTGCCCCTCTGGGTAAAATTCTCTAGTGGTATTATATTGGCTGCAGGATAAAGCATACATAACTTAGCAGTGCATTTAACAGAACTCTTTTTGATCAAGTCACTATGTGCCCCACCTCTGGCTATTGCTTATGTGTGCAATCTATTACCAACTGCAACAAAAGGAGCCAACAGCCATTGGCTTTTCTCCAGCTCCAGGCATGTGCTTTCTACCCTGATGATTTATACTCTGCTCCCAACTTGCAGGACTCTCCCTGTCCTTCTTTCAGTGGTCAGCTAACATTCATTCCCAATCTTACTTCAAATCACACACTCATGATGACATGTTTCTGATTCGCTGAGAACTCCCTGGGATGGGGTAAAGATGGGGTTGTCATTTATTTTCTGTCATGCCTAAAGTTGAACATTGGAGAGAAGGTGTGTGTTTTCTCTCTGCATATTCTACAACAAACGCCACACCTAGCACCTGGAAGGTACAAGCCAAAGCCAGCAAGAATAATAATAAAAACCCTACAGCTATCAATAGCATATCCAGTGCAATTTTCATGAAGGAAAAAGGTAATGCACTTGATTGTGTTTTCTCATTTCATACTATGTATGTATGGGTTTACATACTCCACACCATTAAAGACTAAACTGAGTAACAAAAAAATTATGGAGTTCTGGGCTTTCATTACTTGTGAGTGGGGTGGGTGTGAGAATGAAACACATGTACCATGGATACAGAGCACTGAGCATAGCTGAGTTATGGAGACTTGAAAAAGAGTGTGTATGTATTCTATTGTCTACCCTGTTTGCCTCCATTGTGCAGATGAAGAAATTGAAAGAATGAAGTGGCTTTTCTAAGGTTATTCACACAATAGAAAGCCAGGATTCAAAGTTAAGATAGATCTGACACCATAGCTTGTGCTGAATGAAGAATGAATGAACAGAATCACGCTACGTCCCAAGTTCATTGTTTGATACATGAAAGAGCTTGACAGTATTAGCTTTAATTTCTCTGCAACTACAACTGTACTCACATAGTTTATTTGCAGTTTATTTTGTGTTAATTATTTTTTTAAATAACACCCACTTTTTTGCATTAAAGTGATTTAGCGACAAAACAAGTCCCTTCATGTCCAAATTGATTATACCAAGTGCTACTGGAAAGGCAATGTTTCAAGAAAAAAAAAAGGGAAAAGGAAGAGAAGAGGTTTTCATGCCATCATTCATTGGGGTTCTGCAAAGGGTGGAGAGGAGGCTGGAGTCATCGCTCCAGTTAGTGGATCCTATCTCAGTCACATTTCTTTGACTTGGCACTATAAACCACCATTGGCAACCAATCTGGCTGGATAGCATTCTGCCAGCCGTGCAGACAGCCAGAAGGTCCAAGCCTGCCAATCCATCCTTCACCCAGCAGCGGTACTCATCACCACTGTTGTTTTAATCACATCAATCGTTTCCCCAATTCTGCTTTGTATCAAATCCAAGTTCCTAATTACAGGTTTAAAATCTCTCTTCCAATTATTCCTCCCTCCATATAAATAGAAGCATGTCTTCTCACTGCCTGTTTTTGATACAACTCTAATGAACGCGCTGGTTCCAACGACTTCATATTACCTCCTTGCCTTACCCCCTGGCTTCTTAAAGGCATGGCTTTCTGCTTTCAAAGCCTTTCCAAAGTTGCTTTCTTTGGTTAGCTCTTCCAAAGCAACACCGTTGAGCCTTTGTATTTCCAGTGTGTGTGTGTGTGTGTGTGTGTGTGTGTGTGTGTGTGTGTGTGTGTGTGTTTTCCCCTGTATCTACTGAGAAGTAACTAAATGAGACCCACTTGCTCACATCATGTGGTGGAAACTAGGTCACTCTAGGCTTCAGTGTCAAAGAGCATTTCAGCCCTACTATGACCTGTCTGTAAAATGGAGACATTGACACGGACATGATTAGAATCAGACACATTTTAACTCACTTGTTATTTTCACATGTATTGAGTTTATATTTGTGTGTAGATATTGTCCTAGGAATAGATTGATGATGATCATGATGATCATGATGATGATGATGATAGTTCACAATGACAATCTTTTCATGTTTAAGTGATAGAAGCATTTTGTATATTTTTTCCATTTCACTATACATGCTTGTCTTCGTATTAATCATAGCTTTTAACAGTATAGTGACTTTTTTCTAACAGTTATAGATGATTAATTAGCTGAAAATTTTACTCCTGCTCTTAATATTTGCCAATCAAAAGAAATTGTGACACCCTTCTTTACCTCTGCACATCTTCCCACCCACACTAAGCAATCTGAATGCCTTGACTTAGGAAATATCAGACAACTATTCTAATGCTTTGACAAGCTTAATGTAAGAAAATTCTGCCACAGTCTAAGATTTTACAAGAATAGATGGTCACAGGTGAGTATCACTTCAGCTACTGATAACGATGAAAATAAAATTTTATCACAGAAAAAAGAGGGGGTAGAATTCTTAGACAGAACCCATTTCTATCTGTAACATGCATGCATGCGTTGTGCACTGTTCACAGGCTGTCATTGTGATTAGAACAGAATGAAATCCCCACATAAAAGCATTAAATACTCACCTGTCTTTATACACAGAGCAAAAACTGAGTCTCTTCCCCACAACAGACTCCTAAAATTAAAATACTATGTAAAATATTTATGTAAATTTCTTGACCACACTGAGTGATTTGATTCACATTAGTGATGCTTCACTTTGTGCAAAACTGAGTTAATTGCTTGGCATTTTCTTAATGCCGTTACACAGAAGGGACAGAGAAGAATAAAATAAGGACTGTTCTTATCAGAATGATCTAAAAGTGATTGCTTAATTGCTTCTATACTGACAGAATTTATTAATGGATCAAGAAGTTCACTGAGGCATGAACTATTGACTAAATTTTGAATTGAAAGTCAAAAGAAATGTTGCATCAAGACCTTTGTATGGATCAGTATAAGGTGTTAGAGTTCCCCAATATTTTTGGATAACTACTTGATGTAACACGAATTGCTAAATGGTCTTAACAAAAAAAAAATCCCAGGAGCCAGATATTGGGGTGAAAGTTGAAAGATCAGAAGTATAGAACAAGCCAGTTACAAGTTCTTAATGCTAGGAAATCCTCAGCCCAGGAGAGAGCTACTTCTTGTATACTCATGCCTTGTATACCTTTCTGTGCCCTGCCATCTTACTTCCTCTCTCTACCCAGCTACATCACTTCCTCTTCCTACCCAGCTACATCACTTCCCATCTGTCTGTATAGACCTCCCTACCTCTATGGTTAACTAGTGCTAGAATTAAAGATGTGTGCCATCATACCTGGCTCTGTTCCAGTGTGGCCTTGAACTCACAGAGATCCAGATGGATCTCTCTGCCTCCCAAATGCTAGAATTAAAGGCATGTGCTACCACTGTCTGACCCCTATGTTTAATATAGTAGCTGGCTTTTTCCTTTGATCTCCAGGCAAGCTTTATTTGTTAGAGCACAAATAAAATATCACCACAACTTGATGCAGACAATATTGGTATAGGACAGAAAGAGACAGATCAGTTGACTTTTCTAACTTTGTTCTGGCAGTTGATTAAACAAAGGAGCTCCTTCTATTTGCAATTTTCAAGCTAGTTTTTGTAGCAGGGTTATCTTATATTGCTGTGAGTTGTTGTGCATATGAGTGAGAACAGTGTATATGAGAGAGAGCTGGGGTGGGTGGGACACAGATAGACACTTGGTGACCAGGCCAAACAAGATCAAGTCTGATTACTGTTAAAAAGCCTGGAGTTCTCATTCATTTTAGAGACAATTTTTGATGCTTTGTATCATGTACTATGTTACCATATTCTTAGAAAGGAATTCAGATCTACAGCTGTACTTAGAATTAGAGAGGCATCAAGAAATGGGGGCCTGATTTCTGCTGGTTGGGGTGGTAATTATTGGCTGGCTCCTTTATTCATTGAGAATTGATAAAGAGAATGCACAATGAGCTTCAAGAACAGTATTCTTTAAAAAAATGTCATCAGAAAGTAAAACTGAAGAACAGGATAAAGTTTAAAATGTGTCACTTTTCAGGACCAGGTAATTTCTGAACACAGTTAAAAAGGATTGTAATTTTAAACACCAATTCTACCTTTATGTTAGGGAGAAATACTTGCAAATCAATATAGAACCTGGTTTTTATAGAGCACTTGGATAAATAAGAATATTCTGTGCCTTTTGCCATCTAATTGGAAAGATGAAAATATATAAAATAGTTTACTAATATAGTATTTCACTAGTAAAATATTTTAAAGTCTAATTCAGACAAGAGATATCATATTGTGTGTTCTCAAAGGAAAGACAAATACTGAATTTAGACTGGGTACAATGACTCTAAACTGAGAGGTATGATAATTTTCTTGGATTGTATTATTATTTCAGAAACTCCTAGTAGCATTTCTAAATAACCATAGGAGTTCTAACTGGAGATCCCTTCCTTCACACAATGGTGATGTTAAAGGAGGGAAAGCCTGTCACAGAATTAAATTTGGGGACAGCCAGCAATTACTTAAAGTGGCTATAATCATGGAAGACCAATGGTGCGGTAACACTCAGTGGATTAGGGTGTATTGAAAACTGTGTTTAAGCCCATTAATAAGTATCCTTATTAATTCTGATGATATAATATTGAGAAAAATTCATGGGCACAGAAAATCATGTCAGGAGGACTTCATGAGCAAAGAGCCCAACTGTACTGAACAGGAAGGAAGCATTTCGGTTGTCAAGTTCCCTCTGGGATGCTTGAAGGACTCTCCTACTCTTCTCTGCCTGCTTCTCTAGAGACCATAGGGTAGTCTCAGGACAATATAGCCCAAAAGAGCTTCTCTTCTGATTCTACATCCCACCATTGGGAAGCCTGAACATGCCCCAATTTACTATGAAAATGCTGAAATGTTCCTTCATTTGCGGTCATCAGAGAGGAACCAACAAATCCAGTGTCTGGATCTCTGTAAGGATCCCTGTTGTGTATCCAAGGTTCTTTATATTTATCTTCCCTTTTTCCAATGACCTCATTCTCTGATGATGGATTTCTGTCAATCAATTAATTAGAAATCTTAACTTTCAGGAAACTAGAAAGGAGTGAGCATGGCAAACACATCAATGATAATCTCTATCAACCATAATAAATTGATTTAACAAAATACTTTTTGACTATAATGGTAGGTTGCTAAACAAAACAAAAACAACAGAAAAAAAAAACCTTTCAGTACTTTGAAGGTTTGAGAAGTTAAATTTCTCAATTCTCATAGCTGAAAAGAGATAGAATTAAGAGATGTGACCTCAGAACTCAGCTTTTAGTCAATCAGCTAAATTGTATCTTTGTATGAATTCAACCTAACACAACACAACAGCAACCACTTTGATTCATTACTGCCATAAGTGCCCTAGTAAGCTTTTTCCTGTGGCGTTTTCTAATAATCTATACAAATATTAGCATGTTACATGGAGGGTTATATCTAAATCTAGTGCCAGAAAAGCAACTAACTCTGTTGTTGGATTTGGGGGAGGAGGGGGTTGGTGGTTTTGTTTACTTTTTAAGGACAAAATGTATGACAGAGGCAGTGGATTTATAGTCTGCAAATATATAACATTCATCTATCTAAAATGAAAGAGTCAATGTGTAGCCTTCGATGTCGTCCAATTTAGAATCAAAGTAGCTTGTCCTATTGAACCAGAGATTCTTGCTCAATACCTATAAAACTCCCATATAATTAGCATAAGTTCGTATGCCTTTGGTGATAAAGTAAATGAGAAGATGGACTAAAGGAATGTTAATGAGCTGTTTTAATCATGCCCTCAAAATAAATAGAATGAAGAACCACTCTTAAACTTTCATCTGATGGTTTTCCTGCCGCCGAATGCTTCAGCACACACTGGATACACACATCTCTGACCCTGGCATTATCACTCATCTCAAAACCAACAGCTCTTTCTCTTTGTTTCTAAGAATGAACATCTATGCAGAGGTTGATATTCATGAATCAAATACTGTATTTGTCAGTCAGCTTTCCCCAGAGTTCTGTTAGCCTGATGGTAAGAGAAAGCACAATAAGCCAGGGAAGAAGGGTTAAGTGATTCGTTACAACTAGGGGAAAAGAACACAAAGAAATCAGACATTTCAGTCCTTTGAACTCACCCTTGAGATTCATGAAAAGCATGAAACATGTGTTGAGTACCCCATTCTGTTTCGTTGCAGTAGATTACAAGGGGTGGTCTTTAAATGGAAGGTGTTTGCCAGCTCCGACTCCCCCCACCCATCTTTGCACTGGTATGTTGGCATGCACACTGTCCACCAGCATCTATGTAGGGAGGAATATGAGGCCTCCACAAGTGGCCATCATCACAGTCCTTTATACTCAAATCTACCCCAGCAATGCTATCCATGGCACATAGGCATCAAGACACAGAAGCAAGTAATTAATCCCAAGAAAGAGATGAGTGAGGTGAGTCAAAAGAGACCAGGGCCCTTGTATTTTTATCTCTGAATTTTAAAAAATCCATTTATATCAATTGTGATCTCTTGGGACACCAGCGTACTTCTTACTTAGATACAAGTTACATTCAACCTATATTACTTAGCAATTAATGTTTGATTTTGAAGTCAATTTCCAGCATTCATTTGACTTTTATGTCATCTAGAAGGAAAACAGAATTTTTAGTGAACATTTTGCGGATCAGTTTGAAACCCTAAGAATAGAACACTCTAAATCTATAGGAAAAGTGTTTCATAAAAGAAAGAGATTAACACCAAATAGGTCTTGAGGGAGTCATACATTGATCTCCCACTGACATTTCCTCCAAATTACCTGAGACTGCTAGATTAACAATGGTTCTAATGGGGAGGATAAAGACCAAATGGTTGAGAAGTAGCAATTTAAAGGTTTAATTCAGGTTCTTCTGTGTATACCAGTCATAAATTTAGATAATTAGCAATATTCAAACTGAAGATAACTTTGAGTGCTCTTAATGATTTGGGTGGCTCAGCCCCAACCAGTGTGTCATATGTCTCAGTATAGGGTGGGACAGTGGACCATTCCACTGGACAGGGTTATTGAATAGTGAGGGGGCACTCTGTACATATTCATTGATGAACAGATGAGAATTTAGACAATGGTTTTCTCAGACTACTTCCTGGGAAATGCATTTCCTGAGACAAAGTATTCATTCACTAAGATTCTAAAACTGGAAAATAAGTACAGTGTTTAATCAAGGGCTAAATTCTCTCTCTCTCCCCATTCTATATCCCTCTCTAGCTCTAGTCTGAAAGAAAACCATTGAAATCTGTAGGGGCTTTTTTTTATTAGTTTCACTGTAGGGATTTTTTTTTTCTAATTGTTCTGTTGTTTCCTTGATATTCAGAATAATACTGATCTCGGAGTTTTTGAATTGTATCTGTTCTAATTTGTTTGCAATTAGGGGGAAGTAGATTTTGAAAAGAAACACAAATCTGATAAATGTTATACATGAAAATATAGCAAGCATTTTATCCATTTAGACACCTAGAGGATTATACTCTGATTTCTTTATGATACCTGATAATGCTAATGACCTTCTTGTGAGTCTTAGGTATCTGCACATGACCTTCCTCTGGTGACTGAGAAGACTTTCATATTTTATTTTTATTTTTATTTCTACTTGGAAGGAAAATGTACACTGATTGCCTTGGTGGCAAGTCTGGAGCCTCAGAGGCCATTATTAAAAACTCCTTGCTTGTTAGCCATGACTTTCATAGCTGAAACAACCATTAGTCAATGTGCTGCTGAATAACTTAATGAAGTAGAACCAGTGCAAGTTTATACACTTTAGAATTCTTTACTTGCAAAAGGTCAGATGTGAAGCCATTATTTTTATTTGACTCACCAGCCTTTTTCTTTTGTATTAAGTATTCTCACACTATTTTATTGAACCTTAGGGATTTATGAAGTAATTGAAATAATTACTGAATGTTAGACAACTGGAAACATTTCTAGAATATGCAAGCTTATATCTTGACCTTCCTATATAGTTTAAACTAGTTAAGCAGTCAAGCTGCTTCTCAAATACACTGAGTATAATGTCCATGTGACATAGACATCATACAACAAGGCTCTACTAAGCAACTTAGGTATTAAAAACAGACAAGCCATGAGCCCATGAGTCCAGCACCATGTTAGAGTCAGAAAGAGATGTGACCAAGTATAAACTTGGGCCTGCACCTTGAAGACCTTGGTAATTATTAGAATGAAAAACAAACAATGTATTATTGATCACTCTTTTGAACTAAGGATAACACTTTCGAACTAAGAATAACAGTAGGCACTTGTCAACTGCTGGTGTGATAAATAATATGTTAACAGTTACAGATATGACAAGGTTACTTCTTATATTTTGGATTAAATGTTAACCTTTAACATTTTAAAATACCCTGATAAATACAAATTTACATCCAATAGATTAAAGTGAAAGGTAAATCGTCCCATGTCACTGAGAGAAAAGATCCTAGAAAGAGTGATACTTTGCCTGTTTCTCTAAAGCTGAATAAGACATCAATGGTCAGAAAATATTTCACATGTACCAACTAACAACTGGAGGAGGAGAAAAGAAAGAGGCCGACAGGATGCCTCAGTGGTTGGAAGCACCGGCCATGAAAGGATAATGACCTAAATGCAATCCCCAGAGCCTATGATGGAAGAGAGAATGGGTTTCTGAAATGCTGTTTCTGGTGTCCATCTAGCATCCATCCATGGCATGCCTGCAGTCACACACACACACAACACACACACACACACACACACACACACATTAATAATAATAATAATAGATAACTAAATAAATAAAATTAAAGCAAGGGAGGCCTACAAAAGATTAATTCCTTGACTGAACGGGTAAGTCATAGAGTATTTACAAAGAGTGCTTAAGGGTGTGATTACAGACATTAAGTATTGGTTTGGAGTCCTTTATATTCTTTTCCTCTCAGGAGACAAGCCATTGGTCAGATTGTCACCATCAGAACCCAGAATGGGAGGGAAAAAGGAACAGTTTCCGTCTACCAGAAGTCTTTTCTTTCAACTTATTCCCAGTAGTGGGCTTTTCCTCCAGGCTAGCACCATCTCCCTGATGAAAGAGGAAATGAGAATGTACAGGAAGGAAACAGATAAAAGATTTTGTGCTAGAGGGTTTGGGGAAATGCGTAAGGATTAGCCAGACTTTTAAAAATGGAATCCAGTAAAGGGGCCTGGAAGTAATATGGTTGTCATCACAGAGCCTTGAAATTATTCAGTACATAGGAATGGGGATGAAATCGGGAAGCTGAACCTCATGGCAGGTGTAGAAGGTGTGCATTTGACTGGCTGCCATCTAAGGGACTGCCATGAGCCAGGCGGCGGCGGCGCACGCCTTTAATCCCTGCACTCGGGAGGCAGAGCCAGGTGGATCTCTGTGAGTTCGAGGCCAGCCTGGTCTAGAGAGTGAGATCCAGGAAAGGTGCAAAGCTACACAGAGAAACCCTGTCTCGAAAAACCAAATAAATAAATAAATAATAAAAATAAATAAAGAAAGTTGCCATACCTAAAATAAAGTCACTTTTGAAATAGTAAAACCGCTTAAATGTCCTCTCTCTCTCTCTCTCTCTCTCTCTCTCTCTCTCTCTCTCTCTCTCTCTCTCTCTCTCTCTCTCTCTCTCTCTCTCTTGCTCGCTTGCTGTCTTTCTCCCTAAACAACAAATACTCTCAAATACTCTTTGTAGCTCCTTGTTTAATATTCATTGTATATTTGTTCCTAGCTGTAACAACCAAATGTCTTCATGCTGACCACCTGTTCTTCATTTTGTGCTAAGAGTTCCCTGAAGCTCAGCACTGTGTTTCATTCATTTAAAGTAGACTCTGCCTCCTAGGATACTGATATGATTTACAGAAGAAGCTTCAGAAGATGATTAGAAGTAAATGAGTAGATGATGGTCATAAGACTCATGAACTTTAGACCAACAGCTGTGAACCCTCAATGAGACTGGACTAGGCCCTCTGCATAAGTGAGATGTTGTGTGGCCTCATCTGCTTCGGGGGCCCCTGGCAGTAGAATCAGGATCCATTCCTCGTGCATGAACTGGCTTATTGGAACCCACTACCAATGGTGGGACACTTTGCACAGCCTTGATGCAGGGGCGGAGGTTGGACCTGCCTCACCAGAATGTAACAGGCTCTGCTGACTCCCCATGGGAGGGGGCAGGAGGAGGGGAGAGAGGGGTATCTGTGGTTGGTATATAAAATAAATTTTAAAATTCTTAATTTAAAAAAAAACTTTAAAAAAAGAAACAGGAAAGTATGCCACTAATGAAAGAGTGTGGTTTTTTTGGAATTAAAATATCATTCCATATTTTCAATATTTTATTGAACTGACAAGGAGTGCTTATCTGTAGTCTCCGACATTAAAGTGTAATTCCAACCACTCTAGTCAATTTGTGCAGAACTTGAAAGAGAAAGAGATTCATCTTTCAATTTGACTTCCATTAACCAGGTAAATTCTAGTTGAGTTTGGGCTTCCTAATCTACTAAAGGAGGAAAGCAGTAAGAGTGTAGCCAGTTTCTTTCAAGTTTCATTTACTTACATCATTCTCCTCCACTCCTTCCCATATGTCTTCTACCCGACTCCCTCTCAAAGTCATGACCTTTATTCTACATGTATATGTACATATATATGTATATATGTATGTGTATGTATGTGTGTGTGTGTGTGTGTGTGTGTGTGTGTGTGTGTGTGTGAATAGGTGTATAGATGCAGCCATCTAAGTTCACTTAGTGTTACTTGTGTGTATATGTTTTTAGGAATGACCACTCGGTATTAGATAACCAATTAGACGGGGCTCATCCCTGGGAAAGACTGGTTCTCCCTCTCTCAGTAGCTATTAATTACAGCTCTTCATCTAGAGGTGGCACCCCATGAAATTTCCTCCGCCCACATAGAGCTGTCAAGTGGTGCTGGAATCATTTATGTCTTCTCTGGGCAGCCATGTTGTTGAGATTCCGTAAGTCTAGATTTGTTGTCATAGCTAGAACACAGAATCTCACAGCAGGCGTCCTGGTCCTCTGGCTCTGGCAATCTTTCTTCTCCCTCTTCAGTGGTATTGCCTGAGTGTGAGGTGTGGGAGTTCTGTTGTAGCTGTATCAATAGGGGCTGGGCAACATCCATAACCAGCTATTCCTTGCATTTCAACCAGTTGTAGCTTTCTGAAACGACTTCTGTCTGCTGTAAAAATAAACATTGTGGCTGAACGGTGAGAGCTATACTTCTCTGTAGGTATAAGGGTAAATATTTAGACTGGAGCTAAAAATTATACTAATTTAGGAAAGTGTCAATAGTGGGTTCCCCCTTAAGATCTCTGTTGACTAGGCTTAGAGTACCAGGCATGATTTCCCTCCTGTTAAAAAGGACTTAAGTCCAGTTAGATAGCTGCTTGTTACTGCTAAGATGTAAGAACCACTATTGCACCTTTAGCACTTCTATTTATTCTTTCTTCATACATTCTATTATAGTCATACATAGCGGACAAAGACACATGCAGTGGGTAATAGCCACTAGTATTGCTTTAAGTACATTCTTCAGCTTTAATGCGCTTCCTGCCCTGTGGATCTGCTGTCAAGACATGCCTGAGACCCAAGAGTTTGCAGCATTTTCCCGATCACCACAAATCAGCATTAAATTGGGCATTTATCATATTTGAAAAGACACACCATCTGCAGATCTCCACTATTGTGCAAAGTTGTCACTAACAATATGCTACTTTGCAGTCTGCACATTTAACAACACATGGGGAAATCTAAACAGCAGCCAGAAATAAACGAGGGCTTCAACATTATGGTTTTTTTAGATGCAGTCAGTGCTTGACCTGTAGCCAGCAAGCACATCACCTTCCATTTATGAGGATGTAGAACTAGACAAATTCTAACTGAGAAACAACTTTTAACTTCCCCTGTGAGCAGGAAGGAAGCAAGAGGATAAAGGTAATAAGATTCTCTGATCATAGGAAATTGGAATTTGCTATCTTGCTAGACCATGGTTCTTAATGTACATCTGAAGTTGGCTACATTTCCTTTGCAGGGAAATAAAATCATTCTGATTCAAATAACTTGAAATTACTTGGTAAGATTCTTCTAGTAATGGTGCAGGCAGATTTTATTTTATTTCATTTTATTTTTGCTGACAAGAATGCAAGGTAAATAGTCCTTTCTTGTTCAATGATAAACTGATACAAATGTTACATTTAATGATATAGACTTGAATGTTTTGTGTATTTAATACTTCCTTATTTGATTACATTAGAAGGGGGTTGGAGCTATGTTTAAAATACACTAAAGAGTTAGGTTGTTGGTCTGTTCCTTTATGAGGGTTCTTAGGACAGTCGTACTCTGCAAATTCTTAGACCCACTATCACGGGAAGGTGCCGGTAGGCTTCTGCAACTCATTGTTGTAAGGGCTGCATGTAAACTCTTCTACCCACAAAACATTGAGAGGCTAAACGCTGAGAGGCCTTCAGGATGGTTTGCTTGAGGTTTTGTTCATGCCCTATTTGATTTCAAAACTTTTTGCAAAGACCTGAGGCTGCATGAAGAGGTAGTTGTTACCTCTCATCTAAGGAAATTAAGTGGGGGAAACAGTTACACTGTTAGTTTGCTTTTCATTCTGTTTCCTTTGAATGAAATAAGGCTTTAATGAGCTCCTGTTTTGCCTAGGGTGTCTCCAGATGGAAGATGGGACTATTCATTGTACTACTAGCTTAATTTGGTGGGTGTTGGGGGCAACAGCTGAAAAACCATGAATCAACACTCAAAACATCAGATGTTAAGGAAATGAATTAGAGTCTGGCATCAACTCTAAATCCATTCAATTAACAGAAAAATGGGGAAGATAATACTTTCTGAAAAGTGTACTTAGGTGCCAATCCAAACAAATGCCCAGCTCTCTGGTAGTTTTCCATGTGCACTTGGAGCATCTGAATACATTTGTCAGTAGAAAGACACAAACACCTTCCTAGTTCCTGCCACTAGCACTTTTCGCCCAGATATTCCCTCTTTATTCTTACATTTCCCCTTCTTTGAAGAGTTCTAATCAACTCCTGCTGTCTTTTGTTACCTTCCCAATAGATTCTTCTCAATTGCTTCATGTGGCTACATTCCAGCAGTGGCTCTTACCTCAAAGTTGTCTTCTTGCTTTATGCTGCCTGTCTTAGTTAGGATTCCCATTGATGTGAAGAAACACCATGACCACAGCAAACCTTATAAAGGAAAAAATTTAATTGGGGTGGCATGCAGTTTCAGAGGTTTAGTCCATCATCATCATGGTGACATATTGTAATACGAATCTTAAAAGGTCTTATTAAGAAAAACAAACTCAGAGCCAGGTATTGTGGTGAATGCTGAAAGATCAGAGAAGCAGAACAAGCCACAGCTAACCTCACCTTGCCAATATGTCAGCCGATCCTGTTTCCGCAAACTGGAAACCTCTGAGTCCTCATCCGAATGGATCTCAGCTGAACTTCTGATAAAAGCCTAAAAGCTTAAAAAACCTCTAGTTTCTGGTCCTCATGCCTTATATACCTTTCCGCTTTCTGCCATCACTTCCTGGGATTAAAGGTGTGTATCATCATGCCTGGCCGTTTCCTGTGTGGCCTTGAACTCACAGAGATCCAGATGGATCTCTGCCTCCGGAATGCTAGGATTAAAGGTGTGTGCTGCCTCTGCCTAACCTCTATGTTTAATATAGTGGCTGCTCTGTTCTCTGATCCCCAGATAAGTTTATTGGGGTGCACAATATATCAACCACAAGATATGGTAGAATGCAGGCAGACATGGTGCTGCAGAAGGAAGTAAAAGTTCTACATCTTGGTCCCTAAGCAACAGGAAGGAGTCTAAGACATTAGGCATGGCTTAAACATAGGAGATATCAAAGCCCACACTCACAGTGACACACTTCCTCCAACAAGTCCACACCTATGTCAAGGCCACACCTCCTAAGAGTGCCACTCCCAATAAGCTTAAAGGGCCAATTACATTCAAACTACCACACTGCCTCATCCTGCTACTGGCACTAGAGTTCAGGTTCCCATTCAACTCCCTTTTCCTCCCTTTTGAACCTTTTAGTCGTTGTCTCACTTAGAGCTGTTCTAAGGAAGCAACATAAACCATGTAATTTAATGCCATTATTTAAAAGGACAGAAGCTTCATTTAGGGTCACAGTTTTGAGATCCCAGTTTACAACTGGTTGCCTGGTTGTTTTGAGTCTATGGCAAGACAGGAGTGAACTACAAAGCAAAACACCTTAAGTTTTGCTTTGTAGCTCACTTTGTAGTTACTTTGTAGACTAAGGAAGTAAATAGAGGGAAGGAATGACCAGGGTCCTACAATCCCCTTCAAGGACCTGACACTGATGTTCTAATGATCTCTTGCTAGGCCTCACCTCTCTACACCCTATTACCATTAGTGCCAGTCCTGAGAAGCAGATTTTTTACATAGGGCCTTGAGTTGAATTTTAAGGTCCAATCTAAATGAAGTGGAATAGAACATACCTGCAATTCCAAAACTCTTGAGGCTGATACAGGAGGATCATATACTTGAGACCAAACTATATACAAGACCCTGATTCCACCCACACTCCCCACACACATACACATACCGTCAAAGCCCAACTATAGCCAATCTACTTCCTGGTTTACAGAATGCATTTCTTCCTTTGTGCTCACATGGTAGAAAACAAAAGAACTCTCTGGGCTCCTTTGGAAAGAACCCAAATCTCCTCTATGAATACTCTGTTCTCAGGACACAGTGCCTCCAAGAGACATCACCTTCTAGAAGCATCCTAATGAACTAAGATTTCAACATGTGAATTCTAATATTTTGTAAAAGCCAGCATGATGGGCAATGGTTAGTGAATTTTAATCTAACTTTTGGTGGTTTCTATATTTTATCTGATAAAATTTGTTAAGGGATTACACAATATGCTAGTTTTCTTATTGTGAACAATAGCAATATAATCCTCATTTTATCTATTGCCTGTTCTCCAAGATTTTGAGAATTAATAATAAAATACTTTGAAACATTTTCTCATTAATCCTCCAAAAATCCTCTGCAAAAGATTTGTAGAAATGATTAATTAAGAATTAAAATCCCTTTACAAAGAAAGCTCTGTCTCTGCCCTATTCTTTGGGTATCTTCAATGAAATTCTAAAGATATAAAATATAAAGAAGATATAAAATATTTTACTACTGCAGGCTCCTGAGGACAGAAAGAACACTGTTTTTACTTCAAGTGCATAAATAAATATTGATTTTTGCCAAGACATATGAAGATGAAGCTTTTTTAAAAATAAACTTTCAAACTGTTTAACAAATTTTGATTCCAAATGTAGTTGAAAGTATATACTTTAATGTACATTTTATGTTAACATTTTCTTTTTGGAATCTGTTTTATTTATATTCCTCTGCTCTGACATTCTAATTTGCAGGTTATTACATAGACTGTAATGTAATATGTAGAGAGGATTCTGCCATCAGTAATTGCTGTGGGAAGCATTGTTGATGAGCCACAGTAAACTTTTAGCTTTTTATTTCATATACATGGTTAAGGAAAGAATTTTCCTAAACATTCCAGATTTATTTAAAAAAGTAAAATTTACATCCACGAGTGTCTAACTCTGACTCTATGTGAAGTCTGTAGAAGATACTGGATGAAACGGTAGCATGGTCCAATAGCCCGAGGATGATGTTAGTGCAATCCCAGAAGATCACACTTCTGGGGCAATAGAAAGATATGAATAGAAATGTGGAAAGGATACAAAATAGGCAACATAAAATGCACACATTCTGCATAGAATTTTCAAAAGAAAGAAAATGGGAATAGATTGATGAAAACTGCATTGGTAGGGGGTAGATTCTGATACAGTCAAAGCACCTGTAGAGTGAAGATAATTGCAGCTTTCAGAATATGGGACAATGAGACATGAATATATTGCTGTAATTCTTGGAATGTATTCCCTGTAAATACAAAAGGAAAGGCAAGTGAGATTGCTACCTTCTGCTGATTTGCTCAGTGAATGCTAGGTATTTTTGTCATACACAAACATGTTAAAATACTCTCAATTAAGCTGGGTTTAAAAAAATAGACATCAGACTGTGAGGTAGTTATTACAGAGAAAATTGTTTGTGTTTAAAAAACTAAGCCCAAATATCTGTCTAAAGTCCGTCTATTTAGTAGTTAGCAAAAGCTAGGAAATATATCTTCCTTTGCAACTGTATTTGAAGAGGAAGGAAGGAAGGGAGGGAGGGAGGGAGGGAGGGAGGGAGGAAGGGAAGGAAGAAGGAAGGAAGAGGACTCTCACATAGATCCCTAATTGTCATTGATATCCATTGGCTAGAACCATGGCAGTTTATATTAGAGTGTCTGACCAGGACAACCCTGTATTCTCTAAGGGAGTGAGAGATCAGACGGATATTCTAGCTTTTCCAACTGAAACTGCAGACTATCCTCAAGAGGAAAGGTAATATGAACCTTGATTGGACACTTGACAAGCTTATTTACTACTCCCTGGTTCAGAAGTCAGAGTATGAGCTTTGCAGTTAGCCAAGTCACACATCCTTGTAGACATGTACTCCAGTGGTTGAGTTTTCTAAATTGTTTACCAAATTTACTTCATAATTTCTTCCCCAAAGACAGCCTCAATCTGTGAAGAACTCATTATGAGATTTGAGGTATGATGGGATTTAGATAATTGATTTCTTTAAAAAAAATATATATGAAGATGCAATTCCAGTTACCCTGGAGCCTGAGTTGGGAGGATTTTAATTTCAATGCCAGCTTTGGCAACCTCTTGAGAACTTTCTTCAAAATAAAAATAAAATTTGACTGGGAATTCAGCTCAGGTGTAGAGGACTTCTCTGGCAAAATCAAGAACCTGGGTTCATTCCCCAGATTACAGAGGGGGGAGGGCAAGGGCCAGGGGAGGGGTGGAAAGGAAAGAGAAAATAAGGGGCAGAGGCTTGGAGAGAAGCTGCTGAAATACCCATTTCCAAGTGGGAATTTAAAGGAAAACACTGGGACAGCTGCAGCCCAGGAAGATTCCACTGCTCTGAGAATATCAAGCACCAGGGTCCAACCAGCAGGGGTGTTAAACCACAGAAAACAAGAGTATCACATGAGTATCACATGGGACTCAGAAAGAAGTTCATGCCGTGTGCCCATTTCTAGCAAAGCTGAGCTGAGTGTCTTGCCACAGGATGTGTCTCCTTTGACACGTGGAGACTCTTGGTTATTGATCCCAATACATGGCTGATTGGTGTAAGAGGATCACAGCCTCTACTGAGAAACCCGCTGGAGATGATGATATAGAGACGTCCAGCGTTTCCTTGAGGCACTTTCAAAAGCACCGATGACATGTCATCTGGTCCTGAGATACCCAGGGAAGGTAGCTGCAAAAGGAGCTCAGATGAGTTGATGCTGAAATAAAACCAAAGGTGGTCAGCTAGAGCTGAATTCCTTTTCAAAGCAGGAAGAATATGTTGGTAAAACAAAGGGTACCTAAATGTATACTTTTCTTTTAAATTCCTGAACTATTACATGTGAACTCTGACAGGAAAAGAGCAAAATCAATATTGAACCTATTCTTAGTAACAACTAAATCTTTTCTGAAATGCTAACATGGCAGTATTTTTTAATGCCAATGGTGAATTCATGAATCCATTATAGTTTACGATGCATAGGAGGGAGATGACCCGTGGGTGACCAGTCGGCACATTCTGCTTTTGGCAGCTTTACCATATGTCTCATGTTGAGCCTCCAATCACTTCTATCACCCTAGCTCTGAGTCCTTTTGCCTTCTGTGGTCTGTACTCTGATCTTTCCCACTCAATCCATAACATGTCTCAAATATGAATTCTGTTTTTTAATAGAATGAAGTCAAAATTCTTTGTTGTGATAGTGTAGGCTTTTTAAAACAGGAATCCCACACTCCCCACAGACAGCAATTAATAAGATCAATGTTTTCTGATACATATTCTTAGAAACTCTTCCAAGCCTGTTGCTTTTTATTTAAACAAACAACAAGAAAAGGTGCTTCTGACCAATGGGACAGTCACAGTGTCAGAAACCAAGGCTGTTCCACATAGTATGTGACTTAATCCTTACAACTTTACGTAGTTGATTTATAGACAGGGGAGCCAGATAAGGCTCTGAAAAGATGCAGCATGTATCCAAATTTGCATCCCTGGTAAGCATCAGTAGGAACACTTAAACCTTGTGGTGTTTCAGACTTTGTCCTCTGAGCTCTAAAACCAGGAGATACTTTATTCCTTTCATACACAATTATGGGAGAACCTGCCATGTTAAAATCCTCAAGATGACAGGCAAAACTCTGGGTTTTTCACTTAAACTGGCCAGTTTAGTTCACTATGCTTTGTAAAATATTTTTACAAAATACCTTTAATGTCACCTCTAAACTATTTCTCTAAGTAGTTCTTTTAAGTAAACATTCATCCATATGATCCTAAAGGCTATATACAGCTCTAACATTTTATAATTCCTTTTGTTGAGGATTTAGCATTTTAATTCTCTCCTTAATAGCTTTACTTCATTTAAAAGTTTGGTTAAATTTTCTTAAATATACATTTTCAGCCTTCATTCCGTATCATTGGAATGCCCTCCACTTCTACTTAGTATTAATCTGATTGATGATTTCCATACGCTTTACTTTGAGACAAAATTTTGCTATGTTATCCAGGCTGATCTTGAACTTGAGATCTTCCTACCTCAGCCTCCTAAATGCTTGGGTTATAAGCTATGAGCATGCAATACCATGGCTAGTTCCTTCATATTCTTTAAACCTATCTCTAAAGACTTTTTGTGACTGCCTATGAACACAGTAAGTTAATGCAGCACTTTGTTCTGTAGGGATTGTGAGCAGTGCCTATAGCCAAAGTGATGTCATGTGTTAAGAAATGGAGTTGTGAATATGCTAATTCACACAATATAGCCATCTATTATAATCCATGTATCAGAACTTCATACTTCATAAAACAAATCTATGCAATTTGTATTTGCCTTAAAAACTGGCTTTCGGACATGGTTACTAGCTCTCATTTGTTCCTTCATGCAGATCTTGTGTAGACACCAAAAGCTGTATAATTCAAACTTTTGAGTCAGGGTTTTTTATGCTTCACAGCAGCAGACTATACTTTCTCAGGCCACCAACTATGGTGTCACCTGTACATCTCTTGCTAAGCTTCCCTAAAAGCCTTTTCGTGGCAGAGGCCAGAATCCTTTCTGTCCACGATCCACTCACATGGTGAAAATTTAAGTTTAATTACCTCGTCTGGAAATGGAATGGAGATATTACCTGACTCACTAAATTTGCATAAAGAGGAAAAGAGTTAATACAGATGTTTCCAGTGCTATGATAAAATCCCATGACCACATCAACTTATAGAAGAAAGAGTTTCTCAGGGTTTCCAGTTCCAGAGGGTCTGGGTCCATGATGGCTAAGTGAAGTCATGGTAGCAGAAGGAGAAAGCTGTGAGCTCATACCTTGAATTGCAAGCACAAGGCAAACTGGAGGTGGCTAAAATCTTTAAATATTCAAAGTCTACCCTCAGTGACACACTTCCTCTTGCAAGGCTATATACATCCTCACCCTCCCAAACAGCACTGCCAACTGGGACCAAGTGTTCAACTGACCAAAACTAGGGGGGACATTTATCATCCAAACCACCACAACAGATAAAGGAGCTCAGCAGGGTGCCTCATAATTTTGCACACTCTCTAAATTGTTGTCTCAGATGTTGGTGCTGCAAGTTGTTCATCGACTGCCACCAGCATCTTATTAGCTGTGAAACCAAGTCACTAGTACTCAGTCCCTGCCCCCAGGGAGCTTGCAGTTATAGGTTATAAGTCAGAGGTGCACAGATGTGGTCAGTTCCATTCAGGGAAAGTGAGTGAGGGACCATAGGATGCTAACCATACTGTCGAGCTCTGAGCAGGGACTCAGGATAGAACTCTGCAGATAAAGGGAAGAGAATTTGCAAAGTACCTGCATCTATGACGTACCAAGTATACTTAAAGCACCGTGTGCTAGTTCTTAAGACAGAAACCTGTCCAGTGAGGAGTAGGAGGTGTGCTGGGAAACCAGATGGCCCAGATACCAAAAGCATTGCCTCAAAGGCACTTAAGGGTGATGCTATTGAAAGTTCAGCCAATGCATAATTCAAAGAGTAGATGAACAGATTTATATTGCAAGTATAACTTTGACTATGCTGTAGAGATTGAGAAAAAGCAAGGATGGGCTGAGGAAATGGTCAGGTGAAGTGAGATGAGGTTGTGAACTATCAAGTGACAGTGCTAAGTATTGAGATACAGAGAGTGTTAAGGACAGACACCCAGGTCCAGTTTTCCGCTGGAGACTGGTGCTGTGGCCACCCTTCCTCAGAGCAATGTCTTCCTGCAGCAAGTACAAGCCTGTAACTGCCTAAAGTGCTGAGAATACGTGATAGTAGAATGTTTGACCCTAAGTAGGATGTCTGTGTTACCCTCTACAGGGTTCAGTAAAAAAAAAAAAATAATAATCACAGAAGAGGAGGTGGCAAAACTGTCAGAGGATGGAGAGATAGCCAGCGAAAGATGTCTTAAGGACATTAAGTGGTTGAACTCATGAACTCAGTGCGGCGGTGGCTATATGCACAATACCTATACCAGTGGGCATGCCAACATTTCATCATAAATAAAGAAGTCGTCCATGAAGCCTTGTCCATGTGGGACTGTGGGAAATTAACTGTTGTTAGGAAAGAGCGTGTCCTTTTTTTCCCAATAATACAGCCATTGATAAGTTGCCCTTGCTCCAGGAGCGATCTCCCACCCATGCTAATGCAAGGCATTCTAATTCAATTCAGTGGGCCACATACTAATAGAAGACATGGAAGTAAGAGGGAGATTCTTGAGAAGGAGGATTCCAATGGGGGTAGACGGACGTAGGAGAGGTGAGTGGGACGTGAAAATAATTTAAATTCATTATATAAATGTACAAAATGTCAAACAAAAAATCTAAGAAGAAGCAACATGTCTGGTTGGTTGCACAGAAATTTACTATTTTAACAATGTAAATAATGAAATTGCATTTTAGCATAAAATTATTAAATTAAGATATATTCTATTTAGTGTAAAAGAACTTTGCTATTACTCACCTTCTATGTTGGCTACGATTCTGAAAGTAATTATAGTGTTGGAAAGAAAAAGATGAAGGTGGTATAATTTTGCAATTAATATCACAGATTGGAAACCTTTTTATTGCCCTTGAGCCTAATAGTTCAATTCCTCATATTCCTTTTAGAAAAATTGTATAAAATACAATAATACTTACCAGGATGAAAACTATCATATGAATTTCCAGCAAAGAAATAATGCATACATATCAAACATCATCTCAAGGCAGTCTAACATTATGAAGACATCTGGCACATTTGGTAACCCATGATTGTTACTTTACATGGAATCATAAGGTAAGACACAAGATGCTCAGAAACATTTGGGTTTCATATAAACAATGAATAACTTTTAGGTAAGTATGGCCTGATGGAAATTCATATGGATTTTGGTGTTCTATATTATAAAAATAAATTGCAAAGTCTGGCAACTTGAATTTTATAGAATTTTCAAAAGTTCAGTTTATACCATTTAGAATTGTAACACGCCATGTACCAAGAACAGAAAAGTAGCAAAAAAGAATACTATTTTCAGGGGGCTGGAGAGATGTGTCAGTGGCTGAGAATGTTGGGGTTCTTCCAGAGTATCTGAGTTCAGTTCCCAACACCCACGTGGTGGCTCACAATCTATAACTCCAGTTCCATGGGCTCAGATCTGACGCCCTCTTCTGTTCTCTGCAGGCACTGCATGCATGTGGCACCTGTATGTGTGAAAAAAAAATACTGCAAGGGAGCTCAGGACAGTTAACAGAGTTATAATAGTTGTGATGAAGTTTTGATGTGATGTGATGTAGTTGTGATGTAGTTTTATCTCTGAATTTTCAAGATTTCACTGTAATTTTCCCTTTTAAAGATGACTTGTTTTATGGGCAGAAAATAGGTGTTTGTGTATTTGTGTGGCCATGTGTAATTCCGTTTGATGTGTTACATGGGCAGCAGCCTATTTTCATGAGTACATGTGGTGAGATTTGCATAGCTTTCCAAGATATAATCAGACACAAAATTTTCTCAGATAATCTTCTGTGTAATAAAACTGTAACATGAATCTTAACAGATCTTATTAATAAAAACAAACCCGGAACCAGGTATTGGGGTGAACACTGAATGATCAGGGAAACAGAACAAGCCACATCCAACATCACCTTGCCAAATTCTCAGCTGATCGCATTTCCTCAAACTAGAAGCCTCTGTGTCCTCATCAGAATGGATCTCAGGTGAACTGCTGCTAAAAGCCTAAAAACCTAATGGACTCTTGTTCCTGGTCCTCATACCTTATGTACCTTTCAGTTTCCTGCCAGCACTTCCTGAGATTAAAGGCATGTGTCACCATGCCTGGCTGTTTCCAGTGTGGCTTTGAACTCTCAGAGATCCGAATGGATCTCTGCCTCCAGAATAGTAGGATTAAAGGTGTGTGTGCCACCATTTTCTGGCCTCTATGTCTGTCTAGCGACTGTTCTGTTCTCTGACCACAGATAAGTTTATTAAGGTTCACAGTATGTTGGGGGACACAATATCATCACATAAAACCAGGACAATTAGTCCTTATTTTGATTATCCCATTACTAAGAACTTGCCCATCCAGGATATCAGCCCTTCCTGCCATCACCATCCCTGTCCATGCCCCACACCAACTGCCAGTGCCAAGTACACACTTCTCAAAGGAAAAGATCAGCGAATACAGAAGGGAGACCGGATCAGCAACATCAGGTGGAATTCCTCATTAGGCTGAGCCTGGTACATATTTAGGTCCCAGCTGAATAACTTAATGGTTTCCCAAGATTACTTACAAATACTGAGTAGAAACATATGCACCATAAAAAGAAATGTAAAGCAAAAGACATTGGTAGAGAATCTTTAGTGGGCTTGTCAGTCTGAAGAGACCCCAGAAAACAAGAAAATTTAGATAACTATATTCTAAAGCCTCTTAAAGCTTCCAGAGTTAGCCACCAAGCACACCTCATTTATTTTTTCCTCTCAAGATGGTATCTGTATGATCTTACTGCCCACACCCGTGGCTACCTTTCATAAAATACTTTATATAGCCCATTAGGTTTTCCAGTTAATTTTTATTAGAAGGAAAGCAAACAAGCAACTCAATCACTGTTCTATTTAACTTCATACTCAGCAGAACTCTGTGAGGAACTCACGACAGTGTGGCCTGGGTGGGCCTCAACTGGGCTTATGTGTGCCACACTTGCTTTTCTAGAAGCCACAATACTTTCTCTTTCCATCGTTGACTATCCAACTTTCTTTCACATCCTTATGATCGAATGGTGAAGCTATGGACCATTTTTAAGGGGGTACTTTGGGTACACACAACTAGTTCTAAGAGATTGAAAAGTCACCCCTTATGCCAAGAGACAATAAACTAGGCATAATTCATTAAAGCTGAGGCCATATGTTTCATTCTCAGATTCCTTGTTTGTAACTGATGATGTCATAAAATAATAAATGCAAATAAATGTCTGTCCTCCAAGCCCCAGCTACTGCCTAAGGCTTATGAATGGAAAGAATTAGACATCTGGAGAGTCAAACCAAGTGCAGGACTTGAAAGGACATGTATATCCAAGTACGTTTTATACAAATGCTTTTTTCCTCAACTTTATACACTCCTTGAAGTTTGTGATAAGAAATGTCAGAACTGACTTTGATTACTGAGCTCATTTTATTTTCAAAATGCCATAGAGCTTATAGTCATTGCTTTTAATGACACACCATCACCTCTGATGCCTTCGTTTCTTTGTGTGCATTCTGCCCATTGAAAGTGTCTTACTCAATATTTACTTCCAGTTCCAGAAATGCACTATCTTTTCCACACCACCTTTATGGCTCTTTTTGAAATATGATTTCTGTGTTAATTATAAAAATTAATCTTTAGTGTAAACATGGAAAACAAGAGCTAACAGGTAAAATTGGAAGGTAGAACATTTATCTCCTTCTGACTTCTATTCCTAATTTTCAGAGATAACAGCAGGAATACTTTTCTTTTTCAGTTAAATAATTTTCCTTTTCAGTTAAAATGCCAAAAACCATGTTGTCCTGGAACTTACGATAAGCATGGTATGTGCAACCTTGTCAATGCGTATCAATCTACTTCGTTCTTCTAAATTACACACTGTGTACTACTGCATTCAAATACCATGATTCTTATGCTTTGTCTAGCCAATGTCTATCATCACATATCAACACTGTTTCCATTTTTGCAGACAATGATGAAACTTTATACAAATAGATTTGTATGATGGAAATGTGGAGAGTCTCGAATTACAAATCTGTACATAGTGAACCCATTAGGTGAAAGGTATGTGTACATTTGATTTTGATAGTTACTGCCACAAACCATTTTAAAATTAGATCACATCACACAGTATCAAGTCACATATTTCTTCTCCCATTACAAATACTTGATCAGTTATTTTTACATTGCTGTGATAAGGTACCGTGAACAAGACAACTTATGGAAGAAAGAGTTTAAATTGGGCTTACAGGGCCAGAGGGCTAGGACCTATGATGGCAGAGAAAAGGCATGGCGACAGGAGACTGAAGTAGCAGCTGAGAGCTCACATCTTGATCAACAACACGAAGAGAGCACACAGAGAATGACATGAGTCTTCTGAAACCCCAAAACCATGCCCCATAACAAGCCTCCTCCAGCAAGGCCACACCTCCTGTTCCTGCCCAAACAGTTCCACTAACTGGAACCAAATGTTCACACGTACAAGCTTGTGGGAACCCTTCTTATGCAGAATAGCACAGATGCTCCTCTGATACTAACTGAATAATTTTTTTCTCCCACATACCCAGGGATTTATGCAATGATAACCTCGTTTATGCATTTCAAGTGTGCCTTTGTTTGCAAAGTGCTCTGGAAGAAATCCTCTCATCCATGCAGGGCCCCCTGTTACTGCGTTTACCACAATAAGACTGACAAGGCAAGTGCCCATTCCTATTGGAACCCAGCTGAAAAGCACTCACAGTTTTTTTGTTTTTCAAAACAAATCAGATTTAATAAAGGTTTGAGTACTTTTAGGAAAACTAGGATACCAGATGTGTACAGATTCATACAATGTGTTTTTATTTAGAGTGCTGGGGAAAAGAGTCAACACTGAGCAATATTTATAATAAATTACAGTTTATGCACTTTAGGCTGAAAATGAATATGACTTATGAGTGTTGTTATAGAACACTCTATGTAATAGACACATCTAAAGCATCATTTCACTTATCTAAAGTACACGGGGAGTTGGGGGTTTGTCCTTTACTAAAATTGATTGACATGAAGGGGGGGAAGTTCTACAGACAGAAATATGGAAGATAATTGGGGGTAGACTTTGCTTCCTGGCCAGTGTACTTCAGGAATGGTCAAAGTGGCACCAGTGACATTTTGGCTCTCTATAGTTCCTTATTATGGGGAACTTCACATGCGTTGTAGGATATTCGGCCCCTCTGCCTAATAGTTCCCAGCAGCATTCTCAATGTAATGGAACAATAATTTTATAAGAATCTGCAAATACCATCAGATGTTCCCTGTGGGAACAAAGAGTTAGCCCATCTAGACCCATGGAGCCTCAGTTCCACAGCTCCGGATGCTTAGAGCCAATAGCAGTGAGGATCAACAATATATTCTGTGGGATGTCTACACTGAAGATAAAGAAACAAACAAGAAAAAAAAAACATAATATAAAAGCAATATATAAAACAGGTAAAAGTTCAAACTGTGATATTATTAATATCTCCAGAGAGATAAGATTAGATAAAGTATCCATGAGCTAATAACAGGCTTTTATTAAAAAGCAAAAGAATAAGATAGACCTCTTGGTTATTAAATTATGGTGCTTGAAATAAAACTTAATAGAGAGGCTAAAAGGCAAAACTGAGAATTTCTCTAAAGTCAAACAAAGGAGAAATAATGGAAAATTGAGTAAAATCGGTAAATCTATGGGTTTGATTTAAGAGGTCAAAACTCAGAGAAAATAGAGTTGACAAAATTATGAAAATCATAATATATAAGAAATGTCTTACGTGTAATGTTTAAGAAAACTAAATTTGATTTTTATGGCAAAGAATATTAGAAAATAGTGGAAACCTACTCTTAATTTGTTGACATAACAACAAATGGTGATGATTTTTGTTGACTTAATTTCTATTGATTCTAGTTATCAATCAGGTGTCAAGACATAATAAAGACATCATCACTAGTACACATGATGCTGGACTGAGGATACCATTCAGTGAGAGACCCCTTACCCAATCAGGCCCCGGGTAGACTGAGTGATGTCCTCAGACCCATGCTTTCTTTTTTCCTCCTAGAGGAAATGTACCCATATTTACTGTGTAGCCTAAGCTTGTCCTGAACAGATAGCAGTACTCTTGCCTCAGCGTCTCAAATGTATTAACACATTTGGCCTTGATGTGACATTTAAACCTCCACCACATAGTCAGTCAGAATTCTGAGCAATCATTTATATGAAAGGTTCCTATCCAAGTTATGGAGAACTCACTATATAAATATATAATTACTTAAAATCTCTGGAAATGATTTATAAAACAACATTCAAATAATTTTATGGTTCGATATGTACAGAGTGTTTCATTGCATGCATTATTATATACACATACCCACGTACACATAAGTATACAGGCACCGTCAATAGTGAAGGCATTAAACTCAGGAAAGTCTGAACTTTTTAGATCTTTATACAGTTGCCCATCATCATTGGAAAACCACCAACAGATCGAAAGTTAAGGTCTAGGTTGTCATAAAACCCACCTGCTGCTGAGTACTTAGCATTGTGCTGGGTTGGTGGTAGCACAACAATCTTCCATTCCAGAGCCTGGGTTGTAGGATGGTAAACATAAACACTTTGCCTAGAGGCCATTTGATGATCTTCCTTCGCAAGCCAAGGGCTCATTAGGAGCACATGACTTGGAGAGGCTGCTTTTGCTTCCTGTCCTGCAGTGCTGTTTGATTTCTCACAATAAAGGAAAGACTATAAGCTGCTCTTGCACAAAAATAGCTGCTTTCTAACCTAGCCGCTATCATAGTAGGTGAGGAGTGGTGGGGAAGGGCGGCCATGACACCTTCCCAGTGTTAAAAACTGACATCCCGGGGAACATAAAGCAAGTACCTCCAGCCCCTACATTTTCACCTTCAAATTAGTTGGGTCAAGGGAGCGAATAAATTCAATTTTAGTATACAAAGGTAAACAGTAAGTGTGGTAATAATATGACAACTACTACTAGAATCTTGTATTATAATCACCTTAGAATACATAGTATTATAATGGTTTTTATTATAAAAAGTGATAAACAAAGTAGTTTATCTTATAAAAAGTGATAAACAGAAATTAGATGAGAGGAACGCTAAAGGTCATATTCTCATATAAAGAGAAATAAAATTATGAGGTCAATAATAACCATGTATACAAATCAGACACAGACAATATAAATTTTGCAAACCATAGAATAATGTGACTTAAAGGCTTTGTTGTTGTCACTTCAAAATAAAGTCTCCACACACTGCTCACAAATTGAATTCAATATTTTAAAAAATAGTTATATAAAATGACTAAGTGGGGTTTATTCTAAATATACAATATGAATTTAGTACCTGGGAAAATCAATGTAATCCACACCACCTGTGGACAAATCTGTGAGTGTACAATCAAGTTGAAACAGAAAAACCATTTGACAAAATACAGCCTTCATTTACAACCAAATCAGGCAGGTTGGGGGAAAATATGAATAATCGTATTCTGTTGATAAGAAACACAGAAAATTTATAGCTGTCGTTGTTACTGGATGATGAAAATCTAGATGCTTTTTTTCCTAAGTTTGAGAGCAAGAAAAAGATGCTCCTTGCCATCACAACTGTTCCACAAATGGCTGGAAGTTCTTAACACCGTGACAAATCATGAATAAACGATACTGAAACAAAATAAACAGAAGATATGAAGCTCGGAAAGGTGAAAATAACACCACTTCTGTTTGCAGATGATATGATTGTCTATGTAGAAAATCCGAAGAACTGTGCATGAAAGTGATTTGCACATGTAATTTAAAATTTTCTAATCTCCATCGTGTAAGAAATGAGAAAGCAATGTCAGATGTATTATATTTTTAATTACATTTCTAAAACCTGTTACCCTTTACAATCTGTAATAATGTCAAAATTTAATATGTTCTTGTATTTGTGCTAATTGTCCAAAATTCATCTCTTCTGCTTATAAAAACTCAGTCTAGATTCTAACTGGCTTTTGTGTATGCTCAAGAGCTACATGTTGCTACTAGCTACCATATTGGAGAATGCCAGATATAAATTGCCTTGAGACTCTTTTTTCTCAATTCTATAATATATAAATATTTAAGATAGGCACTAATTACCTCCTTTCCTTTGAAATAACACTAATGTTTCAACTACAAACTTTGCTTTGGAACTACCAAAGTAGATAATTTGTCAAGAAATAATAGCATTCCAGAGCTATACATGCCACCCACCCTCCTAGGATCCTGTATAACATCTTCGACCCATTCCTGTACTTGTCTCTTCCTCTTGATGTTTGAGTCACTCTGGAGAGGAGCTCAGGTGAAGTCCTCACAAATCACAGATGAGACCAGAGCTGGTAGAGGAGCAGATGTGTGCCCTTTGAGTAGAATGCCCATGTCTTTCACTCAGTTTCTTGTAGGTGGGCAGGCATTTGTCCTGCTTTACTTAGCCTGGGGCCAAATAACAGCAAGAGAGATCTAACTGCACATTGCTCCCCCAGGATGGCAGTGACAGTGGCTGCCTGTAACTCTGCCCAGGCTCTGAAGCTGCAGCTGGGACATTTCCTTCAGTCAAAGGACTCAAATGGCCTCTTCTTTTCAAAGGAGTCCCTATGGGGATCCTGTAGATGCAAACGGATCTCACTCAGATGCAATGGTCTCCTGCATCCTGGTTCTTGGGAATGTTAAAAGACTTGATTTCTTTCTTTTTTCTTTTTCTTTTTGATTCATTTTACAAACCAACCACAGATTCCCCCTCTTATCCCTCCTCCCACTCCCTCCCCCCACACCTTCCCCACTCCCACCCTTCATCCTCTCCTCCAACAGGGTAAATTCCCCCATGGGGGGACAGCTAAGCCTGGTACATTCAGTTAAGGCAGGACCAAGCCCCTCCCCACTTTATCAGGGGTGAACAAGGTGTCCAACCATAGGTAATGGGATCCAGAAAGCCAGCTCATACACCAGGGATACTTCCTGATCACACTGCCAGGATTCCCTGAGGGAACAGGATGGTTGAGCTGGGGGAGGGACAGAGTGGGAGAGCAATGAAAGAGATATCTTGATAGAGGGAGACATTATGGAGTAAAGGAGAAACCTGGTGCTAGGGAAATTCCCAGGAATCCACAAAGACAACCCCAGATTAGACTACTACCAACAGCAGTGAGGGAGCCTGAACTAGCCTACCCTGGAAATCAGATTGGTGAGTACCCTAACTGTCATCATAGAGCCCTCATTCAGTAACTGATGGAAGCAGATGCAGAGATCCACAACCAAACACCAGGACAAACTCTGAGAGTCTAGTCAAGAGAGGGAAGAGGGATTATATTAGCAAGGGGGGGGGGTCAAGATAATGATAGGAAAATCTACAGAGACAACCAAACCAAGCTCAAAAGGACGCACAAACTTTAGACTGACAGCTGTGGAACCTGCATGGGACCAAACTAGGCCCTCTGCATACGGAAGATTTGATTTCTTACTCTTTGTCTGTAGCATGCCTCCATGAGACACTTTGTGGGTTCTGTTGTTTTTGTAATTATTGATGTGTGCTCCACTCTTCCTCTATGAGTGATCGGTCATATGTGATTAATAACGGCTGCTACTTATTGACAAACCTCAGTGTACCCTGATGAGTACTGGAAATGTGGTAAGTGGTTCCTGATTCATGTCTCCTAACAGCCTAGGGGGTTAGGTGTTCTTATTACAAAGCTACTCAGCAGTCAGCATTCCTGCCTGAACTCTGCTAGCTGGAAAGAACAGAGGCAGCATTCAAAGTCTGACCTGTCTCATGACAAACTAGAATACATAGTGAGAAAGCACCCTGTGTCTTGGAGGAATGATTCATGGTGCTTACTGCAGGAGAGTTGGCTGATAGGGTGGGGCTCACACTTCATGAAGTTAAACTCATCTCTTCCAGCCCTGAGGGCAGGAGCGCCCCCTGTGTTCAAGAGCATTCATAACAGCATATTCTCTAATTCCTTTCATCCAGGGAGGGTGGAAAAGGACTGAAGGTCTGTCTATAATTCGAAACGCATTCCCCCAGCCACTAATGATCCTCACATCCTTTTAGGATTTATTTTGTATCACCCCATTGAGAATCTTGGGAATTATCGGAGCAGTAGCTAAGGATCTTTTGATCCTATAAAAAGGCATGCCAGGAAGTCGTGGGTTTGTCCTTTGAGGATGTCAGTTTTGATACTGTCAGCCTAGAGAGTATTTATTAATATCATAAGTCTCCTCAAAGAGAATGAGATTTTACACCAACAAAAGGCTAGACTACCTATCTGTGAGCAAAGCCATGTGTATGGTCTGCTCTACTGTGCTGTCTGTGGACCCCTCCCTGCTTCTTCCACACAGTGTGACAGTCCCAGAAATTCGTTCCTCCGAGGTCCTTCATGTAAGCAGAAAAGCAGGGCTGTAGATTTTTGGATATTCTAGAATTCATCACTCCAGGCACCATGGAGAGATGCTGGGATTTTCCTAGCAGCCAGAAGAAAGAACACACTTTTTGGAAGTCACTTCCTATGGGAACAATGCTAACAGTACCAAGCTGATGGTATAGTAAAGAGACTCCAGGGAGATGTGGAGAGCCCTGAATGAAACATGATAATGCAGATACGTGGCAGAGAGAAAATAAGACTACATATCATGTTCAAATGACATCATTATAAGTAATATCACCTTTTTTGAAGAGAAAGGGGAAGAAGGGAATTTCCACTTTCTGTCCCTTAAGAACATCTGCAATCTTACTGTCACCTTTATTTTTTTTTCTGAAATTGAAATTTATATATTATCTTCACACCTCACTAGGGGCTGAAGGACATTTACCAGTTTTGGATTGGAATTTCTGTTGGCCAGCTTTCCATACCTGTAACAAAATGCCTGAGATGATAAATTAATAAGAAAAAAAGGTGTGCTTTGACTTACAGTTTTGAAGGTTCTGATTGATGAAGTATTGATTTGGATTCTTTAGACATGTGACTAGGCAAAACATCACTACATAAATGCATGATGGGGGTGGAAAAAACCCTCTCAGACCATGAGCCATGGAGCTAAGAATTGGAGAAAGAGGCTAGTATCTCACAAGTTCTTTTGGAGAACGACTTAGTGTTTCCAGTGACCCAACGACTTCCCACTAGGCCCTACAGCTTAAATTAGTTCTCAACTTTCCTAATGCTATGACCCTTGAATACAGTTCCTCATGTTATGATGACCCCCAACCATAAAATTATTTTCATTGATACTTCATAACTATAATTTTGCTAGTTATGAATCATAATATTTTTCGAGATAGAGGCTTGCCAAAGCAGTCATGATCCACAGATTGAAAACAGCTGTTTTAAAGACTCTATCTCCTCTCCAGAGCATCACCCTCAGGACCAGAGTTCTAATACAGAGGCCTTTGGAGGACATTCAGGGTTGACATCAGAGCTGGAGGCTATTCACAGCAGAGTTAAGGCTGAGTGAAGTCTTGACCTAATAATGAAAATTTTAATTTACAAGTGGCCATGTTAGATCTGGAGAAAATCAGTTGCAATGTATTTTTGCAAGGTTATTGCTTAGTTGTTTATTTATGAGTGAAATGTTGTTTGGTTGTGAATATCTGTTACTTGCTTTAGGTCCTCAATGCAAAATTTATTTTTAAAAATGAACAAATAGAGTTTATTGTTGGTGTGAAAGACTTCTGCAAACAGTCAATATCTACCAGAAAGTGTCATTAATATCTACTTGCATTTAAGTTGTTCCTATTTTTAATTCATTGTTTTCATTGTTCTTTCCAGCATAGATCTGAAACCAAATACTTATACAGATACCAAATTTGTCAATTTTGTTTTTAATAAGAAAAATTTCTTGGTGACTTGGCACACAAATAAAGAAATGAGTCTTGAATTGTTGCCATATCAAGATGGATCCCTGGGCTCAATGATGTGATCTAATGAAGTAGAGCACAGATTTGCAGTAAATTTTGTCTGTGATGTGGGAGTCTCAGCTCTACCAGTTACCAATTTGCTCACATCTGTCACTCTATTTCATGCCACTATCCTTACTTGCCTGGACCACTACAATAGCTTCTTAAGTAGCTTCCCCTGCTTCAGTATCATCTTTGTCCATCATCTACACAGTACATGCATTATATTTCTGAAAATGAGATTAAGATTGGTTGCATACAGCCCCTAGGGCTAAACCCCTTCAGTGACTTCCAGTTTTATCTCAGATAATAGAACATAACTTCTTGTTCATGGGAAGTAATATATCATCTGACCCCCATCAAGCTGTGTTACTTCATTTCATGGTATTCTCCCCACTTAGTTCTCTATTGTATTAACAGAGTTAATACAATGAATCCCATGAATCCATCAAATATGCTTCTCAGCTTCTGAGTCCTTAGATCGTGTTCTCAGTGTTCACATGGATATCTCTTCTTTATCCCTCAATTACATTTATGCAGGTCCCCTGCCTCTCTTCAGTTACATGTATTTATTTCACTATGTAGTCAGAAGTTTACCTGTGTCCCAGATGGCCAGTGGTCGGGATAAATCTCTCCCACTCGCATCTCCCAAGTAAGCACACTGAGGCTTATATTAATTATAACTGCTTGCCATTAGCTCAGGCTCATTACTGACTAGCTCTTACACTTAAATTAACCCATAATTCTTATCTATGTTTAGCCACGTGGCTTGGTACTTTTTCTCAGTTCTGCCTTGACATCTTGCTTCCTCTGTGTCTGGCTGGGGATTCCTGACTCTGCTCTTCCTCTTCCCAGCATTCTCCTCTTCTGCTGTGCCCCCCACCCCATACTTCCTGCCTGGCTGCTGGCCAATCAGCATTTTATTAAACCAGTGTACAAGGACATTATCCCACAGCACCACTACTTGGTACTTCTCACTAAATGTGTTATTCTACGTGCCAATAAATGTACCTCAACCCACTCAGCTGTTCAAATGAAATTTTCAGGCCATTCTCTATTCTTCTTATACATCTTCCACTGATGCCTTGACCCAAAATCACACCAATGACTTCTCTTTCCCTTCTATCATCAGTTCTCATCAGATCATCACTCCTTTCTCTCTCTGACATACTCCTTACTGATCTGTCTTCTCTGTGTCTTCCCCTGGGGGTCTCTTTTCACTCTTCAACCTTTACAAACACTAATTAGAACATCCCACTTATCTTCTTTAGACTCTCCTTGTCTGCTCACAATAGAGCTATGAAATGCAAATGCTCATTCCCTGCTGTGAGGCCTTCCAGGCATGGCCTCCCTCAAGGGAGGCCTGGGGCCTTGACTTACTGCTGCTGCACTCTCACTGGGCTTCAGTCCTCCTCCTTGAACTCCTTGCCATTCAGATCACTTCTTCAGAGGTCTTTCTCTGGGCTGGTTACCTGAAGCTTCAAGCAGACACCCAATGCACCCCATTTGTCTTCACTCTGTTTACCAGCTGTTGATGTCATTCGCCATAAGACAATGATTTGTAGAGAGCTGGGAGTGAGAGGTCTGGCCACTGTCTGCCCAGTCTAAGAACAGAGACCGGCACAACCCTGGATTCTGCAATGTTTTAGTCTATGACATCACACCCCAAACCCAATTTCAAATCTTGGAAGGGGCCACAGAGTCCAACACCGCCCGTTCCCTGTCTTTTAAAATGACTTTGATTTTCCAGATGATTCATTATTTTCTTAACTCATATTCATGTCCATTCTTGAAGTGTCCTTAACTTAATTTAATGCAAATATTTAGGGGTGAAGCATTATAAAACCAGGAATGTCTTCCTAAGAATTTTTGTTATCAGTTAATCAGCTTCTAAGCATTGACTTCTGAGACTCAGCGAGACTCAGACTATATATATATAATATATAAAATATATATATATATATGTGTGTGTGTGTGTGTGTGTGTATGTATATAATATGTGTGTGTGTATATATATGTATATATATATATATATATATCCAGGACAGTGGGCTTTGCTGGGAAATTATTAGTACTACAGGGACATGGGACATCAGACCTGGGGTCAGTGACCTAGGGGCTTGAGTGTAATTTAAGAGAAACAAGGCTTTTGTGTCAATTGTTTTACGTAAGACTTTCCTGAAAATTACACTGACTATAGGCCTTGCAGAATAGCCATGTATGTCTTTGTTTTCCTACTTCCTTCCTGTTGCTCCCAAGACAAGCCATTATAGACACACCGAATTCCTTGTTGTCCCTCATTATTCATTCATCACTGTACCCAGATATTAGAAGGCATTGTGAAGCTCATTTTCTTATAGCCTCTTCATATGGATGTCACCATGACATCCAAACACCCTGTTACAATGCTAACCTTCCCACAGATACTCTGTTTCCACTGAACTTAGTCTTTTACAGATCTTAATGCCAGCTCTAATCTCCATGTAATACACATGCATTCTGCATGTGTGTGTGTGTGTGTGTGTGTGTGTGTACGTGCGCGCACGTGCGTGTGAATTTTTTATTGTCTTCCTTCTTTCTCCCACTATTATTTCATGAATGAAAAAATTTACCTGATTTTGTTTACATCAATTTTCCCACTGCCTAGAAGAGTATATATATTCTATATAATAGACATTCAATATGCATTCCTTCAGTGAACACTCACAATACACGTACTCAGAGTACCCTATCCTAATAGGTTAGGGAACAAGACATTCCCACAGACCATGTACAGTTGACTAGGGAAACAGTACAGTTTGTTCTTTTTTTTTTTTTTTTCTCTTCACAAAATGTATATTGACAAGATTAATTTACAAAACATCACCAGGTGAAGCAAACACTTACACTATTTGCAAGACACATCTTTAACCCTCTCCAATGGTTGGCAAGACACATCTTTAGCCCCCTCCAATGGAAGAGCATTAATCCACCAGAGGTATTTAGCCACATTAAGTGAAAATTTGAGTTGCCACAGACAGCATTGTTATGTCAGAGTCAGGAAAGCAGGCCACTGATCCTTACAGTACACAGGATAGCCTTACATAATTAAAAAAAATTATATCCAAAAACTGTAAACACCATGAAATCTGATGATCTTGGTATGACTGCATAAATGCTAATGCTCTTCAGATATAAGCTTGGAGAAGGAAGATGCATCAGGGTAGGAATTTCACTCATTTTATTTCTAATGGGGAAAATTTCGGGAGTATAAAATATCTTGCCGGTGGAGGATGAATAAAACTGGTTTATTTAAACTCTTCCAGGAGTCCGCAACTCCTTTTTCATAAAAATAAGAATAAAAATAAAAATTTAGTACTTTTAAAATGGCACAAAATAACATTTTAAAGTGAGGAGCTACGTTCATTTTATGAAAATCTTGACACTTTCAGGATATTCAATCAGTGTGAGTTATGTTACTAGAGAATTTTTATTAGATGCCCTGCATGGTTTATTGATAAATATGGCATATTTATTTGACACACTTTATAAATTAAGGAAGCACTAAAGTAAATATATATCCTACTAGCAATCTTGAATCTAATGTTGAAATACGGTAATTTGACACAAGTGCTAAGATTTAAAAAAAAAAAAAGTTGTGAACTGACATCAGAAAATATTCTCTTACATCTCTTGAGATGGCGTAATGCAGCTTTGTGTAGAACATGCATCTGCTGAGAAACACTTAGGCGTATGTGAAGCTTCCTAAACAACATGCTCACTTACGTGGCTCTTCTTTCTCCACTTGAGCTCTCAGACTACTTTTACTTAGTGCCCACAATGTGTCTATGTCCAAGAAAATATCAGCTGCGCTCTTGAGTATCTGCATCTAGCAAAATGGAAATAAACAGAATTAAGATCCAAAATTGATGTTACTAGGGGACAAGTAAGTGTATATGGGAGTGTCTGAATGAGGAGCATCTGAACGAAGTATGTGGACTTCTGTCTGATTTAGAGAGTATATAACATTTCTAGAGTAGAGAGTCTTCCTAGTAAGTCAACCAGAGTAAAGAAAACCTCTAAGAGCAGATTTAACAGCATGATGAAGCTGTGCAAGGTGAATGAAAAGGAGAGCGGGTATTTACGTAAGGTCATAATCTAAGGAATTGAAATGTCAATGTTGAAGCACAGGTAAAAGGAAGAAAAAGAGTGACCTCAGTGATTTTAAAGAAACTCTTTCCAAAGTAACAAATAGATCAAATGATGTGAAAAGAAACTTAGGTTCAGGATATGGTCTGAGCTTAGATGTTGATCATGGAAGTGGGAAACTGGGAAAAGATGTGAGAACTGTACAAAAAGATAAAGAACTGAATTTGAAAACTCATCCTCACATGTAGAGAACTGGGAGAAACAAAGGTCAAAGATGCATCTAGTCAAGGAGTCCCTTAAAAGAAATGAGAATACTATAAACCAATACAGGTATAGGGAAAGTGGCAAGATGCCATGTCTTGAAAAACATTGTATTGAAATCACAGTGTTTCATCCAAATGTAGACATGGATATCAATGCTGCAACCAGAGCTTTGTTCCTCAGAAGGAAGGTCAAGACAAAAAAATACTTCCTAAGGAGAAATATACAAGTTGCTGAGAAACCACGATGTGAGAGAGAAGACTTTGCTTTGAGCATGGGTACACTGCATATGGTTTTCTCAAAGCTCATTAAATTAGTTATTAGGCTTTGTTTTGTGGAAGACACAAATGTGTGCCAGGGACATCATAACCACACAGCTGTTCAGAGGGAGGACTATAGCTCAGCTGAAGGCTCTGGGACGTTAGTGTTCTCATTTTAAGATGTGGTTAAAGGAGGAATCAAAGGCGGCGGAGAACAGACAGGAGGTGGGGTCCTCCAGGGTACCAGGTTACGGGTAGGGGATGCCACTCATATTACCCGTTTCTTTGTTTTGCTTTCTGTTCTCTTTGTAACAAAACTCCCTGGTATGAGTGATGTTATTTTCATGTCTTACAGCACAATTCATAGTTATTTTTATTCACTGATCTTTTTATTGATCCTAAAGTAAGCAAAGGTTTTCATATAGACTGACAGTTAGGAGTGGTATTATTGGCATCTTGTGAACTGGCTTGTGTGTTGGTATCATAATTGAATTTTGACATGAAAATATGGTGTATTCAGATATTAGACTTTAAGGATTTGTCTCTGGCTTTCATTCATTTTAATTGTTAGTTTTTTGTGATCTACTATTATTACCCTGTTATACTGATAACTAAGGGTGTAATACACGAGTGTTCATGAAGTACACATGGTAGTCGTGATTCTTCTTAATAAGGAAACTGAAGTGCCTGGAACATTGATAAGATCAAAGATCTGGGGGTGTCCAGAAGATGAGGAGCACACTGTAGGGACCCAGACATTACTCTTTTATCAAGAGCCTCTTGGTGCTTCCGATACCTTACCTAACCTTGGTTTCTTTTGCTATGGATGGCTATGATGGCAGCTGTGTTTTGACTTAGAGTGGTCAGAGGAAGAATGTCCATGAAGCTTAAAGTAAAACAGTTTTAAAAATCAATCTCTCTGGACGGAGGGGAAAAAAAAAAAAGAGCTCCTGTTGTGGGATTTAAGAAAATGTACTCAGTGTCCACATGGACACCGACTGAGCTTCATGACAAAGAGAAGATTATTTTGATGCTGAAGGAGATGTTGTTTAAATGTCAAATATGGAGGATTTGTATTCTCTACTGGACAACTGGACAAAGTCAACGAAGTGAAGAAACATTGAGCTGACATACTTCTGAAAGTCACAATTGAAAGAGAACCCAAAAATACAAATGTCATCTCCAAGAGGTACTATAATTTTTTATTTACTAAAATTTTTGCATAGTAATTTGCATAACATTTGGGTTTTGTTGTTCTCTTATGTCACCCGAATAAGTAGTAAAAGCATCTGCAACGTCAGAGACCCATTGCTGTTTGCTTCAGCAGTTCTCCCTTTCAGACAGCAGAGGGCGCCAGAAGGCACGGAGACCAAAGGGAGATGCCCCTAGGCACTTCTCACCTTTGGATAGCTTCTGCCACAAATAAAAACTCGCAAAAGCCTAGGGCAGCTTTCTCAGATACTCTTTGAGAGCACAGGGTTTTAAGAATCTTTGCTGCTATGCATTTTTTAGTTTACTTTCTCTACTTAGTGGCTAAGAGGTTGAAGTCAGGGAGGTAAGTAGGGAAAGGGAGCAAAAAAATCCACACAGGTGACGTTTTCATTGGTTTAAGAACATTGGCGAAAAACGTAAAAACACCATTTTTAATGGCCCTTCCTCCTTTCTGCCATCATCCCACGCTTATCTTTCCCAAAGTGGCCCACAGAACTGTTTTTAATGCTAGAAAGAGAGAGCGGCCCATGGAACAAAGTGTCTTAACATCGCAGAGAGGCGACACTACAATGGCGCTAAAACAGAGATTTAGCATTTATGAGCTTTTCCCATTCTGATGGATGCTTGACTGATTTTATCTCATCATCAACCTTGAAAGCTATTAGGAAGGAGATTGTCATTTACCATCTGTGATGTCCTGGCACTAACTTAATATTGCTCTGAAAGTTTAATTTGAATCAATTTAATTCAGCAAATATTTATTAGTCTCAGGAATGTCTGGTATGGTGCTAGGGGTTAGGGGATGCCAATATGAACAATACAAAGTGTTTTACTTCGAAGGACCAAAAACCATATAAAATGGTAAGACAATGCATTAGGAAGTGTATTGCAGGCTGGAACAGAATGAAAAAAAAAAGTGTAAACAAAACGTTTCATTATTTATTCACTTACTTATCTATAAATAATTTATCACCTGCTGTATGCCAGGGACTATTATATGTGATTTTTATACACACTGGCTAACAAAACAAATTTGAGATCTTTGCTTACTTTCATAAAGTTGATTTGATCCAGTTACGATAAAGACTTTTGCCATAGGAGAAAGTTCTGAAAACCTACTCAATTTGGATTAAAAAAAAAAAAAATGGAATCCATGAGAACTGACATTTAGGAGGAAGCAAATATAACAAGGATCAGGGAAAAAAAATATTCCAGGTGTACCAGACTGCTACCGTGAAACCCCAGGAAGAGGAAACAGCCTGGCGTACTCAAGAAACCTAAAAAAGACCAGGAAGCTGGTGTATAGATGGTGCACAAAGGCCAGATATTTTGGGGCAATATAGTTGATTCCGAGGGTGGGTGAAAGATGAGCCATCTGGCCACAGGAAGCCAAGAGATTTCCTAAGAGATGGTTTGCATATGTAAAGGATGAGTGAGAGCCCCACAAGCAAGCTGGTAGAAATCTGGGTTCCCAGATGAAAACAGTGTTATGAGCATAAGCACAAACATGACAGATTGTGTGTCACATGGACCCTCGTAGGTGTCAGGGTGTGAGTGGAAAGTGGTACAAGAGCAGTTGCTCCCTGTATCATCAGGCTTAAAGTACAAGTTGGAACCCATGGCCAAAAACGTGGAGGGATGACTGAAGTGTATGGAGGGAGTCACAGACAATATCACGGGCAGACAATGGAGTCTCGGCTCAGGAAGTCTCGTCTGGCAGCAGCATGTGTTGCTCACTGATACAGGTAGAAGGAGAAACTGCTGTCACTAGAGATGGACATTGTCACCCAGGTCTCGGGGCATGGATATGGAAGGAGATAGAAACAAGAAGATCATTGTCAAGGCAGTCTTTAAATATTGAAAACGGATGGTGAAGATCAATGATTTTTTTTAACAAGAAAATTTGAGTTTAATTCTAGATAACTTCACAAATATCAATGCTATTATTAATATTGTGGCTACATGGGGGTAATGTGGTTATACGGATGTATGAAGAAGAGAAAGAGGGCAGAGAGAATATAACCGTACAAAAATGTATAAACTAAACCAAATAACTGATTAGGAAGAAACACAGCAATACTGTTGAAGATGGTCGTGTACTCTTACATGCACTGACAGAGAAAGGTGGATCCAGCTAGAGTAAGTAGAGAAGATTATTAGCTGCTGCCAAGAGGCTCAAATTGAAAAGAAAGAGAGATAACCAACCGTTACAAGGAAGGCAGAGCATGAGAGAGGTCAACCCAGACATAGATGGATACAAGCAATATGTGAATGTATAAAAATAAAGAACTTGCTGAGACAGGATGCACAGATGACAGAAGATGGTAAGAAGGGGAGAAGTTGGGAGTGAAAATGAGAAAAGAGAAGAAGGAAGAAACGAAGCATAAGCCTTAGTACTATTGCAATCTACACAAAGTCTACAGAAAATTATTCACTAAAGGAGAAACAAATGAGGAATATAAAGCATGAGAAAGAGAATAAAGACCCAAGAAAGCAAACAAGGAAATAATTACAAACCCAAACCAGAAGTTACAAAGACTGTTTTCCCAGTGCTGCCAAATCTGAAGGGGAGTAAAACATCACAAGAAGAAAAGCACCTGCACGTTCGTTGGAGACCAGGGAACAGATTTCCTCTGCTGCGGTGCAACCAGTTATGGAAATCTTTACTGTGGTGCTTTGGACATAGAAACAGGGCTGGTATGTCATGGCAAAACACAAGAGGGAACTCCTGAGTGAGTCTCACATGACTCCGGGGGCTCAATCGATGGATGAGAAAGACAGGACTCTTCTGTTCAAATTTCAGTTACTGTGAATGAGGCCAGGGGCAAAGGGTCTGATGAAGGAAAGGAAGCAGTGACCACAGAGGAAGGAACCAAGGCCGTGGCTCAGAACCCTGCTCTCTGAGACACACCTTCTGGAAAGAGAAACAAGCTGTCTCCAAGTTAACATTGTGTCAGGGACAGGTAGCTTTTCCTAAACCGAGAACACCTCGGCCTTCTGCCTGGTGCCTTGTCTCATTATTTCATCAATAAACTCTTCATCTCTTCAGGAAAATATGGCATATTCGAAGCAACCCAACATGGACAGGGCTGTGGATCATCCCAAGAGATAATCTCAGATGAAAAAAAAGGAAGGGGAAAAAAATCAACATAATTACCAAAGAAATGGTTGTCAATATACATATCTAACATACAAATCAGAGCCGCATTACAGTAACCCAAGAATTAGCATGATTCTGGATGACTACTGAAGCAAAACCACAGATATACAATGTGAAGGCTTGAATGCAGAATTGGAGATGGTGAAAATACTTAAACAATCATTGAACATGATACTAGATGTGTAAGATAGAAAAGGATGCTTAAGCTATCCTTTGATCAACTAGTGTTACTGAATAAAGAGATTTTTAACAAATGAAGGAGGAGAAAGGTTGAGATAAGAAGTATAATTCCTCTTCTAAAACTAAGAATAAACTGATCATTTCAAATAAGTGCCTCGTATATGAAGAGCTTTTTAACATCACAATCGCCATGAGCATTTTGGTGACATATTTAGTTTTAAACATATTTATTTTTCCATGAACATGTAAGTTGGAACAACAGGTGTATACTTGGAGTTCTACCTTTTTCCTCTACATGTCTAAGGACAGAGAGCATTCATGGGAGCTTTGGGAGCAAGACAGAAAATGTGGTGGCAGTAGACATTCTTCAACACAGAAGAACACAAAACCTTTCTGGAAAAAAAATCTGTTAGATAAAAAAATTCCATTATAAGAGTAGATTCGTCAAAATAAAGAGCTGGTGATGGAGAAATTATACTAGAATATTAGTTATAATTGCTGAATCTTTAAAGAAACAACAAAGATTAGTCCCTGTGCAATGTGTTTTGATTAAAGAGTATTTAACACATAAACTAACATGTCAAAATAAAGGTACACAGATTGTCTGTCCTTGTCTGATGGGTTTGGGATCACAAATGTTTCAGATTTCAGATTTTAAAATATATTTTCAAGTTTTTATGTATACTTACTGATATACATACATATCCTGTGAAACGAACTCAAGCCTAAGCATGAAATTCATTTATGTTTTGTATACATCCATCAAAACAATCTGAAGGTAATTTTATACAGTACTTTCACTGCAACTGGGTTTGGAGTGCAGTTATGCACGTCAGTTTCCACGTGCAGTGACATGAGTGTTTCAGATTTGAGATATCCAGGATGTTCAAAGGTGACAAGCAGATGGCATGAGAGTGTATCAAGCAGGGCACAGAAGGCTTCTGTATGCCAAGGACTCAAGAGATGGAATCTATACTTGAAATGTCCAATTACATAATTTCAACATTCCATTCTTAAACCTAAAGAGAGGGGCTTGTCACAGTTTACTAGGATTCTTTACGTAATCCCTTTTGCTCTTGTATCTCTTCCATTAAATAGGTTTCCTAAAGAAAACCAGGAGCTCGTGCCAAGCTAAAAGCTAGCATTGAGGCAGGAGTCATGTTCTCGCTGTTATGCACACCCCAGCTAAGGGTTTAATTTGACCCTCATGTGTTAGCGACATGGGTTTGACTGATGAACAGAATGAGAATTGTAAGAATATATCATATCCAATAGTAGTAAAAATCAGAATACTAGATGCTTAAGGAATTTAAAAAAAAAATCCTTATTTTTAGGAAATGAAGTGAAATTAAGCTGAAGTGGAGGTGAATGAGAGATGGAATGACAGAGATCTGTATTAGAGCAAGCGTTGAATTAAGGCCTACAAACACTGCGTATTTACTCCAGGGTTGCAGCGTCTCTCTAGATGGAATAATGAGAGGATGAGTGTGACTTCTGTTGTCACTTTCCTGACAGAATGTGTCACTGGCCTGAAACAGTTCTACTCCCAGTACATTCACAAAGATAAAATGAAAACTTGGACTTGACAGAACCAGCTTCCTGGGAGTCTGTGGGGACTAGAGTAGTCGGAAGGGAGCAGACTTAGTCCAGAGGTAAGCACATACATTTAAATCAGCAGCAGACAGCATTGACTGACAGGAAGGGAGCCGCTCTGAATTATCGCCCTTAGTTAGTCACTCTCCCCAACTCTGACAAATGAATTAATTTGTAGGTCTATTCCCGCTAAATTAAAATCCATCTATCTTCTCCTGGGATTTTCTCTTGTGTAGGAATAGAGATTTGTCTTTCTCAGCCATCTACTGGAGCTTTCAATAGGAATCAGCACTCTACAGCAAGAATTGTTTTCTCAAATTCCAGGTCTAGGTAACTTACATCTATGTCTTTTATTTAAAAACATTGACCTTAAACAAATTTCCATACACAAGCCGAGCTGTGGCCACAATCCACAGCAGTATTATAACTGTGATGCTGTGGCACATTCTTGAAACTAGCCATCTGTCCTTTGCTGTTTTCTAGGTACGAAGAGATCAGCTTTTCTGAGAAAATAACACTGACAACAGAAACCAAAGACACCCTCCAATAAAACTAAGTTCTCAAAAGGTCAAGTTACAATACGAGAACTGGGTTGAACTTCTGGGAACTGATTGAAATTCCAAGCATGTGTGCAGATATATTGAGCTGCATCAGTCATTATTTGGGGCCTTTTGGAGGGCTTTGGTACCCATCATTTGTCTCCAAGTCAATCTAACAAATCCTATAAACACACTAAACTAGCAACATTGAGAGTATTCAGAAGACACCAATTCATTCCTAAAATTTATTGATACTTATTGAACCCTACTACATGATGCCATTCACAAAGCCAGGACGCTGAGAAATTAGTAAGTAAACAGGAGTTGGAATAAAGAGCCATAAAACATGTACTATGGGACATACCACATGCTCTTTGCTCTAGAACCCTCCTTGAACTATTACTTTGAAGGCAGTCACTGAATGAAGTATTTGATCTGGGAAAATGACACCTGGAAGCCTAAATGGGTCTCAAACTGTGAAGAAAACTGGGCAAGTGTTCTCCATAGACAAGGAAAAAATATGAACTCCTATTGTATGGAGTGCCAAAGGAGTAACACTCTTTCCAGCTGGTGAAGTTCAAACATTGTTTCCATGAAATTATGACATGAAAAGTGAATGCTGACTTATCCGCCAGGTTCCTGCTCTTCCCGCCTGAATTTTGTCATCTGATTGATGAGAATGATAGGAAACAATGAATTTTCAAAAAGTAAGCTGATTCTCTGATCTGGGAAAATAAAAGATAATCTAAAGTCTAAGTTTGTAAGAATTTCTCCCATAGTTAGGTACTGAACACAAGATTTTTTCTTCTGAAGTTAATCTTAAACTGACCCCCTCTCCAAAGTGGATAAGGCCTGAAGATTTCTAGGAAGCGGTTTGCGTTTTCAGTACAGCAATCCATAGGTTAATCCTCTCTACCATTTGCTCTATCTCTTCATTTCTGTCTTCACTACATTCTTTAGAAGAAACAAAATCATCTTCTTGCAAAATATATCTCACTTTTCTTCTCAATACACTTCCAAATCGCCATGAAAATAAACAGATAAATCGAGGTCAACTGAAGTACATTTTGGTTAAATGTCTTGTGGTCTATCAGTTCAAACCAAAACATACATATAATCATTTGGATATTCACTTCTCAACATTATCAGTGAATTAAATGATTCAAAACTTGATTTAACATGAGTGTTTGTAATTGGCACACTTGCTGAGGCAAAGCATATAAGAAGAAGGGATCAAATAGATGTATATAGAATCTCCTATATAATTTAACCAGAAATAAGAATAATTCATTATATGAGACAGAGTCAACAAGTCATTTAAAGAAGAGTGGAACCTGGGAGGCAGTCAGAAGTATTTTTATAGTTGAATGTTTATTCTGTCATCAGGGATGAAGATGGGCATTAGGGATGAGGTAGGCCATCCAAACAACTGATGTTTATGTCTACAAAAACCTTCCAAGAGAAAAAGATGCAAAAAATATAACAACTGTAGAAATGGCAGGTTGTTTGGATCTCTGAATAGAAACCAATGTATCTTTTACAATAATCAGGGCATGGAGAGGAATGGAGAGAGAGTGCATTTGTCTGGTTATATTTACCCACAGCCAATAAAAACTGATTGTACTTACCTTATCAATGATTATATCCTTTTGTGGGCACTGACTGTATGTGGATCTGTTAACTTTGCCATGAACATAGATGGAATCATTATTTAAATTTTAGAGAAAACTCAACAAGAGTGAAGAGGGCTGTTCTTATTTCTTAGCAGGATCAAAAAGAATATCAGTTTAGAAGATATCAGAGTGAACTCCTCAAAGCAGGAGTACACCATACTCAGACATGTTAAATAATTATCCCATGTTCGCAATCGGCACTATGGGAATTTACATTGACAACAGAAGCATATACAATCTTGATCCACATTTAGAAGTATACCATTGATTTATATGGCTCCATTTGATGAATTCAATAAAAGTATGAACGTCAATTGACAGTGCAGAGTAATTACAACTATCATCCTATGGTTTCATGTAATTCACTGCCCAATCTGTGTTAGTCTGTCCAGTTGCATAGTGTGATGCTATGCAGTTTCAAACAAATTAAATGGTAGTAATGGCTTCCTTATCTTCTTACATTAGTAAATAGAAAGAAGAATAGCTAAATATTTTATATATTTCTGCTCAATTGCAAACCAATACCATGACATCTCAATATAAAATTTAATCACCCAGTATAATCAGACACTAAGGAAAAAGTTCTTCCTATTCCTTTGGTAATCTAAGCTCCTTATCAATATTTTATCTATTGGTGTGTGTATTTTACAAAAATTGTGGCTATCAGCATGGTTGTGTTTGGAGCTATTTTCTGCAGTGAGCAATTTTGAGGCCCAGCCTTAAGGTTGTTTTGTTCTGCATTGAGAGTTATCTTGATAGCTCAAGAAAAGAATAGTAGAAAATGTCATTAAGCATTCAGACACAGCGAAGAAAATATTTTGAGCCACAGCAATCACTGGATTTGTTTTGCACAAATCATTTTCTTGATGCTTTTATCCTCTTGTCAAATCTGATTCGTCTAATGAATGCCTGTTTTGCGATGATAGCTCTGACAGGTTAGGTGAGGATTCCTGTAGTCAACAATGGACACCTTGTAACAGAAGGAACTTCAGGAACTCTAGTTGAATAGATAGTGCGGTTCTAATTTATTTGCCCTTCTCCTTCAAAGATTCTCAGATATGATGTACCATGGGGAGGAAAAAAAAAGACAGTCATGAAAGGCAAGGGTATTCACAGGTTACAGGCTTCTAATCATGCTTTCTGGTGTATTTCTGGAACATGAAATGGGAAGGGTGAGTTTTAAGGATTTGTTTGACAAGAATTTTAATATTCTTAGAAATAATAGTATTTGTAAACCTCATAAAGTCAAATTTTGAGTGTAAAAGGTTTGAAACATTCCCAAATTACAGAATCATCTCCAAATTTAAAAAAAGACAATGATTCATGAACCCTATAGTTTATTTTCATTTTCTTATTTCACAACCTAAAAACACAACCCTTACCTCAAACGAAAGTGAGATACCATGAAAACTTCCTGATAATGCCAGTATCCGTCTTCTTTGAGTGTCCTCTGAGTTGCCTTAATTTGAGCCCTTGGATGACATAATATAATCTACATAATAAAACATGCACATGAGCAAAGCCAACACTCATCTGCCTCACACTATGTTTCCCATTTTATCAACGTTCTTCAAAAGAGGCAATGCTGAACTTCATCCTGATTGCCTTTCCTACAATAGTACTCTAAATTCTTGAAAATCTAAACTGAAGGATGTCTCTATGCAAATGAAGTCCAGAAGGACCATCAGTTGCTGGTGTTCACATGCTGAACACAAACCTTTCTATTTGTATTTACAGTTCTTCATTGATGTTAGCAGGTCATACATTCAGCCCAATTCCTACACTTTACACAGGCTGGCAAAAAGTTTCATCCTTGCTTTCTGTAACATCCTCCTTGATATTTTAATCCATAAATAGAATTTCACAGTCATTGTAAAATTGTATTCAGAGCTAGATGATTAAGGCAGTGTACAAAAGTTTGTAAGATCTTATGCCATGTGATATCTGTCTTATAAATATTTTTAAGAACTGCATGTACATATCCTTGTAGACACAACTAGAAAAACTCCTATTGTTTAATATTGAGCCACTAATGTTTCCTTTTCAAGTACAGTAGCATACCTCCTTTAAAAACTCTCATAAATATAATCTATCTTAATCACAAATATTGAAAATCTATAGCAAATTACCTCATAAAATCTAACTAATTAACTAAATTTGTATGACCTCTAGGTCTCTACTTGTGATAAAGGTAAGGCTAATTTTCCTGATTTCTCTCTCTTGTTTATCAGGCAGCCCATGTTAGATCTTGCTATTGTTATTTTGCATTGAATTCACTGGTCATTACTTTATAATTTTATAGAGTTCTTAGTACTTTGCATATCAAATTCATAGCTTAACTTGCAAAAAATCTAAGTTATTTTGCTGAAACTTGTAGATGATGTTCTGTTTACATTCAACTTTGAATTCTCTAGAATGAGCAATTCCTCTAGTTCTAAACTCTCAGAGCAGAAGAGGAAGGGGTGGAGGTGAGGATTGTTTGTGATTTCTGACCCATCTTGGATACCAGGTCCTACCTACTTACTTCTGTTTTGACTTTTGATTTTTGCTTCTCAGTACAAACAAGAGAGATACTAGATGTCTATAAAGGAATATTGTCTTTTGCAACATCCGTCTTCATTTCACCTCCCATGGCCATTCTTCTGAGGATACCCTACTCTTCTCACTTTAAAACACAACGCCCTGATATTGGACATGGTCCCTGTATCTGCAACTTCAGATGGGACCAAACGGTGACTTTTCGGTGCTCTTTGGCATGTTGCAGGCCTCTCTAACCCATATTCAACCCTAGATCTTCTTTTCTAATGATACAGAGAAGGAGCTTTTGGTGAAAACTCTTAATTTCCTTAAGATTTTCTCCCTTTTCTCCTCTAATTGAAACATTTAGAAAAAACTGTCATCTTTTAACACTGAACAATCACTCCTCTGCAAAATCTAACAATGTGTAATTAAGTCTATTCTCTATGTGAATTCTCTGTCTTTGTGTGTGTGTGTGTGTGTGTGTGTGTGTGGTGTGTGTGTGTGTGTGTGTGTGTGTGTGTGTGTGTGTGTGTGTGTAAAATGGTCTTATGTAGCCCAGGCTGGCCTCAAGTTTACTGTGTCACTGAAGATGACCATGATTCTCCTGCCTGTGGCTTTCAAATATTGAGATTACAGATATGTGCCAGCATGCCCAGCTTCTTTCTGATTTTTTTTAATATTTGTATTTTATAATTAACTTAATTTCACATATCAGCCATGGATTCCCCCATCCTCCCTCCTCCTATCCTCCAGCCCTTCCCCAGTCCACCCCCCACCCCATTCCCACCTCATCCAAGGCAAGGTCTCCCCTGGAGAGTCAGCCCAGCCTGGTAGACTCAGCCAAGGTAGGTCTAGTCCTCTCCTCCCTACACCAAGGCTGAGCAATGTGTCCCAGCATAGGCCCCAGGCTACAAAAAGCCAGCCCATGAACAAGTACAGGTCCTGGCTCCACTGCCTGTGGTCCTCCGAGACAGTTCAAGCTAATCAACTGTCTCACTTATCCAGAGGGCCTGGTCCAGTTCCATGGAGGCTCTTCAACTATTGGTTCACAGTTCATGTTTTTCCACTAGTTTGGCTATTTGTCCCTGTGCTTTTTCCAATCATGGTCTCAATATCTCTCGCTCATACAATTCCTCCTCTCTCTCACCTGATTGGACTCCCGGAGCTCCACCTGCGGCTCGGCCGTGGATCTCTGCATCTGCTTCCATCAGACACGGGATGAGAGTTCTATCATGACAGTTAGAGTGTTCAGCCGTCCGATCACCAGAGCAGGTCAGCTCAGGCACTCTCTCTACCATTGCCAGTAGTCCACAGTGGAGGTATTTTTGTGGATTTCTGGGAACCTCTCTAGCACTCTGCTTCTTCCTATTCCCCTGGGGTCTTCATTCATCATGGTATCTCCCTCCCTGTTCTCCCACTCTGCTCCTGATCCAGCTGGGAACTCCCGCTCCCCTAAGCTCTCTTTCCCCTACACTTGCCCTCCATTACTCCCCCTACCCTCAGTTTGCTCATGCAGATCTCAACCATTTCTCTGTCATTGGGTGATCCCTGTCTTTCTAAGGGTCCTCTTTACTAGGTAGCCTCCCTGGAGTAGTGAGTTGCAGTCTGGTTATCCTTTGCTTTACATTTGTATCCACTTATGAGTGAGTATATACCATGTTTGTTATTTTAACTTTACTTCCTATTTAAAATACTGGAAGATATATTCTATCCTGCCAAGAAAAAATATTTGCTTTGAGGAAACCTGCATAATGCCCAGCATTTTTCACACCTAGGCCTTGGAGACTGTGCTGTATAGGACAAGCATATTTTCCACCAAATCTCACTATTGAAAAGCAGTTTGCCTCACCACAGATCCTAAGTCTCCATGCTTTTGAATGTGATGGATTCTGCATTACTTTTATGTATGCTTCTTATTTATAGGTTCTGAAACATTTAGATTTAAATAAAAATATTTGTCTAGAAGTAAAGCTGACTTCAGAAATGAGTGGATATATACAAGACAGGCTCTTATTTTCCCAGACCTCTACATGCTATTTGTCCCTACATGCTTCATGGCCTGGATATTTGAGGTGTCTAAAAGTTATTCTTGTGACTTTAGTCAGTGTGTTCATTTATTCATAATAAGGTGTTAATACTCAGGAGTAGTTCCTTGGATACACAGATGCTCATAAGAACCAGATGTTCTTCCAAGACATCAGGAGAGAAGTCAAGAATCCAAGGTGGATCATTCATTTATTTCTTCACTGAACAAACACTGAATTGAGCATTTTTTTATGTATCAAGCCTGTAGCCAGCCGAGGATGCACACTAGCCCATACCAAGAAACTCACTCATTGCTGTGTGATAGATAGACTGCAAAAAATATAGTAGAGACACACACAAAAAAAATAATTATCAAGATCAGAAGTGAATCATTTTACATTATAACTCTGGGGTAGCCTTGCAAAAACAAAACAAAAGATAGAGTAGTCCAAACCTAGAGAACAGCCTTCCAGAACAGAAACCTGTGAAAAGTGTATGAAACAGGTTTAGGATTAAACGACTATTCCAGGGTGAGCACCCAAGCAAAGGTCCCTGTAGAATGGTGACTAGCCAAGTTGCAGATACTGGGTCAGCATAGATCCCTTGTCAAGCTTCAAGTTTGAGCTTGAATCTAACTCCATGTGAAGTTTTGAAAACATAAGTCTCTTGACTTTTTGTTTGTTTGTTTTTTTGAGACAGGATTTCTCTGTGTGGTTTTGGTGCCTCTCCCTAGATCTCGCTCTGTAGACCAGGCTAGACTCGAACTCACAGAGATCTACCTCGTTCTGTCTCCTGAGTGCTGGGATTAAAGGTGTGCGCTATCACTGCCCGGTGTCTCTTGACTTTTTGAGATCGAAACACAAGCATCTCCTTTATCCCTTCTTTTGGACACTACCATTCATGTGAAATGCAGAATAAACAATTAAGTTTTATATCTTTGGTACCTCCCATAAAAATACTGCTTTTTCAATCATAAAAACTGTGACCTGGCATTAGCATAATACTAATATAACTTGGTTTATTAGATTTGCAAGTTCTTTGTAGTGACCATTTATTATTCACCACTATACCTACACATGTATTCATCGTTTAGCTATTTATACAGAATTTTCAAATTTTTATATTAACAACTTAGGATTTACATATATAACAGGAAAATCAGAGCACATTAAAACACCTCATGTTTAAGTGGGCCAAGCAGAAACTTTATTTGCCCCATGTCTTGCTCAAATCATCATGTAGCATGAAGCCCAGTCAACTGGGTAGCAAAGAAATTCTGCTGTGTAGAAACAAACAAAATTGTCATCTACAGATAACCTGCTCGGTATATCTGTGTCCAGGAGCCATTAACATTTCCAGAGACGGTTCATCTAACTTAGTGCTTTTATGTGCCTATCCATTTCCTACTTGGTCCTCAAAGAATGCTATTTCCCATAACTTTGTTTTCATTGTATTAAAAACACAGAAATAATACTATTTTCTCTTAAGTTTTCCAGTGCTTCAGTTCAATTTCCTGCTGGTGGATTTCTGTTTTCTCCTTTTATTTATAAGAAATTATACTCACTGCTTCACAAAAGACAGAACACAGCCTGAAGTGAATGCACATGATAACAGGACAGGGACCCTCAGCCTGCCAGAGTACTGAAGAATGCCGCTTGCCATTGTCATCAAGAGGAGTCTGTCTCTAGCTCTCTGTCCCTGCAAATGCCTGTTACCACAAAGTGGAGTGAAAATGAGCATTCCGTGCCTGGAGACCGAGCGTAGCTGTTGAGAACCAGTTTACCCTGAGTCAGAGTTCTCCTAACTAGCCTGGATGGAAATGTAGCTTTTCAAATACACCGTGATCAAACAAGTTAAGTAAAAGGACAGGAATCAACCAATCTCACACATTGCCTTATTCTGAAATATGACTTGTTGCTATAATAGTTTGAGTGTGAAATGTATCCCCCCTACCTCCATACCCCAGAACCCCTTGTGTGAACAATATGACCACAACTGGTGATGCTGTTAGGGAAGGCTGTGAAGCCTTTAGGAGGTAAAACTTTGAGGAAGTGAATCACTAGGGGAGAGCTCTGAAACTTTACAGCCCAGCCACACTCACTGTTCAGTCTCTGTTTCCTGACCAAGGATGAGATGTGACCAGCTACTTCCTCCTCCTGTGCCCACCTGACCATGAGGGACTGAACGTTAAGCCAAGATAAAGTCTTCCCCCACCCCTCAGTTGCTTTTGTCAAGTATTTAGCCACAGCAATGAAAGTAGTTAGTACCCCTGGTTCAAAGTTCATGACCCGATACTTTCATGGAGTGGATAGTAAGTCTTCCAAGACTGTGAGGAGCTCTGAGATTCAAGATTATCAGCATTGGCTGATTTAATAACCCATAATGTCATCATCAAAATGATTGATCGTTTGAAGCTATGCACTGTCCTCATTCTGTCTTCTGATTGTGGGAAACAGAAGTTTAAGAAACGTCTTCTTTGTTCAACTGGTTCTATAGATACCAATACATTTACATATATAAAATTAGGATTTCTGTGCATGCCATGGAGAAGTTCATGGTTCTCTAGAGGTAAAAAATACACATTGTTATAACCCTGGCTCTAAAAGAATAAATAGTCCCATGTTGGTGTGATACTTGACTGGGGACGTCTGAAGAATCTCTGTTTTGGGGACAATGTCAGGAATGGAAGAACTCTGCTTCAAGTAGGCATGGCTGATACAGAATTCTTCAGTGACTGGTGCATGGGGCACTGAGAAGACTATCAGAGGCCATGGAAAGGACATGAATGGTAGCAAATGAGGCGATAAAAAATTGCTGAGCCACTCATTGCAAGACGCACTGTTAAACCCTATCTACAATTGGCTCATTCTTCATTTACATAGGTTAAACAGGAAGTGTTTGCCCCTAGCAAATACTGTGTCAGAGAAATCAGTTGGAGCCTCATCAGCCAATATGCCTATCATCTGCATTAAACTGTGGTAATAGAATAGCATAGCACATGTTTGAAAGGAGCAGACTTCAACCAAAATTTATTTGCGCATTTGTAAAATGCTCCTGTAGACACAGACCTGGGAAGCCACTACTCCTGCTGCGTTTTAACTCATCCTCTTTGACCTGAGTGACTAGGCTGCCTTTATTTATGAATGAGCTTCAAACTAGTGTCCTAAGTATCTTTCCACCATTGATGCATTGTCTGTACCTTGTGTCCTGGCATTTTCATGCTCATCAGGGTCTCCTTGATCATCGGACTCTTCCTCACACACAGTATCAGTAATCATGTATCAGAATTTCTAACCCAATCTAAAGTTCACGAACTGAAGTGACTTCTATGTCTGGGGGTGTCAGAGTGTTCCCTTGTAAAGTCTGTATGGCTAATGCAGTTTTCTTTACAAGCAACTGTGTATCTGATTAAAGTGGAAGGCAACCAATAGGAGTAGCATGGGCCCTGTGCAGTCCCTTTAAATCCAGGCTGATTTCTCATTTGCTTTGCTCACTTTTTGCCTTCTGTAAGTTTGTGTCTTCTATGGTTTGTTTCCTGTGTGAACGGTTAAACAATATATACATACACACAAAAACATTCACCCTCTCCTTCCCTCCCTTCCTCTCTCTCCCCTCACTCATACACACTGACACACATACACAATAACTATAACTAATTCATAACACTTTGTTTGACTCATACATTTTCGTGGTTGGAATAACTCTGTGCAGATTTTCCAATCCAGCGCTTTGCAATCATTGCCAGTGAAGTACCCAATTTTGGAACATTTGCTGTCAGATTCCACAAACTGATTCATATTTCCTTTGCCTTGTGTGAAAGTAGGTGTTTCTATTTGGGAATTACTGCCTAAGCAATGAATATTTTGACAAAAATCGGCACTTTTTTTTCCCTCCTCCAGCACATCCTTTGCTTAGTTAGAAACTGGAGAACCAATTACCAGTATGGTTATCCTGAGTGTATTCTCACAAGTTTTTCCTCTCTGTGAAAATGTTTCCAGTCACTGTGATTATAAATGTTACTGGGTGTGATGTGTGAATCAATCCTATCCATGCAGACGCAGCAGAATGAAAGGTATACTGATGTAGGAGTGAAGTGTGGATGAATAATTCATATCTGAGACATACAGGATCCAGCTCTATCAGGCAATGCTCCACAGCAGAGAGGGCCTCAAAGGCGTCTTCAATTCATCTACATCCGCCCCTTGTGTTTCTGCTTGGGTGGCAGAATGGATCATTTAAAATGAGTGAAATGACATTCAGTGGCACCACGTGCTAACACAGACAGAAAACTTTGGAGGTATTTGACATCATCAAACATTCATTCAACAAATTCTCCTGCTTGGAGTCTGCAGGGCGTTCAGTGATGGAGGCACCAAAGACTACAGAGGACAACAGTCTCTGCCTCTATAGAGTATACCCCATTGCTAAATGCTCATGAAATAATTACCTCACTTTGGTACATGATAAAAAAGAAAGCACTCTGGAAGGCTATAAATACACTATGCAAGTTTTAACATTCCAATGCGTTCAGACCAGAGACTTGGTGAGTTCACATAAACACATGCTGAGACATTAGCACTGTCTGTCTTTTTTTATGTGTAGACACAGTCATCTACGAGACTTTAACACAGCTTGTGGGATTCACTTCAGGCCTTACATCGTTCCTGTATTAAGGTTTAATTGGAAATGAGTTAAAATCAGCCCTGTAAAAGAGAATTCATAGACCAGATGGTGATTGACCTCTGAAATTTTGGAAGTCTTATTTATAAGCACACATTACAGCCAGAAAAGGTAGATTCATGGGTTTGTTTTGGAGTAAAAATAAAGGATCTTCAGTATGACAGGGTACAGGTTTTCATGTCATTAAATTCTGTCTGCATCTGTAATGTTGGGCTATCCTTAGGTGATACAAGAACTTAAGAAAATAAATTACATGAAGTATTCGTAACATTCTTACCTTTTACCAAATGTCAAATAATTTCAGCATTCTTAGAAAATAATACAATTATTGCTACATTGAGTTTAATTTAGTAATATTTAAATCTGTGCAAAGTACTGGCTCACTGACACCCAAATTCTCAAGCTTTTCAGGAATAAATGGCTTTGGACTGGAGTTAGCTTGATGCATTGGTGTTTGCCAAAAAGCCATACCTCCTGGTTATCGTGTTGTAGTGTATGTCCACCTCCCATATAGATTTATTTCTCATTGACCAAATTTTCAAACAGTGTGACTATTTGAAAAGACCAGTGTACTGGCTTTTTCTGGTCTCTGCATATCCAACCTAAAAAGAATTTTGTAATTTCAAATTTGAAAATAAGAATGATTATATTTGGAATCAAGTAGAATTCTTACTATAGCTAAAAAAAACTTTGGATTATTCTCACAAAGTAAAAAATATTCTTGATACAATAGCATCCATTTTATTATAATATGCAGATGTCAGGAACCTATAGTTCATGGGCAAATCTGGTTTTATTGCTAGTTTTTACCAATAAAATTTTATTGAAACATAAAGATATCTATATAATTTCATGTTTATAGCTACCTTAATATACAGAAGCACAGGTTAAAGAGGTCTGATTAGATGGTGTTACCTACAAACCCTATGGTGTTTATTGTATGAACATCTACTGAAAATTTATGCTGTTTCCTTCTCTAGGTGGGCAAGCTTCCATTATTTTTAGTATGGATTTGTGTAGGGGTGAAGGTAATTGGAATATGTTTTGCATTAATATTCCCCTGTACTGAGTTCAAATTCCAAGACAAAGTCCAGCACTTACCAGCCTATACCCCAGCAAATCAAGTCCTACTCCACACTATACTGTGTGGCATTGGGTTGGTGCTAGGAAAGGCGGTCCATTTACCAGGAAGGCTGAAGCTGAAATGGACTGCATTTGAGTGTTAGAGCCTTAGGGACCTGCATTGGCTGGATCAGGGCCATTCCAGTCCGACTCCAAGGCTGGTAATGACTCAGATTAAAGCTGAGAGTCTCTCACCTTTGTGCATGTCTCTGCCTAATGTCATGGGGGGTCTAGAGGCTCTAAGAGGTCTAGGGTAGGTGTGAGCAATTGTTCTCTGTCTGATCTCCAGGCTAACCATAGCAGGCCTGCTTTGAGCAGTAAGGCCCAGTTCCTTGCCTACTTTCTGCCCTGTTCGCCAGACAGAGTCCTTTGGGCTGTACCTTCTACTGCCCAGAGCTCAGTTAGGGATGACAAGAATAATCAGTTGCCTGGCTGCTACAGTTCTAGCTGTTGAGTCTATAGGCTCCAACCCAGGACAGAGTCTGTAAGCCTATGACCATCACCAGATTTCAGGATAGTGAGCCTGGTAGAAGGTTTTAAGTAGAACATGGGAGTTTACTTCTTTCTTCCTTCTCAAAGCAAAAAGCCTTTCTCGAGGCTGTTTGAATCGAGGGAGTAGTGACACAGGGAAGTCCTTCTAGCTAAGGTCTACCATTTGGTTTGCTCATTATATAAAACCAAGCTCTGGGGTCTCTTGCCCGACAGTATCAGCTCCATGAAGGGGGTTCGTGGCATGAGAAACAGCTCAAATTAGGAAGTCTGCAGGGAGATGACTTTGGGGCTCTTATGCAGCTCCCTTCTTGCTCCCAGCCCCATGTTTATAAATTCACCTCTACACCCCAAATTGTATACATATAAAGTGGCAATTAAAAAGCATGTTCATAGGTTTCAATCCAGCTATGTTCTAACAAGTTATGTGAGCTGGGAAATCAATTGTGTGTCCTTGCTTTTTGCTTTGTAAAAGGAGGACTGTGAGAGTGTACTGGGACATGGCCACTAGATTTGCTAAAACAGTCACTGTCACGGGCTTCGATATAGGCATTTGCTCAGTTTCCTAGCAAGTGATTAGACTCATGGCTCAGCATTCTCCCTGTGTTCAAATCTTGGCATATTCACTTTCTAGTTAGGTGTTACTGGAGAGAGTTTTAGGAATTATGCCTTGTCATTTGTAAAACTGGGGTAAAAATGCTCATTAACCCAAGAATAAATTAATTAATGTAAATAATTCAATTAAATTTCTATCCATTCAAGAATACTGGATATCAATAATGCTCCAACTCAAGAATATTTACAGCACTTTGTTTTTTAGCTTGTGTACTGAAGTGTGTGTTTGTGTGTTTGGTGTGTGTGTTGATAAGTATGTGTAAGTGTGGGTGTGTTGGTGGTTTGTTGTAGGTAGGTGTGTATGGGTGTGTATGTGGGTGCTGGTGTGTGTGGGGGTGTTTGTGTGTGTGTTCATGTGTGTGTGTGTGCGTGTGTGTACACACCCTGTCATACTTATGAAGGAAAGAGGACAACATCAGGTGTTAGTCCTTACCTTTCACTTTGAGACAGAATCTCTTTGTTGCTTGTGGCTGTGCTTACTAGGCTAGTTAGCCCTCACATTTCAGGAAATTCTCCAGCTCTGGAATTAAAGATATAACCTATCAAGCTGTCAGTTCTGGGGATATGAACTCAGGTCCTCACACTTGTTTGGCAAACTGTATCCCCAAGCCCTATTCATAGTTTTAATTTAATTATCACTAAAGGAAAAACTACAGTACATGGAATCTAGCCTTTTCCAAGTGACATGGACATAGTAATATCATGACTTCCTATCAGTGTCTTGACTCTTTATGCTCTAACTCAGACATATTGCCTGTCATATCTTCTCACTCTTCCAAGCCCATCTGCCATCTATTCTTGCTAATATATCTTTTCAGTTTTCCTTAGAAATGGAATTCTTATTAGAATGTCTCAGGAACCACTCTTTTCAGGATCCCATTCAATGCTTCATTATTAATATAGGAAAAATAGCCCATCAATTGCTATTAATGATGAGTCAAGAAAATTAAGTACTAGGGAATGGACACTGGACTTATTACAACACACATTACTGGTGGCCTTGATAAAAGCAATTACAGTGAAAGAATGAGGCAAAACTTGATTGATCAAATGTGATAACAGAAGGGAAAAATTGAAATTTGGTTAAGTGTATTTTCAAGAACCAAGTGAATAGTGTTTAGCCTCTGGTGGTGATCTGTGTGTGTGCACAGCTGGTTAATCTATGATCTTGGTTCTTCGCTATCACCTACAAAATAAATGCACAACCCGACATACAGCATCATGTGGTCAGCACTCTGTATGGAAGTTTGTAGTTGCGATAATTCTTCTAGAGACTTTCTAGAAACTCCTAGAAAAGGTTTGCTTTGCTCATACCTTCCTTAAAACGCTCACACATTTAACAATCAAATCCAAATGCCTGGAGTCCACTTCAGACTTGTCCTAAGTGTAAGCCATTATTTAACACAGTGACATGAGAGGGTTCTAGTGGGTGGCTCCCCTCCCTTTGCCGTGAGGGTCTCATAAGAAAAATTAACCTTGCTTTCTCTCTTCCAAAGTTTGGTGGTGTTTTTTTTAACTCTGAGTTTTTATTTCAGGTTCTGTTGGCTCTTCCTTTCAAACCTCTAGCTTCAATTTTCCTGTCAGAATTTCTCTGGAGGAGGAGGAGGAATTATGTTGACCTTATAGAAGTTAATTTTATATCCTCCATTTCAATCTGGAGGATGTTTGGCCCACAACCTACACTAGCATTCATGCTGACAACCTGTACATTGTTCCAGGGTTGAATGCGATTTGATTGGAAATAACCGCAACGGTGAACTCCAAATATCACGCTACAAAATAGAATAGAAAGAAGAAAATGAAAAATAATCTGTTTCTGTGTTCTCTCTCCCCTCCCCCTCTCTTATTCTCTCCCCCTCCCCCATCCTCTCTCGCTCTTTCCCCCTCCCCCTCCCTCCTGCTCCCCTGCCCTCCCCTACCCCTCTCACATGTATACAGACAGCCCATGCTGATAGTCCAGGAGAATTTTCTTTGGTTTTTTAATTTGTCTCTACTTTGGAAATAAGCAGGCATCTTCCATAAATTCTGTGAACTTTATACTCTTATTTCTCCCCTTCATCTCAAGCCACGCATGCCTCTAAGCAGTCCGTCTTTATGCATAAATTTCACTGTGTAAGAGCTTCAAGCTCATTCAAAATGGAAGTGGTGTTTGGTGAGATGGGAAGAAGGGACACATTTAAAACTAATAAATAATCATCACCCATACCTACTTGGAAAATAGCTTTCTTGTTGAATAATATTTCAATATATAATATCATGGAATGAGGCTGCCATTGCTAATTTAAATGTGGCTTGCCATATAAATCCTGCAAATATGTACGTACATGAGTCCTAAATTACTCTCTGGGGCCGTCTTCTTCTGCTTAAATTACCTTAAGGAGAAACCTATTTAGGTGATATTAGAGCCACTTACAGGGAAGGATAATGGCCATGGAAGAGCACCAGCCTTTCCCCTTGATAGCTTGGCCTCTGGGCCTAGAGAGTGAGTGGACATGTACTCCCAGCCCTATTTCCCATTCATAGGTCAGTTTTCTAGTGACTGGTGAAGCCCTGGAATTAAGACAAGGTCAGATTCCTCCTAACCATGACCCAAGAAGCCCCAGAAGAGACTTATAGACTAATCTACTATGTCACTATATCTGAATTTCAATCAGGGGAACAAATCTCCCAGAATCCTTGTGTGTACCCGTGGTATTACACTGACCTTTGAATTACAAATAGATACTGAGAAGGAACTCCCAGGAGCTGGCAATATCCATTAAATAACAATTATGAAAAGCTGTTTGCCTTTTGGAATGGCTTTTCCCATAATGAGGATATGACCAAGTTGGGAGGCTGGGGAATGGTATGACTCTGGTTGCAGCTTCTAATTCTGAATTATTCATTTGTCAGATGGAGAGAAATGCTCGAGGCTGAGCTTGGGAGAGAAAGTCAAGGAGTCACTGGGGGCCTTTCTTAAGGCCAGGGTTTATATAGAAAGGGCTGCAGGGACCTTGCTAAGAATCTAGAAGGACTAGAATAAAAATCTGGCTTCTTTTCTCCAGGAGAATTTAAATCACTCAGGTAGGACTCGGTGCTAGTTTTCTTGTCTCCGTCAGAGGTGCAAATCCAGAGCAGGAGGGTTGATCCTACAAAACGTTCTTGTCGTTATTTTAGTATTTACTATTTGCTTTTGGATCTGTGTGGAAAATATCACCTTCATTGTTTTTTGCTTTTATTATTATTATTATTATTATTATTATTATTATTATTATTATTATTATTAAGAATGAGGTGACTCAGTGGGTAAAGGTGCTTGCCTCCAGCCAGTGACGTGAGTTCAGTTCCCAGAACCCATGTTACAGAAGGAAAGAACCAACTCAGCGAAGTTAGTTGCTGGCTGACCTCTGCCAAGCACTGTTGTATATGCACACCAACCCATTCCCCGCTACCCACCCATATAAATAAGTACATGCTTTTAAAAAAGAATGTTTAAGCTGAACTGTACTGAACAGCTAGCATTTTGACATGCCTTACCCTTCAAACTAATTGATGACATAGGGTTGTCTTTGTGCGTGTGTTTGCTTGTGGGTTCATGTCTTTGTGCTTTGCAATCATGCATCTTTGTATGAGTAGTGTGGAGGTCAGAGGCCAGCCATGACTATTATTCCTAAGGCACCAGTCACCATTTTTGGTTTTTGAGAAAAGGTCTCTCACTGGCCTGGCACTCACAGAGAGGGCCAGGATGATGAGCAGGCTGCCCTAGTTCTTGCCCTGTCACTGCCTCCCTAGTCCTGGGATTCTGTTGTGTGCCATCATGCCTTTCTTTCTTTCTCTCTTTCTCTCTTTCATTCTCTCTCTCTCTCTCTCTCTCTCTCTCTCTCTCTCTCTCTCTCTCTCTCTCTCTCTTTCTTTTATTCTTTCTGTGGGCTCTGAGTATTGAACCCAGGTCCTCATTCTTGCAAGGCCAACACTATACTGACTTAGGCATTTCCCCACCTAATTTCCAGGTCTTCACTAATAATTTTCTTACTTAGAATATGCTGCCCCATCCAATCTAAGACGCTAGACTTTGGACACAGATGGACCTGAATTCCATCCCAACTTGGTTCCTAATAAATTATACAGTGTATTATGTAAAAGTGTTTTACTCTACTCCTCATATAGCTAATATGAATAATAATGTCTAACCCACAGGAATAGAGGACAAAATACATTTAGTTCTTGCCCAAGCATTGGGTGTATAGCAAATCCTCTATAAAAAAAAATGGTTCTTTATTTGTTATTCAGCTTTCACTGAGGCAACCAACAACCCTTAAGTCCCAGTGGCTTACAAAAGCAAATATTTAATTTATTCTTCATATTTCATGACAGCTGCAGGTCCTCTGTGATTTTGCCCGGTTCTGCCTGGCTCCATTGAGTTTCATGTGACTTCTCTAAGCTAGTAGCTATTCTCCAGGGCATGCTGCTTCAAAACAAAAGACAGGAACTCAAGACGGGACAAGGGCAGAGAAGACTCAGTGTCTGCTCAACCATCCACCAGACATTGATCAAAAAGTCATATCGCCGGGGAGGGGTGGGGTGGCACATTTCTTTAATCCCAGCACTCAGGAGGCAGATCCAGGAGGGTCTCTGTGAGTTCCAGGCCAGCCTGGCCTAAGGAGTGAGATCCAGCACAGGCACCAAAACTACACAGAGAAATCCTGTCTCAATGCCTACTCACAAAAAAGTTACAACATCATCCACACAGTAGTGTGTGATTACCTTATGAAATGAAATAAGTAATGGCTAAAAAAAATCCAATGTTCACACTAGTAATTTTTATTACCAGTGCTAGTCACGCAGTCATAGAATTTCAAAGGTATCAATTTGGGTGATGGTTGGAAATAAAATCATTTTGCTTTAGCCCACTATTAAATGTTCATTTTCTTCCCTATAATTACTGACCAGTGACAGTTGTGCTGTAGTTTTAATTGTCCCTGAATTAATTATTCTAACAATCCAATAAAACTTATAATGAGTGAAAAGGACATTCTCCATAAACATGCTCTTCTTACATTTTTTTCTTTTCACAATAGTATTTTAGAGTTGAGACTGAAAAAAAAAAAATCCCATAGATTTTCATTCTTCAATTATTGAGAACATTCATCCTGTGAGAAAAGTGACTCTATATGTAATTAAGTGTTATATTGCCCATCTATTCCAGTGTCCCGTCACTCCACAGTTTCCTTTGGTAATAATCAACAGCTCATATCACTGAGCAAATAAAACAGAGCAGAGACTCTGTTAAAGACTTTTAAGAGTTTCCTCTCTAATTTTCAACATATATCAGTAAATTTTTACATCAAATATCTTCAATTTACAGAAAGCAAAACTGAAGCCTACAGAAGAAAGGGTATTGTTCAAAGTGACTGAGAGGAAAAGACTATGTAGAACATTGGAACCTACAGCCTTCACACAGTTCAGAGACTGTACTACCTTCTGTGGGCTTACAGAATTAATTCTGAGAGCAAAGGTCCATTGACTGCTTGTTCGGGACAAGGTATTATTGACATGCACTGATTTACCTTGTCTACCCACGAAAAAGCTTACAGGTTAGGTATGCTCACCACTCCCACTTTACAGAGTGGGTGAGTAACTTGGTCCTGACTGCACACCTGCTACGTGGAGGTTAGCTCAGAAAGAGGTCTTCTGGTGTCACAGTTTCGATGCTCATATTCTGTATGTTCTTGGTTTTATAAAAAAAAAATAATAATAATAGGAGTGGGGAAATATATCCTGGAAATCCATAGCTCAGCCATCTTCCTTCAGTCCACCTATGTGTGCATTCTTCTCAGCTGTTATCTCAAATTTACCTCATAGGCAGAGATGTGAAAACTGAGTTCTTCTCCAACTTACATTCTCACCTCGCTTTCCAAGTTTTTCCCCTTTGGTCACCATAACAACCTACAACCTGAAATACACAGCTGGAGTCATTATAGAGAGAGGCAGAAAAAGAGAGGCTCTTGATGTATCTCCTCGGGAGGTCTCCAACATCTTTATCTCCTCCTGGTGAACTTTGGGCATCCTGTGATCTACGACCCTGCCAATTAGACTGTAAATGGTACAGCTGCCTCTGCGCACCCCTGGCTCCCGGGAGCCTGGTAGGCTATCCTGTGTCTGCTTTTGTGCTCTCCAAACACCCGGCATCCCACAATCAGGGCAGGAGGAGCAGCTAAGCGACATTAAACATTCATGGAGAGTCAGATGGTAGACACATTGGACTGCATCTGCCTGTTGGCCCTCTAGCACAAAGGAATCACAAATTGCTGCAATCAAAAAGGTGGAAATGGAAACTTTTAAAAGTCAGTCCTGTAACTGCTGTGCTTAGTACGTGCTGACTGGATGGGACACTTCCTTGTTTGGATTTAGCTTTTTAATGAAGACTCAGAGCTGATCACCAACCAGATTTGAGGAAGTCAAATCAAATAACATGAAGAAGAAATAAGTAAATCTCATGTACTGTGTTCTAGGAAGAAGTTGTTAGCTTGTTGTGCCCAGGTAATTTTCCTATACAGACTCTACTGAATGTCCCATTCTTGAGACAGCAAAACTAAGGATCACATCGTTTTATGTCATGCTGTCACACTAATCTCAGTGCCCATAATAATCAGCAATATTGGCTTTGAAATTTAACTTTCAATATAATGTAGGTGAAGCTTTCTTCCTCAACAAAACACACAAGTGAATTGATGGCACTCTGAATAATTGCTTATTCGTAGAAATTTCTCAATCTCTGCTTTGTCCTGGCGTTTAGCTAAGATCCTCATCTATGTAGGATGTAATTTTATTTAAATCATGATGGTACAAACATAATATTATAGTTTGAATAATGTGTCAATTCTCCTTCTTATAGCAAGAATTCATTCCCAGGTACTTTACTTCAAACTAGTAGCACACTATACTGATTTTTTTTTAAGTCAACACTTACAGTGCTTTAGGGATAAAATGTCAACAATTCCACAATGACTGCTGTCACCAAAGCTCGGAAGCACACCCTTTAACAGTAAAGAATTCACATGCATGTGCATAAAGAAGGTATTCTCTCGCTCCCCTGCCGTGTGTGTGTGTGTGTGTGTGTGTGTGTGTGTGTGTGTGTGTGTGTGTGTGTGTAAAAGAAAGTACTGCATGCTTTAAATAAACTGACTGCCTGGAGAAACACCATGTCAGGTTGTCCCAGATGAACACAGTACTGTTTTCATGGCATTTATACAAATGCACTAAAAAAGCTGGTGTGTCTTTTGTATATGAAATATTTTACATTTTATTCTCCTGTATACATTTTTATCTTAAAATTTAAAACATCAACCATGATGGCTGTATTTCCCATCACAAAGAACAAAATGTTTAAAGTAGATGTCAAATATGTCAACAAAATATTGCCTCGGGTTTCTTGCCAATGGAAACTTGAGCACACTGGTAAGAGACAGCCCTTTAATGAGACCCAGGGGAGCTGACTGACAGCATGCCTTCCAAGATGACCTTACCCTCTGGCATGTCTAGGATCAGAGTAGCATATTCACTCATCTGTGTATTTCTTTATCACTTCACAAGTGAGCCCTTGTTAGATACTAGACACAGGTTACTTCATATGTGAGATCCAAAGGCAATTAAAGTATCCACAGAAGAGAATAGATGTCCATGTTCTAATCCACTCACAATGGTGTTCACACCAGGCAGCTTTTAATAGATGATGCAACATGCAGTTATCACTTATTGGAAACAAATCAGAATCTGTGAAACTTAAAAGAATAAAGGTTGACATTAAGGTTGCTTTTGTAAAAAAGTAAATAAATAGGAAATCAAGCCAAGGCTGTCATTCATTTATGTTCTGATAATCTTGAATCAAGGGATAATGGATGCAGTTAAAAATACTTGTCTGGGAATTTGACAATTAGCTTTTTAACTGTTCCATCTTAGCACCTGTCTATCTTTCTTTCATTCAGTCATTGAAGAACTGTGCTAGGTATCTACTGCTCTAGAGGCTGCAGTTTGTGGTAGTGAGAAGGATGAAAAGTCCCATACAGTTTATTTTCTGTTGGAGAATTTGAGTAATGAATAAGTGAGAGTGTATATTTCCCACTATGTAATATAATCATGGAGGTAGTTGATTTGTAGGAAGTAAATCAGGTACAAGAAAAAGAATAATAAGGTTGGCTAGCTATTTAAAATGGGACATTCCTGGGGCTGCAAAATGGTGTGGTGAGCAAAGGAGCCTTGGCCATGTCTGACCACCTGAGTTAGATCCCCAGGACTCGCATGGTGGAAAGAGAGTGATGCAGACTCCTTCAAGTTGTCCTCGACTTTGATATGCACAAAGAGGCATTATATGTCAGGACTGTTAGCTTTCTGTTTTTGTGGGAATCCTAGCAGTGGAAACAGGTGTTTCTCTGACTCTTTTGCCTTCTTTTGAGACTCTTCCTCATATTGGGTTGCCTTGCTCTGCCTCAACATGAAGGCTTTTGCCGTGTCTTATTGTATCTTGTTTTGTTGTGTTTGGTTGTTGTCTCTTGGAGGCCTGTTGTTTTCCGAAGAGGAGAGGGAGGGGAATGGATCTGGGTGAAAAAAGAGGTTGAGGAGGTTTGGAGGAGTGGAAGGAGGGGAAACTGTTCAGGATGTATTCTATGAAAGAAGAATCTATTTTCAATCATAACAAAAAATTGTAAATGTGACAGCTTTGGATAGCTTCCTGAGAGGTGATATTTCAGAGACTGGATGTACTAAGAGAGGAAGTCATCTGCATATAGAGCAAAGGAAATTTCCAGGTTGTAGGTAAGAAGGGGAGATGAGAATAATATAAACAGAAAATCCCCAAGATGATAATTTTTGTGGTAACCTGGGAAAACCAAGGCTAGCATGGTTTCAGCAATGCTGAAGGAAGGATGTTTCCAGAGTGGGAATTTGGAAGGAAATTCAGGAGGTGAGAGCTTCTGGTTTCATGGGAGGGTTTCATTTGAGTAAGAGTGTGCAAGGTTCATGTATTATATGTTACATCATAAATAATTCTAGCATGGCACATGCATTCTGAAAGAGGAGACATGTGGGTAACCATCTTTAGTGAACTCCAATGAATGTGTTCAAAATAAAGGGAGAAACATGGCACAAAGAACTCTTGTCCTCAACCCCATTTAATGTTTGTGCAGCTAGCTGTTCTTTAAAGGTAAAGGCATTTAGGGTCCAAACAAAGAAATAAACCGATTGTCTAAAGAGCATTACATTTGTATCCCATAATTGCACAATTTAATGAAAATATGATCCTTAAAAAAGCATAGATGTGACATAAATACCAACATACTCCATAGTTTGTAATGATGGACAGTGTATGCATATGATTAAAAATATAGTTTATACTTCAGTTTTCTGACCTTTTCTGATGTCTGAAAGCTGTGGATAATTCAACTAATTTCACATCACTTTATTCAAATTTCCACCCAGGAAACTAAGCCTTGAGTTCATTTCTGAAGAACTGAATTATACCAAGATTTCTCCAGAATGCCTCTAATGACACCCTCTGCTTCCACTTGGTGCCAGCAGCAGTATGACTACAAAACAATTGTGAAGTTGAATCAAATTGGCTTGTTCACTGAAGCCACATAAAAACAAATGGTCAAAATTGCCTGTCAGTCTCAAGAGAGACAAAAAGAGCCAGTTAAAGACATCTTCCCTTTTAATAAGAAATGTTATTACTTTTGGAGCATATTGTGTTGCTATTCCCAGAGTCAGCCAGCTGCCACACCACCCTTATTATCTGAGATCCCATAGCTCTGGAGTCATACCTGCAGTCCTCAAGCAGGGTGCTGAGAACAGGTGCTTGTGAGCACTTCAAGGTGGCTAGGCTAGAACCAAACATCTTGACAAAATTATGAATTAGCTGTTCTCTCTTCTCTTCTCTTCTCTTCTCTTCTCTTCTCTTCTCTTCTCTTCTCTTCCCTTCCCTTCCCTTGCTTCTCTTCTTTTTTCTTTGCTCTCTTTTTCCTCTTATCTCTCTCTCTATGTCTCTCTCTGTTTCTCTCTGTGTGTCTCTGTCTCTCTGTCTCTGTCTCTCTCTCTCTCTCCTGTCCCGCTATAACACTGATCCTGGATTAATTCCCCAAGGTAATTAACTCATATTTTTTCTCTCCAATGTATAAGTAGAAGAAAAAAGCAAGAATTAAAAATAAGTAAAGCAGTTACATTCCTGAGGAATGAGGTTGCTACCAATACAAGAACAATGGACTCAAAAGACATAGCACAGGAACTGTGTTAGCTGATTGTGTTGTGATTGCTGTCTTCTCCACAGCATTTAATAATTTTTAAATACTAATATAACAGTTTTTTTCATCATGTTGTTTCCTTTTCCATTCATTACCCTCACAGAAACTTAATGAAAAGGATGGTTTATAATGAGAAAAGACATTCCTTTGATAAATTATAACAAAGAAAGTTTGGGGTGAGGGACAAGAGGTCCTGAGAGAGAGAGAGGCAAGCCAATGGTCAAGAAGGAACAGAACATAGAATGCAACCAGTCTATTGAGAACCAAAACATTCATCAAACTTGCTCAAATTGCAGTAGCCTGGCCTTTCTCTGTGTGTCATAAGTATATTGTTTCTTCATATTTTTCTTCCCAACTTCTCCACCATGTTATAGCAGTAGGAGAGTGGGGTTAAAGAAAATTATACACTGCATCTCAGAAGGCAACAGGCTTTGGAGGGTCTGGCCAGTTCTGAAAGCTGAACACCAGAAAGACACATATTCAAAAGGAATTACAGATAAGTGGTATGTAAAGCATACACACAATTCCTCTAAGTGCATGAAGGAAACCAAAGCACAAATGAGGAACAGTGACATTGAATGCGACTAGAATGTCAGAAAGAAATGTTGTTGCCTCTATTCATCTGCTAATATCAAAACAAGCCCTCTTCTGTTAATGGGTCCTTTCTTTGAATGTCCTGTAATTGCTCAAATACATACAGCAGATCAGACTGATAGTAGCATACTTGCACTCAGAGGCTGGCCCACAATAGCAAGCCCCATCCTTACCACAGCCAGTCAGCAACATCAGAAATCATGTGTTAGGCTTGTGAGCCAGAAGCAAGCCCACTCACGTTTTTAGCTCCTGCCAGCCTTTGAGTCCTTTCCAGCTAGTCAATGTGGGAGCTGACTATTGGGATGCAGCCATGAGCTTTGCTCTTATGCCTGGGAGCCAAAACCACCCGGGTTGGTGGTTGAAATGGATCCTTCTCTGTTTTGTTGTTTTTTTTTCTGGGCTTCCCAAATTCTTGTCAGACATTTCAGCTCTGATTTGAAAATAAAACGTTTCCTGCTTATTTCAGAAATTTATGGGAACTGAAATACATGTTCCTCTGCCTTCCTTCTGTCACTCATCTTCCCAGCAGCAAAATCCAGCGAGAATGAACCCAATTCTGAGTGCCCCCAAATCCTGTATTTCGCTTATCTAAACATTTTCATGTCTTCCTTATGTAATACCTCCCTGCGGTAAACCATGCCCTCCGGGAGGTAACCCCACATGGGACCAGTCTGTACAATGCAAACTGAGCTCCCATGACCCATCACAGCTTGCCTCTTCACTGCTGTGATGGTGGTCCATGATCATTTTGAGAATTTAGTCAAAACCATTTCCCTCCCTGATTGCAGTCTCATAAGAGGATGCACTTTGTAACAGGAAGCATCTAAAGAACTTAGAAAGTAATTGTTGATATATATATATATAATATATATATATATATATATATATATATATATACATACATATATATATACATATATATAATATTTGTTTTATATTATATATTAAAATGCTTTCTTGATTCCCATGTTTTATTACTATGCCTTTTTTGTAATTATAGATTTTGAAAACTCTTTTAAAGAGGTAATTTTAAAAGGGAATGTGTAAACTTAAGAGCTAATTTACTCTACATTTATTTGTGTGTGTGTGATCATAATCATAGGTACTAACTGTATTGGCTGATGTGACAAACAAACCTCAGAATGCCCGTGGATCAAATGCTGCAGCCATGTTAGCCCCACAGAGTCAAGGAAATGAATTCTGATTTCTTTGTTCTAATTCTAATTCTCCTCTGACTTTTCTACCAGTTGTGATTTTTAGGACCAAAGTTGCTTCCATTGCTGTTACTCTGTCGCTCTGGTTGGCTTAGAATTGACTATATATGTAGACCAAGCTGGCTTTGAATTCAGAGATGTCTCCCTGTCTGTCCCCACTGAGTGCTGGGACTAAAGGCATGCAACACCACTTACAAATGCTATGAATGATGAGTACCATTCCACTTTCTCATGTGTCGAATACTTTTTTCATTCCCTTTTAAGAATGTGATCTTTATCGAACTGCGGAACATTTTAGAGACAACTTGTGCCAGCTCTTTGGTTAGTAATGTGAAGGAAGTGCTTCCTAAGCAAGACAGAAATGCAGGCAGCCTGACCCTACAGAAGCATCTACCAGAGAAAGAAGAGAATGTTTCAGATTGAGGCCTGCCTTAGCAAAGGCCATGCTCATCTGCTCTTCTTGCTCCACCATTGCTCAAAGCACAGTTTGCTTAGGACACTAGACCCAGATCAATTTTCTGCCACCAGAAGACAATGTGTGTACCATCCTACATCTTTTTTTCTTGTACTTCACAACTGTCACTAGGAAGTGACACTCTGTTGTCAGGATATTGGAACACTCCATATTTTGTTGCATCTCTATAAATACTCTTGTTATGCTAGAACCCTCATGTGGGCAGAAAGCAGGTTTGTGCAAGGCACTGCCACATGTCTTCAGAGAGCAACACAAAGTGGGCACTCAGTATATGAACTAATAGTGGATCTATGTAACAAGTTAATGGGGAACTATGGGTTTAAATAAAATAAAATACACTTACAGGTTGATTTATAAATGTGTATGCACCCATTGGGATTGATATTAGAATGATACAGAATAGCCACCTCTAAGATGTATTTGAGCAGGAGGAAGTCAGAAGAAAATTTTTGGAAGTCATTTTGAATTGTGGTAGAGAATCCTGTATCTATTTTTATAAACTTACTAACTTGAGTACTGACACTATATTAGAGCAGCAAGTGTAGATTTGTCTACATTGTGTAGGTCCTTCTTATGAAGGTTAAATAGAAGCTTCCAACAGACTTCAGTGGTACAACTCTGCCATCCCAGTACTTGGAAGGTGAGTAGTTAGTGTTTCAGACCATCTTTGGTTATATATGGAGACTGAGGCCTAGCATTAGATACATAAAAGTCCATCTCCAAAAATAAAATACCATAAACAAAATCACTTAAAACTTAATTACATACTTGTTTTATTATTGACTAACCGATTATTGGGTTTGGGGATGACCCGGGCAGGCTATTCAATCACACCAAAAATGCACTCCTAACTTGAAACATCATTTTTCACAGAAATTTCAACTAATATTTATATCACCTCATAGATCATATGTAAATATATTATGCAGCAGAATTATAACTTTTTGTAAGCTGTAAAACATCAATGGAATTGTGATATGATTTACAATATAAATGTGTATGGCAAATTTAGAGACTTTTATAGCTTTCCAAGCACACTTTCATTATTTCTTTTACTTTATTACAAAGGTTTATACTATTTTGTTTCATGTCACCTGTTCTATAATGCTCTGATTCATGGTATCTTTTTTTCCTTATGTTTCAAATCAACCCCATTATTTTGACACTCTATAGAAAGATGCTCATTTTTAAGAAAATTCCAGAAAATTTTTCCAAGTTTATATTTTTATTAAAAACCAGCAACTGTCATACCAATGATCACAAGATTTCTTTGCAAATTGCAAACTGTTGACTGTGGCTATCTCCAACACTCTCAGCAAAAAGAGGATCGTTTTACAAGGGCATCATCATGGCTGATTCAGAATACATCCTATGGAGTTGAAGGAGGAAGGTCAATCCCCTACATTAAAAGCAATTTTAAAAGCAAAGATACGTGCTATATTGTCTGCTGTCTAGACCAGAATTAATGTGGGTTTTTAAGAAAGTACTTTATTCTTACTCTATGCATTACAGTGCTGTTTATATTAAAGAAGATGGTTAATTTTGTTTCAGGTCTTTAAATGTAAAAGTCAGGTGAGCTCCACTGCATTTGATGTAATACATTAACTTGCCACTTAATGGAGCTTCATTGGCTCACAACACTGGAATCTACAGCAATTCAAATTTCAAATGAAGTTTTATGGATGTCTTTCAATGATGTGATGATTGACCTATTGACTCATAACTATGCTAGTATGAATTTGTCTACTTTAGTGTCAGTTTCTTGTTAAACGTAGTCCATCATGGTATACAGCAATGTGGCTGTAGCTGGTCTAAGTTTCAAAGCCACAAACTGCCCTATTTGTGAATGAGACAGTAGCAGTCATCTCTAGTATTCTACCAAGAAATTTGCCTTTGGTGACTGTCTTGGATGCCAGACACTCCATAGTCCATCGTGGCTGGAAAAGCTGTGATAGGGGGATGACATATGCTAGTCCACAGTCATCATTGAGGGTCCACTCATTGCAGACCTAAGTTCACAGCAAATATCACAAAAAAACCCTAAAAATTTGAGAACATGAAAAATGGAAGAAATAAAAGCTGGGTAAGCAATCAAATGTATGTACTCCATTATCTAGGAGCCCTCAAGTGAAATGTCATGATATTTAGGAAGATAAGCTCTGTAGTTAGAACCCTGCATCTGATCATCACGAAATACTCCTAGAAGCACGATTTTATTTATGTTCTATATCTCAGTACCACAGTCGATAGTCCACAAAGGATAAACAACAGCACTTCATCGGCCTGTTTTGAAGGCATAAGTTCATGATATCTGTGGAAATTTTAAAACAGTGCTCTTAGAACCCAGGTCTGCACCTTTAAGCCAAACCCTGCAAACTGAATCAGATAACACCTTCCTGCACCTCTCTCTGGGACAGGGAGTTAATTTGTCAGCTTTCAATTTCTAATAGTTGGTTACTCCAATGTTCTTGTTATGTATGCTATGCTGTACTAAGTCATATGGCATAAAAGTTCCTGCCACCATTAAAAGGTTATAAAAATCAGATGTATGCTTGATCAAAACCAGATTGATCCTCTTGGGGGGGGGGAGTTTCTCTCTTTCTTATTCTTTTTTAAAAAATGTTTTTAATTGAAATATAATTATTTCTCTTCCTCCTCCCTTTCCTATTCCAGCCCCACTACCTTTCCCTTGAGAGAGAGAGAGAGAGAGAGAGAGAGAGAGAGAGAGAGAGAGAGAGAGAGAGATTCTCAGTAAAACTTCTCTCCAGGCATTAAATTGAAGTGCCTCCTTTTGGTTTAGATCGCCTGTATTGTTTATATCTGTACTTTCCTTCCCACATCAACATCTAAGCCTTGATGCCCTGTCATTCTAATAAATCTGACACCTGAGTAGAATTATGAATTAGGTGTCAACTTCCTTTCTGGACTGACTACTGCTCTTCTTGTCTTGCAATTTTTGCAGATACCTGGGATGTTATAGGTACTTGTAAATCTTAGTGAGTATTACCTTTGATGACCTTAATGCACCAACCACTTTCCTAGATGCCTTTACTATTTTGTACAACTAACCTGGGGTTTACACAGCAGAATGGTAGCATGAGAAAATTCAGAAACTAGACTAAAACAGTATTACAAAAAGAAGCAGTCCGGAAGTGGAAAATGCCATTCCTTTCTGCAGATAGAGAAACACAGTCACACCGAAAGCAATTTCCCCAACCATGCACTGCCCAAGACGTTAGCCTCAATAGTCTGATATTATTATTTGTGACTTTATAATTAGAGTTTGCTTTTATATTTGTTCCATTTAAATCATATTACAAAGTTTTGCATTTTGTTTTGTCTTCTTCTGAATTCAGAGTTTTTAAAAGGGGTCATAGTCCATTATCTAATGAAAGACAACTCCTTTAAATCTATGGGGTTTTTTCCTCATGAAGTAATTGGTACAAGCATTTTCTGGCTAGGTATGGAAACTAGACCTACTGATGGAAAATGAGGATAGCACATCTTAAGTGTCTTCTTTTCGGGGAGGGTGGGCTGGAAAGATGTCTCATCAGTTAAGAGCACTTGTGGCTTTTGCAGATGACCAAAGTTCAGTACCCAGTATCTATATCAGATAGCTCACAACTGCCTATCACTCCAGGAGATCTGACACCCTCTTCCAGTCTCTTCAAGCACCCATGTATGTGTATGCACATGTACATACACAGAGACACACATATATCCACATGCTATAAAGATCTCCAGCCAGGCTCTCTAATGTCATCCCACACCAAAGTTGCTTTTGGATTCAGAGAAAAAGTAAACCCAGTAAAACCTTATAGCTCAAAAGAATGCATCCCCTGAAGTTTTTTGACACTCTTCTGACTCCTGTCCTCAGAACATGCTCTAAGAAATTAAACATAGTGGTTGTTAGATGTCCATTTGCATATGAAATGCATATATACAATTGCCAACTAGGATTCCACTTAGAATCACACCATAATATTTAGCTTATAAAAGGTAAATAAATTAATTTTGCAACAACTAGCACATTTCTGTTATGTCAAGATACCTTTTGAGCATTTCATAACATCAGTTTTTATAAATAAATGAAGTTGAAGTTCTGGTCCAATTCTTACCTGGAAGACCATGACACAATTTCAGAGTGGAGCTGTGGCTACCTCAATAGGACAAGCTAGTGCTATATTCCTAAGTATTATTTCTTAGTCTTATTTGTGACCACCAGATTGTCTGCTAAGGGGTGGTTATCACTCACTGGCTTCTGATCACAATTATGTACATTTTATCCTACCTTAGAGTGTGAATAAAACTGGAGCATTATGCCATACAATTGTGCTTTTTTTTTTAAGGTCTTAACAATTCAGTATGCATCCTTCATATCTATAGCACTGTTTTAGATGCATTACTGACACAGCTTCTTATACAGGGATCTTGCAGTTCATTTCCAGTCATACAAAAATGTTAAAGGAAGATTGAGGATCAAATTATATATTGTAGCTAAGAAAGTGTGTATCTACTTTCTGTGGACTGCATTGGTCAGGATACATTTCTTGAAAGATATAGGACTTGAAAATAGGTCTCACATGATGGACACCTAAACAGGGCCTTTTTAGAATCTCTCTTTCTATGCTTAGTATAGACTGGGAGGGTGGAAATTGCATTTCAGGCAGTGTGAATGGTCTGATCCAAATCACAAAGATGATCTTAGAGAACTGTGTGCTGTACAGAAAGCATGAGATTCAGTAACTCATGCTGAAGACTGGACTGGAGAATGATGAAAGCTGGATGAAAAGATTTCACTTGATGCAATAGTTGGCTGAGCAGGCGAGCAGTGAAAGCAATTCTTTTTTGAAAATAACTGTGTGTGTGTGTGTGTGTGTGTGTGTGTGTGTGTGTGTGTGTGTGTGTGTTAGGGACTGAGAAGAGAAGAGAGAGGGAGAGGAGAGGAGGGAAGAAGAATAGAAGGGCCATAGTCAATTGGTAAACGCAGCAAAATCCTACAATCCTGTTGGCTAGTGAAGGCCTGTGGTAATTAAGCTTTGCGAAAAGGTAGTAACAGAAACTTATGAATAGTGAAGGTAAAAAAGGTATTTTCCAAAATGCCACCAGAGAGACTTGATGACATCTAGATGCAGGAAAAGATATTTGTTCTCACTCTGCAATTTGGGGCTGAGATACCAGAAATTTCAGATATTCTTGGCCATGTGAGGACAGCTTCTAGCTGCTGCCACAGGTCTAACATTGTTGGGAACAGTTTCCTTTCATTTTTAGTGCCACTTGGATTCTGAAATGACTTCATCCATTTTTCCATCAGGGAAGTCATAAATGTAGAGAGGTCCCTGTCAATCTTCAGACTTCCCTCTCAGTCCCTTCCTATGGCTCTTTGTTTCTGACACAGTAGTGCCTCATGGCTGCTTATCTCACAAAAGAAAAAAATTAAAAGGATCAAGCTCACTTTGTAGAACCCCTCTGTAAATAAAGTTCAGTATAATACAAGAATAAAATTGTCACTGGTAGTAATTATGGAAGAAGAGTCATTTCCTTTGAATAATACTTTTTGAATTCACAATCATTTTCAAAAGGATTTGTGCCTCTGTAAAAGAACTACTCCAAGTATCAGCTTGTGTGACAATATATCAGAACCCATATCTTCAGGGTATCTTTTTTGTAAGATGTGCCTAATCTCAATTTTACTGCAAATGTTGCCAGTTAATACACAACAGTAGTCAACCAAAATGATGACTCAATTGTGAACGAATACAAGATTTTGTTTTGTTTTGTTTAGCATGTTGTTCTCTATTTCAAGCTTCAACAAATTAATGAAGTCTGAATTCAATTTGGATACTTGGTTTGAGTCCCTGATTGATAGCTTGACTAAAAAGAATTGGCTGTGACTTTCCCTTCTTTAGACTTGTTCGGCTAAATTCAAAAGTGATGGTACCACTTAGAAGAACAAGTCCTATAGTGCATGTGTGAATGGGAGTGTAGTGAGGCAGAAATGGAAAAGTTAAAAGCATTTCAATCAGGGGAACTTTCCTGAGTTCCAAGTCCATTTCTGCCTCTAGTCGATGGCTGGTATTGAATGAGGCATTTGACGCCTGTCTGCTTCCGTTTCTTCCCTTCATGAAGTAGGAGAGGAAAATACAATGATTGCCACATCTGGATCTCAGTAGAGTTTATTTTCAGCAAAAGCATGGCTCTCTTCTTGTGAATTGGTTGTTGGCCTCAGAGTCATGAAATTGTAAAGTCAAAGTAATAGCTGCCCTTTGCCCACTCCCATCAGCCACTTGACCCATCTCAAGCATCCATCACAGATTATGGAGTCTCTCCTCCCCTCTGCAGAGTCTGCCTTCCCCAAGCTCTGCCATCAACCATCTCGTGCCCAAGCTTCACCAGCATCTCTGCCTTACATTATTATGTTGATACGCAATGTTTTAGCTACCTTTCATTCATTATATTGGTGATAGCTCTCATTTCACAATACAATAGATGATTTCTATGATTGAAGTCATGTTTTCTGTTCCTTGTGTTACATACACCATTTGCCACAGTGTTGACTCTATACTAAGATTGTTTCACTAACCAAAAATGATTTGTTTTTACTCAAAAACACTTTCAAAGATTGTTTTTTTTTGGCGGGGGTTATCTGTGCTTTTCTGCAAATGTATGAGTGTACCATGTGCATAAAGTACTGGCAGAGGCCCAAGGAGAGCATTGGATCACCCTGGAACTGGAGTTACAGAGAGTTGTGAGCCACCATGCAGGTGCTCAGAATCAAACCTGGATTGTCTTTAAGAGCAGCAAGTATTCTTAAACACTGAGCCATCTCTCCAGCCCCTCTCCCCATACAAGACATTACTGAAATTTTCTTTTAGTCTGTAAACTACTAGGTTTCATTGTGACATTTTCTAATGTTGTCTTAACTCAAAAACATTTTGTAACAATGAGCCCACAAAAAATTCAACAAAAATTCATCAAGTGCAATACAGAGCAGTTAACTGCTGGGAAATGTTTGAGAATTATTCCTTGACTAGCACCTTGCACAACACATTCTGTGTGACATATGAGAATGCAGTAACAATGCTTTGCAATGCGTGATTCAAGTACTTCCTTTTATAAAGAATTTACATTGAAATAGAGTAAATGGAAGCCAGGCAGTGGTAGCACACACCTTTAATCGCAGCATTCGGGAGGCAGAGGCAGGCGAATCTCTGTGAGTTTGAGGCTACCCTGGTCTACAGAGCTAGTTCCAGGACAGCTAAGGCTGTTATACAGAAAAGAAAAACATGTCTCAACAAACAAACAAACAAAGAAGTGGAGTAAATGATGGATAGATGGATGGATGGATGGATGGATGGATGGATGGATGGATGGATGGATGGATGGAAGAGCATGCCTATACACATGTGCTGGAGAAGGGTGGTCTTCTTTTCTGTTCGTACAATCTCTTTCTACTGTCCTCCAGAATAAACCATGAAACACTGGGAAGGAGAAGAATGGTAGTGCTGAATCACTGTACACCTACATCATGCAAATGAAGAATGGATGCTTTTGGCTGTGGAGGCTTGCAAGGATTATGCACTTCCATTTTGTTACCCAGGTGATTTTCGCACACCCACATAAAAAAAAAAAAAAGGAATTATTTAAGTTCTCATGCCATAGCATATGAGAGCATGGGATTTTTTTCAGTTATTAGAACCTATGCAAACGTTTATAACACCTTGTTTTTTTTTTCAGCTATTAGAACCCATGTAACTGTCTAGGACATCAGTCTCATGTGTAAAGGGGTTCTGATAATGCATTTATGATTCAACAAATTTTGTGTTTTCTTCTTAAGAAAAAGCATTTATGTCATTGTGGAACTACTAATTGTTTGACTTCCAGATGACCTCTTTATTAAGATTATAAAAGGAATTTCTCTAGAATATAATTATAAATTGCAAATTCCCAGGATAAAATTCTGAAACAGGCAATACTTCAAAATTCATTTTTTTTTTAGCATTGGCATAATGCCACTACTAGAAAATCCCATATCTAACCTCACTAGTAGGCCAAGGTCAAATGACAAGCAAATTAAAATATTCTAAAAAATTGCCTCTGGGCTCAGCTCATGAGGTATATATAAAACATGAATTATGTCTTGATATAGACTTCAGTGCCAGGATACTTCATTATGTATATACAAATATTCTAGAGTCTGAAAAATTCTAAGCATAAAACAGTTTTGGCCCTAGGCATCTTCAATATTGTCTATTCAACTTATATTAGTTTTGTCTAAAAAACAAAATTGTAGACTTTGGATTAATAAAAATCTGGATTCAAATTCAAGATGAGTCTTTACTCTGGAAACATAACCTAAAATCTTTAAATATTTATTAAGCAAAAAATGTATACATAACACAAATTGCCACGTGGCAATGCATGTGTTGCATTTCAGATTGAAATATTAAAAGCCTACTGTGAATTTTCAAGTTCTGTTAATTATGAAGGCACGTAAGGTATATTCTTAAATCCAATGCATTGCTGACACTTACAAGGTATATACGCCAAGACAGAATGGGAAAAATGTGAACACTATGCACTGTAATTGATTTGATGAAAGACTCTGTACCTTTTTAGATTTTTTTTTACTTAGTTTCTTGTTAATTTCATGCATGGATATAATGTATTTAGATTATATCCAGTGCCAGCTGCCCCACTCTGATGCCTCCTGGAGGCCCCCAACCCCCCTCCCCCAACTTCATTTCTTCTTCTACTCCTCCTCAAACTGAATCCACGAATGTAAGAGTGTCATCAAACGGAGCATGAGCATCTTCCTGCATGTCATGCCAGTAAAGAAAACTGACTCACCCCTCCCAGTTGCCACCAACTGCCAATATTTTCTCCATGGGGAATGTGGTCTGGTGGGCCCCATCCCTCTCTCCATGCTAGTGTGGACTGCCTTGATCTGCTCCAGGCCTTGTGCCAACAACCACAGCTGATGTGAGATTTTGCATGCAATGTCTTACATATTGAAAGATAGTATCTCACACCAAGTTTCCCCAACCCCTGGACCTTACAACTTTTCTGTCCCCTCTTCTGAAATATCATCTGAGCCTTGTGGGGAAGGAGGTATATAATTCAGATATCCCACTTCTTTTCTGCGATGTAATGAGCTTCGAGTCTCTGTATGAAACAGGGTTGGCTGCATGAAAAAGCTTCTCTGATAAAAGTTGAGCAACACACTATTAGGGGTCATTTTGATATTGTAGCCATTAGCAAAATGATAGGAGTACATTTTCTCATAGGTCCATGACCTATTGAGTCACAGGTTCCTGTCCCCCTAAACAGTGCCTTGTATAGGCTCAATTTTATGGAGTGGACTTTAAATCCAATTAGTAAGTGCTTGGTTGTTCCTATGACATTTATGCCACTACTGCACCAGTGAGCATCTCTTCCCAGGCAGGTTATTGTTGTAGCAAGTTCTGTAGTTAGCAAGTTCTGTAGTGGCTGAGTGTGATTGATATACTTTCTTCTCTACCAGTGAAAGCATTTTCTATGAATCAGGCTAACATTCTTCCAGAAATGCAAGAAACAAATAAAGGGTTTTGCAATGTGCTGTGATTACCATCTTGCTTTTCCTCCTTCAATTTAACAGGACACAACCTTAAAACAACAGTTCACTTAGATCTCATTCACATTTGTTCAAGTTACAGAATTTTATCGGGGAAAATCCAAATATCTAAATTCTTCTTTGTCTCTAAGCTATGCGATTGTAAGGAACAGAGTGTGCAAAAACTAATACAAAGTATTCAGTATCATTTGCTACAGTGAAATGAAAGGCAACTTTGATATACTTAGCAGAGATGAATTTCATTGCTGCTATTATTAGGTTTTTTTCAATGCAGTCACTAGGAAAACCTAAATTGAGAAGTTGGTAAGTCATTTCTTCTTATCCTTTTAAGAGCCTGCAGCAATAGTATCCCTGAATGTTCACAGTGGAGTTCTAATAAAGCTTATTATGAGGTTGGATCAATGCAAGACAGACAGGCAAGTATATTATCAAAGACAATAGACAGGCAGGATATTTAATAAATGCAGTCAATTACATAGAGTTTGTATTCATGGATCATCATGGCAAATAGATGCCATCTATCCTTTATAATGTGTTTTTAAAAGAACATTTGGGACTCATGAGTAGAAAATCAAAAGAAGATAGCTTTTAGCTCATTGGAATTAAAAGCTCAAAAACAGAAAATGGATTTTATTGGAATCATGGAATAAAGGGCTAGATTTCATTTTTTAAAAATCAGAAGATTCAATACCTACTCAGAAAAACCCTTAATTAAGAGGTGGTTGGACATTATAAGAGAAAGCATTCATTAGTTGGAGAAAAGTTTAAATTTATTTCATTGTATTAAGAGACAAAGGGAGAATATTATCAATAAAAAGGAACAAACTCAGGCATAGTATGGCTTATTAGTTGGAATGCCATAACTTTTAAACAGACTTATATTTTTCAGCTGTTCAGAAAAATCACTAACCAGTTTATTTCCTTCTTTTACAAACTCAACCGCAAACTGAGTAGAAGTAAATTTAACTACTTAGTTAAAGGATTCCTTAGTGAAGGAGTCATTTTGCGCCATCAAGAGTCTATGACTCACTGAAAAATGAAGGTAGCTGTACCTCAGCTTCCTTGAGTTCATGGTTCTCATGTCCCTCTGTGACGATGCTCCAGTGTCAAATTTATTATACACTCAACTGTATAGAGAATCCAAGTATCAGTGTTCATAGCAGTCTGTCACATCCGAAATTCATCTGTGCACAGGTCAAGTCCTTCATTGCAGAATGATAAGAGGAAATGGTTTGATTAACAGTGATTGCTCTCTGACCAGTGTTGCCTTCTTTGTGACTTCACCAGACCCTCTTTTCTTAACAAAGACACAAGGCACAGCGGAAACATTTTTTCAGCCAGTCTTAAGGAGCTATTACTGCCTTCTACCACACAGCACATAGGAACACTCTGTTTCTGGGATCCTTCCCAGATACTGGTTTTTAGGTAAGGACACCAGCAAGCAGAGGGTAGGCTAATGACTTCCTGGTAAGTATAAAATTTCACTTTATATCATAGATACTTGAAATATTTATTATCATTCTACCCATTGTGAATGAACTAAACTTTTGTGACATGTGTTTAGATGTAGCTTTGCTAACTCTATGTAATAAAGCATCTGAAAACACGGAACAGGCTGTACTCAGTAAAGAGGTGTTAGACCAACTTCCGAATGCCTGCAATTATAAAATAGCTCATAAAATGCCTTATTTGGCTGAATATAAAACAAATGGATTCATAGTGGGGACTCACATTTGTAACCCCAGCACTCAGGAGCTTGCGCCAGGTGGATTGTCAGTTCCAGAAAGCCTCAATTAAGGGATACTAAACAACAAAAGTAGAAAAAAATATTTTTTCATTGATTCTTAAACAATTATTTCATCCTCTCAATGATGAAAAAGGAACAATGAACAACTTAAAATATGAATGCAAGGTTGATTTGTGTCCATTATCAATAAATTGACTGGAAGGCACAGTTTGTTTTCAAATGATAATCTGATCCCCAGCTAAACTCATAATAACCAAAGGTACCTAAAACCCAAGAGCCACGCTAAGCTTTGAAGATACAATGAAGACTAAGAGACAATGGCCATTTTCTCAGGTAACTTTTTTCTATTGTATGAGGGCCACTGAGAGTCAGATATAATTCCAAGTTTCTGAAACATGTAGATGTGTAGATATGTTTGCATAAAATCCCTTAATATGCAGAACTACAATTACAAAATCCACACAGAATTTAGTATAATTAAAATCTGAGCCCTATCCTTTAATTGAAGAAATGTATTTCAGAATTAGAAACAAAAATTGAATAAATTATATTCATGGTAAGAGTCCCTTAATTTACAAATCTTCCCATTCCTAATCATCAGGGAAAAGGCAGATTAACTGACAGCACAATGACTTTAGAGAAACTCATATGATTCATTTATTCTGCAAATATGAGGAAATTTAGGGAAAGATTTTTCAAGCAAGAGAAGAAAAAGTTGACATGTTAGACATCTGCAGAGATGATTCACAACATGCAAAGAATTATGCTTATAGATCTTTCAACAGAAGGATATAAAATAGGTTCATAGAAAATGTAGAGCTAATGCATCTGAATTTGCCCTTGAGGTGACCAGAAATTATACTGCAAAATGTGTGAAATACTGAGTTGAAGAGTATTAGAAAGTTTATCAATTGTAATTTTTGAAGAGTTTGTTGAAATTATTGGTACCTAGGAAATTATTGTAAAAGAGGATTGTATTGATTCAGGTTTAAGGTGATATAATAACAGGGATAAAGAATAGTGTTGGTTCATTATGTGAAGAATATGAGAAAACATGACACGAGAATCAACAGTTAGCCAGAAGTGTGAGTCTGGAAAACCTGGAGTCCTAAGGACATCATCAGCTGTGAGGATGTTAGGAATGCAGGGTGTCAGAATGTCTCCAGAAGGGGCACATTCACATTGATGTGAAGAACAGATCATAGGTCATCAATAAGATTCCAGAGAGCAAAACATCAGGAACTCAGGAACCTCGAAGTGTCAGAGAGACCTTCTCTTGGCCTAATACAGTCTCAGTGGTGTCTGCCAGAACACAAAATAGCCTTGAGTTCCACTTAGTACTTTACATGATCACTCTTTCCAAAAGAGTAGATCTAGAGAAAGTCTTCTTTGACTGATTGGACAGAATCTGAAACACCATTTTGGCAATGAACTGTTAGTTTCTTAGAGACATCGTTCTTTTCATGACAGCTTCATACTCACTATGAAAATTAAATCATATAATGACCCAAAACCTAATAAGCTTGACTGTATTTCTTTACAGCTGGAAACACCAAGAAGATCTGGTTCTTAATAAGTTTCCTCCAACTGCTCAGACATGGCTCAACAGTTAGAACTCATGCCTGGTGGACTCACAGATTCATGAGTCACCAGGAACATTTTGCTTGTATTTTATTTGCTTTCTTTGGGTTGTGTTTCATAGTTTGATGGTCAGTGAACAGTCATACCTGGGGCCAGACCCAAAACAACTTCCTCTGAATGTTTGTGTCACATGGTGAAAATGTTCATTGACTATTCAAAATACGTTTCTCTGGAAATAATTTTCACAGATCTTAAATGTTAGGATTTATTTTTATTCATGTATATATGTGTGAGTTTTTGAGTGTCTGGCACGTGTGTGAAGGTACCCACAGAGGTCAGAAGAATGTGTCTGTTCCCTGGAGCTTAGAGTTGCAGCCTGAGTGTTGAGAATCAAGCTCAGGTCCTTGGAAGAGCAGCAAGTACTCTTAACTCCTGAGCCACCTCTCCATGTTTTTATTTGATAACAAAATGCTCTGAACTAGTTAATTTAGCAATGATTATTTCTGTTCATTAAAAGCTGTTAAGGACACACAGGCCATTTTTTTTAATCACTTTCAAATGTATCATTTCAGTTGAATATTACAGTCTCCCTATAATATTAACATGAAAGGAAGGTATAATTGTTTCTGTTTCAGTTTACAAAAAAAAATCTGTTTAGAGAGATTAATCACTAATTAGGGTCATTTTGGAAGAACAACAAGGTTTTGTCATTGTTTTTCCGATAGCAAACACTATCCTTCAATTACCATTAATCCTTCTCCATGTGTTGTACATTCACTTGCATTTCAAGTTTTGTGTCATCATTATGTCAAATAACTGTCAGAATTTGGACAGAGCTGTGCTAACATGCACTTTTGACTCTGCCATGAGGACAACATTTGCAAAGAAGGTTAACAAGGTGTGTGGGATGCTTGCATTTTCAAAAACCTCACACATTTGACAGACAAATACATGTAAATTATAGATAAAGCTTTGAAGCAAGCTTGTTCAGAGAATTACAACTTGTTTGAATCTCTACTTAGTGTATACATTTGAAAGCAATACATTTAAATTTATTTTGTAATCCAGCTAATTTGCTGGCATTTCTGCAGTCTATCTGGCCAGTGTTGGCTACATTTTAAAGAAATGAAATCCCTGCCTGTAAGAGAAGACTGCTTTCCTTCTCCATCTCAGTCTAGTGCCCTCATTAAGAAAGATCAAGAAGCAGCAAAGAGATGATTGAAGAAGATAGGAAACAGAGAAGGAGTGAGAAGTAGAGACACATAAAAGCAAGGTGAGAGAGAGAGAGAGAGAGAGAGAGAGAGAGAGAGAGAGAGAGAGAGAGAGGGAGAGAGAGAGTATTCTCTACTGAAGACACTTAAGAGATGGGTGTGGTGACAAACACCTGTAATCCCAACAACTGCATGCCTGAGATTTTAGGATTGTGCACCTGTGGCTAGCCTGCACCATACAGTGAGACACTGGGTCTGAAAAGTTCAAAATCTGGCCAAAGAAAGACATACTGAATGGCCATACCCCAGTGTAGCTGAACTTTTCTCTGGTTCTGTCCAGCCCCACAGACCCTGGCAGCCACTTATAAAATAATCACTCAGAAGCTTATATTAATTAAAACTCCTCAGCCATTAGCTTAGGCCTACGACTGACTAACTCTTATACTTAAACTCAGCCCATTTCTGTTAATCCATAGGTCTCCATGTTTTCCGTGGCTTTATCTGTGTGCCTTTACATGTTGCCCCCTTGACGGCAGGCTGGCCTTTCCTGACTCAGCCTTCCTATCCCAGAATTCATCCCACCTATACTTTCTGCCTGGCTACTGGCCAATCAGCATTTTACTTATCAACCAATAAGAGCAATACATTCACAGTATACAGAACAACATCACCCATCACCCCAGAGAAGAGCTCTACTTGTGTCTGAAGCTGTAGATGATGTCTAAAGGACACCACGTTCATGGCTTCTATTATAAGAGATTGCCTCTGGAAATGTCAAAATCTGGGGCTATAGAATGTATTGCTATCTAGGATATGCAAAGACAATTGCCCTGTGTTCCTGTGTTCTGCCTAAATTTCATTAATTACTATGTTGTGTTGTATGCTGTATTTAAATACAATGACATGTTATGTGTACTAGAACAATTCATTCTCTATTCATGTGTATGTGTGCATGCACAAGTGTGTGTGTGTGTGTGTGTGTGTGTGTGTGTGTGTGTGTGTGTGTGTGTGTGTGTATTGGGCCACTTACATAGACCATCTGTCATTTATAACCTGAATATGAAGGAGGGAGTCACACATGCTCCCATGTAATGGAGAACGCTTACAGAGTAGTACCAAACAATGCCATTAAGTGGGTTTGATTTCACTCAGTGCTATGAGATACTAGTGGAAATTATTCCGTCTACATCCTGAGCAGACTTAATAAAAATGAGTAGATGTCCTTTCTTTCCCCAGCAAAGCAATTACTCTCTACACTATAAACTTAAGTTCAGCAAGTGTTGCTAATGGGTATGTTTACATTTGTAATGTCATTGCTTACCAAGACATGCCATGCATAGGGATCGGTGGCTTTGCAATTCACGGCACAACCTAGCAGTGAGCCAGCACTCTGCCACTGGAAGCCCATGCATCATCTTGCATTGAACTAAGTGAAGGGAATGTTCTGAGCAGACGTATTTAATTCACCATAATGGACATTTTGGTTATCGTTAAATCATAAGCATCACCACCAGCTATTCAAATTATACCCATTGAGCTTTCATTTATGGAGTGCCTACTGCATCCTTAGGGAGAAACTTGCTTTTAGCTATGCTCTGAGACTTCACATATTCAGAGGGCTGCTCCTTTTAGGAAATTACTTCATGGTGGAAGGGAATGACAGCCCAGTGGTTTTAAAAAGTAAGTGTACCTTCAGGAAGTAATTTTCTCACCTTGCCCACAAGAAAAATTCAAATAATGATAGTCATGAGTAATTTTCTAACACTGAATTTACAATTCCATCATGTTTCTTGGGAATGTTCTATTTCACAGGTCAAACCAAAGGAAAAACATCTTATTCCTATAAACTCAAATGTGGCATCTACATAATCAATATAGAATATAGATAGATAAGTAGATATGGTACATAAGTCCATATATGCATCCACAGTATGGTTTCATTCCTTCCCTTATATTTATATATGTAAATGTACACTACTATAGAAATCATTTCCAATTTGTATGTGGGTAGAATCCCAAAGCTTGTATCTAAATGACTTTCCTAAAGTTTGAAATCTCTCTTTCTCTTGCAACAATATTATGTAAATCACAGTTCTATTTGTGAAGGTTATAGCCATAAAAATTAGTATAAACAAAAAAATGTCTATCTCATTAACTGAATATCCTAAAAATAACCTAACAGTCTGGAGAACTTAACCATCTTGCTTGTACATACCACTTATTGCATTGATAAGTGCCTGGAAATGTAATATTTTAGTGTAACATGGATAGACTTCCATGGAAGTCATACACGTGTTTTACACCATAGTCTTATTCAGAAATTAATACATTTACGAGATTTATACTGAGAACTTTTTGACCAATATGTTAAATACCAATTTGTGTGTTCTTTGTACTCAAATTAATTGTTATACTCACCTGTTTTGCCTTCCGGCCTCTCTAACTCTTCACTGGCCAATACAATCTCCCGAGTTTTGGGGTGCTTTTACTAGATTATTACAGTGCATCACCAATTGCCTACGCACTGAAGAGTAAGTGCCCCTTCTTTGCTAAGACTGAGGATCCTTTCCATATCCTCGAGGCTCACTGCTCCCGTAGTAGCACAATTGTGTGTATTGACTGTATCAGGCTTATTAAATCACCCAAAGGATACCATTTACATCACCTCCTCTTTGTTTACCTCTCCCTGCCTCTCACTGTGGTTACTTAACAAATAGCCTTTCAATGTTCCTGACTTAGCCTGTAAATAAACACTAGTCTTCCCATTACCTCTCCAGTTCCCCTGGAGTTACAGCACAATGTTATAGGGAACACTCCATTCGTACAGAGCAGATTTTTTTTTTCTAGCCTAGTATTAGTAAAGACCCACTCCTTCTTTCCCTCTGCTTTTAGGGTTATACAGAGATAAGGAAAAGTCTAATGGAGAGCAGGTTCCAGCCTCCATGTTCCCAGACAGTTCTGGCTTTCCACAATGCTGTGGATGAAACCGCATTTCCGGAAGTTCTGGGGACTCTGGTGCAGGTTCTGTCTTTGATGAGAATTCATACCACACTCTCCTGAGATTCAACCACACTGATGTCATCTGTTACTGGATGACCCTTGTATTTTGGCCCCTGAAGGACTTGACACCTCTCCTTGTCCCTTCTGCAGCTCTACAGAATTTCTCCTCTCTTCACCCAGTCTGATTCCTTTATCCATTTGTGCCTCGGCCTCTGGCTGCTTCTTTCTGTTTATGTCACATCCTCAGATCATCCAGGTTAAGTCTACCAGCTTCCCAGGTGCTCCTTCCTAAGCAACTTCTCACCACACTCTACCACCACAACTTGTACTTCTTTAAATGATGACTTATTTAGACTCTGTACCCTCTAACTAGAATGCAAATCCCCAAAGGAAAATCCATGTGTTCACCGGAATATCCAAGATTTTGGAATCATATTTACAAAAGAGGTACCTAAAAGAATTGGTTGAGTAAACAACTTGCTGAATCACCTGAATCTCCTCATCGGGCCAATCATCAAGATCTCAGTCTTTATTTGTATCTATCTTAAGCCACCTCCCTGGAAGACTCTGTTTTACATATGATAACAGAGGGCCCCTGTAGGGATGTCTCCTAGTGTGCTTCCTCCATCTAGCAGCCTTTGATTATCCATGAGCTTCAAAAATACTGTATTTTTGAAAATCAAACACAGGCCACAGGCAAGAACAATTCCTACAAAACAATGTTGCTATTTTATTAATGCAATTCCAAATTGTCTCCCAGTACCTCTTTTTTTTCTCTATGCAGCTCGGCATACTTTCTCCACTCAGTACCCAGGTGGAAACCTTTATTCACAAACTACCATCACCCATGCCCATCCTCAATTCATAATCTCTAGCAAACAGAAAACACATCTGGCTCTAATTTAAAAAAAAGGGGGTTTTGTTCAGGGAAACCTTTGCAAGAAAGGGATATTGAAATAGTGGAATAGGAGCTACTGCAACATAGAGAAAGTTTAGATAGGAAGTCTTCAAGGAACTAAAAAAAAAGAGGCAGAAAAGGGTATTTTCTTTTATTGAAGTGATCCAGGTTGGAAAGAACCAGGCATGAGGGAGTGGGAGGAGCAGATGGTTTGATGGACAGAGGAGCAGAAGTTGTATTTCCTGGTGGGTGATTTTCAGATAGCATTATGGATTGACATTCTTCCTTGTAATTAGAGATAAATTAAGTTCAAGATCCTGTAATGAAGACACACTGAACTGAAGTTTAGGTGAGTCAGATTTAGAAATCCTAGTCCAGTTGGTCTGTAAGAAATATTTAAGCCAATCACTTGGAAGATAATGAATGAGAATTTGGTCATATCTGGCTTTCTCTTAGGTAAATAAGATGATCACCCCCCAAGAGTTAGCTAATTTATATTGGTACATGTTGTCTGTTTTCAGTATGCCATTCTGGGAACTCAAATGGTAGCGTTTCTACAGCCACTGCTCAGAAAAACAGGGCTCAGGTCAATTTGACCTTGGACATTTCCAGTGGCTTTCCAGTTCACTCACACTTGATGTGTTCTTCCTGTCCTTCTCAGTCCATACCAGGTGTGTTCCTGCTCCAATATTACTGGTCTTATTCCCTAATATCTGCAATACCTCTCAGATCATCACAGTGCCTTCTTCCTCCTCACCTTTGAGTATCTCCCCAAGTTATCTTTTTATAAAGATTAACTTGACCAACTTATTTAGTAAAACAAGAAATTTTTTTCATAGCAATTCACCAATTCAAGCTCCTAAGACATCTTGTATCATTTGTCTGTACAGTACTTATCCCAATATAATATACTATGCATGCTTGACCATGTTTGACCCATCACTAAGATATAAGCTCTGCTCACTCCACATACTATCCACAGACACCCCCTCCTCACTCCTCCCACTCCCCAGTCCTCTTTCCCAAGCCACCCCACATCCCACACCCTCCAAATTGAGGTCTCCCATGGGGAGTCAGCAGAGCCCAGCACACTGAGCCTAGGCAGGTCCAAGCCCCTTCCCACTGCACCAAGGCTGTTCAAGGTGTCACACCACAGGCACCGGGTTCCAGAAGCCTGCCCATAGACCAGGGACAGATCCCAATCCCCTGCCTGGGTGCCCCCTAAACAGTTCAAGCCAAACAACCATCTTCCATATCCAGAGGGCCTAGTCTAGTTCCATGGGGGCTCCACAGCCACCAGTCCACAGTTCATGGGCTTCTTCTAGTGTGGCCAGTCATCTCTAGAAGAATAGCCAGTGCTCTTAACTGCTAAGCCATCCCCCCAGCCCAGTGCATTTATTTCAGTCAGGTACACCCAATTATGCAAAGGCATAAAGTGGCAAGTAGGAGATAAAAAAGAAAAAAGAAAAAAAAAGATATAAGCTCTGACAGGGCACAGACCTTATCTCTTTTTAATACTAAATGTTGTCTTTAGTCCCTAAGACTATTAGATGACTCAACAAGGAAACAAATGACTAAAGGGTGGGACAAATCACCTAGTGCAATGACATTGTCTTAGCTTGAAAATTTAGCATGCAGATTAGTTAATAGAGACTGAGAAGTGCTTTATGATAGGAGTCCAGAGAAAGTAAGAACCAAAATGAGAGATAATGAGGGATATTATAAGAAAGAGCAGCCAGGCCTTTTCTACTCAATTCCTAGCCTTATAAGTTAGCAACGAAATGCATAAATCATTCAAATGTATAACCAGATCACTGATGAGATTATATAGATGTGTGGTGTTGTGATGTGCTACCAGATAATCTTTCTGTCCTATGGCAATGGACGCAAATTGAACAGAAAAGGGAGAAGAAGTCAGCCATGCATTGACATAAAAATGTTAAGGGTGGGGAGAATCTCTAAATATACTGGAAATACCAAAGAAGGAAAGAGTAATTAATTATGTTGTTAGAATAAACATATGATTTGTGTTCTAAAACTGAATAGACTGAATTAATCAAATGTCATGGTGACATTTCTAATAGTGATTGCACGCTGCAGATTCCATTAGTGGGCTCTACCTGCCAAGAAAAAAGTTACAGTGTATCAATTAAATAAACAGGAAATTGTCTTCCTCCTCTCTTCCCTCAGAGAGTCCATGTATCTTACTGATTTTGGTGAGACCTAGAAGCTTTGAAAAATAAGCAAGCATTTACATAAGATTAATAACTTCCTTTGCTTCCCCCAAGAGCCCCAAATCACTCTATGCTGACTAACCCTGGATTTATCTAATATCTTTTTTGTAAAAAGTTTCTTAATGATAAGAACAAATTAAAACTGGCTTAATATGTCAGAAAGGATCATGAGTTTCTAATACAAAGTCCTCTGTGTTAATAAATGCACCTGCAGTGTTCCCAAGATTAATGGGAAATGTCTTGGCAGAATTCATTTGAGCAGTGCCTTTGCCTGGTTATACTTATAGATCATCTTAAAATCACCTGCTTGAGCACAGACAATGATATCATAAATATGTATTTGAAACTAAATTTAAATTTTAGGAAAGCAATATCCATTCATTAAAGAGGAAGAAACAAATGCATCACAATGAATCTCAGGTAAATGAAAAGGCTGAATGTCGAGATGCAAAGGGACTCCCAGTCTCTTGTACCTGTGCATGTGAAGCTATTATTATTCAAAGCTAAGCTACACATCAATTGTTTCTTTCCAAAGAAGCACTCTTGTTTGAGGGCTTAGTGGGTATAGATTCAATTTCTATAGACCAAGTTTCTTAAAACGGTAGACTCTCCAGAAACTTCCTGTATCAAATGAATTTTTTTTGTTGTTAGGTGTTCTCGCTTAGATGTTGAGCGGTGTCCCTCCAGTGAGCTGCCTCATTTGTTCACATACAGCAGGACCATCTTTTTCCTGTTCCAACCCATCTAGTCTCAAGGCAACCTTAATGAACTGTGGAGGTGTTCCAGAGATTTCTTCACTAATGCTTTTTTCTTTTTTCAAAGCAGAACGGTGAAAGAAACACAAGATAAAAGCTCACATTTACTTACATGTTCTTTAAGTTCACAAACAGACAGAATATAACGGTGTACGGTGAATAATTCAAAGTAGTACTGTAGTGAGCTGAAGGGGAAACTGACAAAGATATCTACACAACTCCACCCCAGAACCTGTAAAAGCGATTTTATTTGGGAAATGCTTTTGCATATGTAATTAACTCAAATATCTTGAGGAGAGATGCATGCTGCAATACCCAATGAGCTTAAACGATTAGTATGTTTATAAGGAACACACAAAGGAGAAACCAGAAAAAAAAGCTAATAAAAAAAATGAGTGAAAAAGCATTTGACTTTGACAGCGGAGGGGGAGACTAGAGTAACTTGGCCATGAGCCCAGGCATGCTTGGAACCAGGAAGAATTGGAACAAGCAAGGGCAACCTATCCCTAGAGCTCTCAGAGGGAGTGCAGACATGTGGAAGAATCCCACATCTCTTACTTATTGCCTCCCACATTGTGAGAGAATAAGGTGATTTTATTTAAGCTACCAAGTTACTGGTCAAATTTCACTGAAAAAAGCGATAGGAAATATTTTCTCTGGGGAAGTTACTTAAACAAAGGAGGGTACAAGAGGACTAACAAAAACTGGATGGGTTCTAATCTTGACTAGGAGGCAGCTACATGGGGTTTTGACCTAAATGACAATCAACAAGGGATTCTCGAAAGAAAGATATTTATTGGGTTATAACTAGCCATGGGGAGATCAGGACCTATAGTTGGATATATACAAAATACATTTAACTCTGGGAAGACTTAAGGAGGTTGGATGAAGGACAAGTTTTAAAAGAAAAAAGAAGAAGTATATATTTTAAAATAATGATACTTGGCCACATGATTAGAATCAATGATGTTATCAGTCTGAGGTTGACCAGAGAGTAACAAAGGAGCTATCTTCCTGACAAGAATGTTTGTGTACGGTTCTTGTGGCCTTATAAGCCTGTGGTTCTTGGAGGTCTTATGTGGTCATTCCTATTGCACAACCGGACGTAATAATTCTTCCTTGTAAGCCTTTTGATCTTATGGGGTTCCTTGTCGTCATCATTAACTCCGGTGACTCCACTTTGATTCTAATAAGTGTCGGATTTCTTTCACAGTGGTACATAGAGTTGTCAATCAGGATGAGCTCACTGCACTCACCTTTCCATGAGTATGATATCTCTTGACACCCGAACATGACCAGGCAGCCTATAACAAGCTTTCATGACAGAAGGCGTGCTATAACCAAGCTGAAGAATCCCTGTCACCTAGTGACATGAGAGCCATCATAATTGCATCACGCACATTTGTGGTAAGGTTAGTGTTTGCGGACCTACTGCACTGTCTGTGGAGCACAGAGGGAGTTCATGCATTTACACACAGTCCGTGATAACCAATAATGATAAGAAAAAATGAGACTGTTACACGTTTGTGTCAGTACCCATCATTATGTGAGGATGTGTGGGGAATTTTTACGTAAAACAACCTGATACGATAGAGTGGCATCAGCCTCCTACATCTCATGTTCACCACATCTTATGATTGTTTTGTTTTCCCTCCTGCTGGATTTAAACCCCATGTTGCTTTGCTCACCACAGTCCCAGCAGCAAGTCTACACCACACATGGAAACCGTACAGTCTCCAAGTTTGTGTAAGTACTTGCTATGATCTTCAAGCAATGTAGAATCACCTAACAGCACAGTTCTCAGAGCACACCCTATTACAAAGTGAGGCATTTCTGTATAATAACAGAAAATGAAGTAATTTTAAAAAGTGAAGATAAATCTTCAATGTCCATCCTAAGTTTTTCAATAGACTATTATCCTGTGGTAGCCGTGCTTAGGAAATTCTCTTGATAAAATGTTATGCCACCCATATTGTTTTGGAAAGTATCTTTTGAAAACTTAATCACAGATTTTAAAGGACACTGGAAAAAAGTGATACATGCACACACATGCACATGTTTGAGTACACGTGTGCACATACATGTGCAGGCCAGAGGTCAAGTTGAGGTATCTTCCCCGGTCAATGTCCACCTTACTTACTGTTTTTCAGGACAGCCTCTCATTTACTTGGAACTTGCTTATTTGGCTGTGCTGGCTAGCCAGAAACCCTCGGGGATCTGCCTGTCTTTGTTTTCCTAGGACTGGGACTGTAATGTGTGTTTTTTACATGTCTCCTGGGGATTGAACTCACTCCGGTCCCCACACTTGTGTGGCAAGCATCTTCTCCACTGAGCCATCTTCCCAGCCTTGTTTCCTAGTTTTTAATTCAACACTTCTTTTGCGTTGTGGAGCTATTCCATGTGAGATGTGTAAATCTGGGGTGATGAGGAGGCATGATTTGGGATTGTGGGAAGAAATCATACTCGAGGCACAGAACTTCTTCCCTGCTGTCTTGATGTCGCATCCATATAAACTTGGTACCCAATTATTTCCCCTTGCCTTCCAATATGCCATCCATGAGGCAAGTGAGACAGCATGACAAAGGCAATAATGATTCAGTTACATAACAGTGAAATACGTTATTGAGATGGATAGGAAATCTATAGGACAATTATTCTGTAATTAGAGGCAATATCTAACCATCAGAAACAAGTTTCCCACCTGAAATCATTCAACAAAGTGATGCTGAGCATACCAGGGATGTTTGCCTGAATCTCACCCCACCCCCTAGAGCTGTTTGTTTTTCAGGCTGCTTCAGCTTCTCCTGGTGCAGGCAGAGATTCTCCACTGATATCTCTACATTTCAGGCAGGTTTACCTTAGCAAAGTGAAATGAAGCCTTAGGCAACCTCTGGAGTGTTTTGTTTGTTTGTGTTTTTATTATTATTAAGAGATTTTCTATTCATTTTACATACCAACCACAGATTTCCCTCTCCTCCTGCCTCTTACTAGCCAGCCTCCCCGCCCCCAACCAATCCCCCATTCCCATCTCCTCCAAGGCAAGGTCTCTCATGGGGAGTCAGCAGAGCCTGGTACATTCAGTTGAGGCAGGTCCAAGCCCCTCCTCCCTGCACCAAGGCTACAGGAAGTATCCCACCATAGGCACTGGTCTCCAAAAAGCATGTCCCGTCTCATGCACCAGGGACAGGTCCCAATCCCACTGCCTGCCTCGGGGGCCCCCTAAACAGTTCAAGCTAAACAACTGTCTCTCCTATCCAGGGGGCCCAGTCCAGTACCATGGGGGCTCCTCAGCTATTGGTCTGGGGTATTTAACATCATGAATAATTCACTGAAGAGCATCTACTTTCTACTCAGAATGTAAATATTTCCCTGAATCATCTGTAGTCCTGCATTTTTCTGTCATTGTGTTTGTAAACATGCCAATAATGTTACCATATAATAGTGAATACACATGTAAAAGATGGATAATTTTAACTTTAAGTTCTAAGTATATAAATCTTGGAAGGTCTTCTTAAGCTCAAGACTGTGGTTGTAAAGAATGATCTGACTAAATGTGATAATGCCCAAATAGAAATGTGGCAAGAAATTCTATCTAACACTAATTTCAAAGTAAAGAGAATCTACCTCCCATCTAATGAACTATTCACATATTCTATTTCATTGAATACCCCTAATGAAGATGCAATACCTACTTGGAGATAAGTATAATTAGCTTCATTTTACAGATGAGCAAATTTGAGGTCATAGAAGTTGGATAACTTGACCAAGAACATGAAGCTAATGAGTACCAAAGCTGAAGTTCAATTCCACTTACTGCAAAGCACTTAATGTTTTAAGGAACAAAATTAGGTGCCAGATTCTTGCCCTTGCACCCTGCAGGTCACAACTGTATCTGTCATTAACCTTCACCAACCAGACATCTCTGCCTTGTCAGCTAGATATCTCCAGCAAAAAAAAAAAAAAAAAAAAAAAAAAAAAAAAAAAAAAAAAAAAAAAAAATGGACCATGAAGATGTTGCTTTTTATGAGGTCACATCTTTGAAAAGATGTTATCATAGTAAATGAGTGGAACTTTCAGAATCCAGTTGATTTGACTCAGCCATTGAGCTAAGAAGTCATTTGAGAAAAAGAATATTAAATAAGAACATACATTGGGATACACATTGAGTATTTACCACCACCAGGTTATAGCATGAATCTTAAAATTTCTTATTAATAAAAACAAACCCAGAGCCAGGTATTGGGGTGCATGCTGGAAGATCAGAGAAGCAGGACAAGCCACATCCACCTCACCTTACCAATTCCTCAGCTGATCCTATTTCCTCAGATTGGAAGCCTCTGAGTCCTCATCCAAAAGAATCTCAGCTGAACTGCTGCTAACAGCCTAAAAGCTTAACCAGCTCTAGTTCCAGGTCCTCACACCTTATATACCTTTCTGCTTTCTGCCAAAACTTCCTGGGATTAAAGGCTCACTTCCTGGGCCTTTAATTGAAGGTGTGAGTCACCATGTCTGGTTGTTTCCAGTGTGGCTTTAAACTCGCAGACATCCGGATGGATCTCTGCTTTCCAAGTGCAGATTGCCTGGCCTCTATATCTACTGGCTGTTCTGTTCTCTGACCCCAGATAAGTTTATTAGGGTGCACAATATTTTGGGGAACACAATATCACCACACCAGGTACTCCCTTAAATTGCTCTTTGCATATATCAACCTAAAGTTCTCTTTTATTTATTTTTTTTATTTTTATTTTTTGAGACAGGGTTTCTCTGTGTAGTTTTGGTGCCTGTTCTGGGACTCACTCTGTAGACCAGGCTGGCCTCGAACTCACAGAGATCTGCCTGGCTCTGCCTCCCGAGTGCTGGGATTAAAGGCGTGTGCCGCCACCACCCAGCCTAAAGTTATCTTTTCATGGATAGTCCACAGCATTTTGTCAAAAGGGACACATTGAAATTTAAGAGATGGCTCAATGGTTAAGATGCTTTCTATGAAAGCATAAGGACTTGAGAGCCCCAGTTCCCACGTAAAAAAGTGTGGTGGCATGTACCCAAAATCCCATGGCTTCGAAGTGGAGATAGAAAGAAAGATCTCAGGTACTTGCTGGCCACCTAGTCCAGTCAATCAGTAAGCCACAGATTCAGGGAGAGACCTTACATCAAAATATAATAATGACATTAGGAGGTAGAGAGGACACCAGATGTCAATACTTGACCTCCACATACATATACCCTGACACACAAGCACACACAAACACACATACACATAAAAAGAATGTATTTCTTTTGACTGGGGTAATCTACACAAGCACACACCAGGAAAAGATCAATTCAAAACTTTGCTCCTTTGTGGTGTTATAATCATCTATAATCTATAATGCATGTCAAGAGCTGTCATTAAAGATCATAGGCCCCCTCACACAAACAAACACATACTTGCTGGCATCAATAATATTTTATTCATGGACAAGAAACAATAATTTTTTTCTCTCTGACACACCCCATTCAATCCTTGCAGAGTTAAGAAAATATAGCATTTTCTTTTTCCATAAATAATGCATTAGAATGGATACTGTTTGGGGGATTGAAAGTCATTCTTGGCAAATTAGGAAACAAGACATTTCTGCTTGTCTTCAGAGACCTACCCTTAAGCCTAACTTGTCCTGGTCTCAGCTGAGCTGTTCATCTGTGGGATTACCACACAATCAGACCAAATAGAAAGACATATTTTCTGGAGTCATTTATCTCATAATTCAAAACAGAATGTTTTAAGGAAGAGGATTTTTAAAGTATGCTCCAAATCAGAGTGCTAGAGAGGTCCCCAGGAATCCACAAAGATGACTCCACTATAGACTACTGTCAATGGTCAAGAAGGTGCCTGAGCTGAGCTACTCTGATGATTGGATGGCCGAACACCCTAACTGTCATGATAGAACCCTCATCCAGCGACTGATGGAAGCAGATACAGAGAGCCATGGCCAAGCCCCAGGCATAGCTCTAGGAGTCCAATCGATGAGAGAGAGAGGAGGGATCATATGAGCAAGACTTATTGAGACCATGATTGGAAAAAGTACAGAGACAACTAGCCAAACTAGTGGAAACACATGAACTGTGAACCAATAGTTGAGGAACCCCCATGGAACTGGACTAGGCACTCTAGATAAGTGAGACAGTTGTCTAGCTTCAACTGTTTAGGGAGCTCCCAGGTAGTGAGACCAGGTCTTAGTACATGAGCTGGCTTTTTGGAACCTAGTGCCTATGCTGAGACACTTGCCTTGGTACAGGGAGGAAGGGATTGGACCTGCTCAGCTGAATGTACCAGGCTCTGCTGACTCCCCAGGGGACACCTTGCCTTGGAGGAGATGGAAATGGGGGTGGGCTTGGGGGGGAGACTGGGGGGTTGTAGGAGGGAAGACAGGGGAATTCATAATTGATATGTAAAATGAATAGAAAAATCTCTTAATAAAAGAAAAAAAGAATTGATTTATTTTTATATTATGTGCATTGATGTTTTGCCTGTGTGTATGTCTGTGTGAGGGGTCCCCTCAAACTGGAGTTACAGACAGTTATGAGCTGCCATATGGGTGCTGGGCATTGAACCTGGGTCCTCTGGAAGAGCAGTCAGTGCTCTTAACCACTAACCCATCTCTCCAGGCCCAAATCTTATTAATTTACTATCATTTCCTTTTCTTTGGAAGTCTGCTTACTTAACCATAAAAGAAATAAGGGTATTAAAAAATAAAGACAAACCCTAGGAACACGTTCCTTAGATGAGGTTAAAGCAGAATATGCTTCTTATAAACTGAGACACAAAGTCGAGAATTTTCATCTGTGAGCCTGTTAGTGTATAAACAATTCATTTGCTCCACTGCCGGGAAATGACCTGACAATACAGGGTTCAATTTTCATCACACTTGAGTGAGAGAAGAATGGAATAAAACAGTGCGATGGTCAGCAGATTCCATTCTTGATAGGGCTTACGTAGCATAAAACTTTATGGAAAGATTGTTGATCATTGGGTAGATTGGTTCTATCATAAGTCAAATAATTTACTCTGGGGCTTAACCATGCACAGAAATGTTCTGATAAGCGTTGGCCCAAGAAGGATGAGCTAGCCCTATCCATCAAGCATCTTTAATAAGCAGGCTCCAGCATATGTACTAAACAATCTTTTTGTGTGAAGCAACGAGTCACTTCACTTCAAGGAACTATACTTGACTTTATTTTCAGAAATATTTTCTTCAGGAACCACTTTTGAAAGTTTAATTTTAATTTTCAATAAATGGCTTCACTCTATTCTATTCTTTGGTGCTAGTGCTGTGATGATACCTCCTTGGTTTTTCTTGTTTCCTTACTAAAACTAAGAGATTCGATACTGGAGGCTGAAGGTGGGAAACTACAGCTACACTGTTGGTAGTGTAAAGCAATGTGCTTGGAGGTCTGTGCTTTGCACCCCCTGGGACCAAGAAGAGATTAAAAAACTGAAGGCAGGAAGCAAAGGATCAGCTTACCAAGTTCTGTTATCTATCTTATTCGTGACTTCATTTAACTCAGACAGCACATCACTCATGATTTACATGTGTGTAGTCCTCTTTTACTGATGAAGAATATAAATTTCAAGGTCACTGGGTAATTTTCTGACAGTCAAGTGGCTTGTATATCTCTGACCCAATTTCTTTGTTCCACATCTACCATCTAGCCAACCATCTAAACCCAAAGCAAAGTCATCTCTCATTCTTCCCACACCTAAGCACCTCACCACTCAGTCACAGACTTTTGTGGATTGGTTTTTAAATCAATGTTTCTACTTTACTCTGCCACTAGAAGTATTTGGAAGAGACTAAGTGTGTGGGGAAACTATCTGCGTTAGTTTTCTAAGATGAGAAATCTAAGAATCAGAGGATGTTCTCTTTCCACTTAAAGTCCTCTAGTAGGTTACCATTCACACTGTAAGATAAAGCCCAACTTCTTGATAGTGTTTATAATGTCACCCAGATCTGATTTTCCTTTGCCACTTCAAAGATACATCTGAAAACTCTTAACATCAGGTCAGACACAATTACATCTTTCAATTTTCCAAACGTTCTTTCTTCTTCTGGGTATTTTCAAATGCCAAGTATTATGCCTCAAATGCTTTCTGGTGATCTGTTTTTTGGGTTTTTTTCTTTTTTTTTTTTTCATGCATCCTTCTGATCCTGCTTTGGGAATCCTTCGCTAAGTTGTGAAAATGTTCTTCCTTGATGAACAGCCTCAGGAGCACCTGAGAACTAGTTAATGAAGATTCTGAGGCCCATCCTACCTCCTGAGTCAGAATATCTGGAGGTTGGTGCCCAGAAGATCCTGATGCTGGGTGAAGCTGATGTTCCTTACTTGTAGCTTAACCCAGATCCACAACAGGACCCTCTAGGGAACATGGAAAAGAGCTCAAGTTACACTCATCCCTAGAGACTTGGGGTAGAACTGAGGAACCAGAGTATTTTACTCCTGCTACTTTCTCCTGGTTGATGTTCCCCAACTTAACTGTGATGTACAACCAGGCTAGTTTAAACAGTCTGATGTTCTCTCTTGATAGTTAGCCTCTATATTCTTTATTGCCTGCCATGCATGGTAGACAGGTTTATAAAGGCAGGGAATACAGTCTAAGCAGAAATCCAGAGCAGTGACTTAGAACTATAAAGCACTCAATTTAAAAATATAAGTAAAAGTGCATATTAACTAGCTCTTTGCCTGAGGTCCCAGACCATCCAGCGCTGCTGAGGGTGATATTGATTGCCTCTATAAAGAACAACAGTTCACTGGAACAAAAAGTATGAATGATCTTATTTGGCTAACTAGCAACTTCTAAACCTCATACATTGCTGCTTTATCAACAGGAAGTCAAAGCATAAAAAATAGCTTTCCTCTGCTTAGCGAGACAGTTGAGTAGCTTGATCTCCTTGGGGGGCCCCCAGCAGTAGGATCAGAATCCATCTCTGGTTCATGAGCAGGCTATTTAGAGCCCACTACCTATGATGGGATGCTTCACACAGCCTTGAGGCAGGGGAAGGGGCTTGAACCTGACTCTACTAAATGTACCTCCCATGGTAGGCCTTACCTTCTTGTAGGAGGGAATGGGAGGTGGGTTGGGAGGGGGAGGCTGGAGGGGCAGGAGGAGGGAAGAGGGGGATCTTTGATTGGTATGTAAGATGAATAAAAAAAATTCTTAGTTAAAAAAAAGAACCAGCTTCCTCCTTGTGACTATTTATAAAATGTCATCCACCTGTTCCACACCAGGAGACAAATGCACTTCCTATCACTCTGCTCATCTCCCTTTATTTTAATTGGGGCGTGGCACAGCTGTGTAGATTTAAATTCAAGCCCACAAACGAAATTTTGAAAATATTCTCTGTCTTGGCCACTAATTCCTACAGATCCTTTATTATAAATCTTCATAACCACCTAAGTCTATGCAGGTTACATAAATAGTGTTTTGTTGATTTAAAAAAGTATGCTAATATCCACATTATACAACTAAAATATTTGATCAGAGTATATTAAGGCTTGAGGTACAGTTTCCTAGGAGGGCACGTGCTAAAGGAATCACAAAGCAATGTTGCATGCAAATAAGCTGTGACACAGTTGAAGGGAGATTTTCACTGTTTGGAGTCTGGGAAAAAAACCTGTTAGTGAGGAGGGGAAAGCCGGGGTTGAGGAGGCTCCAAGGAGACTATGTGAACTGAAAAATCTCCTGTTGAAGACAGAGAAGGGTTAAAAAATGACAGAAAGAGAGAGGGGGGGACCGCTCCCAATCACCATGGTAACAAGCGTAAACTAGAGCCAGTGGGGAGTCAATTTCTACACAGTTAGACAGGGTTGAGCATAAGTAAGGCAGGAGACCTGGCCTTCCTGGCCTGGCTTCAGCTTCTTTTCTTTTTCTTCCTTCCTTTTTTCTTTTTTTTTCTTCTGATTTGGGAGGCGATTTCCAAGGAAACAAATGCCACCAGCAAAGATAGTCTCCCTTGACCTTGCCAGGAATAGCAGAAATCAGTCTCTAATAAGCAGGTTGGCTGCTGTGGTTAAGACCTTAGCTGATGGACTGAAGTAGTTCATGCCTGAAGAGAGGAGCAGCACCGGGTGCCTATCACTACCATAGCTCCCCTCATCCACACAGGATTTACTCCAAGGCCCCCAGGGGATGTCTGAACTGGTGAATAGTAGGTTGCAGGCTGCATTTCTTCCCATATAAACTAAGCACAGCAAGAGCTTGACAGTAAAACTAATAATGAGCTAGAAGCATAATGACATACGGTTTTCAAAGCTATATGAATATGATACTTCTTTTTCACAACATTTCTTATGCTTGCATGTTTTCATTCAAAGGAAATATTTTGTAGGTTCTTCTTGACATGTCTGAACTGACAGCATTACGATTCTTGAAGCTTATGGGTATTATTAAGTGAAACAAGAGTTTCATGAACAAAAACATTGCAATATCGTGATAGTCAAACTGACAGCTGAAGTATCTCCTAGTAATGAATGGGAAGGTAGTATACCCAGAGAGCATAGACACATTACACAAAGGAATGACTAGCATTTTTGTAAAATAATGTCAGAGCTCATGACACTACAGAGAACCATTCAGAATTTGAAATTAAAAATTCATTAATTATCCATTTCTGATATTTTCCATTGAATATTTCAGTCTAGTGTGTGTGTGTGTGTGTGTGTGTGTGTGTGAGTGGTGTGTGTGTGTGTGTGTGTTATGTGTGTGTGTATGTGTATGCTAATGTGTGCCAGGCCAGACACAACGTAAATGTATATATACACAATAAATTTTAAAAATTAAATGTTGAAAAATAAACTATGGATAAGACTTGAGAAGGTTTTCTGCTCCGTTCTTTATTTCTAGCTGATTGCACACAGGACAAATTGTCTTCATTTATGACAGAATTTCCTACTCTGTCTGCTCATGCCCCCGAATATGTCACAAATGTGCTGAGATATTGACCTGCCTTCTTCCTTTTCCTCTTGTGCCTTACAAATTTTTATCATCCTCGAGATGACCTATGGTAGAAAGAGCTTGGAACACACTTGTCTCTGATGCAGCAATACCCAGGAACCCAGGTAGGATTATTGAGCCACTGCCTGCCTTTGATGAAAGAGCTTGTTCTCTCTTTGTAGGCTGAGATGATCGAGAAGGCAGAAGGAAACATGACTCCATCTTGGCCAAAGACAAGCAGCTATATGTCAAAAAGAATTACTTGTTTAGCTCCTGCAGATGAGGAAGGAGCTTGGGAATAGCGAAGGGGGATGTTCATTACCTAACCCAGGCAAAGATGTAAGACCAGGCTTGTCATCAAACATTTGCCAAAGCTCACTCTGAAATATTTCCAGGGTACACTGCTGCAGGCCAAAATGAGTTGAAACCTAGAGGAAAAAAGTCTCTCTGTGCCTGGTGTATTTGTCATTTGCCAGTTCATTCACATGCAGAACATTCCAAGGTAAATATAACCCTGGAGCTGACAAAGCACTGTTCTTGGCTGCTCTGTTTTAACATGACTAATGCAAAATGTAATTTTTGGAAAAGGTGACAGAGAATTTGTGACCCAGACTTCCTGATAAGAAATTTAATTTTTTTTAACCTGTCTATACTTGCTGTGAGCTTTTTGTCAGCCTCTTCTTCCTCAACTACATCACCATTCGTTAACCGCACCTAAACTCCCTAGAGCAGCAATTTAGATGAACAACAGAGTGAGGACAACTGTCAGTAGAAATCTAAATCTAGGACAAAGCTTTGACTATGAAGTGGCAAATCAATGTAAACTTTAAAATTCTGGAACACAATATTTATAATATGTATAATTAAGAATGCCAATGTAAGCTTACAGCAGTAAAGCAAATGGCCCCCTACGGTGAGAGCCGATTCTGTCTAATTTGTTTGTTGCTCTTCTCACACTCCTAGTGATTGAATGGTTTAAGGTTCTCTTCCTTGGATTTCACATATGCAAATTTCCAAGCTGGTTTTAGCTAGTGCCCTTTTCTAGTGAGGAAAATATTGTGTCAGCAATTAGATTTTACTAAATAAAAAGAAAATTTAAATGAAAAATAGCTCATTTGCTTTCCTCCCCAGAAAGGACAGGAAAGATAACATTTTCCCCCCTTGGTTAGATAGAGAACCAATCCTTTCAGTTTGGAATGTTGGGACATTTCTCTACTGGTCTTTGGTTTGTGAAAATTATATGTAGAAAGTTACTGAACCAGCTTATAGGGAAGCTGTGAGCTACATGGTAACGAAAGCGAAGCATGCCTGAGGATGTTCAACATCGTTAGGAAACAGTTAGATGCTTTCAGAAATCAGTTGCAACTAAAATCACACTTTTAATAAGATAAATGGAAAAGAACATCGACCACTTTTCATATATGTGACGTAAGGTCTCTTTCAAATGTGAAAACAAACTACTACATTCAACTGATCCTCTTACTTTTTTTAATAAATTTTTTTATTAAGGGAGTATCTATTCATTTTACATACCAACCACAGATTCTCCTGTCCTCCCTCCTCCCACCCCCCAGCCTTCCCCCCAACCCACCCTCCATTCCCAACCTCCTCCAAGCCAAGGTCTCCCATGGGAGTCAGGAGAGCCTGGTACATTTAGTTGAGGCAGGTCCAAGCCCCTCCTTCCTGAACCAAGGCTGAGCAAAGTGTCCCACCATAGGCACTAGGTTCCAAAAAGCCAGCTCATGCACTAGAGACAGGTTCTGATCCCACTGCCTGGGGGCCCCCTATACAGTTCAAGCCAAAAAAAAAAAAAAAAAAAAACAAAAAAAAAAACAAAAAACAAACAAAAAAAAAAAACTGGCTCCACTATCCAGAGACAAACGGACATTGCAACAAACAACCATAGTGATTAGACATTGCTACTTTGATTCAATATAGTGAGAAGAAGATCTAGTTTGCTACTTCTCCCCCATCTTCTTCTTTTTCATCAGTAAGACTAGAGATGGATATTTCAAGTCACATGTCAAGAAAGTATCTGTTGCCAGATGGTGGTGGCACACACCTTTGATCCCAGAACTCGGGAGACAGAGGCAAGCAGATCTCTGTGAGTTTGAGGCCAGCCTAGTCTACAGAGCGAGATCCAGGACAGGCACCAAAAACTACAGAGAAACCCTGTCTCGAAAAATATAAATAAATAAATAAATAAATAAATAAATAAATAAACAAATAAATAAATAAATGAAAACTTTTTATCAACTTGAAAGAAGCTACAGTCATTTGGGAACTTCAATCAAGAACACGCCCCTAGCAGGTTGGCCTGTGGAGAAGACTGTAGTGCGTTTCTTTTCTTGTTTAATTTTTTTCACTTTACATACTAACCACAGTTCCCCATCCTCCCCTTCCTCCAATCCCCTTCCCCTCCCACTCCTAGCCACTCCTTAGAGAGGGTAAGTTCTCCCTTGGGGAGTCAACAAAATCTAGCATACCAAGGTGAGGCTGGACCAAGGCTCTTCACCCTGCATCCAGGCTGAGGAAGGTATCCCACCATAGGGAATGATCTCCAAAAAGTCAGTTCATGCACCAGGGATAAATCCTGATCCCACTGCCAGGGGTCCCACAACAGATCAAGCCATACAACTGTCACCCACATTCAGAAGCATTTCTTACTACACGTGTGCTAGTTGCCAAGTGGCTGCTACTATAAGACTCTGGAAGTTCCTCCAATTCCTTGAACATTCTACCCCCTGGTTCCTCTTCTGAAGTGATCTTAAACACTTGACTGCTGCTATTAAAACTTCAAATGATTAGAAAATTTTGCATGATTGTGTATATAATCTTTATGGTTTTACATGTAGAAGTATGTTAATAAAATATCAGAACAAATTAGATTATGAGACTATATTTAATTAAAATTTTCTAATACATCAATATTCATTAAGTTATTTTTACCCTTTGGTGTATAATTCCCTCTAGATCCATCCCACTTACTAATTTAGGAAGGTTATTTAAGATAAAATAGTTCTGTTTCTGTATCATGTTGGAATAAAGTGGTACTAATTATTCAGTTTAGCATCAAACACTATTGAGGAACTAAATGTTTGAAAAATCCTCATGAAAGCATTTTAGGATCAAATAAACGATGAATAAATATTCATACTAGTTATTGATATTAGTTATTCTTAGTGACTCGTGACGGAATAGGAAGTGCATAACCACAACCGACTCAACTTGGAGTTCTAGTTTCTAAAAATCCTGTGTTACTGGTCTTAGTGTCTTCAAATTAGATAGAGATGTCTTCGATGCAGTACTTCTCCTCCTGTGGTAAGCTCTCTGCCTGGAGTCGGTTGTGCGTGTTTGTGTATGATTTGCATATTTACAGACGAATATTAAGGGTTGCTTCTCCCAGTATCCCAAGGGATAACCAGGATCATCATTAGAACTACAGGCACCCAGAGGGCCTTTTCACTTTGTAAAAGTTAAAATGCTGTTACAATGTCTCAGAAGAAAACAGAACTTCTGAAGAAGCAAGCCTGGGCAACTATTTAGACAGGGGAGGTAGGATAGGTGTAGCTCAATGTAAAGTATTTGCCTAGCATTGTGAGCATTCTAGTAAGTGCTTTAGGAGTGGAGAGCCATGGTTGGTCACCTACACATTCCAGTTCGGAAGAATTCATGCATACTTGAGCACAATTGCAAAGGGAAGTTATCCAGCCACTAAGAAGAGACAAAAGCAGAGTCTCTATCAGGTGAAAAAGAAACAATTGTGTACTTACCTATGCACAAGAGATCTAGCCACGTTGAAAATGACAAGAAAGGACTACAGTACTGCGGAGATTTTTTTTTTTTTCTGGATCTTAAAGATATACAGGAAAAAACACTCTAAAAAGCAAAATTACATTCACCTTCTGTAGTTGGAAGGTTTCAAAACCTTCCGACTACAACACTTGTTCATTCCATCCTTCATTCAACACTGTAGTGGTTTCCTAGGGTCACTGTAACAAACGCCAAAATCTGAGGGTTAGTATAGAAGTGCACTGTCTTGAGATTCTGAAGGCTCAAGGGTGGAAACTAAGATACTCTTAGTGAATCCCACTAAAAAGCATGAGGAAGAATATGATCTAAGTTGCTCTCCTAGCATTCAGTATCCTCAAGTGTATCTTGATGCTATATCTCTAAATTGTCTTCCTTCTGTATGCATGGGCCTCTATTTCAAAATTTCTCCTTTTTATATTGCTATTCATCATAATGGGCAGGAAAACTACAGTGATTTGAGTGAAAATGACCCCCATAGGCTCATATATTTGAATATTTGATCCCCAGTTAGTGAAAATGCTGGGGAAGGATGAGGAGGTGTGGCCTCATTGGAGAAGTGTCACTGGGGGTGGATGTTTATGTATGATTTGCATATTTACACAGGCCTACACCAGGCCCAGCCTCACTCTCTTTCTGCCACAAGTTTGTGGGTAAGATGTAAGCTCACAGCTACTGCTCCAAAGTCATGCCTGCCTGTCTGCGGCCATGTGCCCCACCATGATGATTATCGCCTAATCCTCTGAAACTCAAATCAAACCCCCAATTAAGTGCTTTCCTCTAAAAGTTTGCCTTGGCTGTGTCTTCACAGCAAGATAACAGTTACTAAGATAGGAACATCCTAATGACCTCAATTTAATTTGATTACCTTTTTAGAAACCTCATATCCCCAAAGAATTCATGGTTTTGGGTAGCAAGCGTTAGAACTTCAAAATGATATTTTGAGGGTAACATGTTCAACCACAAAAAATACCCACTCACTGTTAGCTTCTATGCAAGGCTTTTACAGGTGGTTAAGACACTGTCTCTACGGTGTTTAATAATACAGCAGACATAGTAATCAGAGAAACAAAATTAATTTTTGAAAAATCAAGAATAATCGACTGATTGATCGTGATCTCTATGGTTGAAACTGTATGGTTAAGACAACATTTTTCAGTTAATCCCTGTGACAATTACAGGATGGCTCATTTTCACCTCTATAGCAAGATTGCATTTGACTTGATCTTGCAGAGGAGACTTACAGTTCTTCTATCCAAAGCTCTTACTTCCTACCGGGCTGTGCTGAGTAGCAGAGTAGGATTCAAATGGTAGTTTCTTGCATTCTTAGCACATAACACAAGAGTTGTTCACACCCACAGATACAATTACTGCCTACTCACTGTGGGAACTGTCCTAGATAGACAGTTCTGAGACAGACCATTAATAAACCCAATAAAGGAAACTATAGATTCCTGCACTAGCTTTTGTGTAGGGGTGGGGGTGGGGCTGAGGGAGCTAACTCAAGGATTCATTCTTGACTTCCTTTTCTTCCATGCAGGTAGTTTTAGAGAAATCTCCATGATGAGGCATATCACATTCATAGATACCTGCCTCCGTTTAATGAGGGCCATTAGAAATGGGAGCTGTTCTGGCAATGCTAGGAGTCTTTGAAGAACCACAAGCATTCATCTTGTCTATGGAACAAAATCTAAAACACAGCATTAGTGTCATCCAAAGCTCTACCTGGCTTTCAAACAGGTCCTATGAAATTATGGTTTTGGCCAACTTAGGTAACACAGTACTTAGGATATCTCCCGAAGTAGCAGTCTTCCTGCATGAGAACAATTCTCCACATTTTATATTTCTGACATTTTTTTTATGTAGCAATGATAATTAGAACAAATAAACATTTTCTAAGGAAAGAATTGCTGGTCTTCTTAACCTAATGTGGATATCAAAGTATTTTCCTCTTACTATCATGTAGCTTCTTTAAGGACAAACTGGAAGATGGGGAACTGAGGAACGAAGGCAACAGCAAATTCTTACTGACCCACATGGCCAGCAGTTGCTGCCAGTGACTGCTGCCAGAGCTCTCTGCCAGGGTTTCGGTCTCAACAGCAGGCTTGCTTCCTTCTTTACTGTGGGTGGTGTCTTACATATTGAAGGTTGTTTAGCTGTACCCTTGGCTTCTTTGCCAAAGTAGTCCCCGATAGTGATAACCAACAACGTCTTCTGAAACTGCCATATGTTGGGATATTTGATATACCAGCATATACCAGCTCCTGTTAAACAACTGCTATTTTATAACAATGGCAACCTCTCCAGAAAGATTTAGTGTTAAGGTCTCTATCTAAGTGCAGAATGTTATGTGCACACTGAGTTTGCGAAGAACACCCCCTTTAGATAAAGCTTACAGCTGGCAAGAACAGTGGTTAAAAAACAAAACAAAACGTGGAAGGAAAGTGGAGACATTATGTCCATGGCTAACATCCTGCACATGTAGATTCCCATTTGCCAGTGCTGGATTTTTGATTATCATGGAGGGCATTAGCTATCATTTTGGCATTTCTGAACAAAGCATGTTTTAGTGATTTTCCTTTCACCTCAATCTTTCCACACATCCTTGATACTCCTTGTCCCATCTGACAACCTCCATTGTCTCCTACTTTTTCATGTCCCAGATGTCCTCTCTCTGTCATCCTAGTTTTCCTTGGTGACAGATTCTCCATCCCTAGGCAGATGGCACCATCCCCAGGTATATGGCAGTAGAAGGCACAGACAAAACCTGCCTCTCTCTGAAGGGCCTTTTAGTGTTGGCTGGTAAAGCAATCTTAAATAGTCGATTTGAAGTTAAAGAGAGAGGGATTTTGGAGCTTTTAGTTGAATGATAGAAGGGAGATGGAATGTGATAGCTTAAATAAATCTGTGTTTGTGTCTTAGAGCACTGAGTATCAGAGTTTAAGCTTGTGAGACAACCTCTCAATGTGGGAAAATAGGAAAAGAAAAACTGGTCAGAAATCACACAGTGAAGAAGTCAAGTTATTCCCTCTGCCTGAATGTAATCTCTGCTTCCCAAATCAGGCAAAATGTACAAAATGTGCAAGTATTTTAATGCAAAATAAAAGTGAGAAGGAAAAATTCTACAGCTTCCAGAGAAGTTCATACAAGGTGATCAAATAGCTTAAAACTAAATGGGGGTCTTTTACTTCTTGTTGCCACACCAGCAGATTCTCCCATTCTCCTAAGGTCACATGTCTGTAGAAGCAGAGTTTTTGGAGAGAAGGGAGGCCATGGTTTGCTACAGGGGGAGATATGTCAGTACTTCTTTCCTACTTGGCAACTAGTGTTGTGTTTCAACCTTTAATGCTTTATATTTTAGAGCTAATCATACAGTATTAAACATGTGAAATATCATGGAACACACTTTATACATAGGAGAAAAACAATAAACTTAAAGTCCTAAGTATTATGAATCAAAAAATTTAGTAGTTCTAAGCTCTAGTATTTGATACATTGATGATAGATATATTTTATTCTAGTTTATAATAATTTATTCTTTGTGATGAAACTATCAACAATGCATTCACAGTATAGTCAATTCTGATGCTTTTGCAAATGCTACATGTTTTCTTAAACTTGCTGAATTATAGAAATATAGAAACCAATAGCCTCATAATATTATGATACAGTCGTTTACTCACAGGGATAAAGTTCAGGGCCTTGTTTTGTGAGAAACTTCCCTGCTGATCTTGCTTAGGAGAACTTGGACACTGAATTTTGGATTTGAAAATCATTTCTATGGTAGTTAATTAGCTCTTTGTTGATGGTGGTCTCTTTGACTGTCATCCAGGGGAAACAGGGCAGTGAGCTGACACAAAATTTTAGATGACTTTGCAGTAGGAAAATTACTATTTTATGAATGTGGGGACACTAATGCTTTCAGCTAATTTTAATTAACTCTATCTATAGAGAGTCCCAGCAGCTGTACGTCCAAAAGCGACATTGGGATACCCTGCAAAATCCTCCTTCCTTTCTACCCTGGCCCAGGGACAGGTGTGAAATTTCTACCCTTCAGGGGGTAATTAAGTGCTTCCTGTGTTGCTTCTGAGATAGAAAGAGGCATTCCATGCTAGAGTAGACTTCCAACAAATGCTTCTTTCCTCATTCTGCCAACTAATGAAAAAACAAGTCCAAGCATCTCAATTCCCAAACATCCAGTGTGGTCATCTCAGCCTAGCCTCTTTGCTGTGGGATGTCTTTCTGTACACTGTGAATATATGCTGCTCCCATTGGTTAGTAAATAAAGCTATTTTGGCTTGTGGCAAGAAAGCTTACAGCCAGGTGGAAAATCCCAGTAGAGATACAGAGAGAAGAAGGGCAGAGGGGTGGGGAAATACCAGCTACCACCCAAGGAGCAGCAAGATGCCAGCAGACTGGTAACACCACAGCCATATGGCAACTTATAGATTAATGGAAATAGATTAAGTTATAAGAGCTGGCTAGCAAGAAGCCTGAACCATAGGCCATCCAGTTCATAATTAATGTAAGTCTGTGAGTGATTATTTTATAAACGGCTGTGAGTTGCAGGTGAGAGAGATTTGTCCCAAACGCAGGCCAGACGGGACACAGGAAACTTCTGACTACACCTCTTCATTCTTCTCAATTCTGGCTTGGGTGCCCACAAGCTCGATCCCTCCAATCCTCCAAATTATGCCTCTGAATGTGCACACACATATTTAATAGAGAGGGAGGATCTATCAGAACTCTTTCTAGGAAAACTTGCTCATTTTTCTGGCATGTTGGTGCATACCTATCCTGTGTTCAAGAAACTTGAATGTACTCAAGACATGAGGATAAATATAAAATAAAGATTCAGGACCTCATTTTATGGGGGAACTTCTCTGAATATTGAAGTTTGGATTTGAAAATAATTTTTATGGATATTAATCAGCTCTTTGTTAATGGTGGTCTCTTTGACTGGCACCCAGGAAAATAGAGTGGGCTGACTGTTTGAACTTACAGCTTCCTCAATGAGAAACTATTCCAGAGTGAAACTGAATAGCAGGCAGAAAAAAATGAAACCAAACTGGGCATATCTCAATCACCAGATGATGCCTTCTAGTTACATAGTGATCTGACTATCACTCGAGGCTTTGTTAAAGTTAACGGGAGGCTTGAGCTTGCCATAGCTTTAATTCCACTTTCCTTCTTTTACCTTGGTTTGAGGCTCAGAAATCCAATATCATCATGTAAGGGTCAATCTGCACTGAGGAGCATAGTAGATTTGGGTCAGATGCAGTTATCAGACACATCTTACTCTCTGACTCTGTCTTTGGACAGTAGAAAGGGGAAGATGAAAGATTAACAGGACCATGAAGCAAGCTCTAGAAAGATGGCCATTCACCCATTCTTCGTAACTGGAGTATCATTGCACAAAGACCTCCAATACTCCAAAGACTCTATGTCTTTGGAAAAACAATGCATGACCTTAGCAGTAATAACCAGATGCTATTTGAGAGAAGGAAATTGGGTTGTTGTCAAACTAGAAAACTGAGGGAATGGAATCTAAAAGTTCCAACTGGTAATACTAGGTGTTTGTGGAGCACATCCAGTCTTACCCCAAAGATGTTGGCAGGTTGGTTCATCTAGAAATGAACAAATAATATAGAAAGTTGGAGCAGGCTGATTTGGTGAGAAAGGCATGGTTCTGTAGTATATAGGTGACTCTGTAGAGGTTCCAGATTTGAGTGTAGTGCAGTAATCCAGGCCTGGAGCTGCTGCTGCTGCTGCTGCTGCTGCTATGAAATTCCTAATTCACAGAGTGGACTAAGTATGTAAAGGGAGACACAGACATACACTGCCCTCTTTCTCTTATATAATTAGATAAATGCAACAATGTGCCCTTGGAAAGTTATTTACCTCCAGTCTTTTCATCCTCAGGGTCCCAGTGGAGTTAGAGTAGCAATTATCATTTAAATGGCTGCAATAATTGAAGAGTGGGTAGATGACTCATAAGTGACCTACTTACCTTCAAAAGTAATTCTCAACAATTTGCTGAATGAAACAGTGGATCTATTATTTCTTTAAAAGTTAATAATCAGACAGTCTAGAGAGATGGCTCTCCCTGCTAAGTGATTGCTGTGCAAGCATGAAGATATGCCCATGAACTCACACACGAATATACACACACACACTTTCTTAATTGTTAATATAGCTCAGTAGTGGAATGTTTATCTAGCATGGATGAGGCCCTGAGTTCTACCTATTACAAATCTATCTATTTTATTATCTATCTACTACAAATAAATGTAAATAAATCACCATAATTTTTCTTTTAAATTAGCCTTTGAGGTAGCCTCAGAATGTTGTCAGTAGTGCCATCTCGGGAGGATGATGCTCTTTTGAATTGATATGAAGAACAGCCCATAGATCAGGCATTTCTAATATGTGAACTATAGTAACCTGTCCCCTTAGACTGCACTATAGCATCATATGGAGATAGCTGAGTACAGTTTGACCACATCCCAAAATTATCTATGTGGGAAAATGTTGGACAGAAGAGTGTGAATTTATTTCATGTAATGTAAGTATTTTTAAAGTTCTGATTCCAATTGCAAGAAATAAATAAAATTGAACAAAGAATATTTAATTGAAGATTTTCTACAAAGACTTCTCTTGAAAAATTGAAAAGTATTTTAAACTAATATTTGCCATAATCTGTAGTGTTATTTTATTTTTTATGTAACTTTTAAAATGCAGTTGTAACTGGTAGAGCAAGCCTGTAATCCTTGCCACCAGAAGAGTAAGACAGGAGGATTGCAATTTTAAACACTTCCTAGACTACAAAGTGAGTTCAAGGTCAACAGGGGCAATTGAAAGAGACTCTATCAACATAAAGACAAAAACATAAAATGTGCTTAGACTATACCTCAGTAGTTGTATTCTTGCCTAGCAGGCCAAGAGTTCAGTCTCTGGTTGGAAACAAAAAGCAAAAACTCAGAATGAAAAAAAAAAATCAGGATTTATTTTCTTATTCAGTGTGAAGCCATTTTTATGCTTCTTCAAATGATTATTTAGACCTGCAACAAATGTATGATTTTAATAAATTGCAAGAAGATAATGATTTTTTTTTTTTTGCTACTTTATTGACAGCCATCCATAAACAAGCCTCCATGTGCTAATGGCTTCAGCTTTCATTGTGGAAAATGACTCTATCTGAAATCACTAGGTCTTGAAAAGCCTCCACAAGATGGTGTATAAACAAGATGCACCCATATCACTCCCAACAACTCTCAGATTCGGTAGCTGTTTTATAGTGGGAAGCTGTTAGAGAGAATTAAAACCTTGGAGGCATCTCAATGCAACACAGTGCCTCCCCACAGAGCCCTGACACTCTTAAAGGCTAATGTGATTACGTGCCAGCATTAATGGTGAAATGGGAAAGTTTCAAACACTGTCAGACTCAAATAAAACAATTCTCTTCATGTCCTCCAAGCTTACTTGTATTTAACTTGCACAAAACACCCAGTGTTTCTTATTTAAAAGCCTGATGCTCTTGGCTTACCCTTTAAGAGATTTGCTTGAGTCAAGCTTTCTGATGGATGTGCAGCTAAGCCACCTAGGAAATGGGCACCTTTACTCATCTGCTACCTTGCCCATCCTTGAGGGATGGGGATGGGAGTCATGGAATCTGATAAACAAGCCATGAACCAAAGGATGTGGGAGATGAAAAGGCAGAAAAGGCAAAACACAAGAGATTAACAATATGGCACATGCCAAGAGCAATAAAGCAATATATTAGGGTGTGAACCAAGTAGCCTTAGGGTGCAGAAAAAAAAAATGGATTCCATCAGCAGGGCCTTGGCTTTTGTCTTTAGGTCTCAGGTCCCTCACTTATAAGCAGGGGGACAAACTTCTCTGATCAAAGATAGGGACACACATTAAGCAGTAGCACTCTTTATTGCCGTCACTGCGACAAGGCTCAAACAGCTGCTTCAATTATGGAGGAGTTAGAAATGGTGTGGTAAAAATGTGAGCTTCTGATTAGAAAAAGCAGCATCTGCCTCTGCTTGTCTTCCAGAGAGGAAAGAGTTGGAAAGCAGAGGGGAGTGAGGACAGGCAACAGCACCCGATAGTCAGTCAAGACAAGACGCACCAGCAGAGCTTTAAGCCTGTACCAGGACTCAGAAGATGGTTGAGTTGTTAAGGTGTTTACTGTACAACCATGAGGACCTGAGTTAAAACCCTCAGCATCCAAATAGAAAGCTTGATACAGCAGCAGCGTGTACTTGCAATCCCAGTACTGAAGATATTGAGACAAGACAAAGATCCCTGGGGCTTTGGCTCAGTGAAAGACCGTCTCAAAAAATAAGGTAGAAAGCAATTGATGAAGACACTCAACATCAGCTTCTGGTCTCCACATGAGTACACACACATGAACATGAGTATACACCACACACACACACACACACACACACACACACACACACACGAGACAGAGACAGAGACAGAGACAGAGAGACAGAGACTGAGAGATAGAGACAGAGACTAAAAGACAGAGACAGAGAGACAGAAAGAGAGAGACAAAGAGAGGAGACTAACATGGGCATGTAGCTCAATAGTAGAGCAATTCAAGACAGGTGCTTGGTGCATGTATTAGGCACCAAGCTGGTTTGTAGCTATCAAAAGGTCTAAGATAATGTATTTATGTGAACAAATTATATAACTCCTACTTTCAGGACCCCTCCCCCACAGATCGCCTTAATCATTTTTTCTACTCTTGGGCTTGCCTCACTAACAGGCATATTATTTATATACTATGAGTTTGCATATGCCTGTTTCAGTGACCTACCTGCCTCCCAGTGTTCCTAGGAACAGAGACATGCAAAATGGAGCTTTCATTCTTTAGCTACACTGCTGTATAAAGCCATGTACATCACATGATTTTTCTATGTCACAGGGCAAGAAAGTCAAATGCTAAGGCCTCAGATTCTCCCAATAGGAATGTGAGGATGATGGCAGTGCTCACTGCATAAGCTTACGATAAACATTAAATGAATTCACAGCCTAGGTTATTACTGAGAACAGAGCCTGGCACCAGATCAATGAATTCTGCATCAAACGTTGATGCTGACACCCAAATTCTCCCCGTCTTAGTGACAGAGAACAACCTGCCTGGAGTCAGAGTTCCTCACCATTAGATGGAATGTATAATGTCTACTCTGTAAGCCTATGAATCCACAGAAAACACTAACAGGAAAAGACTTGAAATTATCCCAGGTGCACATTTCCATTATTTATTTTAATCTAAGGAAGTCGATGAAAACAAATATTTGTTTCCACCAACACCAACTTTTGCAGTAAAACTGAAATAGTTACCTTCATATTTTGACTGTTAGGAAAAAACATTTAGGACACTTACTTCCATTACTCACAGTTCCTATAGAGCAATATAAATCAATAGATGTCATATTGATAGATAATAGTAATCTGTTTATATGATCGCAAATCCACATGGCAGGCTATTGGGAAAGGCAGAACCTTCAATGGAGGTTCATTCTGTGGTCTATTAGAGAATTTCCCAACCCTCAAGGAAAACTTAATTCTAATCTCAAATCATTTCAACTGGTTTAATTAGACTTAGTAACATAATACAGAATAATCTGCTTTACTGGATGTCAACTGATTATAGAGTGTAAAATTTCTATAAAATAACCTCCCCAGAAATACTGAGATGAATCTGTGATGCTTCAACCAAATGTTTGGGGGGAAAAAATTTCATGGTAGGAGGCATTCATCTTAGGTCATGATTTTAGAGGATCTATTTCATGGTTGCCTCATGTTCCTGGCCTATTAAAAGGCAGAATAGACAGCTCTAGGGGTCAGAGGAGGAAGAAACTGTTCATGTCATGGTAGACAAGGAAGGAGAAAGAAGCAAGATACAACCAAAGATGGAATAACCCCAGGATTGTGCCGCCAGTGACTTACTTCCTCTAGTTAGACCTCAGTTCCTGAAGTTTCAAGAATATACCTGAGGCCCTAGGCTTTGACACATGAGCCTGTGAGCTCATGTGTTAAAATAGTATACATTTTCTCTCAAACAATAATAGGTCAGTGCTTGATGGAATGTGTTCTACAGACCTGTCAATTAGACACATAAAACAGGTATAATGCTACTTGGTATGTAACATATTTTTCCATATTCACTTCTTATAGAAATCCTACAGGTTAAGAATCATAAATAATCAACCTACAGTTTCCAAATTTGAAGGGTTGTATAGCCATGTGTGGTAATAACCAGGACTTGAATCATTGTGTGTTTTGCTCCAGAACACATTCTACCTATACCTTCTACAGGAAATTTGTCTTCCTCTTCCATATTCTTGACCTCCTGGGATGCCAGGTTCTTATCAGTAAATGTGATATAAGGGCACCTCTCTCTAAACACACACAAGGCCACATATCAGTTACTTTGGACTTTCCCATTATTTTATACATCCATGCATCCATTTCTGCTTTGTTCCACTAGAAGATAGTGATCCAAGAAAACAGGCTTCATTTGTTTAAGATAGAATTTGTCTCTGAACTTACTGGTGTTTTATCTATGCAGGAGACTTCAGGATATCGTACTATGAAAACCAACTTACACGTGGAGATGTCATGTTCAATTTAACACCCATGTCCTCTCTACATACAAGAGTCATGGCAATGAATCACCTACTCAGCAGAGTGAACATAATTCTGTACAAAATGTTTCTCCTCAAGAAGGATACAAATGCCTCTCTTCTTCACACAGATTTTTACACATCCAAGTAGATTTGGCTCAATGTACATATGACATTTATCTTCATATCTATACACAGATGTTAGTCCATAAAACAACCTGTTTACACATAGTATTGTCCATATAGAAACATATTACTTTTCCTTTAGGTTTTTATAGCAATCCCCTAAAAAAGGTTCATATATTTGACTTGTAAATGAAACCAAAAATACTCTTTTATTTTGTAAAGCAAAGAAGCTATTTTTAAAGGTACTTTGCTTTTTTTTAAATGCTTTCCAATACACAGTTTACTCTTTCTATAAAAGAGTAAGTGATTGGTTTTATATTTTTATTCCCACTTTTCTTTCTTGCCCTGGAGATATTTGGTAAGTAGAAAAATTCTCTGTGGTTTGACTTGGCCAATTTTAACACAACTGACAGCAATAAGAATCCCATGGACACCAGAGGCCTTCACCACACTGGCCTACTGTCTGCAGGGAGGCCCTGTGTTGATTTCATTGCTGGCTTTCTGTCATGAGTGCTGTTTGCCTCCAAGATATGTCAGTGCATAGGCAGTTAAGATATTTTCTTGACAGGCAGCCAAGCAATCCAAGTATATGATTCAATTTCCTAGGAGGGAAAAAATTCTTCCCATTTATTACTTCTATTTGTGTCATAGATATGAAGGATTTATTTGTTTTTTAATCAAAACATATTTTATAATTTATAGAGGAGAGGGTATCCATTTATTATGTCACACTAGACAATTTATTTATAAAATTGTTATTAGCTCATACATTGGGCCAATATTCCCTTTCACTAGAATAGATGAAATAAGATAGCTTGTAAACTCATAAAACTCTCTCTCTCTCTCTCTCTCTCTCTCTCTCTCTCTCTCTCTCTCTCTCTCTCTCTCTCTCTCTCTCTCTCTCTCTTTCTCTAAGGAGAAAGAGCTGTTGCTTCCTGTGTGTTATCACCTGACATGAAGCAAATTCTCCAAACAGGAACTAGAGCAGGCTGTCACATCAAAGCCGAACTGTTATGCCATCTCTATTCAGACTTCTGTGCTCCCACCTTCTCAAATCTTTTAAGTAGCCCCATTTACTGGTGGTGCCCTGCAGCAGAGGCACCACACACTTGCCTTTTCATTGACTTTGGTTCAGCGTATCTCTTAGTTCCTCTTTTCTTGCATAGTTCATTTTGTCCTAGAAATAATAAGCTTCCTGAAGACAAAACAGATTTTTTTTTCCTTTAGGTTCACAACCCAGAACCAAATGATGTGTCCAAATAGTCACCTTTTTTTAACCAGGCATGGTAATTTACACTTGTCATCCCAAGGCAGAAGCAAATGGAACATCAATCCCCAAACACCCTGGACTACAAAGTTCAAGGCCAGCATAGACTACAATAAACAAAATATAATTTTTAAAAGGTCCTTATTATCCTAAGGATTTAAATTATGGGGGCAAATGACAAAACACAAGTTAATATGAGAGACATCACTTGAGTGTGTCCTGCTGGAGCACAAGCTAATGAAAGTATTCTACTGGACAGATGCTGTGGTCCAAGAGAATCTCACAGAGGCACCTTTATGGAACACTGACAGTTCAAAGAAATCAAGAAGATAATAGAGTCAAAGATTACATGTGTAAGAGTACATACTGCTCTTACAGAGCACCAGAGTTTGGTTTCCAAAACCTGTTAGGTGGTTTACAACAGCCTCTAACTCCATAACTCCAGGTCCAGGCGATCTGATGTCCTCTTTAGTACCCCCTGATACACACACACACACACACACACACACACACACACACACACACTCACACACACACACACACACAAATAAAAATACATAAATCTGAAAAAAAGAGATGAATGGCACTCTAGTAATGACAAGTTTGATTTCTGCCCCCAACACACACACACACACACACACACACACACACACACACTCCTGCACATATACACAAGCCTATAGCCACATATTCTAAACTTACATGGAAAAACATATCTAGGGAGATGGCTTTAGGAAACAGTGACAGTCAGTGATAGAGTAGCAAGAAATAACATATATATATATATATATATATATATATATATATATATATATATATTGGTTTCAGTTGGTGTAAATGAGAAACTCACGCACTGATACACACACACACACACACACACAGAAAGAGAGAGAGAGAGAGAGAGGAGAGAGAGAGAGAGAGAGAGAGAGAGAGAGAGAGAGAGAGAGAGAGAGCAGATGCTGTGGCTGAGAAAATCCAGTGTCTCTTTGAACTGTGAAGAAACCATCTCTGGAAGACATTATAGATTTTTCAGAAGACTGCTAGTCCCAGAGCCTGTGATCATACCAGTACTAATATGATTTAGGGTTTTAATGCAGATTGTCTTTGCTGAGACCATGTACGCTAATAAAGTATGCAAGCAAATAAAGTGTTGCCCTTGTCATGTGTATACATCTGCATTAACTTTAGCATTACAGGCAGGTGGGGAAGGTTGCCAATTCCTTGAGGAAAAAAAAACTCATGAAATGGGCAATAATGATTAGATAAATGCTCATCATTGGGCCGCTAAATGAATTGGTCATACTGGACCCATCTATAAAGAAAATTCAGAAGCATGAACAACCACCCAAATGCAAGGGCATTCCTTCCCACTGTAGTAAATACCTGTTACACATAACTGATCATCTGGGTGACTTAGTCTGATAGGCATTAGCATGTTTGTTTTCTAAGAATAAAAGCAATGAGTTATACAAAATGCAGCCAAATGTTCTCCCTGCACACAAGACTGTCACTAGAAACTGGTTGTATCATTGCATGTGTTCACTCCCAACTGATATTATTACCTGATAATAAAGTGACTATCATCACTCTTGAAGGCGAGAGGCAGTGCCAAGAAGTTAGAGATGTTCTGAAGCAAATATCCATATGGGAGTCCTTATTTCCAGATGAGAGCCAGCAAAACTAAGGGATGGGGATGCCAGGAAGACTTAGGTGATGATGGGAGTGGTGAGAAGCAGCCTTCTTACTAACTAGCCTTGTTTGAGAACTGTGTGAGGTTTGATTTTGCTTTCTTGGCACAGGGTGGTTTTTGTTTTGTTTTGTTTTTTTCCTGCTTAGAATCTGAGAAAGAGCCTGACTTGATTTTTGCTTCTCTCTCACAAATGACTCTCATCAGAAAGTCAGGTAGATTTGGAGGAAACTGCCAGGGATCCTGTCTTTAAAGAAGATGTCTTGGGAACCAGTAACTTAGGACGAGCATAGTGTCACATTGTGTGTGTGTGTGTGTGTGTGTGTGTGTGTGTGTGTGTGTGTGTGTGTGTGTGTGTGTTTACCCCTTGGCCTTTAAATGCCAGCTGTACTCTGGGTATTGGCTTTTTCCAATCCCAGGGACATGAGGCAGCCTTCATCTCCACTGATGCTTACTGTAGTCTTAGTGAACCCTGGGCTCTGTCTACCTGCGGTTAGTTTGCCCTTCTTTTGGAAAACTGTCCGGGGTTAGGTACTGTAAATACAAAGGGAGTGTATCTCTGAGAAACAAGGGAAGAAGAGAAGAAGCAGAGAAGAGTATGGATAAGAAGGTGTAAGGAAATGATGGAAAAAGAATGAAATGAGGAAGTGAAGAAGAGAATAAAATATGGGGAGGGATGAGAAGAAAGGTGAGAAGGGAGAGAGAGAAAGAGAAGAGGAGAGACCATTCCTGCACCCCAGTTATTATTTCCTCCTTTATTGTATATGATATCATTATCACAAAATAATTTGTTTGTTATTATCAGAACTGTTAATAATCCTCTACAAGTACTATCTATATTTGTGAAATATGTAAACAAATAGAAAAATGAATAAAGACAATAATTAGCATTATGTACTCTAGACAGTACATAGAAATATTTTCACCCTTCATAAAGTCTTTCAGCTTCCTTTTAGCTTTACAAATAGTTTTTATTGTACAAATGAAACACAGAAAACTCGATAATTTGATTAAATTCACATATATGACATATTTCCTTATTAGAAATGAAACATACCCTGTTGATCTATACCATCTATCATCATGCGTGTTCTTATTTGAAAGCTTTTTTAGAAATGTAAATAATCACTGTGAAGCAATGCATGCTGGTTCATACTAACATGATTGCACTTTACCTGAGGATAAAGAAGGGGGATAGAAGATAAGGGAAAGACCATTTACCGCCCTGGCATTCTTATGAGGGGTGGCCTTGGCTATAAATAAGAGCACTTAGAGTCTAGAAGGAGCCCTATTTTACCACCATATTCCAGTGATGCTAAAGCAAACACAAGCTCGTGGGCATATTTCCCAAATGAGAAAGCTAAGGTCAAGGCTAATAGTCATGTTCTCTATACAGTCAGTGACAAAGTTGAGTCTCCCAAATTCCACTCTAGAAAGCCTCCCAGCACCTACTCCTATATCTAGGAATCAAGTGTACACATTGACTGTAAGACAACAGAATACATTTAATAGCCACTACAAAATGGGACTTAATCAGAGAGTTCTAACTTCTTAGTCCAGAAGAAAAGGTAGAGACAATCATTTTAGTAATCACAAAGCTCTGTCAGAAGCACTACTCACCTTAAAAATGTGCTCAGAAATTATTAATATCCCCTCGGCATCCTGATTGACCTGGCTTTCTGAAGCTAAGATGTTGCAGGGGTGCCTCCATGACTTTGATCACAGGCAATCAAAGGAGACTTGGCGTAGCTTCCAGGGAGACTTTGTTTTGTGAAAAGTCAGAGTGCTGCCATGCAGCATAACACATTACAGAACCACCACGCATCCTTCACTCCAAATCAAATTAGGATCAGAAGCCCGTTGTTGGCCCTCCGTGGCTTGTGGCTTTAATTTTCTGATCTGCATTTTTCTTCCCTGCCCACTCCAGGTAATTATCTGAAAATCTATGTAAAGGGGGACACCTGTTGATTGTTCTTTGCTGACTCTCACTTTCATGTTCTCAGACAGGAAGAGAGCAGTTCTGTCTGTGAGTAGTTTCACTGTTTAGAATTATCATGTATGTTAGTGTTCTGGTGGGCTAAAAAGAACAGAATCTTTTTTGCTAGGTTGTAAATTTTCTATTAATCACGAGTGCTTCACACTACTGTACCTAGCAGAGTTTGGGGTCATTAAATCATTGTATATAAAGTTTTGTCCACGGTCACCCAAGTCCATTGTGCATCTGACCAGATTCATTGGGGGAGTAAAAGGAGTCCTCACTCATTTGGTGTGTTCCCTCGGTTTGGGAAGCTATAGTTTGGACACCTATTTACGTAGCTCAAGAAAATCTCAAACTTTAAAATCTTAGAGAAATGGTAAGGGATGACTGAGGAGGCTGAGAAAGGAGGTCTCCCAGATAGCAAAGATGACAGTTCATTGTTGCCTCGTCCTGTGGTTCTCTCCGTCACAGATGTGGACCTACTCCTACATGGGCTATTTGGAAACTGATCCTCTGAAATCCATCTGAGGCAAGCCATGGCAAACAATCTCTCCTCTGTCATAGTATAGCTGAAATCATGCTGGAAATTCTGACAAGACATTTTTCTGTGCTAGGCAAAACAACAGGTAGCTGAACCCACAAGTCTACAAGAATGTTAGGAAATTTAGCGTTTCATTTTTCTATCCAGATATTAGAAATGGGCAGGGCATGTGTTTATTTTATTAATTAAGTTGAGAAAAGATTAAACATACTGAAATTTTGTTGGAGAAAAGAGTTAATCCAAAGTTTAAAACAATAGCAATAAATAATAGAACATTTCCTATGTAGTTATTGAAGGTCATGACTGAGATCTGTATGACTTTCTACTACTGAACCTCTTTTTCTCCTATTCTCCCCAGGAGCGTCTAACTAAACCTTAGCCACACAGGAGGCCACATCACAGTTGAGGATTTCCTTATCGACCATGAGAAATGAACACAACAAGAATCAGGGACACTAACAGAATGTGTGAGGGGGTGGGGATGGGGTGGAGGTGGACATCCTCTCTGAAGGATGTCCTTACCAGTGAGAGGATTGGGCTTTTAATGTCATGACCCATCTTGTTTCTAGACCTCTTTGCTGATTTCTTCTCCTGCTATGCAGACAACCCTTGAGAATGCACACTTCCTTGGTACAAGAATGTGTCCAGGCAGATTACAATCAAGCCCTGCCATCCTGGAAGCACGTTTGTTGATTTAAGAAAACTCAGCTTCGTCACTTTTATTTCATATTTTTGGTCCATAGTTTAATTCTAAGGAACCATTTATTTCAATAACTATGAATTTCTTTGATGATACCTTACAGTGTCCCACAAAGAATGACAAAAACAAGATAAAATACTTTATTGTGGTGCAGAAGTGCAAATTTACTCAGTATAAATCCATAACATACGATTTTCAGTCTGGAATGTAGGGAATGGCTCAGTGCAAGGACACCTTTTCTTTTTGGTTAATTTGTATGATAACACCCTAATATTAAAAATCAAAGCATGTATATGTGCACATTAGGAGGTGGGATCTGTGGGCGGTATGTAGAGTGAGTGGAAAATTTCTTAATAAAGAAAAATGAAAAAAAATCCACTTTATAATACTTTGAACATGAAAAGGAACACTTTAATTGATCTCTCTGCCTGCTCATCTTTCACTAGCAATACTGGTAATTTCAGCCACATGGTGGCTCACAACTATCCACAACTCCAGTTTCAGGAGGTCCAGTTGTGTCTTCTGACCTTTATTAGCACCAAGCATGCATGTGTTAGTGCACACATACATGAAGGAAAAACTCCCACATAAAATATAAGTAAATAAATAAATAATCTAAAGGCAAGAACAGGTCAGTATAAAGCTAGGAATCACCATCTATAGTCTACATATGTCCTTATAGTGAGTTTCTTGTATGCAATATGTAGTTGAGTCTTGTATTTTTCTTTTTTGTTTTCAATTTATTCAGTCACTGCATGAAATTTAATCACAGAATTCAACCTCCTATGAGGTAAATATCTTAAGGTAAGGTCTTAAGCAGCCATTTTGTAATCCATTTTCTAGTTCCCTGTGGTTTTTTTTTTTTTTTGAACTTTTAATCCTTTTTTTTTTTTTTTTTTTATTTTTTTTTTTTTTTTAAGTAAATTTATTTTACAACATCATTTAGTTCAACATAATAGCCACAGATTCCCCTGTTCTCCTACTCTCGCCCCCCTCAGTCATTTGGCTTGATCTGTTTGGGAGGCAGCCGTGTGTTGGTGCCGGGTCCTTGGCTTGTTGCATGAGTTGGCTGTTTGATCCTGTGTTATTTTATCTGTCTCTTACAGTCTCCTGAGTGGGTCGGTAATTTACTATAATAGCAGGCTTTGGCTTCTTCCTCCCTGACTCTGGTTTGCCCACAGGCAGTTTTCTTTGTGCTTATCATAACACTTCTATAGATATCTTTTGGTTATAACAAGCTAGTTGAAAATGATAACAACAAATTACTATAAAAAAACAAGAAAAAGAAAATAGACTCATGAAATATCAATTTTTGTATTTCAGTTTATATATTTTATACTGCTGATCTCAGCATATTAATGCAGTTGTTTTTAATTTTTCAAATATTCTAAGAGAGTGGGTAGATTATGCAGCAATATTAGATCATATTGGATATATCTGAACATACTCTTTAAATGTACTGATTTATTTTTCAAATAACAAGCTTCTCTTCTAGCTTAAGCATTTCCTGTAGGGAAAAATCTGTTGTGGATATATTGTTTCAACTTTCATTAGTCTCAGAATCTTTTTATCTCTTCTTCATTTCTAAAGGATATGTTCTCTCAGTACAATATTCTGGGTAGGAAGTTTTTGTTTCTTTTCAGAACTGTGAAAATTCCTTATCATTCTTTGCTAGTCTGTAAGTTTCCTGCTAAAATGTCTACTGTCAAGATGACTGACACCCCAGTATGTTTCTTTCCTAATGCTATACTGAGACTCTTTTCTTTGTCCTTCACCTTTGAAATCATGACCATATATCTTGTTTTAGGTAGTCTTGGGTGAGGTCTACCTGACTGGTGACTTTTTATCTTTTTCTAATTAGATATTTGTGTCCATCTTTAGATTTGTGAAATTTTCTATTGTGTATTTTAATAAGCTTTTTTTCTCCTTGCCATTTTCATGTCTCTCTTTAATATAATGTAACCTACATATTTTCTATTTTAGTATCTTCCCAAAGCTCCCATAAGCTTCCTTCATTCCTCTTCATTCTTCTTTTTCCCTTCTAAAAGGGTGTAGTCAAATGATCTCTCTTCTTTTCTTTGTTCTGTTCCACCACTGATAACCTCTTGTTGGGTTTTTGCTTAGTGTACATTTCATCTCATGGATTTGTGTTTGATTTATTGAGATTGCTTCATTTTCTCCATTGAGTTCTCTGCTAAGGTATTGAATCACATTCTTATTTTCTTGGAGCTTACAAAGTTTTCTTAAAACAGATGTTTAAAATTCTCCATTCAGGAGAATTTATCTATACTGGTTGATATATTCCAGCCACCCTGGTTCATATGGTTGATATCCGATGTCTTATTTTGATTACTAATTGAGGTTGTTGTTTACTGAAAGTTTTTAATGCTTATTGGCATGCAACATTATTTGAGTATTGAAGGATAGGTTCATAATCTGGCTTTGCTTATGTCTATCTTTATCTTTCTAGAAATTATAAGTAAACTGCTTCTTACCTCTGAACCTATGTTCGTACTATCTCATTCCATACTAAATGGCACCTGAGTCCAGGGTTACATGAATCCATTATTGGGGTACTGATACTGTTGTAGTACTAAAGAGTGATCCAACTCCATGTTTTACAAATCTGCAGCTGATGTAAATCTATCTCAGTATGAACTAGGATAATACCTAAGGATGTTAGTCTTTTTCCAATAATCCTATTTGTGTGGTTAGAGTTGCCAAAGAACTGTGATAGGCCAAGGCAACTCATCTACAACCATTTACTGATGATCAAATCCAATGCTGCCAAATTCTGGAAAGACTCACCATAAAAAAATAGCCTATTATGGCATATCTTAGCCACCAATACAGGAATGCTACCACAGCCTACACTACACCAAGACCAGTATATGTAGATCTAAGTCCATATTGGCTATCTACCAAACATGAGACATTCTGGCAGCAACAAAAGTCTAATATTCTGGGACCTCATGTCCATGTGACACCAAAGCTATTCCAGAGACTCTGTTTATAGCCACTAGCCTGAGGGGTCAGAGGTCAATATGATCTATCCAGAATTAGATTTTATCAGCTAATAGTTGAGATCTCAAGGTAAAGTCCTGTCTTAGCTTTCTACCCTACCCTTAGCAAGTAGAATCTTATTCTCTAGAATGCTGCTCAGGTTTGTTTGGGAGTGATAGAGGCAGTCCTTTGGCTATGGTAGCCAATATTAAACTGTGTCAAAGCTAAGATTGAGCTGTTTCATGATGAATCTCATAGCATAGTCTGGAAGAGCTGACAGGGGCTCCACTCCCAATTGTCAACAAAGCTAGCTAAAAATCTTGATTAGTCCCACTGATACACAGGTCTCCATTTTATATAGAGAAAGGACCAAAGGCTCCACTATCAGCTCTGGGCTGGATATATAAATTAAATCCTTGATTTCTTCCTACACAACAAATCTGGAACTGAGTTAAACAAAGGCTTGTGCTCCTTCCTAGGTGTTTGAAGTCTTACTCTTTCCTCTCCTATTCAAGACTTAGAGAAGAATGGTGATGCCATTCCTCAGTCTAGCTAATGCAGGTCCAGGGGCTCCATCTAAGGGAATTGGGAGAGGAGTCACGGGACTCCTGATTTCACTGTTACAAGCTTGACACTGGTCTTGAAGCCTGAGATCAACTCCTTCTCCTTAACCCCAGCTGAAAGTTATCTCTCCATACACTTGGACTTTAGGAAGGGAGTGACACATTTAGTTCACTTCAAGATACCTTTTCTTCCTTTATGAAAATGAAACTATAGTCTCTCATCTGGAGACCACAGTACTTGTGAGGCAATTTGGTGCATGAGTAACTGTCCACCCTGTTGAGTCTGCAAGGGCATGATCATTGTAGGTTCTTATTTACTGGTACCTTATTCTAGCTCTCTGGAGAAGACAGACCTTATTCTTAATAAGTGATGAATGAGAAAAACTGATTCACTCTTTGGAACAATATAAACCCGAATTCTCTGCATATGTAAAATTATACTCAAAATGTGCAAGGCAATGAAATAATATAATTACTAGAAGAAAAAGTGAGCAAACATCAGTATAGGTGTAAATAATGCCAACAAAACACTATTTAATCATATAAGAAACATTTAAAGGTTAAATACCAAAAGGCAAATTCTGTATAAAGTTAATCCACAAAAGAATTTTGGCTTATATATTTACTGAACCAAGCAGCAGGGCTTATCAGTCAGTGGTGGCATGTGTTCAGTCAGAGCTGGGCTCCTTTTCTCCCAGATTGCCATTAAACATGTTTTGGGTGAGTCAGTGATTCACAAAATATTGTCCTGGTCTCAGAAAATGAATGCTGCACTGGAACATCTGTTCACTGTATCTCAGAAGCAGTACTTTTCATTTTCTGAGCATTCCTATCTGGTTCTCTTTCTTCCTTTCTCTCTCTGTACTTAATTCTGCACTTAATGCATTTCTAATAAAAACACAAAACTCCATACCAAAGATATTTGTTATGAGTGTGGGAGCATTACATGATGAAAATCGTTCTTCCTTCTAATTCTTTCTTAACAACAAAAGTAAATTAAACTCAATCGTATTTGCATGAATGACTCTATTTTCATTTAAGGGAATCTTGTATCCAAAGATCTTGCAGAAGTAGGTAAATTCCTTGTCAGAGTTTTCCTAAACTCATTTATTTTTATTTGGGAGCATATGGTTGAGATTCTTTCTTGACAGAATATCAGGAAATTAATTTTGATGTGTTACTATAAATGAGACCACTGTGCTACATCGATGATTAAATATTCACCAACATCATTTGAAATCAATCTCTGCTTTCAAAAGGACTCTGTTTTCTTCCATTTCCATTGAAAAGGCCTGCAAAGTAATACTGGGCAATTTCCTAACGATGGGCCAACATAAGAAATTACATGAGGATCCAAGAATTTGTCAAACAAAAGAACAGCAAGAAACAATTTTCCACCTTTATAAACATATAAGATCACTGTTGAGATTTTTACACTAAAACAAATATATAACTGTTGGATAGGTTAAAATATGACAGCTTAATATAAAGTTCCATGTTTCAACAGTTCAACTCAAATAGCAAGCTCTGAAACGAAGTATGAAATTAACATGTCAAGATGGCTTGTATATCCTTCAAGAAATATGTATCTTTTAGTATGACTTACTGCTTTCTAATGAATATGATTTTAAATTATCTTCATTTGTATACATTGTCCATCCAGGTCTGTATGTGTAAGTGTAAATGCGTGAAGTAAGAGGACACAGTCCCTATTGATCTTAGTTTTTGAGACAAGATTTCTTACTGAACCTGGAGTTCATTCACTAGGCAAGACTGGTTGCTGGCCAGTAAGCTCCGGGGATCCTCTAGTTTCTGCCTCTCTAGCACCAGAGTTACAAGCATATGCCACCATGTCCACCTTTTGCATGTTCTCTGGAGGTTTGAATTCAGTTATCAGGCTTGTGTAGCAGGCATTATACTGACTAAGCCACAGCCCAAGTCCCCTGGAAACTGTTTCACAATTCCAAGGGAACAAATAAGAAAGACTTTTTGTATTATAATTTATGGGATAGTTTTTCCTAGTCTGATGTAACGCTTTTGGAAGTTGTTTGCAATAATGACTTCACTATCACCCTCCTCACTATTACCTGCTGCTATTCATGTCTTCTGCCATGTTACAATTTCACTCGTGCTGTTTAATGGCAAAGAAGAATAGAGCAGCATTGAATAAAGCATCTGTTAACTCATCAAGGTCTGAACACCATACTAAACCAACATAAACTCTAGTCCACCATTCATGGCCAGATAGCCTTTAACCCCTAAAGAAATGTTTTGTATATTAAGAAAAAGCCACAAAAAGCTCCTAAAGAGTAGTAGGAAGAGAAGGAGTGTGTCCTCAAGAGTGATGTGAAAGATTGGAATTGGTGGGGGGGCATTAGGAATCAGAGCATGTATAGATCTTGTGTACAGAAGGACTGCCCATGAGAACCATGTACAGGAAGATTTATTTCAGTCAACTAGTTTTCAGATATTCAACTTTGATCATAACCTTTCTGTTTTTAAATTTTTTTTATATTTTATTTTTGTCTTTCCCATCTTGCATCTTGATCCCATACATTTCCCTGTCCCTTCATATCCACCCTCTGCCCTTGCAATCCACCCCAAAATAATATAAAATTTAACAGGAAAAAAATCTCATCATGGAAGCTGTAGAATGACACAGTGTGTCACACAGTAAACCCTTTTGTCCATATATTTTTACTGGCAAGTGTTCATTGTAAAGAGTCACTAGTATGGTTCGAGACCTCCAGTTTCTGAAACACTGTTGTTGTCCTGTGTCATGGAAATCCTGCAGCTTTGAGTCTGCGGCACTGGCCTCTCCACATGCTCCTGTAAATCATAGGAGGGGTGGATGTTGGGGCAATGCTGGAGAACTCACCTGGTGGTTAGGAGGGGGCAGAGCTGGCTAGCCAATCAACCCTACAACTACACAGGCCCAGAACTAGGGTTATAAGTGGACGATAACCTTTCCTAAAAATAAATCATCCTGAAAAAGTCCTGAAGTCTGGGTATCTCCTTGTTGAAATATCCGTCTCTCTCCTGGTGAAAGCAGAGTCAGTCCCCACATTTTGCTCTGAGTTGCCTTGGCATGAGTGAGATGCCTTTCCAGGACAGAATGACTATCACTCCTGTGACGTAATAATAAATTTCTTAGCAGACCAGTGTTTTTAAATACACATCCTCCTTGCCTTACTTTAAGTACCGACTCTCCAGTAAACTCACTTTAAGTTGAACTACAATAATAAAAGTTACCCTGAAACTATATTGTTGTTTGTTCGTTTGTTTTTTGGCATTTTGGTATTCTCTGTGTAGCTTTGGAGCCTTTCCTGGAACTCACTCTGTAGCCCAGGCTGGCTTTGAACTCATGCAGATCCTCCTGCCTCTGCCTCCTGTAGTTCTGAAATTGCTCAAGTAATTAAATGAGTGCTGGGATTAAAGGCGTGCACCACCACAGCCCGGCTACCCCTGAACTGTCTTATATCCTGGTTTAGCAAGAGAGTGCACTGAAGCCTTGACTGCCCCCCTCATGATCACCAGACTGATGGGAGCTGCGGGCCATTGCTGCTAAGCAGCAGAATTGTGAACCTGAGAAAGGATATAAATTCAAAGAGCAGTTTGCATTAAATGTGTATGGCTTCAGTGCTTCATAAAGCTAAAAAGCCCAGGCAAAGTATTATAAGTTGAAAATGGTAGGAGAAAATAATAGGAGATAGTCAAATATATACACACATACACACACACACACACACACACACACACACACACACACACACATATGATATAGTCAAACCCAGTGAGTTTATTCCTCTTTAGCACAAGGCCAATCAGCATCCAGGAGGCAAAGGGTGAAAGAACACTTATGACTTGCTATGGTTTGCAACAAAAAAAGAGAATGCTGAGGGTGACTCAAAAAGTCGTGTCTCTCTGAACAAAGGAATCGATGGAAGTTTGTTTGAGCTTGCCGTGAGTTCATTGCGGAGGGTAATTTTGTACCAACTTCATTAAATGAACCTCCATGGATTCCTACCAGTAAGCTGTCCTTAACTACAAGGCAGACACTTGAAGAGTCCCACCCACCATGGACAGCCATGATCCTACCTCAAGGCGGGAGAGCATTAGAAGAGATAACCACCAACCACAGCATAGTGGGGGTTCTGTAGGGAGAGACCAACCCTCAGTTCCCACAATGCCAAGAGGGATATAGCATCATGGCCATAGGTAACTGTAATGAGTTCTTGAAGAGAGAGAGGACAAAGGGCCTTTGAGGGGGCAGGCAAGCTTCATGCCTTGTGATCTAGTATAACTTGGCCTGGTCTAGATGTCAGGAAAGCACTGATAAAAGTTATAAGATCATCCTTAATCTTGGTATGGGAGGCTGCATGTGCCACAGCTACAAGTGAGAGGGAGAAAATTGAACTGTTTAAGGACTGTGTGATCATTGCCTGTTTTATCGACTCTCTCCAGGGAGAGAGGCTGTTGTTGTGTGTGGCCTGACTTCTGGGAAAATGAGAAAGGCAGTTTGGAGGTCTGTAACCTAACATTATTTATTCTGTCATGTAGTTCTGAAATTGCTCAAGTAATTAAATGACATGGCTATCACAAAATCCTGTCCATTTCCATCTCCCTGTTTATCTGAACAAGATTTCTGAGCTGTTGCATGTGATGGTTGTGAGGACTAAATTAAGAAAATAAGAACTCCAGTGACAGGCACATAAATCCTGTGTGAGTGATTGCTTCTGTTACTATTCCTAAGTTGTTCTTGTGGTCTTGATGAACTCTATCCTAATAAAATATAACAGTCATGGGCTGAGGATATGACTCAATGGGTGAAGCATTTTCCACAAAAGCATGAGGGCCAGAGTTCAAGTCTCCAGAACCCATGTAAAGTAGCTGATGAACAGTATAGTCTGCCTGTAATCCCAATGCATGAGGCAGAGAATCCAAAGAATAAGATGGCTGGCCAGACTAGCCCAAAGACGGAGCTCCCAGCTAACCAGAGACTCTTCCTCAAAATATAGGTGGAAAGTGATTAAGACATTTGATGTCAATCTCAGGCTTCCACATGTATGTACACACACACACACACACACACATACACACACACACAAATTTATGCAGGCATACATACACATATGCACATACACATGTACAAAATATATAGGCATAAAACAATTGTTTTGTTTGTAAGAAGTTTTTAACAAAATATTTTTTACCACTGAAATCTAAAGTTAATTCATGGCACAAGTAGTCGATGCAGAAATTTGTGTTCTCATTGCCATGAACTTCTGGTCAGCTGTGAAGTCTTCCTTGGCTGCCTTGGCGAAGGCCTTCAGCCTTTATTTCTGAGTAACTTACTCGGGCACATTGAAGGGGCTTGTCTTTCCATAATCAAATAAACTGGTTTTCCCAAGGAGCAGATGAGTGTTCAGCAAAATCGATGTAATACAAACGACATCGTCCTAGCAGAAGAGAGACCTGGTAGGAGACAAATAGGCACGCTCACTCTCAAAGTCACATCACAGAACCTAAAATATGCCCCCGACTTGTGTTTCAGATGACAATTGTACTCAACAGGAATATTTTCTCAGAATATCTACTTCTTCACTGTGTGGACACTAAAATAATTTTATTCCAGGTCCCCACAACCAGAGGGAGAAAATATCTACAGGAGCCCCATTGTGGGTTGTGGGTACCTGCCATTACTTGCTAACTGCTACTTTGTGTGATGGGCCTATGGAGCTCCAGAAAGGCTGGTAAAACTTTCTTTAGTCCTTTAGCTCAAGACTGCAAGTGAGTATACAGGAGGGTAAAGCTCACACTTAACTCAAGTGCTACTTATTTGCTATGTGGCTGTGGCTGTGGGATGAGAAAGCTCTAACTCATGTGTTAGAAACAGTTTCCTTTCCATGCCTCTTTCTGGAGCGTTCCCCTTCAATTTCGTCACCCTCGGCTTGGCTCCCCCACTTTCCCAGGCTCCTCTGTCTTTTCATGCTGCCTGAGTATTTCCTTTCCAATATTTTGGCTCAATGTTCAGCTCTGTTAGCAGAAACGCTGAGTGAGTGCTTTGAAGCGACGCCCAATAAAATCTAGTTTTAGACAGAGCTCTAATCCCCCCACCCACCCACTGGGAAACAAACCTTCAGTTTCTTCTTGCTCCAAGAAGAAATGTTGGAGACAGAAATGCTTTGCAGGACCAAGATTTGCCAAGGCCACCAGATGAGGCACCCAAGTGAGGTCTGGCCCCAGGCCACCTGAAAAGGACACTTCTGGGAGCAGTCCAGTTGCCTTCTGAAGTGTTAAGCTCTGCTGGATTTTCTATGCTTTAGATGAAATGCGAGTGAGTGGTGAGCATGTTCCAAAGGTGTGAACATATGCATCATTTTATAACAGTCATAAAACTCTTAAATAAATTATAGTGATGTCAGTGAAATATCCTTCAGGCTTCAAGAAGGCTTTCTCTGTAAATTCCCATTGGAATCCCCATTTAACACACATTTCAATGAATTTCTTTAACATACCCCTGAGGATGATGAGGCCTGTTTTCATATAATATCTGGTTTTCACAATTTTCTCCAAATGGATGACTACTACAATGTCCACAGATAAAGACTCAACGATACAAAGGAATCAATTACAGTAATAATTCAAACTTGAATGAAACTGCCCTCTCCGTCAGGTGACCATTTTGCTTCACTATTAGACAAATGAACTGAAAGAACTTTTCTCACTGTCTCTCCAGCCTTCTACTTGGTTTGCCTATCAGTGATAAGCTAAAGCAATCCTTCAAAACTTGAGATCATTTTGGTAGTAATTTTGCCTTGCTAAAACTTAGATCATGAGCTATAAATCCATAAATATCTGAGTTCGCTGATTACCATTCATTCTATGAATGAAATTGCCACAGTGAATTTTAACCCCTTTCTCTGTTCTTAGACTTAATTTTATTTCCACATCATAGTAGAGCCCAAGAAAAGACGTGATTTCTTTTGGTATTAACATTCTTAAACCATTGTAAGTGCTTATGACCTTTGTTAAGTTCCTTTATTTTGTCTCTTTAGCATTGTGATATATCCATCTTCAAAGCTGCCTCCATTTTCAGTTATCCATAGACTCACTCTCAATGAAGTAATACAGTCTAGCTGCTTGGTCATATCTATACATCTTTACTCCTACAATTGAATAAACAGTATGTGAACCAAACTAATGGGGGTGTGGGTGCAGTGATGGAGGAAAACAAACAAGTTATGACATTTTAATGTATTGGAGACAGAAAATTATAATCTGCTGATGGGATCAGGTTGTCATCTGCCCATATGCAACCTATATAGGGATTAAAACTGTTTTGGCATCTGCATTTAGTAGAACTCAGTCATTTCTAGATCACTTGGGCACTCTGAACAACCCTTATACTATATACACTAACAGAGCCCTCCCCATTGCATTTCAAAGTAAAGTATGAAGATACACGAATGTACTCAGTATTTGTCAATGTCTGCTATATGTCTGATGCTTTTTTATGGTTTCTAAGTATAGCAGTGAACAAAATAAACTCATTTCATGAAGTTATGCTCTTTCTAGGGAAACAAAAATTAAGCAGAAGAATCTGTAATATAGCAGGTTCAGATCCATGCTACAAAGTGCTATGTGGTGTAAGGTGGTAGCAGGACAGAGGACTAGAGCACCAAAGCATGTTATTACTTACTGAAGTCTCAGAGAAGGCAATACTGTGTTGGAGACTAGGCGGTTTACAGAGCATGCTGGTCAGCTGGCCATGCATCCCAGACTGTCCATTGTGTGAGGGTGCTCTGTGGTGGAGGACACAAGGATGTCACACGTAAATCTCAGTATGTAGGAGAAACCCTGAATAACTTTGGAAGGAAGAAATGTGTAATCTATCACAGGCACCAAGGGGGTCTTCTGGGATGCAGTGTGTAAAATCAACTAAAGTAGCCAAAGGAAGTGGGACAGAGTGGAGAGCCTGCCGAGCAAGGTCAGAAGTTTGAAAGGCTGAGCAAGGATGGAATTGGCTGAGGTGGCAGCTTTCACCTTCTCTCATGTAATTAAACCTCTGTGGATCAGTCCAATTACGTGTGGGAGCTCATTTGCACTGACATAAAAGTGCCAATCACCAAACTTCAAGTTATTGCGAACTTACTGTGAAACAGTCACCATACAAACACTACATCCACATGTCTATCACCATTAACAAGGGCATATGTATCTTGTTACTGGCTGTCCAGACTTAAGAAAGTGATGATGAAAATCTTAACAGTTCCTATTTAACCTAGGAATTATGTGTTAGACATTGCAGCAACAGGAGATTTCAGCTTAATTGAAAAGAACTTGTGTAAGAGCAAAAATAAAGCTTAACAAAAGATGACAAGTTTAATTGTAATATTTGGGGAAAAATTAATGGATTGAGATGCACCTCCAAATTTGTGAATTTGTAAATTCACAAATAAATTCATATAGTATGGAACAGAGTTGAAAGAGCTTGGTCAAGACTATATATATAATATTTTATATATATAATATTTAAATAGTCAGAGTTATTATATATAATCCATTAGAAAGTAATTCTCCACAAGAAATTTAAAACAAATAATTTAATATATTTCAATATGATTTATAGTTTTTTCTACCTATTCTAGTATGTATGGAATTTATGAGATTTTTATACATATATGCATGCATTATTTTATTTTATTTTTTTTTCCTTTTATTTTATTTTACAATACCATTCAGTTCTACATCTCAGCCACGGATTCCCTTGTTCTCACCCCTCCTGCCCCCCTCCCCTTCCCCCCAGCCTAGCCCCCATTCCCACCTCCTCCAGGGCAAAGCCTCCCCCGAGGACTGAGATCAACCTGGTAGACTCAGTCCAGGCAGGTCCAGTCCCCTCCTCCCAGACTGAACCAAGCGTTCCTGTATATGCATGCATTTTATGAAGCATATTATTAAGAACTTACCGTGATACTGCTTGATAGGGTGCATCTATGTTAGTATGTAGATTTTAAGTATAATATACACATAATAAATATGGTAAATCATAGTTCAGAAAATTCTCAAAACGCACGATGATGTTCCATTGGTAGTACCAAACATCCAAGAAACAGCACTGTGGAAGCACTGTTCTTCGTCAGATGTGACACTAGCCGGAGTGCCCGCCCTCCACCCACCTCCTTCAGGCAAATTAACCTCAGGGCCCCGGGCTACTTGAGTGGAAACAGGCCCACATGCTTGCCATATTTTCACATGCGTTCTGTTCAACAGGAAAATCAATTCCAGATATTACCCATTAAACTTTTATAATTTGATCTTCTATAACTTGCAGTCACACAAAATTGGAACATCATCAAAGGAGTACATTATCTCGTAGAGAGCCAGTGCTCTTGCTCCTTAGCAGCCTGCCACGCAAACTTCTTCCACTTCTAGCAATTCTCAGAGGATTTCCCAGTGGGAAGAGCCATTATCTCCCATTCCCTGGAGAATCTTTTCCTTATTTAAATATTCCCTTAATAGTCATGAGCTAAAGCCAATTGCACATTCTTCCAAAAGGGATGGTGATTAGATGTTTGCTGTCTAACAAATGAAAGATCTTTCTCTATATATCACAGTTAATAAACTGCAAATGGGAGAATCAAATACTTACACTTAGTACTGAACGCAAGTAAGTTGCTCATTTAGGATGCGCTACCCAGAGAGAAACAGCAGTTAACGAACCACTCTTGTGAGCTTTGGATTGAAGTTGCCATCCTCCATTATTAGAAAGGAGAGGCAGGGATAGGAGCCACTGTGGGCAGAAAATTTGAGTAGTGGTCAATTAATCCTAAAACCTGTGTTGCATTCAGGCCCTGTTTTGACGAATGCTGCATGTCTTTGTACTTCACACCTCTCCCCCTCCAATATCCATTTCCTCAGAGCTTAGACTCTTCACTCATGGGAGGGAGACTTTCTTATGATGTAAAGCTTTCCATATCAAAATTGGGCCAGGCCCGGGTAAGCTTGAATGGTTGGCCACAACACTTTAGAGAAAGAGCCAAACTGCAGTTGAAGTGACAGATCACACAGAAGAGCAGTGGTGGGAAAAACAAAGGCTTGGGAGCTAGAAAGGTGGTTTGGTCAGTACAATGCTGGCCTGGCAAGCCTGTTGATCTGAGTTCAGATCCTTAACACCCATGTAACACAAATCTTAAAGGGTCTTATTAAATAAAACAAACAAACAAACAACTCTGGAGCCAGGTATTGGGGTGAATTCGGAAAGATCAGAGAAACAGAACAAGCCACAGCTAACTTCACCTGTTTCTGCCTCCTAAGTTTTGTTTTGGTTTTTATTAATAAGATCCTTTAAGATTTGTGTTACACCCCCACATAAAAAGCCAGGCAGGGTGGCAGGCATCTATAAAATCCCAGTGCTGGGGAGACAGGGCCAACTCAGTGAGCTCTAGGTTCAGTAGCAGACCCCTTCTCAAAAGATAGGGTGTAGAGCAACTGAGGGAGATAACCTGACTTCCATTTCTGACCTACACACACACACACACACACACACACACACACAATGCACATACTTATCAACACCCAGGCATGTGTGTGCACATGCAAACATACACAAAAGAAATGTAATGGCCATAAGGGCGGTGGTGGTGCACACCTTTAATCCCAGTGCTTGGGAGGCAGAGACAGGTGGATCTTTGTGAGTTCAAGGCCAGTCTGGTCTACAGAGTGAGATCCAGGAAAGGCGCAAAGTTACATAGAGAAACCCTGTCTCAAAAAATTAAAAAAAAAAAAAAAAAAAAAAAAAAGATCTGCGACTTGGGGTATTGAGATAATCAGACCAAGAGTTAAGGTCATGCTCCCTTAATAGTGAATTCAAGGCCAGCCTGGACTACAAGTCTTGTCTTAAAAACATGAAGGAAAAGAAGGAGGAGAAGGATGAGGAGGAGGGAGAGGAGGGGAAGGAGAATAAGGATACTGGAAGCGCACAAGAATTGTGAGCAGAAAAGAGGAAAAAAATAGTACAAGTAAGAAATAACAACAACAAACCCTGAAAACACCAGCACTATGAGGCAGGTTGAGTAAGAGAATCTGATAAAATAAGCTAAAAGGCAGTGGAAAGTAGGAAGACAGTAAGGGAAGAGATGTGAGTAAGTTCATCTGAGTTCTGTCTTGCAAATGGCAGCACAGAGAAGAACCTGCACAGAAGAAATCCTCTGGGGTTGGCATAATCAGCTATTGAAAATCTAAGAGACAACCCCTGAGAAATTCTCATTGAGAAAAGCTCATTTACATTGGAAAATATTCCTTAGAATACTAATACTCACAAGTACATTTTATTTTATTTTTTAAAAATCTCTATGTCCTTCCTGGGGTATTTTTAGCTGGTACTGAGACGATGATCTCTCTGCCTGCACAGTTCTACATGCATATTTTAAAACCTGCACCTCCTGAAAGAACATAATGGATAAAAATTCACTCAGAGTAGTAGTGAAAAATACAATGATTATCATAAGTGGCTTATTTAAGCCATGGAGAGTGGAAAAATAAATTTACATCCCAATTATGTACTTCATAGAACCGAACAGCTCCTTCATATATAGATTGGCCAACTAGGATTTAGGCAGTGTTTATAAATTACTGAGTGGGCCACCATGGCCCTTGTAAATTCTGCTTCCTTGGAAAAGGAGGCCATACTTAAAGTAATAAAGCTATTGTAAAATGCAGCTATTATCACACATGTCTGTTTTATTTACTTCAAAACTATACATTTTGGTATTTACCTATTTCTCTCATTTCAGTGGGTGATTAAGAACTGAAAACGCACTAGTAAAACATCCTAATTGTTTTTCATAAGCATCCACAACTGCTCTCTAGAATTCTTCAGCTCAAATTCTCCTTTTAAACCTGTAATGAAAACTCAACATGAAATTCTGAGAACTACTGTTCTCTCTATAGGTAATGCTTTTCCAAAACCTCTTCTCAGGCTGCTGAGATGGCTGAGTGTGTAAAAGCACTTGCCATCAGTCCTGAGAACCTGAGCTCAATCTCTGAAACACACACAGCAGCAGCAGGAGAGAAGCACCTGCCACAAATGGCGTTCTGGAGTCTGTACCTCCACCTGGGCACCATGCACACAGTCACATATACACAGGCACACCTGCGTGCAGGAACATGTGCACATCAAATATGCAAGTAAACCCACCGGTTACTTTTCTGTTGTGTAATTAAACACCCTGACCAAGGCAACTTACAGAAAGAAGGGTTTATTCTGGTTTGTGGTTCCAGAGGGATCAGAGTCCATCGTGGCCGGAGGCGTGGCAGCAGCAGGTGCAGAGGCAGGGAAAGGAATGTGAGCGAGTCACATCATAAACAAGAACAAAGCAAAGGAAGCTAACTGACAATGGCGTCAGGTTTGGAATTTCAAAGCCCACCCCCAGTGACATACCCTTTCTACCAAACTTGCACCAACTAAACTGCCACCAACTGGGTACCAAATATTCAACTGCCTGAGATTATGAGGGACATTTCTCACTCAATCCACCATCACAAGTTGTGGAAAATATTACCTCATTTAGTCCAGTAACAGGAAAATGACTTTAAATGATAAAAATCTGAAGCATCTCAGGTCCCTTATTATGTAAACGAGACTCAGTGAGGACTCCTACTCTACTGTTGCTTCAGAAACAGGCTTCTCGTTTCATACCAATGTAAGTTACTTACTGTGGTTTTGATTTTCTGTTGCGCTATCTAGATCACAGATTATAAACTCACAAGCTAGGGCTTTTGTTTATATTGTTCTTATCTGATGAGGCGCCTGAAGGTCTCCATCATGATTTGTTGCACAGTTAGTTGTGTGTACACAAATGGTCGCATCATGACTGTCGGGCTGGCTCTGTCTTTCCTTAAGTGGAAATCCCTGGGCAGCGAGCTTGGGGAGGACAGCTGAGTCAGACAACCCTCTGAGGACCTGGTTGCTCAGGGGAGCCTTTCAGTCAAAGTCTTCAACTCCTATCTCCTCGTTTAAATTTTCCACTTACCAAGGGTTTTAGTGTGAAAGTCTAATATCCCCCATGGGCTCATGTGTTTGTACTCTTTGTCTGCAATCTGTGGCAGTGTTTTGGAAGGTTGTTTAACCTTTAAGAGGTAGAGTCCTGCAGGCATAAGTTGGTCACTATGTGTGGGCCTGAAGATTTTATAACCCATTTCACTTTCTGTTATCTTTGCGCTTCCTGGCTGAGGATGCAATGTTGCCAACCACCTCCTGTTCCTGACAGCATGGTTTCCCTTCCCTGATATACTTTATCCTTCACACTGTGAACCAAAATAAATCTGCCCTTCTTTAGGTATTATCTTGCCAGGGATTTGGTCACAGCAAAGAGAAAGGTAGCTAGAAGCTCCCCTGAGCTCTAAAGTATTGAGACGTGTACATACATACCATCATCCATCAAACTCTTGTCTTTTCCTTGGTGCTCAAGGAACGTTGTACATGCTTTCTGGAGACAATAGACAGGACTTGAAGCCCAGAATTGCAAAGGATGATATTTCCATCACAGTGAGAGTCAAAGCAGTGTTGTTAGGGCTTTTATGGTTTTTCTGGGATCCCAGTCACAACTTGGCATCTAACTTTCTTGGAAAAAAAAGAACTCTGAATCCCAACCAATCAAAATCTAGATAGCGATCTGGAAAGTTAGATGTTCAACTCCTCTATAATCTAGAGTCTGCAAACACATCTCAATCATTTGGATCAAGTTTTCCTGTTCTTTCCTGGCCATACACCATAAAGCTACCAGCTGCCTGGTACTCCCCAGTCCCCTCTTCATCTCTTATCATCATCATCCTACTTAATGTCAGACGTGTACTTCGTACATTTATACCATTTGTTTTTGCCTTTCTTTGTTCCACTAGATTGTAGGTTCAAAAAGACAATAAACTCATCAGCTTCATCTACCCCTCTATCCCTAGGACCTGGAATGGCCAAGCATATGAGAAAAGAATAAAGAAATGATTAATCTAATTTTCATGTTGTGTTCAGCATTTGTGAGTTCCTATGATGCAACTCTTTATTGTTTCCCAGGTGTTTACCCTTTACACTTCCCATCTTTCCTTGGTCCCCATTCACTATTCCTTAAGAAGGAGCTCCATTTCACAAGCCCATGACAAACGTGAAATATTGAGTATAGATTTGTTTTTATTCTACCTGTCTTTACAAACTCATCCCTTTTCACAACTGTATAACCCCAGGCCTTTTTCCAACCCTAGCATGTGTGGTCTGGTTCCTGGCTGGATACAAATCAAATGACTCCTACCTACAACTGGGGAGTATAGTACTAACACAGACAACAGCTTCTGCTCTAATCATCACAGAGCAGAGACCATTATAAAGCAATGGCCTACATGAATTACCATTATATTCAGCCACACAGTAGGGAAAAAAGTTTTATTTCCTATGGTCTGAGTCATCATTTTCAGAAGTATCAAAGTGAAACAGAAACTCCCCAAATTTAATATGAATCCCCAAAAGAGATCTGATTCTGAACAGTTTTAAATTTGATCCCAAACTAAAACATAATAGGGGAAGTAGAGCCTCTGCTTGGCATCTTAAGCTACCAAGTAAAACCTCCAGTGCCAATCATGGCCTATATCTTATTGTGCCTTCAGCCAAAGGAGTCCCATAGACAATCCAAATAACACAAGATATTTCCAAGGTTATTGGTTAGATACCAAACTAAAACATAATAGGAGAAGTAATGCCCCTACTTGGTGTCTTATGCTACCAAATAAAACCTCCAGTGCCAGGAATGGCCTATATTTTATTGAGTCTTCAGCTAAAGGAGTTCCATAGACCATCAAAATAACATAACATTTTCAAGGCTATCAGTTATCAGATGGCAAGGCCCTATATTGCTGAAGACACTACTTACGTCATCAAACATGGAGAAATTAAGTTTGTGCCAAATTAAAAGCTTGACTCCCTACACATAAGTATTCATGTTGCTGGATGGTACTTTGCAAAATACTGGAGGAGAAAATGATTCATCAATATCACTCAGCTTCAAACCCTGCAAACTACAACACAAACGTACCTGCAAGATATGGTGGTGCAATACTGGCCTAAGTTTGTTATGGGAGTAATCATTCTCTATTTGATTGGATTTAAGGCCAACTCCATTAGATGGAATCCATACATGACCCTGATAAAGTTTGTCAAGAATCTGAGACTGTGTATGTCATAGGCTCTAGGAGAAAACTGCTACTATTACTTGGCCAAAGGAGCACAGCAATAAGATGACTCCTAATGACATATTCCTGTACCCATAGAACAGTGCATCACTCAACCCTCATCAAACAAGCTACTTTTTGCAGTAGATGGGAATTCACACAAAGACCCACGACTAGACAATGTTCAGAGAATGAGAGACTTTGGAGCACTTATCCTTAAATGAATGTCTTTATCAAAGCCCACCCCTAAAGACTCAGGGATCTATGTGGGAAATGATGTGGAAAGATTGTAAGGGGGGGGAGATATTTGGGTGGTGGTGGCATATACCTTTAATCCCAGTACTTAGGAGACAGAGAGGGTTGGATCTCTGAGTTCAAGGCTAGGCTGGTCTACAGAGCTACTTCCAGGAACTTCAGGGCTACTCAGAGAAACCCTTTCTTGATTTTAAAAAGTAGTTAGAGGCGGTGGATGATTCCAAGAAAACAGTGTCATACGCATATAGCATGGCTGATACACATATGCACTGACAGACACTGTGACAGCATGTACAAGACCTACATGGGTTCAACCACACAAAATCCCAGCACTGAGAAGGGGAGGGAGCACTAAGTCTCACCCTTACCAAGAAGCCATTTGCAATTAATCCTTGCTTGGGAAGGGGAAATCATTTTTCTCCAATGGGGTGTCAGTGAGTATATCAACCCCATTCCAGGGCAGGCTCCAGGCTCAGGAGCAGTTGGCCAACATAAAAAGGACTCCATGGGATGTTTGTACACTTTTGGTTTGTTGTTTTGTCTTGGCATTTCTTGTCTTACGGATTTTGTTTGTTTTGACTATTTTTATTCTGATTTTTTTTTTTAAGAAAGAGAAATAACATGAAGTTGGATGAAATACACAGGTGGGCTGGATCTGGGAAGAGTTAGATGAGAGGAAAATATGATCAAAATATATTGCTTCTAAAGAAAATTTTAAAAGACAGTTGACAGTCATGTTGTATGGACACACACATATGCATATATATGCATGATGTTTAAGGCATCTGCATATTGTAAAGAAAAACATTACTTCTAATCTCAGTGATAGATGATAAAAATTTGTCCTTTAGAAAGTAATATGGATTATAAACAATTCATGCATTCTAACTATTTAATAATATTATAGATTTTAATGACATGAAAATTATCACAATGATTATGTTTTTTAAAAAATAGCTTATAAAGGGCTGGGGACATAGCTCAAGTGTACAGCATTTAATAAGCCTGCCCAACTCCCTGGACTTAATCCCAAGAAATAAACTTGAAACCAAACAAATAAATAAATGCAAAATAGTTAATTATCTGAGACTATATAAAATTTAACCATGTTTTGACAATACATAAAATAAAATACTCCAGCATATTCAGTAGTTAGCTCTTGTGGATCGTATTTTAAGGGTTTTAAATTTCCTTCTTATGTAGTACATTACTTCAATAATCATAACAGATGGCCACTTTACATTCATTTTGAAGCATGTGTGCTTTGACGTCCCCTTTTGGACAAGATATGTATGTCATGTAATATATGATCAGGCTCAGTGCTCACTTGGGCTTTATAACATCAAGTAAATTATACACCATCCATGAGACAATCAAGGTACATTGAAGAAACTATAAACATGGATCAAGGGAGCTGACAAGCAGCTAAATGTTCTGCCATCAAAACTGTGTTTATTTTCATAAAATACAATTCTTAAATGTTCATTTTCACCTGCTCACAGAAGGACTGATGAATCTCATTCTGTTGGAATTGCATTGATTTGATGATCCAAGCAGACATTTCCTCTCTCCCCTGACAGGAGGGGATTCTTAAGCACACAAAGCACATAAGCCTTTCCTTCTAATTCCCCATTTTGACAGGAGTGAATAATAACCATCCTTTCACCATGAACCAGATCTCATTCTAGTGAGTATTAAAATCTCTTCTGGAAATGTATTAATGCTCCAGTTGTAAGATGCCAGGGGGAACATACTGTAGTGTGAAATCTGAAAAATCAGAAATCTACCCATGTTTTGCATGTAGGAGGCAGATGAGATAACCATTTATTGTGTAGAAAAGAGGTATGCTCTATTGGGTTGTTACAAAAGCTGTAATTTTATTTTGAAGTTCTCAAGTTTTGTTCTCTTGGTTTATGGTTTTTATGCTAAAATTATGGCTTTGTAATAGGTTGTGAGGCATACTTTATGCACTATCATAATTATAAGCTATTACAGTTCATTCTTTGTGTCGGGATGGTTTTATGGACATTTAAATGAAGTTTCTGACGATGAAGCTACGGCTCTAATCGCACTACATTATGACTACACCTGGTGGAACGCGGTTGCTCAGTGCGTCTGTGATAAACCACTAGGAAGAAGAGGGTGGAATTTAAAACCTCAGCTGCTTGCCTCCCACTGAGCTCTAGCAAGACCCACAGATTTATCAACCCATTTGTATTTAAATAACTTATATGCTTTTTGCCTCACTGAGCCACAAAACCATCAAAGAGAGAGACAGAAAAAAAAAAAAACCTCACCCTGGTGATTTACTTCATATTCTTCTTGCCAAGAAAGACACCTGAAAGATGGAAAATATAAAACACAATGGCTCATTTGTTCTTTGCCCTGGAAGAACAGCATTGGCATGCTGTGCTTACTTTTACATGTTTACATGTTACAGATGATCTGTTATCACATGCCAAGATATGCTTTTATCAGCATTTGCCAGCCTATGCATTGGTTGATGAGACTCTGTCAGATAAGGTCAAAGTAGTGGTTTTTTTTTTTTTTTTTTTTTTTCAGTATCCTAGAAGCAGTAGAATGTTGTTTATTTTATTTATTTCAATTTTAATGTGAGTGAATGTGTATATGAGAGAGAGACACAGACAGAGACAGAGAGAGAGAGAGACAGAGACAGAGACAGAGAGAGAGAGAGACAGAGACAGAGACAGAGAAGAGAGAGAGAGAGAGAGAGAGATGTGTGTGTGTGTGTGTGTGATACAGGGAGAGTGCATAGTATGCATTGGAAGTTAAAGGAAAACTGTGGGAAATCAGTTTTCTTTTTCCACTACGGGTCTTCAGGATCCATCTGACATCATCAGGTTTGGTTGTCAAGTGATTTTATACAATGAGGCATCTCTCAGTCCCCAGTAAACTATAGTTACAGGGGATTAAAGTGATTAAAGTTTTAGAAGTTTTATAAAGGAATTCCACTGAAAATAGAGAAAAAAATAGGAAAATGTCAGGAATTAGTGCCAATATATTACTTTAAGTGACATCTAAGAAAAAAATGAAGAAAATCTAGTGAAAAGATACATCAAGAAGACATTACATGATGTTATTATGACAGCCCTTTTAAGACAACCTTATTATGGAGATTTCATGGGTCCATTTTCCTTGTCATGTGTAGGGAAACTACCTAGAATCAGGGACCCTGAACTCAGGCTCCACATTCTCCCTCCACAATTTTCTCTGAGCCTTAGGTGTAGGGGTGCTTTGAGGACAGATGAGTCAAGAGTGGGTGCTCTACATTAACTGATTCTCTGCATTTTGGCCAGTTGTGGATCTCTGTAACAGTCTCCATCCATTGAAAATGAAGCTTCTTTGATGAAGGAAGGGGAAGAGCTACACTTAATCTATAGGTGTAGGATAAGTACTGGGAATCCAACTGACAAAGAATATTAGTTGATATGCCATTGTGGACAGGGTAAAATCCACATGGCCCCACACCTCCATGAAGAGCTACAGGTAGTCAACTGCTACTGAGAAGAGATGTAATTTTCTCCAGGGATAAGACAGTGCATTAGTCCAGTCTCTTAAAATGGTCAGCCCTGGACATCATGTGGAGAATAGGTTGCATATACATGTATGAATATACATGCATGCATTTACTAATTGAAGAAGTCATTATGAATTTGGAAAGTACAGGAGGAGTTGGAGTGGCAGTGGTAACAGAAGTTACAGAGATTCATTGCTTGTAGCATGAATATTAAAAGTTCTTATTAATAAAATCAAACCCAGAGCCAGATATTGGGGTTAAAGCTGGAAGATCAGAGAAGCAGAACAAGACACAGCGACCTCACCTGGCCAACTTCTCAGCTGATCCTATTCCTCAAACTGGAAGCCTCTATGTTCTTATCCAAATGGCACTCAGCTGAACTGCTGCTAAAAGCTTAACCAGGCTCTAGTTCCTGGTCTTCACACATTATATACCTTTCTGCTTTCTGCCCTCACTTCCTGGGATTAAAGGCGTGAGTCACTATGCCTGGCTATTTCCAGTGTGACCTTGAACCCATAGAGATCCAGAAAGATTTCTGCCTCCAGAAGGCTAGGATTAAAGGTGTGAGCGCCACCATTTTCTAGCCTCTGTATCTAGTAACTGTTCTGTTCTCTGACCCCAGATAAGTTTATTAGAGTGTACAATATTTTGGGGAACACAATATCACCACAATTGCTCATGTATGAAGTTCTCAAAAAATATTTGTGAAAACAAAAGAAAAAGAAAATACTATATGTTTTATACCTTTGTATAAAGGTTAGGAGCATCATTTACTTAAGGCTCCTTTAGACCCTTGATTCAGTATATTCATGTAGAGGAAATAGAGCACATATGCCCTTGTCTCTGATTGTTCCACATCAATGGGAAATATTTATTTCATCAGTGGGAGCAAAGAATTTTAAACCATTACTGTGAAAATGCAGGGTTCTTAAAAATATAAAGTGTACTTTAAAATGAAGCCAACAGACTCACAAAACATCTCTCTCACATTTGGTTGTGGAATCCATTTGGCTCTTCTCTTTAGGACTCCAGTTCTTGCATATTTTAACACTTCTATAAAGCTGTAAAGGTGGGGGAGGGGTGCAGGCTGTTTTCACTCAGTGCTTTTAGAAGTCACTAATGAAGATGAGAATGTGGAACTGAAAACATATAAACAGCCCTCTGTGGATGAAGACATGAGGCCTGCCAGATTGATAATTACCAACGAAAGTAAAATCACTGATACCTGATCTAACTCACTTCTACATTCCTACAGGAAGCTCGCAATATAGACTTTTTTTTTTTTACTGTAGAAATTTAATGTGTGGCAGTGATTTACCTATAAAAATTAATTCATTTCAAAATTAGGAGCAGTCAAACACCTATTCTGACTGACTTTGTGATAAAGGGATTATTAGAATAAGTACTTGGCCATAAACATGGTTTTTGTACTAAGGTTATTTTCATGTTAGCACCATACATATAGTCCGCTTGAATCTTAGGAAAACTAGTAAAATATGTTTCCAAAAGAGGATCTCGCCTTTCAAACTAATATTTCTGGACAGTTACTGTTGATTATGTTGTTCATGAGTAGACAAGACCTGTGAGTCAGACTGCAATCTCCTAATGGCTACCTGAATCTTCAAGCTGCTGAAGTTAGAAAGCTAATACTAAAAGAGAAATGGAAACTGCCATTGCTTAAAGGTGTTTTCATTCACTTTAAAAAAATGCAAACAGTAAAAACAAAACTGGAGTTGAAAAAAAAAAGAAAGGAACAAAAATATTAGAAATAGTCTAATTCTACTCTCTATCAGCAGGAACATTGTAAAGACTCTCCCATTGCTCCAAATACCCCAACAATGAATATGCTTGCAGAATTCCAAGTAATAAGAAACTGGAGCTCCAGGAGTCTAATTAGCGAGAAAGAAGAGGGTTTATATGAGCAAGAATTGTTGAAACCAAGGTTGGATAAAGTACAGGGACAAATAGCCAAACGAATGGAAGCACATGAACTATGAACCGATGGCTGAGGGGCCCCCAACTGGATCAGGCCCTCTGAATAGGTGAGACAGTCGATTGGCTTGATCTGTTTGGGAGGCATCCAGGCACTGGGACCTGGTCCTGTGCTCAGTGCATGAGTTGGCTGTTGGAAACCTGGGGCTTATGCAGGGTCGCTAGGCTGAGCCTGGGAGGAGGGGACTGGACCTGCCTGGACTGAGTCTACCAGGGTGATCTCAGTCCTGGGGGAGGCTTTGCCCTGGAGGAAGTGGGAATGGGGCATAGGCTGGGGTGAAGGGAAGGGGGATGGGAGGGGGGAGAACAAGGGAATCAGTGGCTGATATGTAAAACTGAATTGTATTGTAAAATAAAAAAAAAAAAAAAAAGAAACTTGCACTCCAAAATAGGTTTTCTCAACTTCACTGATAAGAATAACATAGAGAGTGTATTAAAGCAAGAGAAAAGCAAATTTAGGGTTTTTTGTTGTTGTTGTTGTTGTTTTTGTTTTTGGTGAGGTTCTATTAATCTCTTCTTATGTTTTAACATACTTCTTTTTCCTCAAGCCTCATGATTTTTCTTGCTCTATACTACTGATGAAATAGGTGCAGTCCAGTAGCTTACTGCATCTTTGAAACAATAATGAAAATGTTAATAATAAAAATTTATTTTTAAAAAAATGTCATTGCTTGAATGGTTAAAATGAAATACTAGAGAGCATAGAAAGATTGTAAGAGACAAAATACCAGGAAGTCTGTGAATCCATCTCTCCTAGAAATGGCTGCATAAACAAGACCTGCACAATGGCAACAGCAATGGACATGTTAATGTGGAAGCGGGGAATCTCAAAGGGTTCCAGCCCTTGACACAGAACTACACACAACTAAGGACTGCTGGGAGAAGGAGAATTTTCCACTCCCAAGAATGACTCCCTTATTGATTCTTCAATTCAGAGTGGAAAGGCTTAAAATCAAATCCACACAAACAAACCACCTTGAACTCAGCAGGTTTTACACACACACACACACACACACACACACACACACACACACACACACTCGTGCATACATAAAATGTGCATACACATCAAACAATAATAATCAAAGAAAAGGAGGCTATGTCAACTTGAGAGTGGGGGTATATGGGAGAGGTTCAAAAAAGGTTAGACCGGCACCGGAGGGGGCAAATTGTAATTCTCTTTCGACTAAAAACACATTAATTTTTTTTTAATTTAAAAAAAAAGACAAGAAAAAGGACACACCTGCTTGACCATTCTATACAGACTGATCAGAAATTCAAAGACTATGGAGAAGTTGGAATGTTGTCAGTGTGTGGCTTAACAAATTTCTTGGCCCCTTAGTTACAAACCTTCTTTTGTGTGTCACCTAATGCTCTTGTGATTATCGTATGAAATATTTTCAGATGCATTGACTTAACAGACCATTAGCTTCCACCAACCCAAAGCTAAATGCAAATAGCATCTGATGCCTATGGTGGAGATTTCTCCACTTTGCTGTTATCCACCTCCCTGACATTTCTACCAATGTATGAGAAAACTGTCTTAAATTGTGGTTGTCTTTTTTCTGTTACTATGAAACTGTTAACCACATTGGAACACAGAATTTGAGGAAACCTGAGTTTATGTTTCTGAGACATAATCACTTATATTTTGGCTCTAGAATAAGTTGTCATTTGACCCCTTGATGTAGGAGTTGCATTTTTATATTAACTCCTTCACAATGATGAGAAAGAAAAATCATCAATTAATTCTTCAATTCACTTATTAGAGAATACCTTTGCATTCTCAAATTTCAAAATCAGTTAAATGAATGTATGGGGTTAATGTGTTCATACAAAAGCAAAACATCTAAATTGTGCATTTGGCTATGTAACTACTTGAAATATATATCATCAAGTAATAGATGTTATGTAAAGAAACTTCAAAATTGACACAGATATGAAGGATGCATTAAAAATTACTCATCCTATCTCCTACCATTAGCTGTTATTAGCATTACACTGTTATGTATTTCTAAATACCCATAGTCATAGCCTTGATTCAATTTGTTTAATTTGACTCTTTTTTTTTTCTTCTTTCCTCATTGAAAAAATATGAAAAAAAATGACTGGTGGGAGGTAGAGGCCATTAATACTATTCCAGTTGCCTATCTCTCTTTCATGTAATTTTCATCCAGTATATATAACGCTACTTGTGTTCAGTCTTTAACTCTTTATACAATGAGTTTACAGTGTTTAAAAAAAGGACATTTAGAGATCGATCTTGTTTGCTTTTATTATTTTTCTATAATCCATTACAACTAGGTTGTTATTTAAAAGAAAATAGCCACAGGTTGCTAGTATTCATCTTTTCTTTGACTGGCATCTTATATTTAGATCATTCAATGTCAATGAGGACCACAGGGGATACAGCTCATCCATGAACATGCTCTGTTTTGTAGGTATGCTCATACTTACTAGGGTTGAGCACTTAAATCTAATAAAACTGAATTATTAATAGGCTTTCTAAGAAACTCAAATTTATTCTTACATTTTATGCAAAAAAGAAGGAAGGAAGGAAGGAAGGAAGGGCGGATGATGGTACCTTTAAAAGATCTGTTATAGAGAAAGTCTTCTTCCGAATGTCTTTGACCCATGAAGATGAAGCATACTTAATGAAGGGTCTATTTCAGGAGCACATATGCATTGTAAGGCACTGAGCTGTGGAAAGGGCTGGACTAAGGCAGATGGAATAAATACCAAGATGTAGATATTTCATGGATTTTCTAGATAGGAATGAGTAGAATTTCTTTCTCATTCCAGCCCTCTGCATTACAGGTTGGTAAACCCGATACACATTCTTTGGAGGGAGTATTTTGTTTCTTTACTGATAGGCTTGCTTTGCTTTATTTTATTACTTATTTTTTTCCTTATGCATTTCCTGTTACTCTTGTTTCTTGTCTTTCTATTGTCAATGAATTTCTTTCTAATAGTCATTCAACTTTTTGTCACTTGTTATCAACCCAGTTTTCTAAGACTCATTTTATGGAAGGAGTTCTCTTGTCCAGTGAAGGACCACAGTGTGTATAAATAAATCTGCCATAGGCATTGAACACCAAACGGCAAGCCTCTCTAAGTCTTTTTCTACCTTTTTCATGAAGTGGCCTCTCTGGCAAATACCCATGAGGTGTTGTAATGGAGGGAAGGCTGTTTATGCTCTGAGAGTTCTATAACAGAGTCTAAGAATCAAAACTACAGTAAGCAGACTAGCAGGAAAGGGGACGTACAATATATTATGTTCTGTGTTTTCACTGCAAAGAAGGGAGAACATGCACCAACCAACGAGATCCAGGACCCACTTGTATGGGAGAGCACAAGAGAATGAAGGATTTCAGAGAGAGGTGAAAGGGTTCCCCCAGAAGGGCAGGGGACAACCTATTATAGACTCTGGATGCACTGTCAACATCCATTCTCTCCTATAATGTGAACATCACCTTCCCTGGTGATGAGATTGAGGGTCATATTCATGACATGCCTTTCCTTCTGGAGGAGTTGTCAAAATTAGGTGTTTGGAGATGATGACTCCCAGCTGACTTGGTTATGTACACATATTTATAGTAAAGGCATGTTGTTTAATAAGGATGGCAGAAATGGAGTAGGAGCATTCTATACTATGAGTTCTATCAATACTTCTGGGATACTTGTTTGTGTGTGCTTAGAAAGCACTTAGGAATTTCTCATGCAGAAGATGTTCCCAAGACAAATAGGATCTTTCCAGATGGGAGCAGACAGGGTTCTCTGCTGAAGTAGCATTCCACATGTAGGTGCTAATTTTAAAGTTCTCCTACATGTCCACTTTTCCAAGAGTTGCCAGAGAGTTTCAGTTCAGTCCCAGTAGGCTCAGCTGTATATAACATTTGTATATTTTTCTAGCCATGTACTGCAATATCAACATCAAATGAGGCAGCCAAACCCAGTGCCTGTTTGGGAAGAGCTGTACCCAGTGGGCATAGAAATCAGCTGTGATGGCTAGTTTCAGGTCAACTTGAAACAAGCTAGTGTTATTGTGGAAAAGAGGACCTCAGCTGAGAAAGTACTTTCACGAGATACGCCTGTGATGCGTTTTCTTAATTTATGGTTGGTGTCGCCACTGGGCTGGTGGTTCTGGGTGGAACAAGCCATAAGCATCATTCTTTCATGGCTTCCACATCAATTCCTGCTTCCAGGTGCCTATTGGAGCTCCTGCTTAGACTTCCTTCAACAGACTGTGACTCAGGATATGTAAGCCTCCTCTACAAGCTGCTTTTGGTCATGGTGTTTTATCACAGCAATAGAAACCCAAGCTAAGACACCAGCATAAGCACAAAGGATAGGAAGGGTTTTCAGAATCAGAGATAGGCAAATATGTTATAATTGCTGCTCATATTCAGAAATGGGAAAATAAGAGAACCCCGCCCCCAGATATGAAAAGAATAAAAACAAAAACAAGAATGGAAGGATGGGAAAAGAAAGTATGCCCACAGGACCCAAAGTGCTCAAAGTAAATTAGGTGATATTGTATGTAGAAATTAAAGCAATAATGTGTGATATAGACTGAGACCAAGAAACATATAGATTGTCCAAAAACGTGCAAACGATTATTGGCCTCTAAAGACATAGCCACAATGATAGAGGAAGCTTGGGCACTAAGATAGAGATATAGCAGAGGCTTTGCTCATTAAGTGATTATCTTTGTTTAAAATGTAGAAATATGATCAAAAGCAGTCTAAGTAGAAATCAGGCTGTGGAAGTTTTAATAATATCCAGGACAGTTTGTGTTTCTTTCCTACTTAAAAGTATTTTTAAAATGAAAAGGAAGGGGGAAAAAGGCAGGCTTTTGAAATGAGCTCCTAACCTGTATTTTCAAAATAGGCTGTGATCTGTCTAATGTATTATGCAAGTGAATCAAGATAAATAATATTTTCTCTTAATAACAGAGAAAGGTGCAAATTGCTTAAATGTCTCAAAATGAGAATTATTAAGCCAATTGGTCTTCAGGTGAAGTAGCTCCCAATTGGACAGCTTAATTCAAATAGACTTCCCGGGGGGAACAATGAATCTCACTGCTTAATGGGTATAATAGAACTTTTTACACAGGACAGACGTTGTGGTTACAGCAAACATGGACTTGAGAGCTAGCAAAGCTTAGCTTTAGGACAGGGACAATGGCAGAACAAACATCTCCGGGACAAATCTCCTATATATTCCTGTGAGGCCCAGATGAACATTTGAACCCTCTGTGTTTAAGTTCTGAAAGAACCCACTTCTAATTTTACCAAGTTATGCTTCTGACACAGAACTGTAAAAACTTGAAGAAGGTAAAGGTACCAATGCTTGGCTGAAAACTGACTTTATCAATGGAAAAGTTAGAAGTTGGGGATCATGTCCTATAGATTTGCAAAGGACAATGGAGACAATCTCTGAGGTATTGAATGAAATGATGAGGATAAAAAGATTATGGGAAATACACTGTTATGGGGAAAAGCATCATATCTAGAATGAGTGTTTATGTTATCCTCCTACTCTAGCTACTGGACCAAGCACATGCACTCTGTTTTTCTCTCTATTTCCACAGTCTAGACTGGATAGTGCAAAAGCAATCCAAAAAGAAAAGAAAAAAAACACTCACTGCAATTCTAGCACATTGTAATTTGCAGAGGAACAGGCTTCATGACATCTCCATGAGGAAACTGAAAGGGTATCATTCAGTGACCAGAGCATGGCTGAGAGGCTCTATTCTGCCTGCAACAGATGCTGTTCTGATCAAGTATGTGTCGGCTGTTTCTCTCAGAGCGCACTGGCAATTGGCCAGCATTACATCCATCATCCAGGGGACAGCAATAAATACATGCAATCATGCCCAGCCATTGTCAAGTGCTACAGAACACCTGCTGTCTCCCAGGCTGCATCCTGTGCATAATAAAGGTGTTGTTTAAGTAAAACGTTTTGCAAATTACAAGACCCATGCTATCTCTAAGAATCACTGTTGAAACCTGGAGATAAAGGTGAGACCCAACTCCATCCTCCCTTCCCTTGCTTGCAGTAGATGAAGCGATGGTTCTGTTTTTTGCCATTTGGTAGCATCATGATAGATGTTCTCAGGAAACCATGCTTTCACTGCCTACTATTGCCTTAATTTTTGCCCAGGTTTAGACAAATAAGGACACAGGTTTACAGGATTTGTTATTGTTGTTTGTTTTTATTTCACATCATTTGGCACTTTGAAGAGTGCCAAAGGATGAATACTAAGTACAGATATGGATTTTTTTAAACATGGAGACTGAATTTCAACCCCAATTTTATTCTTTATCTGTTGTGTGACATTGAGAACCTAACACCTCTGGCCTCAGTTTGCTCTTCTAAAAATCAGCTGTGATTGTGTCTACCTTACAGTATAGTTAACTGGAAGGTGTGTAAGATGATGGTATGCATGTGGAGAACTTGGCTTTTTGCTTTACCATTGCTTAGTGCCTGAGCCACTCCAGGATTAAGGGAAGACAGAGGCTCATAGAATTAACTTCTAAGGCCCTCCACCTGTAAGGGAAATCTACAGGAAAAGCTTGCTCAATAGAGTCACTATGGTCCAGAGCTTCCTACATCTACACAGTCAGAGGCAGGGTCAGATGACTCAAGGAAGTGTATGTAACATGGATCCTGACTTCATTCAGAAGTTGAATGTCTTGTCCATCATGAACTTTTGCATTAACTTGGTCTTAGAAATATAATGTGAGGGTATTATTTATCATGGGGCTGAGAGATGGCTCAGCAGGTAAGAGTGTTTGCTATGTAATCATTCAGATCTGAGTTCAACTCTCCAGCACACATGTAAAAAACTGGGTAGGATCATATGCATACATGTAACCCCAGTGCTACAGGAGCAGAGGCAGGATTGATGGGGTTTGTTGCTGCCACTGCATCTCTGTGTTCAGTGAAAGATCTTCTCTCAAAGGAATAAGGAAAGGTAAGAGGCAGCTGATATTCTTCTCTGGCCTCCACAAACACACAGGGAAATATGCACACACACACACACACACTCACATGGAACATACAGAACACCCACACACACGCACACACATATCCTCATACACACATGTACACACACACACACACACACACACATGCATGAGGAAACTACTTATCTTGATTAATGATACTTTTGTCACACCCTTAAGCTATATATCCAAGTTAATGATGCTTAACGTGCCTCCTCCTAGCCCCAGCCCTGGCTTCTGAGTCCTAGGGTCTCTTCTACCCATGCTAGTACATTTACCGCTGCATAAGCTCCTTGCACCTTCCATTAGTTGGAGATGATGATAGCCCCAGGGGTCACTGATGACCCATCAGATCACAATCAACAGGGGCTAGCTTATCTTCCTGGGCTATAAAACTGAGATCACTTATGTCACTTAGTAAGAGCTAGGGTATCTGTCTACACACACACACACACACACACACACACACACACACACACACACACACACTGAAATGCCTTGAGTTATGAATTCATAGAACAGCCAACATCACAGAACACTTAAGAAAGAGAAAGCGGTCAGCACATTTTAGTGTTCTTGAACATGTGAGCGCTTAGAGGATAACAAGGTTACACATACTGTCCTTTGCTCTGGCAGAAGACCCCTAATCAGAATGAAAACAGTGAACAAGGACAGCCAAGCTCATGGTGAGGAAGGGTGACTAGCATAAACCAGTCTGATAGATACTGATGGGTGCTATGCTGAGGCTGTACAGCGGGAGTCAAAGCTTGAAACTAAGGCAGAGGGAAATTTTAGCTGTGGTTCCAGGAATATCCCTCCTAACTTAACCAGTACGTTCCAGTTTTCAAGGTTTTTTAGTGTTCTTCTAGAACGTTCCATTTCTGCACTTCTTAAAAATTCAACATCTCTTCATTAACCTAGCTCTGAAAGTTTAGAAAGTGTGGAATAACACCCCAATTAAAACTAACTACTCAAAATTTCTGTTTGAATTGGTTTCATTACGCAAAATTATTAGTGCATTTTCTGTTAGTTGCTTATTATTTAAAGATGCTTACCTTGTTCTATACACCAAGGTAAGTCATAAATGAATTATAATATCAATCACCTGACAATCAACAAGAAAAAATACATAAGGTATTGCTTTCTGGTGTCAAAATGGAAAATAATTTGTAATATTTCAGCAATGGGAAATTTGTAAAAAACAAAATTTAAAAATGGTCACATTTAAGTAAATTTAAAATCCAACTAGTTTAAGCTTAAACAGAAAATGTGTTACATGGAGATCAAGGTATAGAGACAAGGCTGTGGCTATATCTATCTGGTAGTTGGGACCAAAACTTCCTTAAGTGAAGATTTGAGCCCATTTAGACATAAAAACTGCTCTACAAGGCTCTGGCCACCCCTCTGGGTCATGTGTGTTCTCTATCCTCAGCATGGTTCCTTTATCCATTTAAGTAGTCAATGTGTTGAAAAACTGGACAGCTGCTAAGCTTCCGATGTAAGGTAAAGGTACAGATAGGAGAGCCTCTTCCTGGCCCTGGTGCAAAAGTCCATCAAAGGAATATTTAGCACATGTTGACACACTGAACTATCATCACAGCATGGCACACACACACACACACACACACACACACACACACACACACCCCGATATCAGCGATGCTGTGAAAGTATGCATGGCCAGCTTCCAAAAATAAGAAGGAGATCACTTCTCTGTGAGAAGACAGAATGAATTACACGAAACTGTAAAACTTTCTTGATGAAAATAGAAAGGACACAAGAAGAGGGTTTCTTTGTTTCATGCATAAATACATGATATAAATATTTATATGCTATTCAAATGGGCAAGACAAGGATCAAGAATTAACCAAAAGAAAAAGAAAGAAGGGAGGGAGGGAAGGAAGGAGGAAGATACAGGAATACAATAGTACTTTGTGGAAAATTTCAGACTCACTAATAATCAATAAGTTGTGTGCTTAAATAGTCATCATTAACAAGTTTTTGCCTAGGGGATTGATTCCTTTTTATTTACAATACTTAGAAGTTTGGGAAGATGTACATTTTGATATGTTCGTGGTGAGGATGAAAGCAAATGCAATCTTTCTTTAAAAACTGAAAATATACACCATGATCTTTAAAATGAGCATGACCTTTAACCCTGGGCTTAATATAAAAGAATCAAAGAAACAAAATAAAATACTAATCTAGGATTTTCCACAAGGATATATTTATTGAAGCATCATTTTCTAGCTAAGAACAGGAAATTTTTGCATAATTGCAATTATCTAAACATAATTTGATTTTGTGGATGGGATATCATCACAAAGATCAATATTTTATAAATATTCATTAGCTTGGAAAATATCATTAACAACAAGCAAGGCACAGCAACACACATCTGTTGTTCTAGCACTAAGGAGCTGAAGGCAGGAGGATCAGAAACTTGAAGCCAGATTATGTTACATAGTAAGACCCTGTCTAAGAAATAAGAGGGAAAACCACAAAAATACGATACTTCATATGCAATATGATTCTGATTCTGGTATGTGAAGACAGCAAACAACACTGTAAAAGCATAACCCAAATCTTGATATCATTAACAATATGATTGGCAAAATCCTAAATAGGTATGTTTACTTATTAAAGACTTTTAACCAAAAAAGGGAACATTTGAAAGCCTTCCACACTCTTGCAATTTAAAAGTTTTATTAACTTTTGAGTCAATGAGGAAATAATGTATGCATTTAAAAATACTTATAAAATAATGAAAATGTAAAATCCACATCAAATACTTGAAATATAGCCAAAATTATAAAAATAAATATTCCAACGCAGTACTTAAATAAAATTTTAACATACAGCTATATTTGTAAATTTAAACATGGAAAATGACAGAAAGCTCAGATTGGTTATAAAGAGAAATCTCCAAAACCATTTTATTAATAGTTTCTACTAACATCTCAAAAAGAATAGCACTGACAACATAAAAAAACTGTATCTCAGAACTAGAGAGATGGCTCAGCAGTTGAGTGCTTGCTGGCCTTACATAGGACCCAACTCCAATTCCCAGCACCCACATGAAAGCACACACCTTCTGTAACTCCAGCTCCAGTGGTTCTGATGCCTTCTTCCAGCTTCCACTAGCATCCATCCTACACACGTGCACATAAGCCCAAACGGAAACACACACACACACACACACACACACACACACACACACACACACACCAGTGAATCTTTAAATCAATTTTATCTATAATAATTGTGTAATATATAAATAATTTCATAAAAATATCAAAATCTTAAATATATTAAATATTTCTTACTAAGCCAGCCTAAAATAAGTCATTGCAATCTTAAGAATACCAGTAAATGTTAAAAAATTTATCAAAGAACAATTACAGAAACATCCAAAGCTATATCATTTTGCTGATTAGTTCTTTTAAGCTTAAGGAATTTTTTTTTTTACTATTTTTCCAAGACATAGAATCATTTGAAATTGATCCTTTAAATCTCATTAAAATTAGACAACTCTAATAACAAAATCGACAAGGCTAATACATACAAAAGCTTATATGCCACGATCATTTATTAATAAAAATGCAAATATCACACAAAACATCACTTAATCTAACTCAGCAATATACTGAATGAAAAGCCCTCCATGATCAAATGTAATTTATCCCAGAATTGCATAGCTGGAGTAATGTAAAGAAATGCAATCGTATAAAATACCTCATTAGAAGGGAAATGGAACTCAGAAACATTTAATGAAAGTTAATGCATATTGTTTGAGGTATGAATACAAATCATATTTATTTTAATTTTCACTTCTTGTACTATGTTAAATTAATAATATAACATCTATTTCAATCTAACTTCCGAATAATAGGCAATGGTTTAACAGTAGAAGCATTTCAATTTAAATTAAAAACAAAATAAGGAAACTTCTTCTCATTATTTTACTCTGAAAATACTAGCCAATATAATAAGCAAAGCAGAAATGATGGATGTGGGAAAATGGTTATGTTACGAAAAAATTAATCCAGAAACTTGAAGTATTACTAAGAATTCATAAAGGAAGAGATATTTTTTACAAATACACACATATCAATAATAATGAAAAATAAAATATAAGTCAAACTTGCCTGTTAGGAAAACATAATTCTATAAAAAGTATTGTGATTTACTTTTAAATCTATTCTTTACTTTCTTTTTTTATAATTTTTTATTTTATAATTTATTTTAATTTTACATATCAGCCATGGATTCCCTTGTCCTCCCCACTCCCGCCTCCCCCGCCTTCCCCCAGCCTACCCCCCATTCCCATCTCCTCCAGGGCAAAGACTCCCCTAGGGATTGAGTTCAACCTGGCAGATTCAGTCCAGGCAGGTCTAGTCCCCTCCTCCCAGGCTAAGCAAAGTGTCTCTGCATAAGCCCCAGGTTCCAAACAGCCAACCCATGCACTGAGACAAGTCCCAGTCCCACTGCCTGGATGCCTCCCAAACAGTTCAAGCTAATCAACTGTCTCACTTATCCAGAGCTAAGTATAAATATCTTCACACAAATATCTCAAAATCTTAGATAAATGAAATTCTTTTCAATACTTTAAATTTTTATAAATTTATTTGTATTTTCCATAATTTCCAATTCATGAACAGGCAAATATTTTCAAGGAAATAATTGCATAAAAAGGAGCAATTGGATCCATTTAGAAAAAGCATTTACCCAGTAAATTTGTAAACCAATATTAGCACAGTGCAGAGCTACATACACTTAAGCAGAATGGCAATAAAATAGAAATTATACAATGGCAATAAAACAGAAATTATACAATAATTCAATACATGAAAAAGGTTCTGTCACCCCCCAGTAGAGACTGCATATATGCATGTGTGTACATGTAATTCCTGTAGCATAAATTCGTATAATTTTATATAGCATAAATGCTTGCATTAGCTTTCCTCGTGCCATACACTAAAAGAAATTTCAAATTGATTAAGTAACAAAATTATAAAATAGCCTTTAAAAACTTCCAAGAAGCCCAGGAGATGGTTCAGTGGGTAAGATGCTTGCCTGACAATCTGTGTCCAGATTCTGAGAACCCACATTATAAAAAGGCAGAAACAATAGGGTTGTCTATAATTCTCATGCTTCTACAGAAACATGGGATGTAGACAGGACGATCTCCAGATGAGAGCCTGGCTTAGGAAGCTGTGACCAAGAGACTCTGACACAGCAAGGTAAATGTGAGGGCCTACATGTGAGCCTGTCTCCTGAAATCCACACCTACACTGTTGTACAAGCATGCTTAAACTCACACAGACATGAATACACATACAAAATCAGAGACACAGAGAGCGCCCCATGTTGGGTGCTCCCTGGTGGCCTAGTGGTTAGGATTCGGCGCTCTCACCACCACGGCCCTGGTTCGATTCCAAGTCAGGGAACCAGGGGAGGCACCTCTTTCACTGGTCTGGGGAACTGAGACTGGACTAGCTGCTCCCTTTTTCAGGAATGGAACCGTGTAGGCGTTCCTTGGTTATATGGAACTTTGCAGGCAGGTTTAGGTACCCGCCAGCCAGGGAGGAGAGGGTGGGAGTCACCCAGGCCTTTGGAATTTGCCCCATGTTGGGCGCCAGATATTGGTGAAATTATTAAGGCCACTCCACGTAGTTAAAAGGATATTTATTTAATGGCGTGACTCACAAATTAAGGGATAGGTAGGTCACAGAATCTGGGGAAGGTGTATCGCAATCCAGCGGTGTTCTCCGGAGCTCTGCTCGGTCCACCTCCACCATTCAGGGTCCCTGCACCGAGCACTCACTCGCCCATCCAGATCTTGGGTCTCCAGGCGCCTCCCCTGGCCCCTCCTCATAGGTGTGACAGTTGCCAGAGTCTTAATGTGGGTTGGAACTTCCAGATCAAAGCTGGAGTGGCTACCCACTACACAAACACATTGTAATATAGTCAATTTTGTAAATGAAACAGAGAATAGCTTTTTAGATTGTCGCATTCCAACATCAGGCTCCATTCTGGTGCTTGGCAAATGCCCTTACCAACCTGCCTTCAAATGACCAAAGTTGTACTCTTGCTTAAATAGCTGCATGCAGGCTCTGTTGCACATTTAGCCTCTTGGAACTTCCAGGCTGAGGGGGTGACTGTTACCCATGCACTGGATAGATATAAATAAAGGCGATCTCTAGAGACTCACTCATTGGCATTGAAGTATTCTGCCCAGTGCCTGACAAGGTGACTTCTGCATGTCATTGGGCAGACCTGACAACCCAGCCCCATCCAGCTCCAAGTTAGGTACATCCACCCATACATGTGGAAAGGAAAGAACCAGAAATCTTAACAACCACCACAAACAAGACATATTTCATGGAAAGAAAATCAGTGTATAATGTTATTAAAATGTAAACACTTGAACTGCCTAAAAACCTACTCTGTATTAATAAGAATTTAAAATATACAGAGAAAATATTGTTAATAAAAAAAATGTCAAAGACCTGATGTTGTTATATCTTGACTGAAATGAGATAGAAGGCAAGGACCAACGCCCATAAGCATTTCAATAACAAAACCAACATCATCCCAAAACATCAAATAAGGCAAAGGACAGGAGTAAACAACTTAAACCCACAGATATGAAAATATGTAATAAAGGTTTTTTAAAAATTAAGTCCACATTATTTAAAGGAATAGGAAGTCCTTCCTGGCACAAATTGGCCTACAATCATCAAGATCCTGGACAATGATGGAAGTCAATTGGGCGTTTCTCCATGGTGGGTGCAAGAAGGCACTTGCCAGCCTTGTAGAACTGTTTACACTCTATAACCTGATGATTGTATTTCAAGAGCCTTTTCTTTCTGCCAGTGAAATCAGGGAGTGTACTGAATGTCAATTGTAATCAGTTTTATAATAGTGAAAGACTGAAGAGTGGATCAAATAAACAATGATTTATACAAACAGTGTAATGCATACACCAATTAACTGGGTTAATTTAAGGAGAGATGCCTAGAGTGTTACGTGATGGGAAAAGGACAGAAGGTAATCGGATAGTGTTAACAGTTTATGAAATGCTAAAAACCTATGACAATTCACTGGTATTTGGGGAATCATTGTAAATTCAGCACAGCCCAGGCCACCTCAGTGAAATATGAGCAAGAAACTAGAATGAGCCATAATCTAACTTCAAGGTGATACAAAGGGGAAGAGGGCCCAAAGTTGACATCCTTCTGTTATCTGGTTTTGTAGGTTTGTGGGTCAGTGTATGTGTAAAGGCGATTTGCATATTTTTTAAAAATCCAATATACATTTTAATAAGTTATGTACATAGAACAAGTGATTAAAGGCCAGTATGAAATCAATATGTCCATCATTATATGACTATATATAATTTATCTGCTTCTCAAAATAAGCATAGAGAACTCCAAGATTTACTAGGTATATGCTTCGAAAATATTTCTTTTCCATTTCCTAGGTTGCCTTTGCAGTCTGCTGATGATTTCTTTGGCTGTGAAAAATTTCAGTTTGATTTAGTTTTGTTTCTGTTAGTTATAATGTTGGTGTCACCGGCAGGAAATCATTGCCCAGATTAAAATCCTGAAGCTCTCATCCAGTGTTTTCTTCTAGTTATTTTATAGTTTCATAAGCCTTGAGTTTATTTTTATGCCTGGTAGCATATTTGTTGTTATTATGCATTGGGTGTTTTGTCCATGTATATTTCTGTGCACTATACGCATACCTGGTAATTGTGGAGGCCAGAAGAAGTCATCAGGTCCCCTGTAACTGGAGTTACAGTTGGCTGTAAGCTGCCGTGTAGGTGCTGGGAATCAAACTCCAGTCCTCTGGAAGAGCAGCCAGTGCTCTTACCCATGGAGCCATCTCTGCAGAACTCTAGTAGTCTGGTAGAGAATTAAGTAACAACTTTATCCTTTCCTATGTCGCTGTCAGTTTTCGCAGCTGAGTCAGCGCTTTTGCTCAACATGAGCTTTATCTGAGCAGCTCACTATTGGGATGACTAGTTCCCTTATGAGGTTTGAAATCAGGAGGCATGATGTCTCTATCTAGCTTTGTTCTTTTTTTTTTTTTGTTTTGTTTTTCAAAACAGGGTTTCTCTTGTGTAGCTTTGCGCCTTTCGTGGAACTCACTTGGTAGCCCAGGCTGGCCTCAAACTCACAGAGATCCGCCTGCCTCTGCCTCCCGAGTGCTGGGATTAAAGGCATGCGCCACCACCGCCCGGCAAGCTTTGTTCTTTATGTTGTGTCCACTACTCAGGGTCATTAGCAATTCCACAATAATTTTAGAATTGTTCTTTGTATCTCTGCATAAAATGTAACTGAGATTTTGATAGAGATCAAATTATATTTGTAAATCCCCTTGATAAGAATAAACATTAGAATAATAGTAAGTTCCATAATCCATGAACATGGTATATATATATATATATATATATATATACCCATTTGTATTTTGTTTTAAATGTGTTCAGGAATGTTTTGTAGCTTTCCATGTGTTTATCATCTCTTTAAATTTACTCATTAATGTTACTTTGATGTTGTGGCAAATGTTACTGTTTTCCTTGTAAAAATTTCCCCTTGTTAAGACCTAAAAATGAAACTAGTTTTTTTATATTGAAAAAGAATAAAAGAAACTCAGAAAAAAATAAAGACAGGAAATTGTCCAAATGTTTAATAGTGGTTGTTTCATGCTATGTATTAGTATCTGTGTTTGATTTTCTTCTCCTCTAATCCTTCACTTATATGTGCAAATATGTTTTAAATATGAAAGTATTTCAGGTAGTAAGAATGCCTGTACTCTCTCCAGGCTGTCATGTCCACTTTAGGAGTTGAGAGAGAAGTGTGTTTGAAGGACATGGAAATAAGCAGGTAAGGAGACTTGCAGTTTTAAAGAAAACATGAATATTTCCCAAAACTTCCACTGGTTGTATTCAACACAGAACCCTCAACGACATGATGTCTAGCTGTGATGTACTGTAGATTAGTTCTTAGCATTCCTGAGCAGGCGTGTTCGGCTTCTCTTACTCCACCTGGAAACCTCCTACTGGAGCTTTTTCTCTTAGAAGTGACTTCCATGGAGCTTACTTGTTGTGCATGTCATTGTAAACTCTCATTTCAGTACTTACAACATTGACTTTGTTTTCCTTTTGTAGTACAGGGGACTGAACCTAGGGCCTTGTACATGTCAGGCAAGTATTTTATTGCTAAGTATCATCCCCAACTGATTCCGTTTAATCAGTTTGAATTTCAGAGTGGAACTTAAGTACATACTGAAATGTGCGAGACTGTAGAGCAGTGATTCTCAACCTGTGGATCATGACCCCTTTGGGGAGGGTGGAACAACCCTTTCACAGAGGTCACCTAAGACCATAGGAAAACACAGATATTAACATTATGATCCATAACAGGAGCAAATACAGTTATGAAATAGCCGTGAAAATAATTTTATGGTTGGGGGTCACCACAACAGGAGGAACTGTATTAAAGGGTTAGAGCATTAGGAAGGTTGAGAACCACTGCAAGTACCTTGATGAGCAATAATAAATACAGAGACTCAATCAAAAATATTAAAATGAGAAAGTTCTAAAACAGGCAAAGGTTTACATCTAAGGGTCTGACACTTTCTTAGATATTATGAAATATTATTGCCTCAAGGGGACATTTTGCACAATTTTAGTATCAGTGAATAAAAAATGTTATGAGATGTTTACTAGCTATTGGAGCACTTAGCAATATATAATGAATTTTTAAAAATAAAATAGAAGACTTTAAAGGAGAAAAATAAGAGAGCAGATAGCTGAGTACTTCACATTTTAAAATATTGACATTAAGCATCAGAGATATACCCTGCCTGCAATATATCTTCCAGACAAGATTGACCAAAAGACAGGTATTTTTATCTGTTTGCTTTTTACATAGAAACAGAGACCATCTTCGTGCTTTATTTTTTATAAAAGCAAAAAGAAAGTGAAATTTGATGGCACATTCTAATATGCCTTTAGAGGTAGCATTGTAATTAGAGGGTTTATAGTTCTGATTAAGACTTATCTAGCTTTTTATAAAAATGACACAAAAATACTATTTTAAAGTGCACATTATTTTTGGTTCAACTGTAAGCAGATCTCTGAATCAAATTGCTTTTAAATGTGACAATCAAAATAACTGGTCACAGTTCCAGAGAAAAGTATCCTGCGATCAAGAGACTTTTAGAAACACATTGGGTTACACAGTGTCGAATTGTTTTCTTTATTACATGGCTTGTGGGCATCATGCATATTACTGCATAATGTGAATTTCCAAGAGGGCTGACACTAGGCAACGCTTCCCAGATATGTTTGGCCATGAAAGGCCTTTTGTGTGTCCCATGTCTATGCATTGATAAATGCTGCCCAATGGGAGCTGTGAACCTCCATTTGTTCTGGCTTCAGACTCCAGATTTCCCTTAACCACAACCCTTGCTTCTCAATAAGCAGAAATTTCCAGCTAAAAAAAACAAAAAAAAAACAAAAAACGACAGAAACAGAAAGACATAAACTAGAAAATTGGGATAAAACATATAATATAGCTTCCTTGGAACTCTGGGCTGTGAACTTGGCATATTCTATCCATTTAATTATTAAGCAGAAAAAGATGGAATCAAGAGACCTTTCATGTGAATACATGCCATTTAAATGAGATGTTAAAAAGCTAGAAATGTAACTGCTCTCAAGAGATATTAAAGCAATCCCAGACTTTTATAAGGGTAAAGGTTTTTGGCATTACTTCATTGGCAATATTCCTGGTTGCTGCCTGGAACCCGCTGTTGACTAGGACACCAGCCATCCCTGCATGAAATGAAGGTGCTGGCAGTCTGATGAGGAGTGATCTCCCAGAAAGAATGGAGCTTTAAAAGTGCTTGGGGACCATGGGAGGTAATGGCTGGAGAGAAAAAGCAATCATTGCCACAAAGTCAGTAATGGGAAAAGTCAGTAGGTCTCACTACATATCCAACCACTACTCTACTCTCCCAGGCCTCTGTGTTGGCAGGACAGAGTGCTTCATGTGGCTCAGTGCTTAGGCACAAGACGGAACATTCAATCAACTGCACAGGCATTTGCTGGGGATGCTGGACTATGTCCATGCCATGGAATAGAGTCCCAGCAAGTTCCCATTAACACTGACCCTACCCTCAAGGAACATGTGGGCTCTGGTCTTAAGAAAGTTTTTGATTAACATTTAATACTTGTATATCTTTATGAAGTATGATTCTGATTTATGTGTATATGAGATAATGGTGATGTTTAAGTAATTATTCATTGCAGTCCCACCCGTCCTGCAGCCACTCGGACAAGTAAGCACACAGAGGCTTTTATTACTTACAAACTGTATGACCTAATGGCTCAGGCTTCTCACTTGCTAGCTCCTATAATTTAACCCATTTCCATTCATCTGTAAGTTGCCATGTGGCCATGACTCACCAGTACTTTCATATCTTGCTTCTCCTGGTAGTGGCTGGCATCTCTTCTCTGTCTCTCCTTTCTTCTTCCTGTCTATCTGCTTGAATTTCCTGCCTGCCTCTAAGCTGCCTTGCCATAGGCCAATGCAGCTTTATTTATCAACCAATTAGAGCAACATGTATTCCCAGCATACAGAAAGACATCCCACAGGACTTCCCCTTTTGTGTCTAATCAAAAAGGAGGGTTTTAACTTTAACATAGTAAAATTGCAAATAATAGAACAGTTATCAGGCAAGAATTACAGTTACAATATGTAGTCTAGTTGTATTTGGCAAAATTAAAGAAAATATCCTATCATCTATCCTATATTTGTGAGTCTAAAACTTCATATCTAATTTATCTTTTATCATGACTAAGGAAAACTACAATTATAACTATTTAGTCTTCAACTACATCAAAGACCCCAGAAGGATATAATATTACCTAAGTAAATAGGAAATGCATTGTAAGCAACTTCCAAAATTCTGGAAATGACAGAGATATCTGGCTGCCTGGACAGTCATCCAAAGTTCCTCTGCAGTGTTGGACCATCCATTTTAAGCCTAAAGGCCTAGAGTTTTTAGTCACTTTTTTCTGTGTCCTGGAGAATGTCTGGCAGTTTCTTCTGCAAAGCAGGAACCTTAATAACCATCTTACCTTACAAAGTTCAGTGGTCACTTTTCCATGGATCCTGCATGTCCAGTTGATAAAACATTTTCTCAAACAGTCCAGGTAAGAACAGTTTCTTGCCCAAATGACTAACTTTTGTCATAAGGAAAGAAAATTCCATAATGAGTTTCTTCAATGCCCATCATCCTCCTTGAAGTAATTGGGGCTGCCAGGAGCAGACATGTCTCATTGTCTAGAAAAGTCTAAGTTTTTAAAACGTTTTAAATGTCACATTCTGTAGGCCTTTGAAGTGTTTGAAGAGTACCTACCTAACTGAATTAGATCTATGTATACCTAAAAAACTTAACTAACATGACTATAAGTTTGATTATCATGGATGAATAATTATTAATCTGTACTTCTTTATTATACATTACAATTTCAAATGAGCTGTACAAACATAAAACCTTAAACAAGAGTAGAAATATACATACAGTATAGCAAAATTAACTTTAAATTGGTAATAAACTAGAATCTATTGCAATTTAAAACATTTTACACAAGTTGCTCTTTAAAAGTCGATTCAATAATCTACCCTTTCATCCTATCATAGCTATATCCTATCCTCCTTTTTTCTTTAGAAATATATTGACTATGACCAATAAAAATTTGTAACCAATCTCTAAACAAAGACAAATATCCATATTCCAGTTTTTGGAAATGTGGGCATAGTTTTCTAGGCTACTTCCTGCTGATTGTGGGCATTGGTAATCTTATGGGGACACACAGAAAATTTTAGGATTATGGTCAAGTCCTGAGAAGAGTAGTCTCAGAGGCCGAATTGTCTCAGCCAGTTGCTTTGAAGCTGTTCTGGATGTTGGATCATCTGGGCCATGGCTGTCATTGGAGACCTTTCAGGGGGTCTAGGCTGATCAAACCATATTAGCCTGGAAGCAATCCACAGGTTCTCATCTTCTGTAGAAACAAAAGCATAACCTCTTTTCCACAGCAACATATCCTTAGACACAAATTTTGAAGTCAAGATACCTTTAAATATATATATTGGCTTAACTTGGCAAACTTTACAATCAAATGTTTTTCTGCAGTTAAAAATCCCAAAGACAACATAATTGAGACTCTGTGTGATTTCCATCTTTATGTGTCTTAATTTTTGTATTACTTTTACTGTCTCTTTAAAGACTTTATTTTTTAAACTTATTTCTTTATATAACTGCATATATTCTTTTTCCTCTCTCTCTCTTTCAAGCCTACATACATTTTTACACATGCTGTAAACCATTTAGAGTTTTATTCCATCTGAATCTTTCTTATTGCGAATCTATAATCTTTCTCTGACTAGGAGAGCTTTTTAAACCGTTAAACTGTGTGGCTAGGACAAAAAGCAGCAGACTTGGCTTCTGACTCCACCACCTCAGCTTTCCAACATGGTGGAGATAATTCACTTCCAGCTCTGGGAGCCATGCTGTCTGCCAGCTCTGGGAGGCAGTGGGTCTGTGCCTCTATCAAAGCAGCATGTAGCCCAGAAACCTCTTTTTGCTGTTCTTGTCTGTACTAGCAAAAGCTAAATCTACCACACAGCTACAGTGGCTTGGAGACACCTCTGTGTACTGTGGTGGGAATCTGCCATGCTGTGCTCAAGCCCAAATGCTGCAGTCTTTGTACCTTAGCATCTCTATATCTCAGCCTGCATGAGACATAAAGTAGAAAGCTGTTCTTAGTTCAACTTCAGAATTTCTTTTTAACTTCTCTTAAGTTTTAGGTGGAAAGTTGATCCAACTTGTTGGACAGCAAAATGTAGTCAGAAGTTTTCCTGTGTCCTGCCCATCCTGCAGCCGCTTGGTCAAGTAAATACACAGAAGCTTACAAACTGTATGGCCTAATGGCTCAGGCTTCTCACTAGCTAGCTCCTATAATTTCACCCATTTCTATTCATCTATAAGGTGCCACGTGCCAGTGTCTTACTGGTACTTTCATATCTTGCTTCTCCTAGCAGTAGCTGATGTCTCTTCTCTGCCTCTCCTTTCTTCTTCATGTCTATCTACTTGAATTTCCTGCCTGCCTCTAAGCTACCTTTCCATAGGCCAATGCAGCTTTATTTATCAGCCAATCAGAGTAACACATATTCACAGCATACAAAAAGACATCCCACAGCAATCTGTCTTTACAAGTATAAGCTAAATCCTTTTTCCAACCACTCTGACATTTGTTAATCATTATATCCAGCTAGATGTGCTATAGAACACCAGAAGCATTCCTTCTACCTAGCTATAATACTGTGTCCATCACCAACCCCTCTTCATCCCCAGACCACCTACTCTCCCAAGTCTTTGGGAACCACCATTCTATTATCATTCTCTAAGATCAACATTTTAATATTCCACTGTTAAAGGAGATCATGCAGCATTAATATTTGTGGACTTCACTTACAACAGTTAACAAGATACTCTCCAGGCCAGGACACATTGTCACAAATTACAGGATTTCATACCTTTTCAATGATCTTTTAAAAATATATTTATCTGGGGAAGTTTGGCATATGTGTCTTGATATGCATGTGGAGATTACAGGCCAAATTGGTTGTGTTGGTTCTGTCCCTCAATCATGTAGGTCCTGGGGGTCAAACTCAGATCACCAAGTTTGGTGGCAGGTACCTTTTACCCACTGAGCCATCTTTCTAACCCAGATTCCATTATATATGTATATATGTATATATATATATATACATATATATACAATATGTGTATATGTATATGTACATGATATCTGCATATTATTGATTAGTTGTCTTCATATTATATATCAGTTTTCTTCATTCATTCAATCATGATCAGTCTTTGTATCCCATATCCTATTGTAAATGATGCTGAAATAAATGCAAGAGTGTCCATGATTTTTCAATGTGTTGATTTCATTTACCATTAGTAGGATATCTGGATCCTATGATAGATTTGAATTTGGTCTGAGAAGCCTCTAGATTATTTTTGATAATGGCTATGCTAAACAAATTCCTCCAAATAATCAATACCTTTTGCAGTGTTTTTACAGAGAAAGAGTTTACTCTCGGCTGACAGAGTATGAAAGGATTACTAGTAGAAGGAGACAAAGCATGTGCTGAGGCTCTGTTGATTAAACAGACTGCTGCACATGGCTTCCTTTCCTGCAGCCCATCACTTGGGACTGGCATCTTTCTGAGGGAAAGAACCAAATACCCTTCATCTTGTGTCCTCTTCTAGTACTAGCATTGCCCTACACATTAACACATAGCCAATAATGCTTCATAAATGAATTGAATATTGAAAGACTATAAGAATGCTTTTTACTCTGAATGATTATATTTGCTTTTAATGTGTAGCACATTTATCAAGAACAATTGCCCATAGCATCTGCAGAACAATTCAAAAGTCAACCCTTCTCCTTACTAGCCACCTTCTAAAGCATGACAGTTATTCCTCATAGACATGTGTCCCTCCTTCTTGAAGGGCATTTATACCAAACTTATGCAGATCTATTTGAAGCATCAAAGAAAGAATTTAAATGCGGTTGTTATCTCAGGTATGGTATGAAATGTATTCTTCCTTTTCAAAAGACACTGATATATGAGGCTACTTGTAGAAGTTTGGGTTACAGCCAGACCACTGAGGCTCCACTTGTCTTTGACCTATAACTCTGTTCTTTACTCAAGATTTTCTGAAAGATTTAAAACTCTCCTTATCCATTTTTCTTCCATTAAGTAATGGAACACCGAATTCCTACCCAAATTCATCTACATAAGATCATTAAGACAGTTTTTGTGCCCAAAAGTAAGTCAGGGAGAGAGAAGCTGGATGTGAAAGGGAATCTTAGAAATTAAATGTGTAACCTTGAAATTAAAGGTGCAGTAAATATGAGCCTCGAGTAAATTGCTTATGATGCAATAAAGTAGAATTATGGATGCGGCAATAAAGGGAGGCAATATAATATTGTGTATTTAAGGAGCAGCCATCAGCAAAGGAATGGATCAAATTGCCATCTTGTTTTCTGTTGACAGCTTCTGGGATGGTTGTTATTCTTCATGAATGCAAAACAGGAGCCAGCATTGGAAGCTTTCTACTTCTAGATCATCATTTAATAGGTCACCCTTGCTTTCTGAGTGACCTCACAATTTGTCATAGTGGATATATAGCAGTTAGTTGGGGTTGTGTGAGGTTTATTAGAACACAAACAATAATATCCTGATCTGACCTGGTACACTCCAAATAAAGTAGGGAAATAAATAAAAATCACTAATGTATCCTGTAATACAGTTAAGTAGTGTACTTGAAAAATGGAATCAGAGAGGTAGAAATGGCTATTGAAAGTGCTGAATAAAATGACACTTTAGACAGAGCAATAGGATCATCAAAATCAGCTAATATTGGCAAATGTAAGTAAAGCATGGTTGGCGGCTATAAAATACAATTGACCATGAAGAACAAATTCTAGTGTTCAAAGCATAGTGAGGTAACTATATAGTTAGTAATGTATTATATATTTAAATTTCCTACAAAAGAAAGTTGTAGAATGTTTTCACCCAAAATAAATGAGAGTAGAAGTGGGAGACATTCTCCTTACACTAATCAGATTGGTACATATTTTACAAATGGATGTATACAAATATAGATATATTAAAATATTGTACTGTACCCCACAAATTTAGTTATTTTTAATCCATTAAAAATGAAATAAAAATTAAAAATAAGTCAACCTGTTACTGCATTAGTACTCTGTAGCTACTATAGCAAATAACTTCAGGAGTACTCAAATGGGTTATCGAATAAAATGCTTGCTGAATAAAGCACGAAAACCTGTGTTTAGATCCCCAGTACCCATCTAAAAAGTCAGATGTAGCAGAATACATCTGTAGCCCAGTACTGAGGAGGAGATAGGTGGATCCCTGAAGCACACTATCTAACCAACCTACCTGAGTTGGTGAGGTCCATAATCTGTAAGAGACCTTGTCTCACAAACAAAACGAAACAAAAACGAAGTAGAGAGTAATTGAAGACGACACTAATGTCCTCCACACTCACATGTGTGTGTTCAAGTACATGTGTACCTACACAGATGTACATACACCCACCCCCACACATATACCTTTAACTTGACTACGTACAGTAACAGAAATTCATTCTCTAATAGTTCTAGAGGCCAGAAATCCAAATTCATCCAACTGACAGTGTCCTGCTCTCTCCCGATGTTATCCAAGTGATTCACTCCCTGCATATTCCAGCTTTTATTGACTCTAGGAACTCCTTGGTTTGTCTACACTTGCTGTTAAGTGAGTCTCTCCAGGACAATGGCTTTATGCACTACTTCCATTGTAGCGACACCCTAATTTCCACATTCAGAAACAACTTGTATAACATCAACGTGAGTATAGCAAACTTTCTAGCTGACATTTCCACTTAAATACCCGAGAGGCATCACAGAAAAATCACATTTCAAGCCAAGCTCCCTCTGCCCTGCTCTTTGGCAATATCAATGACTATTTAAAATCTCCAAACACAATGTCATCCTTCATTATCATCTCACATGCTTTATTAGGCGACCCTGCCAGTGCTACCCTCTATTCATCAATTTCTTTTCACACTGTCAATAACAACAATATGAATTTAGCCACCATCATCTCTTAGCTGAACTACTGAAGTAGCCACTTGTAGAACAGGTTCATGAGCAGATCTTCCTGTGCTTGACTCTTGCCCATTTTATCAATCTCCTCATTAATACTGAAGCCATGGTGATGCTTTTGTGATATGATACATCATTTAGCTACTCTGTTCAAAGCCTACTGCTAGCTTTCCATGTCTCTTAGAATAAAAGCCTTAGTCCTCAATCTACCCCAATCTACCTCTTATTACTTCATTGAATTCTTCTACTGGTCAAAGTCTAGATCAGTCAATATCACTCTTGAAAAATGACCCAAAATAGCTCCTCGCTTTCATTACTTTGCTTCCTCTGCAGAACACTCTTTTCACAGTATCTTCAGTCCATGTCTCAGTTCTTTCAGATTCCTACCCAGGTGTACTTTTAGTGAAGACATACTTGGCCTCTCAGTAGACATGCCAATGCCCTTCTTCCCACCTCTGAATAACATATAAAACAACAGCTCCTAAAGTCACATGTTCATATTCTCATTCTCCTCTTCCCTCCATGTTTTCCCCCTCCCACTTTTTCTCTAGAATCTCACTATGTAGGCCTGGGCTGGCCTGAAACTCACTGTGTCAACAAATCTGGTCTTAAGCTCACAGAGAACTGTCTGGCTCTGCCTCCCAAGTATTGGGATGATAGGAATGAACCATCATGCCTGGCTGTTGCAGTTCATCTCTTTTTTACATGGGTGTATTCCCAGTGCCTCATACAACTCTGGTTTTTGCCATGCAAAGCATTTTATAAACAAATGACTAGATATAAAAATGACTCGTTGGATAAATCATTAAATTCTGAAAAATACTCAGGAACCATAACATATACAAATACAGCCAAAAGTTTATGTATGTATGTGTGTATGTGCATATATTTATTCATATGCATGCATGCACAATGTGAATCTAATGCATTTCTAAAAGGGATATTAGGGCATATATTTACTATTATAAATCAAGCCAAGTCAAAACAGTATTCCTTTCATAGGAACAGTACTTAAAGTCATGACTTTCATGTGGTTTTGTCATCATTAAATGAAGTTAATTCCCTGGTTCAGTTTCTTAACAATTTTGGAGGGATAAAGTGAATAATTGTTACAATTCCCATCCATCATCCAGTTAAACCCCATGTGGAGGGAACTAGGATAGAAATAGTGGGCAATAGCATCATTATGTTCTTTAAGGTCCATGGCTATATGCCTATAGCTGGGTCCTCAGTATCTACAACATCATGTTATCCCTGCTTTTTAGAAACTGTGTCTGGAAGGTGGGTTACAGAAACACCTACTGAATATCCTTGGAAGCCAAAAAGAAAATAAAGAAATAGTTGGCTCTTGAGCTAACCTGGGAATCTTAACAATGCTTCTTCAGCCTTCTTTCCATTATAATTCCATAAGAATGGCCTGTGAATCAGGAAAAGTTCTAAAACTACTTGTTAGAGTTCAAATATTGTATGTGCCTTAAAAGACCAATTTTTTAAAGGTGTAGTTTCCAGAGTGGCATTGTTCAGGGTGCTGGGGACTTTTATGAGGTGGAACCTTATGAGAAGTCCTTAGGTCGTTGAAATAATATCCTCAAAGGGGACATTATTCTTCCCCTCTTCACTTTTTGGTCACAAAGCAAGCAGTTTTCCCTCCAAGCACTCTCACCATGATCTATTGCTCCATCATAAACCTAAAGCTATGGAGCCAATAAATCATGGGCAAGAATCTCCCAAACACTGATCCAAAATACACCTTTTCTCTTTATAAATAAATTTCCTCAAGTATTTTATTATAGTGAAAGAAAGATGACCTATGCTCACCATTCCTGAGCTGTAATTTCAGGAGGCTCGTGAAATAGGACATTGATTCTCAGCCTTCCCTAAGTGCCACCATTTGTTCGCAGTGGCTGTGTTGTTAATCTAATAGTAGTGGGATTTGTCATGGTGGACAAGTCTCTTCTAAGTCCACAGGAAATTTCCTGACTCAAACCAAAAGCTCTCTGTTGACTCCTCTCAACCCCCACCTACCATGACTCCTTGTAGGCAACTTCCTTCATGTGCAGGATATTACCATATATGGTTCCCATGAGTGATTGTCGTGAAAAGGTGCATCAATACCAACAGAAATGCACTGTGATGGTAGAATTCTGCCTCCTAAACTGAATTACACCGATTTTCCTGTTGTTTATCTTACATTACAGTTCCAAGAAAAAAAGTGCTGTTTAGATATAAGTGATTGACACTAAACTGTTAACATTTTCCTTTTTAAAGTCCTTGGGGTAAAGAGACATGATGAATGCACTAGCTTCCTAAGGCTAGAAAGAACAAACAAAAATAACCAATTAACCAACCAACCAACCAGACTAAGTGGTTTATTTTCTCACTGCCATATAGGCTGGAAGTATAGGATCAAGAGATGGCAGGCTTGTCTTTTCCATGGCCTGCACATTGCCATGTTGGTTCTGTTTGTCCTCATATAGATTGTCCTCTGCATGATTGTATGAAGCTATACACTGAAGCCGGGCGTTGGTGGCGCACGCCTTTAATCCCAGCACTCGGGAGGCAGAGGCAGGCGGATCTCTGTGAGTTCGAGGTCAGCCTGGGCTACCAAGTGAGCTCCAGGAAAGGCGCAAAGCTACACAGAGAAACCCTGTCTCGAAAAACCAAAAAAAAAAAAAAAAAAGAAAAAGAAAAAAAAATGAAGGTATACACTGTGTGGCAGTGAATTCCAGTTTCTTTTTCCTTTTTAAAGTTTTACTTAATTCTATTTTATGAGTATGGGTATCTTGCCTGCATGTGTATCCATACACTATGTGCACGCAGTACTTGCAGAGGCCAAAACAAAGTATCAGATCCTCTGGAACTGGAGTTGCAATTCCTTATTGGCTGTAATGTAGGTGCTGAGAATCAAGCCAGATCCTCTGAAAGCAAGAAGTGCGCTCTGCTCCTGAACTATCTTTCCAACCACTCTAGTTTCTTTTTTCTTATAACAACAGACTAGATCATGGAACATCCTTGCTGCTTCATTTTAGCCTGATTACCTTGTAAAATATAGTCAGTCCCTAGGTGTTGGGTACTGGGGTTAGGGATTCAGTCTATCAGTTTGGGGTGAAAACACTGCAGGTTAATAATGACATGTACTCATGAATAAAGGGAATTTTTAATTCAAATTAACTCAAAACCATGAACATACTTCTTATTTGTTTTATATTCTTTATTTAGTGGTTGTGTTTTGTAGCTGTGTTCAAGTGCAGGAGCATAGAGTATATGATATGTTATGATATGATATGATATATGTACACACACACACATATATATATATATATATATTATACCAGTATAAGTAAGTATAAGCCTTATTTGTACCAACCTCTCTCCTTCTAGGCAAAGCACAGTGGGAGAAAAATCAACATAGGAAACTCACTGGTCTTCAAAAATCAAGTCTAAATACACACACTATTTTCCAAACTTATACCTATTTTGGTATTTATGAGAAATATAGTTTTACCTTTATCAATTCAAAGAGCACAAATATCTATTTGTACAGAAAGCTAGAGTCTTTTTGTTTGTTTGTTTTGTTATTTTTTTTTATTTTTCAAGAAAGGGTTTCTTTGTATAGCTTTGGAGCTTGTCCTGGAAGTCACTCTGTAGACCAGGCTGGCCTCAAACTCACAGAGATCCATCTGCCTCTGCCTCCCTAGTGCTGGGATTAAAAGGCATGTGCCGCCACCATCACTGGCTGATCATGATTCTTAAAAGCCCAATTTCTACTTTTAGATAAGGTTTTTAATCTATATTTTGAGGTTGCAGCATATGCCTGAATGTACCAGTGTGTATAGGCCCTGCAAGTGAATGTGGAAGCTGGAAGTTGACACTGGGTATCTCCCTCTACCACCCTCCAACTCAATATTAAAGACAGAGTCTCTAATTGAATGTGGACATTGCCAATAGGCTAGACTGGTTGGCCAGTGAGCTCCTAGGACCCCCCTGTGTTGTGGGATGTTATATATGCTGTGAATGCGTTGCTCTGATTGGTTGATAAATAAAATGCTGATTGGCCAGTAGCCAGGCAGGAAGTATAGGCAGGATAAACAGATAAGGAGAATTCTGGGAAGTGGAAGGTTGAGTCAGGAGATGCTACCAGCCACCATGAGAAGCAAGATGTAAAGATACTGGTAATCCATGAGCTGCGTGGCAAGGTATAGACTTATAGGAATGGGTTAATTTAAGATGTAAGATCTAGCTAACAAGATACCTGAGCCAATAGGTCAGACAGTTTTAATTAATATAAGCCTCTGTGTGTTTATTTGGGTCTGAGCAGATGCAGGCCCGGGCGGGACTGGAAAAAAACTTCAGCTACACCCCTGTAGATTACAAGCATTCCACCATTCCTAGCTTTTTTATGTAAGGGCATAAGGACCTAAAGTTTAGAACCCTGCCTACCCCGACTTCTACTTTGTAACCCTGTGTTTGGTCAGTTATTCCAAGGATTCTCAGCTTTGACATTGAGTAGCAAGTGGTTTCGGGGAGGAGTGGAGAAGAAAGAGGGGGCTCTGTATTGATGATGCCCTTTGACCCTTGCTCACCTTCCTCTTGTGATTAGGCAGAGGGTTTGGTGCCTACTTGCATCTAGGCTGTAAGAATGGATGTGTGATCTGTAGCACTCACGTCACAATAAAGACAAAAGGTAGTTCACTAAAACTTCTCATGTTTTTCTTCCTCATAAGATGTAAGTGATGAAAGCAAGCACGGCCAAACATACCTCTGAGGTTTCTGTCCCCCTGGGCACCATCTGCCATGTTCAAAAGTTACAGCCAAAAAAGGGAAGCTTGTTCATCCTGACCTGTCAAAGTGTTCCCTCCTTCTACACCCACTGATCTTACCTGAGTAATTTAGAAAGTACTAAGCAAACAGATGATAGATAGATAAATAGATGATAGATAGATAGATAGATAGATAGATAGATAGATGATAGATAGATAGATAGATAGATGATAGATAGATGAATAAATAAACAGATAGATATATACATAAATAAATTAAATAAATAAATAAATAAAATAAGTAAATAAATGGATGAATGAATAGATGTCTTTTCCACTCATATCGAGGCCTAAAATACCTTACCTTACCTTTACTTTTTCTACAGCTCATTGATTTCTTAGGACTTGAAGTTATAGTTAGCTCAGCTCAAATTAGAGAGGTCAAAAGTCATAAAGGTACCTTGACCTTCATAGGAAGAGGGACAGTCAAAGGGGAAATAAGCTACAAGAGTAGAGAAGGAACAGAGCAATGACTGAGGAAGGAGTCTTTTTTCCTGTCAAGTTGGACCCTTGGCTACCAGACGGAGGAGGACAGAAGTCAGTCCCACAAAGACACTCCCAGAAGTATTTAAATATCTTATTAAAATGGGCTATCCTCAAGTCTCAAAAAGTAAGAGAGGAAAAAAAAACAAAGAAGAAAAGACAGTTTGTCACAGATGAGTCTTGTAACTGAATTATTTGGTGACAATGTGTGTTATCTCTTTCTTTTTCATTGACTAGAACAGGAAAATATCTCCTACTTTGTCTGCTAGTTATAAAGTTTTGAAGAAAACTACACAGAATAGCTACTCTGGGATGATTTTCCTCCCACAACTTAAAAATCTCAGAGAAGAATTAGGTAAAGCCCGTGTCCACATTTCACAACTTCTGTTCTTTATGTGGGAGTACATCCCCTCCCATGACCTGCCTGCCCATTAAGTTGCCGCTCTTCTCACAGGCAGAGGTTGACTTTCCCCCTAAATAGTTGCAGCCTGAGTATCTTAAGATGCCTTGGCCTTGATAGGGTCAGATTCTGAGTGACATGGACTCTGTCACATGGCCTTTGCTGGGGCTGAGAGGATAGACTAGTAAACAATTGCCAATGACTACTGTGGGAATTCTAATAGCAAAAACCCTCAGTGTGGGTCACCTTGACCACAGCGATGAGCTCATCTTACATCAATCTGCCTGTGACCACTCAGTGTTTCTTGCTTGACCTCCTCACCTGTCAGTCCACCAATTACTCAGCTCACAGAGAAAATGAAAGTCCCTTCCTGATTCCCCATTTGTGATTGACAGAGGGAAAAGAGCATTTTCTGATACTACTTTTGAAACAGCTGTCTCCCCTGGGTCCTTAAGTGAGAGTTAACATGACATCATCATTTATTCTTAAGTATGGTTTCATAGAGAACCATAGCAGTAATCTATACATGAATGGTTCAAGCTATTGATTTATAATTGCCAGAAACATATTTGAAAGAAACCAAATTAGGTTACCATAGGTCTTCTCATCTCTCACAGCTAGATGCTGTAGTTGATTAAGAAATAAAGTCATAAATAAAGCTATATATGTGCTCTTTGAAAAACCTAATCTTCCAAAATAGGGCCAGTGTGATTACATTTAATTAAAATCTGTACACTGGATTTCTCCATGTGAGAAAGAACAGAAATCAGGCACATGGTGGCTATTTGTGCTTTTCATTTCAGATTATGTGTGTATCTGTGTGTGTGTGTATCTGTGTGTATGTGTGTGTGTGTGTGTGTGTGTGTGTGTGTGTGTGTGTGTGTATTTGCTTGAATCAACAAAGTTTAGAAATACCTAATTCTGACCCTTAATAAGGAACAATGAGAGTAGAAAAATTGCAGCCTATGAACATTTCATATGTCATGGACAGGAGTTAGGGCCTATTTTCAGAGGAAACAAAGACTTGAGTAAATCAAGGACTTAGCTAAGCAGAGATCAGTTTGTAATGCTTCAACAGAATGTTCTGTGTCTATTGAGTTAATATCATGGGTACACTTAAAGAATATTAAGAACATACAGCTAACCACGTCTGTATCCAATACCAGCGTTTTACTCAGTCGGAGATGGAGACTCAGATGAAAGCCAAGCATGATGATATTGTTTGTAGTGAGATAGATACACATATTTAAGATGCCAGAAGCTAGGACATGAAAGAACATATTTCCCCAGAGTTAGAACACAAGTTTGCTTTGGGGTATATTCAAATGATTTTTCAAACAGAAAAAATAACCTTTCTTTGAATCTACCCATATGCTTTGGTGTATGTTATGATATATAGAATATGACCCCAGACATCTGAGCCATAAAACCTAGAATAGATATTTTCATTCTGAAAACTGTCAGAGTAGGATTATTCTGTTTGTCCCAGTCCATCTCTCCCCAGTCCCAGTAGAGTTAGGGTCCAGAACGTCTGCTTTTTAAACAGGTTTATTTTATCTTTAATTATGTGTACCTGTGTGGGTTAAGATGTGCATATGAATGTGTGTGGGTGAGGATATATGCACATGAGTATGGGTGAATAGGGGTATACATAAGAGTGTATGGGTGGGGTATGCACGAGTGTGTGAGTGTGTGTGTGCACATGAGTGTGTGGGTGAGTGTGTGCACATGAGTGTGTTGGGGTGAGGGTATGCACATGAGTGTGTTGGAGTGAGGGTATGCCCATGAGTGTGGGTGGGTGGGAGTATGCACATGAATGGGTGGGTGTGGGTGTGCTAATAAGTATTGTGGATAGGGTGTATACATGAATATGTGAGTGGGACATGCACATGAGTGTGTGAGGTTTGGGGTGTGCACATGAATGTATGTGGGTGAGGGTGTGTACATGAGTATGTGGGGGTGTGCACATGAGTATGTGTGGGTGGGGTGTGCACATGAGTATGTGTGGGTAGGGTGCGCACATGAGTGTAGGCTCCCAACAGTGTGTCAGGTGTTCTGGAGCTTGGCTTACAGGTGGTTATGAGCAGTCCAGTGTGGGTGGAAACTGAGCTTCAGTCCTCTGTAAGAGCCATATACGAGTGTTTGTAACTGCAGAGTCACCTCTCCAGCTCCTAGAAACTCTGTTTTCAATAGAAAAGTCTAAATCCCAAGACAGGATTACCTACCAGAATATAGTTTAAATTATGTTTAGGTAAAACACAGCACAAATCTTGTGAAAATCAGAGAAAATTGCTTTCTACTACATTATTATCTATGATTCTGTTGTATAAAATAATTAGAATATATTCACCATCTAAGAGGTATTATACATCCAATGTTGGATTTAAAACCTTAAACATCTGTATGCAGTTAGAACTATTTGTTTGCATGTAACACATTCTGATAACATTCAGCCTAGATTCTGTATATACTTTAGTCATCCTGTCGGTTATGATTTGGGGTCTTTTGTTAACATTTTACCGTCTTCTTTTAAAACAGTGATACTTCACCTGTCTAACGTTTCTCATGCATCTCTTTTGCTTCTGCAGGAGGGATTTTTGAAACTGTGGAAAATGAGCCCGTTAATGTTGAAGAATTAGCTTTCAAGTTTGCAGTCACCAGTATTAACCGAAACCGAACATTGATGCCTAACACCACATTAACCTATGACATCCAGAGAATTAATCTTTTTGATAGTTTTGAAGCCTCCCGGAGAGGTAACTATTTTTCCACTTTGCAAAGCTACTTCAGGTGATAAGTCTGCTGCACAGGTCACCTTTTCACTGCTCGCCCTTTTTCGGAGTAGGCTTCTTAGTGCAAATGGGTTGTAGGAATTCCTGGTCCCCAATGTCACTGATCAATGCAATCTGGTCTCACCTAATGGACGCTGCCTAGCCCTGTTTTCTGGGCCTTTCTGATTAGCTTATCCTTCAATGCCCTCCACTCTATGATTAACTGGTTCAGCTGTGAATGGAAAATGTCAAGCTTGATCTGTTTTTCCTTCCTGAAGCTGAGATACCACCATGAAATTGTACAGTGCAGTCAAATAAAACTTTGTGGAAGGTCACATCCACCAAACATGCAAAAGTACCCAGAACATATATAAGTCAAGCCTGGGATAATAAAGACTCCTACAAACTGCTGGGTTTATCTAACATCTATTCATTTTGTTGTTGGTGGTGGTGGTTTTGCACTTTTCTGCAAAATCATAAAAATATGAAGATTAAATCTGTGAGAACAAATCACAATTTGATTTTCTCTTTTCTTCTGAAGAGAAGACAAATAGTCAAAAAGTAATATAATTTATAAGCAGGCTGCAAGCTTCATCCTGTGGGCTGAATCTTAGGGAATGTGGGAGCTGGTTTAGACGTCCCCTGGGTACCCCCAGAACAGTTCTCTAATGATTCCATACACATGGGGCACGCACGGCCTCTGACAAAGGCACTGCTTACTCACAAGGTTAAAGATTTTGTGGAAACAAAGATTGCTGCTTATCTTGAGTCTATAAAGAATCCTTTTCCTTCCAGAGTGCACTTTGCTTTTTCCAGACACGAATCATACATGATCAACTCCATGCTTTTGGTGGTTCCCAAGTAACCGAATGATAAGGGTTAAGAGAAATGGCCTAGTTACATCAGAGAATGTGTTTGCCTGAAACAGTTTCCTGAGGACATTACAGTGCTACTTACAAACAAAATGTAAAGCTTTCTTCATCAAGTAGATGAAGATTAATACCTTAATAATGCTTCCACATATATCATAACCTTGGTGTAATAACCATGTTTTTCTTAGACTAGAAGGCTGGACATGGTGGCATATGCCTATAATCCTAGCACTAAAATGACCAAGGTGAATTTGGGGCCAGCCTAGCATGGATTTGAGGGCCACACTGCAAAACTCTGCCTCAAAAAAAATTTTTTTTAAAGAATGAAGCTGGAGATTACTTATAGGCCATAGTTGCCTATTAACTCTCACAGTCTGTATCTCTGTCTCTCTTTTCTCTGCACCTCTCTCTGTCTCTCTATCTCTCTCTGGCTCTCTCTATCTCTCTCTGTCTCTTTCTCCTCTCTCATATACTTTTGAACAATACCATAGAAAGCTAAGCCAATGACATTTAACAGTGATACTTCAAGCCACAAAAAATTGAAGACTTGCCTGTGATCTGAAGATCTAACCATACTTGTAAATTAAACACTCCAACAAACAGAATTCTAAAGGATTGATTTTCTGTCAAGAAATATTAGCATCCTAGTGTCACGACATATTAACAAAAATCTCAATCCATTGCCCACGCTGGATAAGACATTTTGCATACACCCATGCTTACACTTTATCTGGCTAATGAACGCACATCCGGAAGTGGGTTTGGGAGGACAGTGACAATTCACACCTTCGGCACATCACAGAAAGCTGTGCATCTTCAAAGCTGGTGCAGAAAACCAGCACCCAGCAGCACAGTGTCAGAAGCTGTCCTTGGAATGTCAGCATCAGCTGCCCCTCAGATGGCTGCAACATGGCTGTCAGAATTTTTCTCTTTCTCCTCTCTAAACCATCTCTGAGAATCTTACAGAAACATACGGTGTTCACTACTTAATTTTGTAAAACTGCATAATTATAAAACCCCTAACACAAATTCTCTTATATAGATATTTTTATCTAATTTAGGTATTCAATTTTCATCACTTGACAACTTTAAAATTTATTTTACAAAAGTATAATATGAATGATGTATGTAAACCTCTACTTAGCATCCATTTACATGTGATTACTAGACATTATTCTACATGGTGGGAGAAAATAAACCAATCTTTCTGGAAGGAAATTTGGTTAATATATATCAAATAATTTAAAAATATCAAGTCCTTTTAGTAGTAGATGGCAAACATCACCACCTAGAATCTAGAATCAAAGAGTAATTAAAGATGTAGAGAAAAAAACATCAATACTGAAATATTACTTATCATAGTCAAAAATTAAGAGGAGTTTAAATATTTAAATGTATAAGAATGACTTTGATAAATGACACCATTCCCACCTAGTGGTCTGTTCTTCCTGTAGTAGAAAAATACTCTTGAAGAATTTGCACTACCTTAGGCAGAACATTGTGCATTTCATTCAATAAAGGCATCAGTGTATCACATGATACTTGAATAGCAGTCCCCATTTCCTGAAACATCAGTAAGCATTATCTCAAGTTGACAGACCAATGAAAGAGCCTTTGGTCATCCTTGTATTATAAATATTCTAGTTTCTTACAATGGATGCTTTTGTTCTTATAGCAAAGAAAATGCTAGAAATAAATATTTAAATGTGTGATTTAATTCTGTTTGGCTGATAATTGAGAGAAAAAAAGGCCTGACCCTGAACTGGGATCCTCAAGTTCTTATTCAACTCTGTTACTGTCCAGTGGCCATGATTAAGTCCATTGTATATGAAATGAGTGGGGTAGACTCAAGTGTCTTCTAAAGATCCCTTTATGCCATGCCATTCCATTATTCTGTAATTAATTAGGTATCATCCCTGCTTATATGTACTCTTTAGCAATATTTAAATAATCTGGAATTCCTATCTGAGTTTCAGAAGGAATGGAGTCAAAGCATTTTATAGTCACCCATGGGAGCTTCTGAATTCTCTGACCATACTAATTTCTCCATTGTCACCCTGCCATATGACAGAACTTAATTCATACGACATTCATTTGACAAATGGTTTGCTAGTTAGCTCACAGAGTACTCATGGGATCAAGTAAAGGATTTAGCCTTCATCTGACTGAAGGTAATGAACTGAGACCAGTAACTCATTTTTATTTGCAGGGAGTTGGCCTTATGATTTATCGCTGATCAGCTCTGCATTTACATTTATCAGTATCTTATTATCCAAAATGTATTGGAAGCTGGAAAGAGCAGATATCAACACACAGATAGGAATTATAGGAGGTCTCTAATAGTTGAGTAGAGAAATCGTGTAAGGAGAATGTGAATTCACAGCACTCTCTCTCTCTCTTTTTCACCCCTTCTCTGCCCTCCCTCACCATTCCCTTTCTTGCCTTTGGATATGATCAGCTTGTGACCAGCTGGCTCTTGGTGTGGCCGCTCTCTTTGGCCCTTCCCACAGCTCTTCTGTCAGCGCTGTGCAGTCCATTTGCAATGCTCTGGAAGTTCCACACATTCAGACTCGCTGGAAACACCCTTCGGTGGACAACAAAGACTTATTTTACATCAACCTCTACCCAGATTATGCAGCTATCAGCAGGGCAGTCCTGGATCTGGTCCTCTATTACAACTGGAAGACAGTGACTGTGGTGTATGAAGACAGCACAGGTATGGGACTCACACAAGCCCTTCCTGGGCATGTTTACTCTAATAGTCATGAGATCTGTCAGGGGTGGTGTGCAGAAATGCTCTCTCATATAAGCTCACTGAGGAAGAAAGTCTAAAGGACTTTCGGTGTGCAATGTATTGTGAATTGGACAAATTTAGTAACTTTAAAATTTAGGATTTTAAAAATTCATCATCTTATTGGTGTACATTGTGATCTAATTACAGCACTAACTGTGGGATTTCATTAGTGCAACTCTACTGAGAGTGTAATTAGAATCTCGGTGACCTAATTCAAGTGTATAACAAAAATAGTTATGCATATATCTATAAAAGGTTATTACAATCAGATAACAAACAGGAATTTAGCTAGACATTATACCACTACAGCAGGCCATTTTCTGGGAAAAGGACTGTGAATCCCAGGGATGAGCCCAGGAAAAAACTTTGGGAGCTTGGTTGTGGCTACAGTTAGTCCTGCAGTTATAGCTCATCCCATTGCCAACTTACAGCATACTCAATAAACTCTTTCAAAAGAAACCAATAGGCTATATGGTTGTTCTACCTGATCATTTTAGGATGAAGAATAGAAGATGGCATCTAATCATCAATAGATATTGTCTCTGACCCTGGTCATTTTAAGTTAGCTTTGCTGTTACTTCTAATGTCTTCTGCTCACATTTCAGGGTTTGTTGGAGCTCTCCTTGCCTTGTGTGTGCTATGTGCTATGTTAGTGTGCTATATGAGTGTGTGTGTGTGTGTGTGTGTGTGCATGTGTGTGCGTGTGTGTGTGTGTGTGTGTGTGTGTGTGTATGAGAGAGAGAGAGAGAGAGAGAGAGAGAGAGAGAGAGAGAGAGAGAGAGAGAGAGCTTGATACCAGAGGTTGATACCAGTCTTCCTCAATTATTCTCCACCTTTTTTTCTTGATCAGGGTCTCTCACTAAGCCTAGAGCTCACTGATTCAGCTAGGCTGCCTAGCCAATGAGCCCCTCCTGTCTCTGTTCCAACCCCCTACTCATGCTGTAATTGAAAATGTACAATACCAGGACTATCTTTTTACTTGGCTGCTAGAAATCCAAACCCATGTCTCCATGCTTGCACACCAGACCCATTACCAAGTGAGATATCTTGCAAGCCCTATCTTACCATCCCTTCCCTTTGGTTTAAAGTGAGCCAACAAATCTCCCTTGTTTACATAATACAGTCCCAAAATTAGTTCACTGTTGAGTTGCCTCCACTGCCCATATACTATTCATATGAGCTATTATGAAAAACCCAGTATTTCTTAAGAACCCCCAAGTTCTTGCTAAGACCTCTTTCAAGGCTAGTCCCTCTAAGTGTGCGATGTTAAAGCATCAACAAATACATCTGTGTCTTTCCACAATGTCAGAATTTATTAAGTAACAATAAATTCGTTAGCAGCAATTTGCCAGAGAATTCCCTTTTCCTTGATATTTATGGCTGAGGCAAGCATGAGTTTTTGTTGTTGTTTTTTCCAATCTTTATTAGCAATATTAATTATCAAATTATACAATATGCATCACACAGGATATCTATCTTACATGAATATATGTTAAGCATGGCTGTAAAGGCTTAGGCAAAGAATTTCAAAGAGGTCGGAGAGGCCAAAGCAGAGAACCTGGTAGAAATATTCTACAGGAGGGCCTCTCAAGGCAAAGCAATCTGAAAACAAACAACACCAAAAAAATAACCTGCTTTTGCAAAATATAGTAACTTAGGACAGGACCCAGGGTGAGTTCAACATTCAATTAATGAACTCACTTATTGTTCACTATCACATTTAAAAGTCATCTTTCTCCCAAGGTTTCTAGTTCTGCCAATGGAAGGGAAGGGCTTTGGAAATTGAAGCACTACACATTCTATTATCAGTGGTGTGTTTACATGTCTATGAGATGAAGCATTCCTAACAACTGAATTTCTGGCTTTGCTTTGAATGTGCTTCCTATGTGCCAGGCACACAGAAAAGAGTTCAATAATTTCATGACAAAGAATGATACTATTGACCATCTGACCTTTTTGTAAAGAATTTAGAATAGCTCTTTTCTTTGTCTGCTGGGTTTGTAATAAAACTATTGAAATTGGCAGTGAAAATTAGCAAAAGGAGGCACTTCCAAGTGTTCTGACACTTTTTCATTCTTCACTGCCCTTTTCAGCAAGCCTTAGCTCATGCTATTCCCTAGAAAATGAGTACCATGCCTCTTCTATTCAGCATTAAACTCTGGCTCCATTTTATACTGTCAGATAAAGGTGACTATTATGACCAGAAGTACTCATTTATGTATTTTCCTATGCCTCATCTCATTTTAGAAACAAGTGAAAGCAATAGATGATTAGACATATAACTCATAAATATGATACACTAAACAGTTCCTATTGAGAAGGATAAACCACTGGTGGTTGTATTTTTAGTTTCATCTTCTTGATGTGCAGGATAAAAGCATATTACCAACTCCACAAAACATATTTAAAGAGCTTTCAGGTAGAACATAATACTGCAAACACAAGTGTAGTTAGATCTTTCCATTTTGTCTGTGTTTGTTAAATAATTTCATGAGCTAATAAAATCAAGCTCTCATTCTAAAGAGCTCCACTTGGCATAATTCCTCACATCTTCAGCAAAGCAAAATCATCTAAAAGGAAAATAAGTCATAAGAACACCTGTGTTTAAGAACAAGTTCAAACAATGATATGGGCATTATATAGTTTAAGTATATGTAGACAAAATATAATTAATAAGTGGAAGTTATAAAACATAATGTCCTAACCACCCTCTAACACCACGGAAGCCATTTATAAGTAACAGCCATTTTGCATAGTAAAACATCAGCACATCATTTTTGTCATTGTTGACCATAAAGTAATATGACCTTTTTGATCCTTGTTCATCTGAGCTCATATGCTCAATAAATACTTGTTGAAATTAAAACCCCAAATAATTCTGTATGTTACCCATTAAGTTAGAGATGATTCATGTTAAAATGATTTTGCCTACAACATTAAAAATGTAAATGAATAATCAAGTGAACTGTTAAATTGGAACCTAGAGAGTAAGGGGATCAACTGAGATCAATAAAAGCAGACATTCAGTGACTCGGAGTGGGTTTAATAGTGCTTAACTCAGGGTTCTCTGCTGTAGTAATTACTAAGCCATAAAAAAGAGGAAACAGCAAACCTGAAGGAAAAGAAAGGACTTAGGTGTGCTCAGCACCTACCTCTACAACAGAATTAAGTACCCATTAAGGAGCCTTTATTGAGATTTGTTTAGTAGGAGTTTGTTAAATAGCCTGAAGCCAGCACAGATGTCGTGGGACAAAATGCCCCATTACTCCCATTGAAGTCAATGGGAACAGCAAGAGAGTCTCTAAGGACAACATTCAACTCACTCGAACTTGCAGGCAGAATTCTGTCCTCTACAAGCTAAAGTGTAGAATGACTCCAGAGCACTCTTAGACATAGTAAAATTTTGACATGCCTCACCTCTTCCCTCCTTCATTCCCACATGCTTACATCAGTCACCTGTCTCCAAGTCTCACATTCTGTGGTGATTTTAGACATCCTGAGAACTTGCTGGCCATTGGACCTATCTCTGCTTCATTAGACCCCTGTAGAAGCCTGGCTTCTTTCCCTTAACACACAGCAGAAAGCTGAGAAGCTGAGCACCAAATGCAGCATGAAGTCTATTCAGCACTTTCTGCTTTCTCAAGCCCAGTTCAGCAAAATAGCCTCTTTCAGTTATGTAGAACACAGAACCAGCAAACGTTTTACATAAAGAGCAAATAGTATGGTACAGTATTGTGGCCATACGGTCTTGGATATAACTACTTTGCTGAAGTGTTCATACGTAATATGCAGATGAGTAGACATGGTATGTAACAATAAAACTTTATTTATAAAGGTATATATGCTTGACTAGACTTGACCCTGGGCCTCTGGATTTTCTTGATATAAAGTATAAGGAAGGAGTAGGAAGGAGGGGGATAAAGGGAGGAATGGAAGGGAGAAAGAACAGAAAGCAAACATTTATAAAAGCTGAGGCTTATCCACATTTATGAAGCTCTATAGCTGCTCTTTCACTCTTGTTTTTTAAATAGATTGATGTTAATCTTTGCCTCATTCTCTGGGCATTTTTCCAGGCACCATCTTAGTTTTAGTTCTCTTTACAAATTTTCTTCAGTGTAGGACAAAAGTCGGTGATACCTTTCCTTATCTACCATAAAGGTCATGACTAACAATCTTATAACAAGAAGAAATTAGGAAAATAAAGGAATAATGGATTTGTTTAACCAGATTTTCACGTGATACAAGATTCTTTGGAAAAAAAACACTAAAAGACCCCAGGGAAACCTGGGCTTTAGTGTGTGTGTGTGTATTATGTATGTATATATTTATGCATGCATGTATGTGTAGTGCAGGAGCACTGCATATAACAGTCAAGTATTCTACCACTAAGCTATTTTTCCAGTCCCTAAAGCTCTGTCTACTTTTGTATTTAAATTGAGTGGAGAATTACCTGTGTAGGAATGTGAATGACCAAAATGCATGATATAATGGTGATAGAAACTGGAAAGGCCCACTACAAAATGGAATTTCTCTAGTGAATGATCTATGTCAGAAACAGCCATGCTTGCATTTTTACAATAAATTCAGAAGCTACATCAATTATATAGTCTTTAATACACCAAAGATCACCGACTTTACTTGGTAGTGGCCAATGGCAATTACAGGATCTTTTGTTGCAATCTTCATCACTAGCCTTAACTCTTGCAACATATTCCCCATCATGTAAATATTATGGAATGGCACCAAAAAATGGTTTAAAGACTGCAGGGTTGGAAGAGGCCTCACTGAAGTCACAGCGACAGAGCGGATCGAGATGCCAAGAAGGCCATCACTGGTGATTAGATATTAGAGAACTAAGCCACAGAGCCTTAAACATCCACAGAGATGTTCTAAAAGCCAGGGCTTGGTCCAGTCAAATGGTGTCTCAAAGGGACTGTTTCAAGAAAAGGCTTGTGGTCAATTAAATCCCTGGGTAGAGAGTTGAGAGTTCACTGCCTGTTGATATTGCCACACATGCACCCTATGATCTGATGAGAGGTCAGGGGGTTCCACTGCGCTGTAGGATGAAGCATCCCTTCTTTCATGTGAGCTTAGTGAGGAGCCCCATGTTCCACTGGCTGCTATGTTTGCTAAGCCCCCAGCTCTGACCTTCCTTAAGGGGTTTCAAGAGCCCAATATGTCCATGTGTTCCTGATTTAATTTGACAAGGTCAGAGATGGTAATGTTTCATTTGTGGAAATAACTTAGCATTATACTGGATGGTTGGTTGTTTATTCACACAAGCAAAGTACAGAGGCGTTCCACCCCAACATTTGCACTCAAAAAGGAGCAAACTGCTATTTTATAATAATGGAATCATTTGGGGCATAGCACAGCCTGAAAATTACTGTTTTGTGCACCATGGAGGAACATAGATCAGGACACAGCTTGTTCTTCCACCCAGTTCTTCTTGGCTCCCTGTGTTTTGTTCCTTTTTTTTGGCATAGGTGGAAGAACTTCTTTCTGGATTGGAATTCTTCAATGGACAAAGGAAAGAGTGAGCGTCTAGGTGGTGCTTTGGAGAAGGGTTGCTGTGTCTACATTGACTTTGGCGGGAGAGAGAGATAGTTGGAGGATAGGATGGTGGTAGAAGTGTATAAAGTCATTGCTCCTGAGACCTTCCAACCCTTTCTGCTTCAAGGAGCTAAGCACTAGAAGGTGTCACACTTTGTGATACCCAAAACTGTTAATGGGCATTAATGATTAAAACAGTTGCTAGTTCCTTTAAACTGGTAACACTCTAAGAATGACTTCTTTACAAGGCAATGAAAAACATGAACTTGGCAGGCCAGAGTGGGTAGGATTTCACAGTGTTCCATTACACTTTGTTAGCCAAACACCCACACAACTGGCATAGGGCAAGCAAGCATGCGCTAGTCCACATTTCGCTGGGTAAACCAAATCCATGCCTAGGTTTCATTTTGTGAATAGCTTAAGACAACCATGTTAGAGTTTGAATTGTCCTTCCTCTCTGCTCCATTTAAATTTCCCATTAGTAAATGGGCTTAATACCCATATTCAAACAGAGCAGGTGAAGTTTCTGAAATACTGGGGAAGCCAAGCAAGGCAACACAGCATGCATGATCCTTTAGATGATTCCAATGGCTGCTTCCTGTGGCTAAGCTCTAAATGGCTCCTTTTCTCAGTGTGTTTGCTACAAATTCTTTGGTTTTGTCATAAGAAAGTGAATGCTTTCTCTAAGTAATGTTTAAAATGAACACATGTATGAAGATATAAAAATCCAGATAAACCATTAGAAGTTTCTGATATTCTTTGTCGTCTCTCTCTCTCTAGCACTCTGTCTCTGTTTCTGTCTGTCTCTCTGTCTCTCTGTCTCTCTCTCTCTCTCTAACACAACATAGGCAAGGAGACAGAATAATAGAACAGACCCCTTATTATAAGCATTTACTATTAGCAGAATTGTACCAACCATGAGCAAAAATATCTCTGACCTTTTGAATCCCCCAGCCTGTTTATCTAAACAAAACACAAAAGTAAATATTCAGTATATAAATAACAGTCAATGTTATGAAGAAGAAAGTAGCTAATGATGTGCGAGGGACTGGGCAGGGTGGAAGTTTGTAAACTAATGTAAAAATATCTGGGAAGTACTCATTAGTAAACATCTAAGTAAAACTCCAAAAGTAAAAGGACCAAGCCATGCAGATTCCTGGAGAGAGAATTCCAAATCTCAGGTAGAAGGAACAGCTGGGGAGAAGTCTCTGAGCTGAAATAACCCTTCAATGGCATCTTAATGATGCACCATCATTAAAAACTTCCATATATAGGAGTTAGAGAGATGTTTGAGTGGGTAAAAGCCTGAAGACCTCAGGTCCAAGCACCTCATAAAAAGCCAAGCATGGCAGCACAGTGTGGAGGGAGCTGAGACAGGAGGATAGCTTGGGTGTGCTGGCCACCACCTCTCTCCAGCTTCAGTGAGAGACTTGTCTCAAGAGAATGAGATGGAGAGTGATAAAACAAGACACCTGTCGTCTTCCTCCATTTATTAGGTGAGTGCATGAGCCCATGTGCCTGCACACAAAGCAGTCATTAAGAACATACAGCACACATAATACACACACACACACACCACCACCACTACCACCACCACCACCACCATCACCACCACCACCACCACCACCACCACCACCACCACCACCACCACCACCACACCACACCACAAAATCTACCTACACACAAATAAAATAAAAACCTTCCATGTCTTAAAGTATTGGAACATAAGAGTAAAGTGTCTTGAATCACTATTTTAAATTGCTTTAAGCACACTATCTAGTCCTTACCCTAAATAATCTTTCAGCAACAGTAGAAGGGGCTTTAACCCAAGCTTCTTGAGTTCCTAGTTTACCTTGAGCCTAGACCTTCCTCTCTACATTCATGATTGCCTCGGCCCTTGCTTAGTTGTACACATGAGGTCATGAAGAATGCTCAAATGCAGGGTATGTGAATGAGATTTAAATGTCTGAATGTTTCAGCTGTGAAGAAAAGAGATGGGACTTGGGAGAAAGATGGCCACTGTTGGTATCTGCATATCTGAAGAGAAGGGCCATGCAATGAAGCTTTAACTAAACCTTTATGGAAGATCAAGGGGAGCATCTTAGAGATAATTGAAAACCTGAACTTCCAATCAACCAACAGGATTCTTGGGAGAGAATTCCTTATTTTCCAAAAAGTTTCTTCTCTGGCCTCAGACAGTGGGGCTCTTGTTATAGAAGGGCCTTACTGTGGATTTCTACAGAGCCCTGTGTAAGACATGATTTAATTTCCAATGCTGCATAGATTGCTTCCTGTAGGACTCAAACTCATATTGCACCATACCATCTTTACTTCACCCTCCTAGAGTATTGTGTGTGTGTGTGTGTGTGTGTGTGTGTGTATACATATATATGTGATAACAATATGCAAGAAAGAAAAACAGCATAATCAGAAAAAATCTGGAACCTGGACTGTTATTTTCAGTGTTTGGCATCATGTTACATTTCAAAGGTGAGGTTTGAGCAAAAGTTGAAGTAGGTGAGGAGGTGAGCCATGCGGAACCAGTGGATTCCAGGCAAAGCTGGCTGCTGATCTTGGTGAAAGTCTATTTGGTATATTATGGGACTAGTGAGGAATCAGTGTGATTGAAGCTGAGTTAAATGATAGTGATGGTAGAAGAGGTCAGGAGAATGGAACTGGTGGATCCTGTGGGGGTGCTAAAGACCCCTGGAAGAATTTGTGCTCTGTGTGAAATGGAAAGTCACTGTAGAGTGAACTGACCAAGATCAAGTCAGCTATGTATTAATGGATTGTTCTGGCTGTTGTATCGATAAGGCACTCTAAGCAGGTGAAAGTGGTCAGAGCAATTTTCCAGATTGCTCCTATGGAAACCAAGACCGGAATTGGAGGTGCTAGCACTAGAGTAGGAGAGCATTAAGCACTGGAAACATTTAGAGGCTGAGCGAGCTTAACACTCAGAGTGTCTGAATGTGGCTCCCGTTTGCAAGCTTTTCCAGTACGCCCCTTTCTCTTGCTTGCATTTACATTGTAGTATGGCGTGTTTGAATGACAGATCCAACAGCACGGAATCTTTGAGAAAGCTGTCATCATGGATACTCCCAGCTTGCATGAGTCATTTTCTCCTGCTTTGATGACTTTGTAATGCTGTCTTATGTACCCATCACTACCTTTGTGACTGTATGTCACTGACTTTGATGTATAAAACTCAGTAATCTGAAAAAATCGAGGCACTTTGAGTTAGACATTTGCCTCAATGGACTAATGTAATAGGAAAGAAGTAAAGCCCCATAACTCTCCTAAAGTAGCTGTTTTGCTGGCATTCCAGTTGAGTCATATGTCAAGGAAAACATATTGCATTCCTTTGACATGAGACAAATGCCATATGGTAAGCTTATTTTTAAATAGTAGGTAAGAACAGGAAATCTATGTTCTGTCTTTGGAACTATTAATGCTGTGGTAAAGGCAGAGAAGCCTATGACTTCTCATACCTGTGGGTTAAAAAAAAAAACCATAATGATAATAATATCTTGAGGCAGTGGAGGTCAGAAGACAGGAAAGTAAGTAAAAGACAAGATCTTCAGCTTTAAGAGGAGCCAATGGATAGAGTCGCCATCATCTGAGATGGTAAAGGGTTTGGGCGCCGCTAACCTGTAGGAAGCCAGATGGATATTGACCTACTTTCCTGTCTGTGGCTGTGGTTAAATTTTCTGACCAAAAGGGAAGAAAAGGGTTTACTTTGCCCACAATTCCAGGTTACAGTTCATCACAACAGGCCAAGGCAGGAACTCAAGCAGCTGGTCACATCCATAGTCAAGAGCAGAGAGAAATAAATGCATGTACATTACCTGCCTCCTTCACTCTTACACAATTCAGGACCCAGCCCATGCAATGGTATTTCCCATATTTAGGCTGGGTCTTTCCATTTCTACTAATAATAGAGACAATCCCCCAAAGGCATGCCACAGGGCATCCTCTTCTAGATGATTTCTCAATCGAGACTTGTTCCAAATGTTTTTAGGTTGTGGCATATTGGCATTGAAAACAGACCATCACAGATATCAAGTGTTTGGCCATGAATGTGCTAAATTTGAATTTTAGACCAATATAGGCATCAAACGGAGTTGTGAATAGAGGGGTCTGGATTTAAGGAAAGTAGTCTGGACTTTGGATGCAGATATGAATATGAAGAAGCATTGACACAAGGCAACGAGTACCTGGCAGATAACCTAGTCCTGGATTCATGGCACATGGCTCTTGAGAGGTGTTGTGTTGCTATTTATTCCATTGTTTGTTAGCTTATGATTTCCTTAAATCATTTTTGAACAGCCACATAAGGTGTCTAACTGACAGCCTACAGTAGTTACTAGTCATTACATTGCACATAGGCCAAGTTTTAGAGCAAGGATAATTTATGTTATTTTATTTTAAAAAATCGGTGTGGTGGTTTGAATGAGAATGACCCCCATACACTCATATAATTGAATGCTTAGTCCTTGATGAACTACTGGGAAAGATAAGGAGGTGTAGCCTTATTAGAGGAGGTGTGTCACCGGGAGTGGGCTTTGGGATTTCAAAATCCCACACCATACCCAGAGTCTCTCTCTCTCTCTCTCTCTCTCTCTCTCTCTCTCTCTCTCTCTCTCTCTCTCTCTCTCTCTGTCTCTCGTGTGTGTGTGTGTGTGTGTGTGTGTGTGTGTAGGTCAGTGGTTCTAAGGTCAGTCTTGCAATGCAAACACTATTGCCTGCCAATCCATTTCACATCCCTTCATGACACATGTATTCTATTCCCTTCCGCACTGTCATTAAAAGCCTCTTTTCACCTTCTCAATGCTTCTCTCTGGTTTACTGCACTCCACCCATAATCACTCCCACATGAATACACCCACACAAAAACTACAACCTAGGATCTGCCTATGAGACAGAATATACAGGATTTATCTTTCTGAGTCTGGGTTATTTCACTTAATATGGTGTTTTCCCATCCTTTTCTTCTTCCTGCAAATTTCATAGTTTCATTATTCTTTGTGCCTGAATCAATTCCATTGTGTACATGTACATTCAGCAAGGATGAATTTGAAATGAGATTAACATACAAAGAAATGTCAGCGACTAAAGGAATAAATCCTAAGATAATTTATAGAGAAATACAAACACAAAAATAACAACTGGGTTCTTGAATGCCAACATGTCAGGCACCCTTGGAAATCATAGTTAAATGATTTAAGGTCCCAACCATCCTGTAAACAGGTGAAATACTTGCTATTAGGATTGTATTTAAATAATGACCTAAGTTTTATATTTTTTAAATTAAATTTATTTATTTATTTTACATTCTGACTGCAATTTCCCATCCCTCCTCTTCTCTCATTCCCTTCCCCACCTCACCATCATCCACTCCTCCTCTGTTTCTGTTCAGAAAAGGGCAGGCCTCCCATGGGTATCAACAAAACATGGCATTTCAAGTTACAATAGGACTAAGGACCTCCCCTTGCATTAAGACTGGGCAAGGTAACCCAGCATGAGGATTACATTCCCAAAAGCCAGTCAAAGCACTAGGGACAGCCCTTGCTTCCACTGTTAGGAGTCCCACAAGAAGATCAAGCTCCACAACTGTCAGATACATGCAAAGGGCCTAGGTCCGTCCCATGCAGGCTCCCTGGTTGTCAGCTCAGACTCTGTGAGCTCCTATGAGCCCAGGTTAGTTGTTTCTGTGGGTTTTCTCATGGTGTCCTTGACCCCTCTGGCTTCTACAATCCTTCCTCTCTCTCTTCAGCAGGATTCTCCAAACTGGGCCTCATATTTGGCTTTGAGTTTCTGCATCTGTTTCCATCAGTGATGACAATTGGGGTAGTCACCAGTCTATGAGTATAGCAGAATGTCATTAGGCATCATTACATTGGCATGTTTTTCTCCAGTTGTATTTGGTTCTATCCTAGATTTCTGGGTCATCCAGCCTCTGGGCCCTGGCACTCCAGACAATGTCAGGGGTGGGCTCACTCTCACAGCATGGGTTTCAGGCTGGACCAGTCATTGGTTGGCCACTCCTACAGTCTCTGCACCACCCTTACCACATCCCATCCCATAGGCAGGACAGACTGCAGGCCAAAGGTTGTGTGGCTGGGTTGGTGTTCCCTCCACTGAAGTATTGCCTGGTTACAGGAGAAAGACAGTTCAAGCTATATATCCACCGTTGCTAGGGGTCTTAGGCATATACCCAAAAGATGTTAAGTCACACCACAAGGACACTTATTCAACTGTGTTCATAGCAGCTTTATTTGTAATAGCCAGAACCTAGAAATAACCTAAATGCCCCTCAACTGAAGAATGGATAAAGAAAATGTGGTACATTTACACAATGGAGTATTATTCGGCTGTTAAAAACAAGGACATCATGAAATTTGAAGGCAGATAGATGGAACTAGAAAAAAATCATCCTGAGTGAGGTAACCCAGACACAAAAAGACAAACATGGTAGGTACTCATTTATAAGTGGATATCATCTGTAAAGTGAAGGATAACCATGCCGCAATCCACAGTCCCAGAGAAGCTAAGTAGCAAGGAAGGCCCAAGGGGGAATGTATAGATCTCCCTGGGAAGGGGAAATAGAAGAGATCTCATGGGTGGACAGGGGGCAGGTGAGTATGGGGACATGAGGGATTGCGTTGCGGGTGAATGGAGGAGGAGAGTACTGAAAGAGATGACTGGAGGCGGTGGCGGGGGAGGGGGGATGGCATTTCAGGGTCAGGTAGAAGCCTGGTGCAAGGGAAGCTCCCAGGAATCTACAAGGGTGACAAGTTTTTTAATGTTCAAGAGATTCCCTTGAGTTTACCCGTAGGGTACCAGCAGAAATGAAGGGGATTCTGTAAACAGTCAGCGTCACGGAAGAGACAGCGAATCTTTCACTTTCATTGTGCACAACTTAGCCTGCTGTGCTGTTAGAACGTCAATGCTGCTCAAATCACCCTCACTGTGTGATTCCCACTGAAATAACAGAGGGATAAAGGACCTTGCTACCAGATTCTAAGAAGGCAACAATCTACTGTTGTTGGGTTTTTTTCTTCCTCCACTTGTTTAAAACTTTCATATATCCAACCCCAGTCCTCTGTTCAGAACTCTGCAAAATTTCAGAATTCTGCTCAGGAAACCAGTCTTTAGATGTTGTACACATGGGACATTGCTTTTAGCTACCATAGATATTACCCAGAATTCAGACCCAAAATATATTGCTGGAGTTTACTGCAATATTAGTGAATCTCAAATGTTTGGGTTAGGTTCCTCCACGAGTCCCTTTGTGATCAAGGGACACAATTTTTCCTTACGGATGCCTCCAACTTACCGTTTTGTTGTTGTTGTAATTTTGAAAAATCATATTCCGAAGCTTTGCACCAAGGCATGCTGCACTTCCCCAGGTAATTCGTGTCTCTCATTTCCATTTCTCAGCTCAGATTTTCCCTTCCCTCTGGAAGATTCCCAATTTATACATAGATGCCCTTAAGAATCCTATTAGATGTGGGTATATTAATATACCCACACATTTGTGAAATACCATTTTGCATGTTTCTAAGTTCAAATGAAGAAGAAATTAACATTTAAAATGTGTGATCTGATCTTCGGGTCCCAATGGTTTATTACACTCACTTTTACAGCATCAAACCGACTCGTAAGGTTTAATGAACAGGGAATTGGATTAAGACTCAAGAAAACGGAGGCACTTTCCTTTTGAACTGAGACTCATTAAATAGAATGAAAGCTGCCCAGGAGTAGATTGGACTGCAGTGTATAGGAGAGAATCTCTTACACCGAGAGGCGTTCAGCGGCAATGTGAGGGGATTCCTGCATCAAGTCAGGCTTTGACCTTTAAAGTCCCTTCCAATTCCTGGTGTCTGTGACTTATTCTCAGGGCTGGTCTAGACAATTAACCTCACTGTGCCTCACTTTCCTCTCCATGAAATAGCTCTAGCACCTGTACACTTCCCAAGAATATTCTAGCTTTAGCGAGCTATTTATAGGACAAGCAGCACACTGTGAAAGAGGGGCAGTGTAAATAGCAAGGTTTGTTATTATTAAAGAAGACACAGAGCATTTTTACACATGCACTGGAAATAGAAGGAAGTTTTGCTCCTCTCCCATATGCTCTGCCTCATGCCACAGCTCCTCAGTACACATGCAGATCAGCATTTTTCTGTGTCATATTTGAATACACAGGGCAGACAGCCAAAGTGTTTAGAATCAGCCATCTTGACTTCTTAAATGTTATCTCTATATGCAGCCTAGCTCACATTCACATGAAACAAACTGGCTTTACTCTAAAGCACTTTCATAATTTTAAGTTTCTAATTGCATGGCTAGGGGTGTGGATAAGAAGAGACACTCATGATATTGCTTCATAGCCATGAGTTTTGTCTTTGAACTTAGAGAAAAGTTTCAAGAGGTGTGCAATAAACTTGTACACCCATGCCTTCATCCAGATACAGCAGCCATTTTTAACTAACCAAATTCATTTTAATCTTCCCCAGTTCTTTCAACATATAAATAACTACAAATAGGCCATGGTGGTGCAGGCCTGTAAACCTTGCTTGGCAGGCTGGGACAGGAAGATCAGAAGCCCCAAGTCATCCTGGCTATATGGTATACTACACTTTGTCTCAAAGTTTCAATGTGTAGAGATCAAAGTTCTGGGTTCAATTTTAAGCACCATGAAAAAAAAAAGTATGAGTAATAATAAGTACAAGCTCTATAGAACCACTGAAAAGTAAATTGTAGATATTCTGACATTTTTGCTCACTAATACATTGTTGTACCTACTTTAGAAACTAACTTTCTTCACTGCAGCCACACTACAGTCCATCCAATGCAGGAAGCTTAGCAATGATACAATACTGTCAAGCAAACACATTCATGGATAATTCTCTTTTCCCTGATTGCCCCAGCAGCATTCAATGTATTTCATTGTGACATATCTTTGGTCTCCATTGGTCCAGATATTCTTTGTCATTCATGTCATTATATTTACAGAGAGTCAAGATGACATCAGAGTTTTATATAATGTCACTCACTTGGATCTGTCTGGTCCATTCCTGATCTACATTTCAATCTAAAATGCCTCTACCTTGATGGGCTAGAAAACCCCACCAAATTCCTAGTTTTACATGCACCATTGGCATTGCCTGTTACAGAAATCTTGGCAGGGCTTCGTCACCTGATCAGGGCCGGCATCCAAATGAGGATGTCACAAAGCTGGGGGCTGCTCTTAAATCTGTTTCCTTTCCCTAAAGTCATTATTTGTTTAACAAATAATTTTTTAACTAGTCATTACAATGAAACATGAAATGATTGATGGATTGCTGCAAAATGCAAATATTAAGGAAAGAGTTCAGTAAATTTTCTCTCCTGTGAAGGGAGAAAGCTTTTTAAATTATAAATTTGCTCATGAGGGCAGAAAGACTTGGCTTGAGGTGACTTCACGAAGACAGATGCAAAGTCTCTATCCTTCTCACACCTTGGGGCTGTAATCTTCCAGTCTGAAGATCTTTCTTTTCTGAAACTATTGTGAAAGTGGGTGGTCACTGCAAGCCAAGCCAAGGTCTGATGCTGGTCTAGAATTTGCTTCCTCTGTTTGCTGACAGAGTAAGTCAGTGGAGCCATTTGTTCAATCAATTGTCCCAAATACAAAAGTCAGAAAGGGTCCCTGATCCAAGAGAAAGGACCCTACTGGGGAGTCAGAAGGCAGGCTTGGCTTTCAGCCCTGAACCTGCTACGTGACTGTCACCTCCAGCAAGCTACTCCAGCCTGTAGTAAGTCCAGCCAGCTTTCTATGTATGAAATCAAGTGGCAATTGGTACTCCATCCACCTAAGGATACTTTCTAGTATGAAAATCTCCTCCGAACTTTAAAAGCCTTGCAGAGTTCAGCACAGGCGTAGGATCTAATGAGCATCCGGGAAACTCGTCCTCTTGAACGTGAATGTGAAGGAATGAAGGGGGAACTGTGGACTTTAAATGCCAGCAGGGTCCTGGCTAGGAAGATGCACTTCAAGGCTGACATTCCATTCAGCAAAGAACAAAGGAGCAGCTCTTTGCAGCATATAAAACGTACGTTCAAAATGTTTTCCCCATTTCATTTAAAGGCCATATTGAGCTCTCCGAGGTGGTCATGCTCATGCTAAAACAGAAGAAAAAAACTGATAGCAGAGCATGAAGCCCGAAGAAAGAAAGAGAGGAAAATCAGTTTCTGGTTCTGTTTTTCCTTATCATCAAACCATTTTAAGCTTCAGTGTGCCCTGAGCAGCAATAGCCTGTATTTGTAAGGCAGGGCAGGGACATGGAAAGATGGAGCATTAGATTCACAAATTGTCTTAATCTATGGTTCCTGCTAGCTATCCCTATAGTCCTGAGTAAGTTATTTAATGCTTGGGCCTTGGTTTCTGTATCTGAGATAATAAACGTGGTAACTTGCTTCATAGTGCCATGATGAGGTTTAACTAATAAAAGGAATAACAAATATATAAGTGCCTGTTCCACCCCCAACCTCATTCTTTTTTAATATATTTTTTATTATTAAGAAATTTTCAATTCACTTTACATACCAACCACAAATCCCTGCCTCTTCCCACCCCCAAGACTTCCCCCAACCCATTTCCCATCTTCACATTTCCCAGGTCAAGGTCTCCCATGGGAAGTCATCAGAGCCTGGCACACTCAGCTGAGGCAGGTCCAAGACCCTCCCCCTGCACCAAGGCTGTGCAAGGTGTCACACCCTAGGCACTGGGCTCCAGAAATCCCGCCCATGTAATAGCTGTGGAGTTCCCACAGGACTAGTCTAGGCCCTCTGGATATGGGAGACAGTTGTTTAGCTTGAATTGTTTGGGCAGGGGTGCAGACAGGTGGATCGGGATCCGTCCCAACTTCATTCTTAGTATTTGGTGGTGATTCAGAAAAAGAAACTTGTTAAGAAAAAAAAAAAAGAATGTTTCAATTTTTGGTTCTTCACTGATTTGAAAAGGAGTGAGAGCCCAGGAAGGATGTTGTTCTAATTTTGATTTTTATGAAAAGAGGAAAAGGGGTGGGTGGAAAATGTACTAACTCCTAACATGGTTCTGCAACAGTCCCTCTCATCTCCACTCAATGTAATTCTGAAAATAGTGTCATGAAAAACTGGCCACACTTCAGAATCAAACCTATCTCCTGTGTTGGAGAAGTGTTTCCAATGTCAGCTAAAATAAATGGGACTATTGAGGGAGGGCAATAAAAAATGACAGAGAAAGAAGCAAATGTCTCACTTCTGAAAGGGGCTGAAATCCATGTGCTATCCTGTACCATGCATGGCACAATTTTCATCTGAACACTCATAAAGTTTAATATTCTCTGTTGATTACTTCTGGCTAACAAACCCTGAAGGCACTGAACTGCAGACTTTTTTTAAAAGTCAATTTTCCAATGTGATAGGAGTCCTTGAGAGAGAGAGAGAGAGAGAGAGAGAGAGAGAGAGAGAGAGAGAGAGAGAGAGAGAGAGAGAGAGATGCAACATCTTGCAGTCTAGCAAATACCAGTTAACATCAGGGTCATGAGATGGAGCTTTTCTATGGCTGTACACACCTTGCCTAGTAATGAACTTCTACTAGGGAAAAGTGCAACTCGGGTGAATCCAGACCTGTGGTAAAGCAAACATTCCATCAATTTAGGCTGCTGCGTACACTTTGCTACAACTGCCAGCAGTTATATTTTAAATGACATTTCTGCTTCCACTATCATACTCACCCCAAATCCTATAGTACATTTTAATCAAATAAGGACTTAACCAACACAATTCTCTAACATATTAGCAAGAGAGATAATGAGCCATTTGTAAATAGTTTATTGAGCAAGCACCAAAAGATTATACAAAGCAAGCTGACTAATTAGCTGGTAAACGACATACTACAAATGAATATTTGATGATAAGTTTACGTAAGTTAGCAACCCCAAGAAATCCTTGTATTCCTCGAGCTTTCAAAAGATAACAGATGTAGGGACTGGAAAGAGGGCTCGGTGCTTAAGAATGGTCCCTCTTGCAGAGGACCAGAGTTCATTTCCCAGCATTCACATCAGTCAGCTCACAACTGCCAGTGATTCCAGATCCAGGGGATCTGATGCCCTCTTCTGGCCTCTAATAACAGAGGTACTTATACATGCACATTAATGCACACTCAAACACATATTCACAAGAATAAATTTTTGAAAATATGTTTCTAAAAATAATAACAGGCACTATTTTGTGGAGTACCTCTAGAAACTTCAAGCAAGCTGTTGTTTGTTGAAGTTTCATAGTCATAGACTTGATATGTTAAAGACGTGTAGTGTTGGCTGAAAGGTTGAAAGGACAAGTGTATGCTCAATATATTCAAAATGCACTTGGGGAAATTGTGCTTCCCAGCCACACAGACCCACAAATGGAAAATATCAGTGCAATCTACCAGATAAGGGGGTGATAAATAGGAAGTCAATAGTGTAACCTTTATGTTGGTGGCCGCTTGATACATTTTGGGAATGTTCTGCCTTGACTGTAAATGGCAATAAACAACACAGATCCATCTCTGGTGCATGATTGGATGTCATTTTCCAGGTCTAATTCGCCTGCAAGAGCTCATCAAAGCTCCTTCCAGATACAACATTAAAATCAAAATCCGCCAGCTGCCCTCTGGGAATAAAGATGCCAAACCTCTGCTCAAGGAGATGAAGAAAGGCAAAGAGTTTTATGTGATATTTGATTGTTCCCATGAAACGGCTGCTGAAATCCTTAAGCAGGTAAGAGGTCTATGGAGGGGGTAAAAGATGGGAGAAACATATTTTGTCTTTCTCAAAAAGAAAAAATGACATTTGGTTTGTGTTTTCACTTGGTGCGGCCTGGTACAGCCATCACGCTATAGGGTGAGCCAAATTTTCAGACTGTAATTTTCAGACCCCTTTTAAGGAACCAAAGGTATAATTAGTTCAGAGCCAGTTGTGATGTGTGTGTAGTGCTCCGTATGTGCTGTGTGGTAAGTGGAGCCTGCTAGGAGATGGGAGGAGAGGGTAGATTCCCTAGGTGGTGCAAATGTCTGTGTTCTTTACATCTTCTGAGAAGATGAAGCCACATTTAATTTGTGCAGTGGCCGACTTAACATGAGCAAGACCTCTGTGGCCTCAGCTGCAGGATTCTAAGTGCAGTAGAAGAGAGGACAAAGCAGTCTCAGCCCAGGAAGGTACGGCTCTTGTTATGGACAGTAAGCCGCTTTGCCTTCATCTCCAGAGGATGTGGGTGCAAACAGGCAATTAAAACATCCTCCACAGATGAAAGATGTCAGTCATGTTCATAGTAATAATCAAGCAGTGATAATTGAGTTGCTGAGGGCTTTAGCCTGACACCCAAGAAAGAGAATTCAGAATCTATGAGAGATAAAGCACTGGTTCCCAGTCCTCCCTGCAGAGTGACTTTAGTCCCAGGGACTTGTGGCGACAGCTGCACACAGTTGGGGTTGCCTTACTTCGGATACTAGAGTGCTATACTCAAGAGTGTAGATGTGGGCCAGAACTGCATCTAGAAAAGTACATAGGTGCATCTTGAAATACTAGTCAGATGTTTCAAATACAATCAGTAATAAAAAATTATCAAATAATTAAATCTTCAGGAAATCGGGGGGGGGGGGGACACGGGGACGGGACACATGTAGCCTTTATGCTTAAGTAGATATGTCACATAAGCCAAGGTTCTTATCAATATTTTAAAATAATGTGAACTATATGTTGTGCACCACAGTTAAAAACACCAGAGGTTGCTAATGGGTAGCAGTGTCCTAAGTGCACCAGCACCTCCCAATAAATGAGCACTGTGGCGCTTGAACCACTGGGATGCTGTCTTCTGGTACAGTCATGTATCCTGGGGCTCCACAGTTCTATGGCAATACTTGAGGAGCATTTCCACATCTGCTGAGTTAAAATTAGAGCTGTGATTGGACCAGAAGTATGTACTCAGGAAGGCCAACCATTTATTTGTCTGTCTTATCCACTGAATGACTGTACTAAAAGGTTTGACTTAGAATTGCCTTAAGGCTTCATTTACACAACTTAACATGGCTGATTAAAGTACACAATGAAGTGTACAGATCAGAACCAGAAAAAAAAATCACTCAGATTTTATGTGCAACTCTCAAAATGCAAAGAAGCAAGCCTTCCCAGGAGCCCCTGACAGCAGAGAATGGAAACTTGTTTTTACATTCAAGAGAATTATTTTCTAATGAGATGTACGTGGCATTCAATCTGACTCACACTGGTAGCTACATCTTTCCCAAAAGACAGGCCTTGGATAAATAAGAGAAGACTGTTGTGAGTCCTGGCTATGAAGCTTTCCCTTCTTTATTGAGAAATGTAAGAATAAATTCCTTTCTCAGAAGCAATGTTTCTAGTGGGCTATGGATTATAACTCTCAAGAAACAGTTAAAATAAAAGCCAGACCTGTAAGGAAAACACTCCAGAAAAACGTCTGGTGTGATGGAGGTCCTGGGATGGGGGTGGGAAACGGGATTGGCTCTCCTTTGCTCTGGCCATTGATGCAAACACTGTTCTTTTTTCTCCATCTTAGGATTCCAAACTGGGCTTCCTTTTTCCGATCACTTTAGTAGTAAGATTGTCAGTAAACTTTGGTGGAAGTTACAAGAAGTTACTTAGCTATTGTTTTTTTTTTTTTAATTTATTCTTCTCTCATATATTAAATCCTGACCACAGTTTCCCCTCCCTCTTGTCCTCCCAGTCCCTCCCCCAACCATCTCCCCTCTCCCCCAGATCCACCCCTCCCCCATTTTCCTTCAGGAAAAGGCAGAGCTCCCAGAGATGTCCACCAACCATGGCCTAACAAGATACAATAAGATATGATACATATTAAGTCTGGATGAGGCAATCCAGTAGGAGGACAGGGGTCCCAAATGCAGGCAAAAGAGTCAGAGACACCCCCCATGCCCATTGTTGGGAGTCCCACAAGAACACCAAGCTACACAACCATAAGGTATATGCAGAGAATCTAGCTCAAACCCACACAGGGTCGGGTCCATGTTTGTTGCTTCAGTTTCTGTGAGCCTCTATGAGCCATAGTTGATTGATTCTGTAAGTTTCCTTGTGGTATCCTTGATCTCTCTGGCTCCTACTATCCTTCCTCCTCCTCTTCCACCAGATTCCCCACATTTCAGGGGTGAGGTAGAAATCTAGTGTAATGGAAACTCCTGGGAATCTACGAGGGTGACACTAGTTAAGACTCCTACTGAGGGGAATACAGAGCCTGCACCAGCCATCTTCTGTAACCAGACATGGCTTCCAGTGGAGAGTCCAAGACACCAACCCAGCTATAAAATCTTCAGCCTACAATTTGTCCTGCCTGCAAGAAGTACTGGGGTAAAGAAGTCACAGAACTTGTGGGAGTGGCCAACCAATGACTGATTCAGCTTGAGACTCATGCCATAGAGAGGGAGCCCCCATGCCTGACACTGCCTGAAGAGCCAAGAGCCAGAGGCTGGAAATCCCAGAGACCTAGGATAGAACCAAACACATTGAGGGGAAAAAGTCAAAGAAATTATTCCTAATGATACTCTGCTATACTCATAGACCAGAGCCTAGCATGATCATCATCAGAGAGGCTTCATTCAGCAGAAGATGCAGAGACCCACAGCCAGACTTTTTTCTTAGATCCACTGTGTCAACTTCATACTGCCTGTATGAGCATGGGTATGGGATCATCTCCTGGAGCATGGATAACCTTTCAGAGCACACATTCATGAAGAAAACTGGATCTTCCTTTCCCAGAGGCCACCAGTCACCAATAACTAGGAATGCAACTTCATTTGATTCTCCCCATCCATGCTGTGATTTTGGGCTAGCTTGATCTTGTGTAGTTTTTTGCATGTAGCCTCAGCCATGATTAGTTTATACACTGTCATGTCTGAAAAATACTGATTCACTGGAGAATTCTGCTCCTTCTGGCTCCACAAACCTTTTGTTTCCTCTTTGACAATGACCTCTGAGCCTGAGGGGTAGCAAGTTTAATATCAATTTTGCTAATGACTTGCAAGTACCTTTGAGGAAAGAACCTGTCAGAAAGGTTCCATTGTATTATATCTGCAAATGCAGTTATTCCTTTTGAATTGGCAGCAAAGGATCTAAGCTGGCCTTGTAGGGATTTGCTAGACAACTAGAGCCTATTGTGTAGAATACTCAGAGTTTGCTATTCTGGTTAAAATAATACGCAAGCACTCTGTGTGATTCTCTTTAAGTGACTCCATTAGCTTTGGGCATCGACCTATAAAACGCAAGACAGGTTCCTTGCCTATAGCTGTCTAGGGAGTTCTCTCAGGCATCTAAGGCTGATTCTGGTTACAATTCACTAAATGAAAAAAAAAATGAAGGAGGCTCATGTCCTTGATGAAGGGCCCAATAGATGATAATTACGGTGCCTGGCTTCTTACATTCCCATGGCATACATTCTGAGGTAAGTGTGGCATGCTTACTTAGGAATAGAAGACACTGGAGCTCTGCTAGGCAAAGAGGCCCATTCAACTGGACTTCAGTTGGAGCCAGGTTGCCAAAGAGCCTCTGCAGGCAGCCAGATGTCAAAGGCTATGCAAATCACGTTACCATGAAGGACCGACCTTCTTTTGCAATAGACTATCAGAAGCAGGCTGCCAAAACTCTCTAGGAAAAAGACATCCACTTGCTCCTATTCTTCCTATGAGGTTGGTGTTAATAACTTTCCTTTGTTGTGTGTGAAAATTACTGGTGAGAACACTCTTCCAGGTCAGTCTGGCATCCCCTTACTGTTTCCCTCATTGCCTTGTTCTCCCCTGCACCTTCATCTCATTTTCTCACTTGTTAATGCTTCTGAAGGAAAAAAAAAAGGGGGAATTAAATGCACCTTAAGGAAGGTATTTGACATTTATCTGAAAGTTGAAAAAAAAAATGGAGGAAAGTCTATAGTTATTATTGAGCATGCTAATCACTTGGCAAAGTGATTATTCCTATTCATATCGAACAAGTACTATATGATGAGAATCTGAAAAGTTATTTCCCCCAAATTAGTTTGAAATTCAAATGTCAAGACTTGATTAGACTAGAGAAGAGTGCAGCTTTCTCATGAACATACTGTCTTTGCCAATTTCTGTACTCACAGTCGTGTCCCCCCCCCCAACAGCTGACAGGTCACAAGTCAAAACCACCCCCCCACCTTGTTCGTGTGTCACTTTCCAGCAAGCATCCTGATGCCTGAGAGCATAGCGTCTTCTCCTATCTACTGTGTCCTTCCTACTCTAATGTCCCAAGTCCTACTCCTCTCCAATGACTCTCTCTCTCTCTCTCTCTCTCTCTCTCTCTCTCTCTCTCTCTCTCTCTCTCTCTCTCACACACACACACACACACACACACACACACACACACACACACACACACACCTTTTCTCATAGAGTTATTCTTTGAGGAAATGCCTGACAGGAAATGAGTTTCTATGATAAAGAGAAGGGTAGGGAGACATTATGTGTGGAACTCTCAACCTGAACCTTACTCCAGGCTGGGTTTTAAGCAGCCATCTCATTTAAGGCCCCATCACCCCAACAGGATTAGTAGCATTCTTCTGTTATAGTTGAAAACTGATGCTCAGAGATCATAATTTTATCTTCTAGGAACTGAGTATGCTTTTAATATTGAACACTAAGTCCGGCAAGACCTGAATCTGCCTCTTTCTAGACTTCTTACAAGAACTTAGCCTCCAGTGATAGCCACACCCAAGGGAGAGGGTATGAGGCCTGAATACACAGTGACCTTGATTAAATTTTCTCTCTTTTTATTTAAATCCCCAGAACCTCCTATGTTATGTCACATAGTGAGTGCATCATGCAATGATTGAATAAAGAAATGAAAAATCAGTAACTATATTAGAGTCTTTCAATAAGTGATCTCCAAAGTAACCTCCCTTCTACCCACCTACAATACGGCACTCCTGTTAGGGGGATGGCTCACTGGCAGAGTGCTTAGCTAGCATGCATGGGACTCTAAGTTGAACCTTTGGCATTGGAATGGGAGTTGCAGGGAGAGGGGGAGGTACATTGTATGCCAAGAATGGTATAATTCATTTGGCCCAGTCATTCCTTGTGGCTTCAGTTTCTCCAAAAGTCAAGCTTCATTCTGTTCTGCGATCTTACAGTAGTAAGAAATGAAAATGCCTGCGAACCTGTGACTCCCCTGCAGGAAAATCAGTTTGGCACTTTGACCAGGGTCAACCTCACTTTTAACTTTTATAATGTAAATGACCAAAGGAACCCCTTTCCAGCAGAGTGCCTTCTATGCTGATGGCTTATAGACGGGAAGGAAGCCTCTACGAGGGGTTCCATCCCACAGGAAAGCTGCAGTGGGGCTCTGTAGTGGGTAGCCGTTCCAGCTTTGACCTGGAAGTACTATCCCCATTGAGGCTTCCAGTAACTGTCAAGCCTATGAGGTGGGGCTGTTAAAGGAGCCCTTTAAAGCCAAGATCCAAGTGTGCCTGCTCTCTTGGTTCCTGGATCCTGGATGCTGGATAGAGACCAAGCAGAGTTCTCCAGAGAACACCATTGGACTGCACTTTGCCTCTCCCGGACCCTGAAACCTATCCTTTTAAGTTACCCGACAAAATAAACTTCCCTTTTAACTATGTGGAGTTGCTTTAATGCTTCCCAATAGGGCTCAACCAGCTTCCTGAGCTGGAAAACTGTCTGGGGTGCTCTTGAGCCTCTGCGTCCAGCTTAGGAAACCTACTCTCATTATTTGCATGAGTACCTGCTTCAGGAGAGTAGTCTCTTCCCGACAACACTGGCGGCAGCAGAGAAAGCAGTAATAGAGAAATGAGCCATAAAGAATTCAGAATGGAAATGTTTTATAAAGTTATATTGCATTTTTTTCCTATCGACACGTGTATACTCTTTCATTCCCCCCTTTCTGTCTGTTCATACTCAATTAGCATAAAAGCAAGGTCACGAAGAAAGTGTATGTTTTAAACGCTTAGCTTCTCTGCTAAGAAGTATGATGGCAATGTTGGTTAATCAAATAATTCTCTGCATTGATTTTTGTCTTGTATGTGTTGTGCCCACAGGCTGTGATGAGGGCAAACAGAGGTGATTAGACAAGGTTCATACCGTCACTCTTTGTCTCTCAGAACTCTGAACATCACTAAGCACATCCACACAGTGCTGAGAGGTGCAAATCTGTGCCTTCTAACTGGCATCTTAGTCCATCTTTTCTAATAACAGACATGCAGGGTCGACCAGATACCTTAAGGACTACTGTTGTTTAACACCTGTTATATGCAAGGCACTGTATAGAACATAAATGATGTAGCATTCATTTCATTGTTATAACATTCTCAAAAAAAGGGGAAAAAACTCTGCACAAGAAAATGATTGCTCAGAGAGATTATGCAACTCGGCTACCATCACACAGCCCATTGGTATCAGAGCGGGGTTTGAACTTATCTAAGGATTTAAACAAACTAAGGATTTAGCTTGTTTTTGTTACAGTCGAGACACCACTTGATTATTACAGTTATCAAATCCAGAGTACATGTTGTGTTAGCCTCTACTTCTTTCAAAAAGTACTCTCATGTGATTCTCAGATAACTCAACTGTTTCTATCTTTATAGAAAGTCCATACGTATAGGCCTATGCCTATAGCCCCATAGCCATGGATAGAATGTGGTAGAGACAATAGAAAAAATCAATCTGTATTTTAGCAGTTTTGAAAATTAAAGGTGTTAGAGATGGGACTGCACAAACAATAGCAACACAGCAGTAAACCTCTGCCTACAAACAGGATTATTGGATTCCAAGCTGATTATGCATGTCTTCAGCTTAGAACTTCCACATTTTCCCATGCTCAAGTATTCGCTCACCAGTGTTGAGATATAAAGAGTTTGTGTGCTGCCTTATACTTAGCAGGCTGTCTAAGAAATGGGGAATTAATTAAGCAATACATTATCTTTTAAGTTCCTCAAGTCCTTTGATGGTCTTTGAGCCAGCTAATTGATAAGTTCATTACTGTGGATAAATCCTGACGACATAATCATGATGTATCTCAATTTACACTAACTGGATGATAATTTGTAGTATATTATACAATTATTTTGGCAGTATGTTCTCATTGTAATTATGTTTCTCTCAGACTGATATTAAAGTATATTTACAGCCCCTGAGCATATAGTTAGTTTTAGTTATAAGGAGCAGTTCACAGATGTGAATGTGCTATTTAAATCATACAACAATTAATTGGCCTTTATGAATAGCCAACAATTTACTGAAAATGTGCTCCAATCAACCACGTTCATATTGTTCAGGATTCCCACTTCAAGAGTCTTCAAATACTCCAAAAAGTATATTTAAAAGAATACTGAAATATGTTTCAACTTGAAATAGGAAGCAATAAAAATGCTATAGATGTATACTCCTTAGAAATGTGCCGATGCTTCATTCTAGTACCATTCAAATTTGGCTTTAATAGAAGATAAAAATGTATCCTGGTGTTCAAGGTAGATGTATTTTAGAAAAAAATGCCAAGAATTATAGTTGTGTATATTGGGCCACATCCTAAGACTTGAGTAGGAACAGTGAACTTCAATCTTCTTTAGAATTGTGGAGACATATAATCTGGAATGTGCCCTTTTCTGTATAGAAAAGGGTACATAACATATACCCAATTTTCAAATGAACACCCAGGCTAAACAAGGGAAAAAACATGTTGCTGTGCAAAATACATCTGCTTCTTCAACACTCCACAAATGAAAATCTTACCAAAAGGGTCCTCCCTTAGAACTTCCCACAGCTGTTCATCAAACTCTGTCATCTGGGCTACTATGATGTGACTATTTCTTATCAGCTAATACTTTTGGAATATTTTCTCTGTGCCCAACAGTATACTGTGATAAAAGAGAAATAAGATACCTTTAAAAACCCCAGCCTAATAAATAAGGTCACCAATTAGCAGAGGACCAGAAGATTTGTTATTTTCTGCCTTTATATGCGAGAGACAATTTCACATGCTTCACATCATGCTTAAAAACACTAAATCTGACAGTGCAAACAAGAGTCAGCATTGATACGTAAGACATTCTACCTGTTGTATATTGTCATCATCCATACAAAGAATGACTCGATGCTTCTTGATTCTGACTTTTGGTGTTTGCATCACCTTTTACATTATATGATGACAGTGATTCTAAGACTGTTCCTTGGTGTGACAAACCAGATCTTCACATCTGATGAAGGTTGGACCAAGTCTTCAAATCCAATGAAGACAGAACCAAATCCTCTTCATATCTAATGAAGGTCAAGCCAGCTCTTCATATCTAATGAAAGCTAAACCAAGTCTTCATATATAATGAAGTGCAACATGAAGGGCAAATCAGTCTTCATATCTGAAAAAGATCAAACCAGGTCTTCATATCCTATATCCTATGACCATGCTGGGCATTATTAAATCACCACTGAACACCTTTCAGCTTTTTCACCCTTCCTCTGCCCAACCATTTTTGTCTTCCTAACTCCTCTCTTGATGACCACAAACATCTAATAATGGAAACCAGACAGCTGAAAGCTCACTTGCCTCCATTTACTTTTCATATTCACCAGTTGCCAAATATGGGAGACCCAACTCTCTGACTATGTCTCAGATTCAATCCTCTTTTCTCCAGTCCTCTAGCCATCTTTGTTCTGAACTGATGTAGATGTAATTCTGAACAGTTTTACTAAATAAGAAACACAGAGTTAAATGCAGAGTTAAAAGTCCCAGAGGTCAGAGAGCAATAGCTAAGAGCTGAGACCAAGACCGCCTTCTTACCACCCACTGCCACTGACATCCTTCCCCTGAGAAAGAGACCTACTTTCTGTGTGTCTGTCTTTTTATTGACTTTCTCTTCTGCCTTCTAATTGGCTGTAAACCCAACCACAAGGCCTCCTCATCACTGTCTGTCTATACAGACCTCCAGGTCTCTATGGTTGGTATTGAGATTAAAGGTGTGTGTCTCCATGCTGGCTGTATCCTTGAACAGACAGAGATCTGCTTGTCATGTGATCGGGATTAAGGGCATGTGCTACCACTGCCAGATTTCTGCTAAATGGTCTGTTATTAGCTCTGACCCCCAGGTAACTTTATTTATTAACATACAAATAAAATCACATTTCAGCACAAATAAAATATCACCACAAATTGACATCTCTAGAACAAATCCTTCTTTTCCTCCCACCTACATGTAGTCTCAAAACATTGTTCATTAAGTAAAATGTCTGACTTTATCCTCCCATGTTTGAAACCCTGAGTTCTGCCCTCTACCTCAGTCAGCACTTCAGTAAAGACATATGACTTCATTCACCACACACATCCCTGTACACCTTGGTCTACTATATGGCAGTATCTAGCACTCAGAAATGTCTGTATTAATCAATTCATAATTTTATTTCAAAAAGAGAAAAGTAAACTATAAGTTTTTACAAAGAATATTTGTTTATTTATTGTGGTAGGTCAGTGGGTCATGGAAACCATGTTCACATTTGCTAAAAATGCTCTGTCACTGACCTAAATGACCATAACTATCCTTTCTTAATGAAAGATGAATTCACTAAGGAGATTAAATAGCTTCTCAAAAATCACAAAAGGTATCCAAAACCATGCATAAGAAGGCTAGAATTAATAATTCCAACATCTAAAAAAGCTGTTTTATCCCCAAGTCAATGTCTATCTGAATACCTACAAAAAGCAAACAACCCCTTTCTAGTACCTGAATCTCCACCAAAGTCCAAAGAAGAAGATTTTACAGCAGAGTTCAGGCCTCCTCAAATGTCAATGGTCAACTTGTGGAGCTCCTGAGCTTGATAGGTACAGTAATTAAGGCTAAACTCCAACCACTGTGAGTCTTGCTTTGCTCTGATCAAACATCCGTGTAGTTCTCAGAATACTCACAAATGGATTATGGATTGTGTAAAAATACTGTTTCTTCTACTAACTATGCTTCCTATGATCAATAAATGAAATAATAAAGTGATGAGAGCCCAGAACTGCAACCACACCTGGACTTAAATAGTATAACTGTGTCTGCATTCTCAAATTCACTTTCTCTATGTATGCATGGACATGTTATAACATTTACCAAATGGGAGCGATGATCTTAAGTGCTGAATCTTAGAAGTACAAGGTTGGTTAATATACATCAGTGGTCTCAGCATTAGAACACATATATATATATAAATCACCTGGAGAATATAATGATTATTCATGCCTATAATCCATCCTGGAGCTGACATATCAGAATATTTAAAAATCCAACTTCACAAATGGTACTTTATTATTTTTTATTATATTTTTATTATTTAAAACAATTTTAAATTTAAATGTATTTTGAACATATACTCCTCCTTCTTCAAGTCTTTCCCGATCACTTCACCCTCCCTACCAACCCATCTTTAAGTTCTTTCTTAAAAAAAAAAAAACTCCCCAAATCCAAGAAAACAAAACACCACCCCCCCAAAAAAAGAAAACAAAAACAAAAACAACAAAACCCATCAAACTGTAACCAAATAAAAGCACATACACACACACACACACACACACACACACACACACACACACTCTCGCCTCCATTATATGTTGGTCAACTTCTCCTGAACATGAGGCCTGCCCTGGAGTGGTTGATACACCCAGTGTCACTCTATCAGAGAAAATGGATTTTCCCTCTCTCGGCAGGCATAAATGATAGTTAAATTGCTAACCTTTACTCTAGCACCACTGGTAGTTTTTAAAGTCCCTTGGTGCTTCTGAATGTTCCAGGCTACTGAGCACATTGCTAGGCTATGTACATTTTAGAGATCACCCCTGAATGTCTGTACTCTATCTCACCTTTGAAAGGTTATCTTCAGAAAAATTTGAAGTGTAGTTTTTATTACCACCTTTATGGAAAGTGCTTATCAGGAAGAGATTGTGTGCCACATATCAGGTCCACTTTTCCATCCAGATTATGCTCACTAATTTTCTTCCACTGTATCCTTTCTAGAAGATGACTGTTCCACTGGGTTCTTCTGAGCATTTCTGAATGTTATTTTTTAGGTTCACGGCATCTTCCCAAAGCTCCAGTCCCTCCTCTTTGCGAGATTGCCTGTTTCATTCCACCATAATCTTTTCTCCCTGTTCTGTTCTCAGCCAGCTGTACCCTTGAAACAGCACAATCTCATCTGTTGAGCACCCAGATGAAACAGTCTAGCTCTATTAGTAGAATCACTTTCTAAAGCCAACAGAAAGTCACCTGTTTCCACTCCATTTATTAAAATCCATTAGTGTCTGCTCCCCCTCTCCTCTGAACACAGCTCTGGGGACAGAAGCTTATGGAAGCATCAAGACCTGGAGACACTACCAAATAGTGCAGTGAGTGCTTTGTGGAATGTCCGTTCCTTTTCTTTGATTTATCTTGAAAGCAGAAAGAAACCGTGTTGACTTTGTTAAAGTATAATGCTGTTGTCAAATGGAAGCAAAAAAAAAAAAAAAAAAAAAAAAAAAAAAAAAAGGTAGAAGTGAGTACTTACACGCTGTTAGCATTTACATGTAAAGGGAAGTGATTAAAAATATAGAAATATATCAACTTCAAATAGAAAATGTATTTTTCTTCTTGAAGAACGTAGCTGATGCCCATATACTAAAAGCTCTGAGTCCTCGTGCATTGTCATCAAGGAAAGATGAGAGGAAGTGTATTTGCTTTCTATTGTTACTGTTCCATACACAATGCTTTAAAACAATAGAAGTCTCATGGCCATTCTGGAGGTTCAGACTTGACTGAAGGTGGAAGCAGACTGCTTTCCTCCTAGAAGCTGAGACAGAAAAATGTTGCTCCTTGTGGTTTCATCTCCTAGGGTTATCCTCATCTGTCACTCTGTGGCCTCACATCACATCATCTCTTAACTTTTGCTTCTGAACGTCACTTTCAGCCTGTAGTCCTCTTGTTCCCACCCCCATAAGGTTACCTTGTGTCCACACAGATAATCCAGGGTAACTGCCTCATCTTCAAACCCAGATCCTATAGCATTTACAGTCTCTTTTGCCATATAGGCATGTGAATGTGTGCTCAAGTCAGAATGTAGACACCTACAGGGAACTTCAGTCTACTTCAGAAGAAAAATGGAATTTTCCTGAATCTCAGGGGCTTTGGATTCTGTTATTCTCTCTACAATGAACTGTCCTTTAGGAATGTAAGTTGATTTAATGTGGCAGAAAACACTGACAATGAAAATGTATCAAAAGATTAGCTTATAGTCACTTATATACTGATGACAGTAAGTACAACCCATGTAGACTAAGAACTATCCCATTCAAAAGAAAGCATGGATGTGACGGTGTCACAGAGAAGAAAAAAGATGCACCCTGGAGCTCAAATTTATATATTAAAATTGTTGCTCTGCTACGTGATTCCATTCCACTGTTTCTCAAGATTTTTATGGAGAAAGAGCTTACTCCTGTCTGGAGGAAAAGTTCTTACTTCAGCTACAGTGCGTGTTACACACTGGGAAGTTATTCACTTGAAATTATTGACTAGAAGCCATGTCTGGTGGCTGGGACTTCATCCTTCTATTGAGAAAACCATAAACATAGCAATATACTTTGGTTTAGTCAATATAAACTTCCAGGGCATATATTTTCAAGGGAAGAAGCAGTAATAAAAAGCCATATAAATATTACAAAACCCCTCAAAATAGCCCAGGAGAACTCCAGCCTCTATTTTAAGGTTTTGCAACTATAGCTACTACATAATGACCATTATTTTTTATATATGGCTTTCCCTTAATGATGGATGTTGGGAATTCATGGAGGATATTTGCTGTTGCTGTCTCTGTAGCATGGTACTGCTTTTGGAGAACAGAGTGAAGGTCCAGAATTCTTCAGAAACTAAAGAGATACTGTTGGAATGCTTGGCTCCATCTATCTCACAAGATGACTCTGCAGCCATCACAAACCTTATACCCTATAAACTAGATCCTAGTCATCTAAATGTCAATTAGACCTTAGAAAATACTTGATCTTATAAACGTTGTGCTGCTCAGTGTACTTCATAGCCATCCATCAAAATCTAAAAGCTCGTGTAAAGATAACAGAGCTAGACCAATGCTAATATGTACAAATTTCCTAATAGTTTTGAAAACCTCACAAGGCAGCTGAACCAGTGTGATCTCGCCATTGTTAATGAGTTGTAGCTGTGTCCTAAAAAATATTGATATTAGTGGAACCATTAGAAATGTCCTTTCAGGAGCCAAATGGCATTGAGTTTTTGTTCTGCTATATGCAGATCAATTCTAGATACAAATAAAAAAAAAAAGGTAAAAATTGAAACAAAAAAAGTAGCCATGTAGCCTTTCCTAGCTCAGTACCACAATGCAGAGAAAGCATTAAAGAGACTCACACCATCCTTCCTCCTTTTGGATTCTGTTATGAAGACAGAATGTACATCCTAAGGATGCAGATCTTGCCCTTTTTGTTATTAATCTCTTTTGAGTTCTTAACATTGATCCTCAAGTAATACAGAGTGTGACTTACTATCAAGAGTCATTAATGGAATTGCTGGAGGCTAGAGTTGGTCAAAGATGTCCTGTTACACTAACCCAGTTCAGCTACATTAGATTGGAACATTCCACCATTCCTTAGGGGGAAATAGGATATCCATCTTATTTCTGGATACCCAATGAAGATTATTTATTTATAGTATCATTATTCTATAAAGAATTAGAGCAGCCTAGAAAAAGACATTTGAAACAGAATGATAATATCTATTAAAAGTAGTGGGGAATTGGAAGGGGTGAGTTGGTTAAAAAAAAAAAAAAACTAGACAAACCTGGATGATATTTGTCCACACTAGGCTATATACCTGTGTTTCTAACTGGAGAGCTCATTATTTTGGCCTTAACCTTTCTAAAAATCAAAACAAGCTTGTTAACAGGATCACTTACATGACTCCTGGTATTTATGAAAAGAGAAAAAAAGGTGCTTATCCAGAAAAAGAATAGCTTCTCTACATGCTGATAACCAAGCAACTAATATGCTAGAGTTAGCAAGGTGGCAAATGTCCTTATCTTCCCCATCTTGTTGGCTAGAGCCAGTACATGGCGTCATGTAAGCACAAGGACTTACCATCCTGCCATGTGCGCATTGGACCAGAAATTTAACAAACAGAATTAATGACTTCCGAACTAGGGATCTCATCCTCCCCCTACTCCATCTTCTGCCCTGTGTAGCTCAGGCTGGATTTGAGGTTGCAAACCTATTGCCTGAGCCTCCTCAAAGCTGAGAGTTCAGCCTTGTGTACCCTCACCTCACTGATTAAAAACTCTTTTTCTCTATGCTAATGATACAATATCACAGCTTACTTGATAATAATTATGTTTGGAAACTAGTACTATTAGAAGACCATATTAGTGTAAGCAATTAAATAGAATAAAGAGTGTAACTGAATATGACACAATTGATCCCACATCTGTTATATAGCATTGTTTGAGATGTAATGATTTAAACAGAAGCAGAACTTGTGCTTAGTAGCAATGTTAACTTGGTGAAGTGTGCAGACTGGTTTAAATTCAAACAAGACTATGTCCTAGCAATGCTAACTTAGTAAACTGAGCACCACTTATCAATTCAGCAGATAAACATGGTATAGAAATTCAGAGAAAGCAGTCATAGGAAAAAGCCAGTTCTGCAAAAAATTATTAGAGCTGGGCTGTGGTGTTGCACACCTTTAATCCCAGCACTTGGGAGGCAGAGCCAGGCAGATCTCTGTGAGTTCAAGGCCAGCCTTGTCTACAGAGCGAGATCCAGGACAGGCACCAAAACTACACAGAGAAATCCTATCTTGAAAAACAAAACAAAACAAAAACAAAGACAAATTATTGGAAAGCTCTCCATGTCATGATTTTACATTTTTGTTTTTAAAACTGACATTTATCCTGATGTGACATTTTTCTTAATCCCTTCCTGATTTTAGTTGAACTGATAACATCCAAAGAAAAAGTCATAAAGTGATACTTATAAAGCATGATCTCAGAAGACAGCCCTTTGCATTCCAATCAGTCTACAGGCCACTTTGAAAGACAGCTGATAAGACATACTATTCTTGGAGCTTTCTCCTGTTTTTTTTAAATCTTGAAGGTTTTCTTTCTTCTGGCTCTTGAATGGCCACAAAGTTGATAGGGTTATGATCAATGGCCCTGCATTTGTTTAATAGTTTCTAGGAAAATCGAGACAAAGTCAGAGAGACACTGGTCCCAACACCTAGCTATTGAAGAGAGCAGAGAAGTTTGTGGTCCAACAAATGCAAAGTACACCTGGAGGATCCAAAGGTTCCTTCTGCAATAAAAGCGGGCCCGCTAGCTGCTACTCACTCAGTTGCCACATCCCATTCTAATACTGAATAACACATAACAAATGAATATTTGCCTCCAGGAATTATTAAAAAACAATAATAAAATAATAGCTTAAATGATTGTTTTTCTTTCTAAAAAGTGTTCATGTTCACAACAGGGGAACAAAACCGTCTACTAGGCTCAAAAGGAAAATTTTGCCAAAATGAAAGCTGTAAACTCGGGTGGATTTGTATTTCAGTTTCAACTCCAGAAATAGTATTTTAAACTTGGTGTCTAGATTCATAGCTTAACATAAATTTTACACTGTTCCCTTTACACAATCTAATAACCAAAATGAACAACTGGCCAGTTCTTTATGCTCGAATGATAGAAGAAACCAGCTAACAAGACCTCACGATGCATGGTTCTAAATGGTATTGATGGCCCTAAAGCAAGTCCACCTTCAAAAAACCCTTCTGTGTGCCTGATCTTGTTAGCACCAGAGTAGCAACTCAGATCCCATTAGCTCATGAATCACAGCAAGAGTTCTCCATCATTCATCTCACTTTCAGACATTCCAGTTTCACTAAACAGCCTCTGCATCTCATGTTAGCAGAAGTGTCTCCTGCATGTCCACACTTTGTTACTGCTGTCTTTAGATGCTCTTCGTTCCTTATCCCTTTTCACGTAAAGTCATGCCAGCTCGGATATTTAAGCAGAACCTCTGACAACTTATGTCGTCTTTACTCATACTTTTAAAATCCATCTCTTAGTCTATGTTCTGAACGTCTTTGTTCTTCTCTGCCAAGATACATGTTTCCCACCGATCAGTGATGCTCCACCACCTTAGATACTCTTAGCCAGAATGGCACTATGAGAGGGCTCAAGGAACCCTGACTTAAAAACTTCCAGAGAGGTTATGATTTGCATTCCGAAATTTCAAGAGGTGCCAGGAAAAATGCTTCAGAAATGTAACTTGGTAATTTTTTATTCATTTCAAACCAAGAACAATAAGTAGTATTCAAGTAGTGATTTTTAAACCCTGCAATGAGGAAGATAATATCCTGACTTAGAAGATGTAGAAAGCCATTTGAAACATTTTCTGCTGCATTGAGCACAAAAGTAGAATCACTACTTAATAAACTACCTACCTACTAATACTATGTTGCTTAGCTACCTTCCTCTTCTCTCAACAAATACAACAGTATATGAACTCATAGCATTTCTGGAAAAACCAAGATCCTAAAGATGTAACTGAGAATCGGTTCTAAAAAACATATTTTCTCTCATCTGTGAAATCTTGATGTGTGTGTCGGGGGGGAGGGTGTAAAAAGAGGGACAATTTGGGCAAAGCAAAAATGGAAAGGAAAGATAAAGAAGAACAGCAAGCTCAATTATATGTATATATGACAATGCCATAATTATACTATTTCGTACACTAAAATAATGGAAAATAAAGAAATATATAATAAAATCTATTTGATTAAAATAGCTAGAAAAATACATACCTTCTAATCCTACTAAAATACACAAAACAATGTTGAAAAAAGAAATAATGTGAACTGGGTCTAAGTCTGATCCTCATCTATCTGTGAACTCAGGTTTGTTGGGTAAAATGAGAAGTATGTGGTAGGTTCTCAGAGGCACATTCAGTTATAAACCCTCATTTGAAAACATCTGAATACTAGCATTGCCATGTCAATGTACAATGACTTCTAATCTGAGGAAAACATTGTGGTAAGGATGAAGACTACACAAACACATTGCATTTATAGGCTAGGGGGTTGCTTTTGGAAGTTTAAGCAACAGAAAAAACAAAATCCTATGTCATCATGCACAACTCCAAATATAAAACTTGTTGGCCAGAAACTACTTTTAAATTTGATCATCAGACCAATTATTTCAATGTAAGTCCAAGAGTATAATGATATAAAATAAGTTAGAGGTCAATAGCCTCCTCACCAGCCACTAATTGGACTCAGGATTCTAATCTACTGGGTCTGCAGATTTCTAAGTTTTGTGCTCCCAAGTGTTTGCAGATAGGCTACTGATGCTCTATTTCTTATTATAATTCTACTTATGATTCTATCCCTCATGTCTCTGTTACAGATTTTGTTCATGGGCATGATGACTGAATACTATCACTATTTCTTCACAACCCTGGTGAGTGCTTCCAGTAAGAATGTATTCCATACATTATTTCACAAACAGCCCCTCCTGGGTCAAAACGCAGCTATTGTCATGGAGATTTCTTTATTTTCCTAAGATTCCTCTAAACTCATTGATGATGAGTATTGGGTACCTTTTTCTCTTTTTACAAAAAGATCATCAATGCATGTCCATCAGAAGGGTGATGAAATCCAATTAAACAGGAACTATTCATAAAGAAGCACCATCTATAATTTCTACATTCATTCAGAAGAGTGTTAAAGTGTGACCTGGAATCCTTTCATGTGATAAAGTATCATTCCTGCCTGTGTCCAGAAGACATTGGAGTTAAGACAGTCAGTCACCTGGAGGGTACATAGGAAAGTTTCAACCAGTGAAGTTTTGTAGGCACTGTACACATTGAACATTCTACATCATTAAGGAAAATAATAGCTCACAGCTTAAGAAGTACAGAATAATCACTGACAGTTAAAATTTTTGTGGAATTATTGAATTAAAGAATATTTACTAAAGCCATTTAATATACCAAAATTATAGCTCCTCCTCAGTTGACTTCAGAAATCAGTCAATAGACCCTACATATATATATATATATACTGGTCTCCCCAATACCTGCAAGATGTATTCCACTTTCTTACATGAGAAGAAAATTTGTGGCCGTTTTCTTTACAATCTTTCTCATCTTTGTAATCAGTCATTTTCTTTGTAGTCTCTAAGGGTTTATCAAAGTATAACTTGCTCAGATTCTGGGTGGGGTGGTCAGTAAGTTACTGTTTTGACAAATAAAATTGACAAGCCAAGTCTGAAAAGCATGGGAATTAAAGGATTTGGAACAAGGAGCATAAAGCGAACACAGCAAATGTCTTTGCAGTATCCATGAAGGTATGAAGGGTACAGAGCGCATCATGCCATGAGTTTGTGGTGGAAAAGAGAGCAGTGTGGAGGGCAGGATCCTACACCCACACGTGTGCCATCTTGTGCCTCTGTGTTGCTGCTGATTGCATCAATTCCTGTTTCAAAATAGTCGAAGGTGACCTCAGTGTCAGCTAAGTGCTTTATTCTGTTCACAGATATGCCCTTCCCTATAACCATGAAAACCAGAGAACTGCAAGGCCCAGTGGCCTTGGGCCTTAGAACATTCTTTTAGCCTCATTGACACACACCCAGAAGAGCTAATTTGGGAGCCATTTCAGAGACTCGTTCTTTGAACCTAGGAAGGCTGGTCCTTGATAGAAGCGATCAAAGGAGAACACATTGTACAGTTTTCATTCTGGTCCTCTCCTCACTCTCCTGACCTCCTCATTCTGCATTCACAAGGGATGTAGCAAATCAGATGTAAACTTTCCACATTCTGTATTACAAAGAAATGCCAAGTAGTAGGACAGCTAAACTCTGCATATGTTTAAAATACTGATCATGTGAGATTCAACACATCTGCTGGAATTTTCTGTGATGAAATAACTTTCCCTAGACTCATTGAGTGTGCTGAAGAAGTAACTTTCCTAGTTCTCATTCTTTGTATTTACTCTGTGAGTCCCTACAATTTAATCTGAATTCTGTCCTATTGCTTTTGTATTCTAGCCAACTTTGACTATAAGCATTAAGGAAAATTTTCTGAACACTAAGTTAGTGCCAAGAAAATATAAATTTTACACACTCACTCACACACACGCACACACACTACATATATATATGGTTGAAAAAAGGCTGTATAGGACTGGAGAGATGGCTCAGTAGTTAAGAGCACATACTGCTTTTTCAGAAGACTGGAGTATTTGTTTCTAGGCACCCACATTGGGAGGTGGAAGACTCACAACTGGCCAAAACTCCATTGCCAAGTGATCAGATGCCCTCTTCTAGACTCCACGGGCACCTTCATGCAGTTTCACATACCCACACACAGAGACACAGACACTTAATTGAATAAAAAAAAAAAAGAACAAATCTATATAAAAAGGCAGTACAGCTTTCACAGTCCGGAGCTAGCAGTGCAGAGCTGTGATCTTACAACTCCACTGTCCACTCTAAAGATACCTTGGAAATGGACAGCAACTAGAAGACATCTTAAGAAGAGTGTGTCACAACTTCTGCAAACACAAATTGTGACAGAATCTAGTGCCACTGCCTTGAGTTAACTGCCATCCTCACCATGGCTAAACCATGGCGGACTCCATTTCAGAATGTCTTTTTATTGCTAGACAATGTCTGCATGGACTTTTTCTGTTAATTGTTATTTTTGGCTAGTTTAGTTTCTTCTCAAATGTGGAATATTTTTAGTGGCATGGTTTTACTCTAAAATTTATATAAAAATAGAAATGATCATTCTGTTTAAAATATGTACCTACTCATAAATTTCTGGTTTACATCCAGCTTCGTCTGTTCTGGAAAACACTGGGGTGGGTTAGGCATGTTTTCTGATTCCTTGTAGAAGAGAAAATGAGCCTCCTAGAAGTTTTTACATGCACACAGCCACAGGCTCCAATATATTCTCTGAGAAGGTCCTTATTCTGAGCCCTTTTCCAGCAAATGTTCTTTATACTCTTGTTGAATGGAATAAGAGTAGTCATCAGGGAGCCACAGGATGCCACTTTTGCATCCTAGAAGTCTTCTTTCTCACCATGCAAATTCTACATTTCACCTCAGCAGCATGACCCAGAATAGCCTGAAGCAGGAGCTGTGCCAAGGATGGCTGAGGCTGCCATTGCCCAGTGCTTCCTTTGTGGACCTGTCACCACTGAGAACTTTTTCCTTCAGTTATAAAATAAAAGCACAGAGGCAAGGAGACTGAAAGATCTCATCTAACTCTTCAAAGACTGTATCCTAAGAAGAGAATTCTTAACTTTCAAATATCATATCCCAGGTCCAAGACTAGATAAATTATTAGTTAAACTCCTCTTCTTCACTTATCCAAACTTAGCATTCTTTCACAGACAGGATGTGGTAACACTGCCATTTGTGTTCTCATCTTTTTATTGCTTCCATAATCATTTCTTTTTTTTTTTTTACATCAAGTACATCAATGAAGTTAATTAACTTCTACTTTTGTTTTTATAACACTACACAGGACTTGTTTGCTTTAGATCTGGAACTCTACAGGTACAGTGGTGTAAATATGACTGGCTTTCGGTTGCTGAATATTGACAACCCTCATGTGTCATCCATCATTGAGAAGTGGTCCATGGAGAGGTTGCAGGCTCCACCCAGACCTGAGACTGGTCTTCTGGACGGCATGATGACAGTGAGTAGTTTTATTTCATTTTTTCTAAAAAATGTTTTTATTTATTGTGTGAGAATTTCATATAGATATAGAATGTATTTGATCAAATTTGTCCAGACTCCCTCTGCCTCATCCCAAAGTTCCAGATCTCTACAGAGAAGAGTGCAGATGTGGGCAGGAAGATTGTAAAAGACAGCCCATAATTTTAATGAGATCTGATGATCCTGTTTTAACTGTATAGAAGGAGAGTGAAGCATCTTCTATGCCTTTAGTAGTGTAGGTAAGTGTTATTATAACACATACCTTGAGAGAGAATGTCACAAGAGAACCAAAGAGGATCCTTAGATATCTGCGAGCTTGTGTCTGTCCATTACCAAAAGCTGTTTTCATTTTCAACTGCACTTGTCAAAAAATAAATAAATAATGTTGCTATCATCATTGTGCAAATAAAGAGAGAGTGAAACAGAAACAAAAGGAAGGGTAAGTAAAGAGTGTTTGCCCGCAGGGGTGTCTAGGAAGGGTAAGTAAAGAGTGTTTGCCCGCAGGGGTGTCTAGGGAGGGTAAGTAAAGAGTGTTTGCCCGCAGGCAGGGGTGTGTCTGGGGAGGAGTGCAAAGGAGTCAGAAACAGACTATTTAGAGTCATCCTACAGAACCGGTCTGTAGAAGCGAATATAGACAAATACCAGATCTTCACATGGCCTGAGGGTTCACGTCATTACCATCTCAACTTCATATGGGCACCCTTCTGCAAATGCTGACCGTGCCTAACCCCAGCCATATGTCACTCCTGATACAGACGCCAAGAGTCAGAGGTAGTGGCCTGAACAGACTCATGCAAACTGCCTCATACAGAGCTTCAAGAAAGCATCATTTGTCTCATGCTGTCAAAGGGATCTCTACCCTTGCTTTATTTCTCTAATGAGGCTCCCTGGGTGAAGAAAATAGAAGGAAGTAATAATAATATATAAAAAAAAACTTGCTTCCTATGTAAGAACAGTACTACTAAGGGGAAAGATATTGGGAATGCGAGCAGGTAATAGCATTTTAAATTGGTGTAATATTTCACTCTCTGTTCCCATCATCCAGAGAAGCAGTCTTGCTTTTAAGATGCAATTTACTGATAACTGAAAGGTATCATCTCACTGAAAAATGAACTTAGAACTTCCTTTTTCATTTTCTTGTGAGGAACAAGTAAAATGGAGGAAATAAACGAATGAATGAAGTAGTTCTGGATGGTTCTATGTTCAGAGTCCCTGACTGTTTTTGCAAGCCTGAAATAACTCTTAAAACACACAATGATCTGGGAGATAATGATGGAAAGTGTTTGGATACAAATGAGCCGTCTGTGATTTGAAACATTGCTTTGAATGAAAACAAGTAAAGACTACCCAGAGAAATGGTAGACTTCAGAAAAGGAAGGGGGTTGTCATTTCCCTAGTTCCAGCAAGATTTCTATCACAGGATGATCTACTTCTCCCATAAGTCCTTCCCATGCCCAGTGTGCAGCACTAGATAGTGAGAGCTGGAAGCTTTTTTCACACCAGTCATATCATAGCTTCATTCCAAACACTGAATGTCCTTCACAAAAAAATGGTTTAGTATACCAAAAACAAACGCATCAGTCGGCTCAGTTATATGGAGCCAGCAGAATAATTTGGAGATATTGACCAAGTTGTAAACCATGGAACAAGGAAGGTAGACGTGTAAAGTTTTCACAGATTCAGGCTGACACAAGGTAACTCTGCTCCCTGGTATTGTTTCCAATCACCTGAGCTAATGGCAGCACAAAAGGCAGGAAGAATGGTAAAGCTAGGACCTGATTGAAATAAGATGTCATGATCTGTCTAAATTTATCCAGCCAGGAAAATGGGTTTCAAAAATGCTTGTGTTTCTATTATTATTAATAATAAAATTAAAAGAAAAGTTATGGTTAGAGCGATAATGAAATGTTAGATCCTCTGAATACATGTATGAGGAACTGAGTTTGAATCCCCAGAACTCACATAGAGTCAGGGACAGTAGCAGGTGCCTATAATTTGAACTCTCTAATAGTGAATTGAGAGGTGAAAACTAGAATTCCTGGAAACTCCTGGGCTAGCTATGCTACAGTTCATTGTTCAAACAACAACAACCACAAAAAGAACAAGAAAACTGTCTCAAGGAGGGCAGCAGGTAAGAATAGACATGGGCTGTTGTCTCCTTCCTCCACAAGTGTACTGTGTGCACACACTGACATACACACACATCGTACTCACAAAATGTTTTTTGATGAAAGGAAAAGAGAGAACTTATAAACCCAGAAAAGAGCGTTTCAGTGGAATGCTATAAAAGCAGTTACAATAACTATGTCAGGACATGTTAATACAAGCAAACAATAAAGATAAAACAACCATGTAGACATAGCTTTAGTGAATTATGGAAGACATACTTTCAACCAATCTTTATCCAGAGAATGAAGATGGAACCCCAGTCCTTCTGTTTCACCCGAATGCAGATAATTTAAAGAGTTAGAGACAAAGTCATAGAGAGGTAAAAGGGCATGTCCAAGGATGCTTAATGAATCAATCAGAGTCAAAAGAGCATACCCCATGACCCCAACTCCAGGTTCAATGCTAAGAATTCTTTGCTTTTTTTTTTTTATATCATCAATACATCTTCATTAAACTCCTTATTTTCATCCACAGAGTTAGATTCAATTTTTCTTTTTTTATGTAGTGTGTTTGTTTTTGTTTTATTTTAGATGTTTTATTCATTTTGCATACCAACCACAGCTCCCCTTCCTTCCTCTCCACTGCTCCTCTCACCTCTTCCTTTCCCATCCCCTCTCCACTCCTCAGAAAGGGTAAGGTATTGGTGAAATTATTTTGGCCACTCCACGTAGTTAAAAGGATATTTATTTAATGGCGTAACTCACAAATTAAGTAATAGGTAGGTCACAGGGTCTGGGGAAGGTGTATTGCAGTCCAGCGGTGTTCTCTGGAGCTCTGCACAGTCTACCTCCACCATTCAGCCATAAGGCACAGAGAGAGCACACAGAGAGAGGGCTGGCCCATCCAGCTCTCGGGTCTCCAGGCGCCTCCCCTGGCCCCGCCTCATAGACGTGACAGTTGCCAGAGTCTCAATGGGGGTTGGAACTTCCAGATTCAAGCTGGAATGGCTACCCACTACAGTAAGGCCTCCCATTGGGGAGTCAGTGAAGCCTAGCACATCAAGATTGAGGTAGGATCAAGCCCCTCCCCCCTGTATTAAGGCTGAGCAAGGCATCTCACCATAGGAAATGGGCTCCAAAAGACCAGCTCATCCACCAGATATAGATAGATATAGATCCTGGTCCCACTACCAAGGGCCCTACAAACAGACCAAGTCACACAACTGTCACCCACATGCAGAGGGTCTTGTTTGGTCCCATGCAGACTCCTAGCTGTCAGTCCAGAGTCCTTGAGGTCCCACTAAATCAGGCCAGCTGTCTCTATGGGTTTCCCCATCACGATCTTGACCCGACTTGCTCATGTAATCCCTCCTGCCTCTCTTCAACTGGACTTGCAGAGGTTGGCCCAGTGCTTGGCTGTGTATCTCTGCATCTGCTTCCAACAGTTACTGCATGGAGGTTCTAAGATGACAATTAGGGTAGTCACCAATCTGATTACAGGAGAAGAGTAGTTCGGCACCCTCTCCACTATTGCTAAGAGTCTTAGCTGGGTTTATCCTTGTGGATTCCTGGGAATTTCACTAGCACCAGGCTTTCTAAATACAACACCAGTAACACAGACACTGAGAGCAACAATTAATAAAAGGAACCTCCTGAAATTGAAAAGCTCCTGTAAGGCAAAGGACACAGTAAATAAGACAAAACGACAGCCTACAGAATAGAAAAACTAACCCCATATCTGACAGGGCTGATCTCCAAAATATATAAAAAACTCAAGAAACTAGACATCATAATACCAAATAATCCAATTAAAAATGGGATACAGATCTAAACAGAGAACTTGCAAAAGAATAATCTCAAATGGCCAAAAGACATTTAAGCAATTGCTTAACATCCTTAGTCACCAGGGAAATGCAAATCAAAATAACTCTGAGATACCATCTTACACCTGTCAGAATGGCTAAGATCAAAAACACTGATGACAGCTTATGTTGGAGAGGATGTGCAGCAAGGGGAACACTCCTTCCTGCTGGTGAGAGTGCAAACTTGTATAGCCACTTTGGAAATCAGTATGGTGGTTTCCCAGAAAATTGAGAGGCAATCTACCTCAAGAACTGTTGATACCATTCTTAGGCATATACGCAAAGGATGCTGAGTCATACCACAAAGACTCTTGCTCAACTATGTTCATAATAGCATTATTCATAATAGCCAGAACCTGGGAACAACCTAGATGCCCCTCAACCAAAGAATGGATAAAGAAAATGTGGTACATTTACACAATGGAGTATTACTCAGCTATATAAAAAAAAAAAAAATGACATCATGAAATTTGCAGGAAAATGGATGGAGCTAGAAAAAAACATGCTGAGTGAGGTAACCTAAACTCAGAAAGACAAACATGGTATGTACTCACTCATAAGTAGATATTAGATGAAAAGCAAGGAATAACCAGACTACAATCCATGGCACCAAGAGAAGCTAGGTAACAAGGAGAACCCTAAGAGAGATGCATGGATCAATCTAGGAAGGGGAAACAGATGAGATCTCCTTGGTAAACTGGGGACAGGGTGGGGATGAAGGGGAGCCAATGGGGAATGAGAACATGAGAGAATGGGATGGCCGAGTTAGGGAAGGAAGGAAGAGGGAGAGCAATGAAAGAGATATCTTGATAGAGGGAGCCATTACAGGGTTAAGGAGAATTCTTTGCTTTTAAATTGCCTCAGTCAGAATGCTTTTTTCACCACCCTAAAGATAAAAAAAAAAAACCCTATTGGAAATATGTATTAGATCTTACATGTTCATTTATTCTTACATGCCAAGCACTTGTTGCCTTCACTGCCTATATCCACTACTATTAAGGCTATTCAAATACCTCTTCACTATTAAGACCTTCTGTAAACTGAGTTTTATTATGATAGATTACACTGTTATTCTCTTCATCCTTACCTGTTTTAATTTTCTGCCTAACTCTTGCAATCTCTCATGTTATATTTTGTTTTGTTGGATTAGTATCTTTCTCTATGAGAATATAAACATTTAGGTAGAGATGCTTTCCATTTCTGTAATTTTATCCCCAGGATTAAAAAAAAGGCAAAGCACAGAGAAAGTTTCAATAACAATGCATTTGATAAAATAATTTATGCAGAAAATAAATTTAATTAAGATTGTACCCAAACAGAAGATGTTTAAATGAAGAATATTCATATAGCCCTGAAATATTTCTCTGGAAAGCCAAAGTTCTTACAAGCAAGAAGCATACCTTATTAATAAAGATAGAGGTTATTCACAAATAATAAATTATTTTTTATTTTATAAAGTAACACTACTAATGGCATTACCAGTAAGTGCACTGGTTAGTTTTAACTATCAGCTTAGCACAACCTAGAGTCCTCTGGGAAGAGAAACTTAAAGATAAATTATTATCTCAAGTTTGTCTGTGGCATGTATTGGGGGGATTTTCATAACTGTTAATTGATGAAAGAAAACCTAACTCATTGTGGGCAGCACCATTCTCTATGGAGGGGTACTGTGCAAAAGAAAAATAAAAAGGTAGCTGAATAAGCAAAAAAGAAAGAATAGGTCCACACACTTCTTCTCTCTCTGTTCTTGCTCTGATCTTCATTTGTGGGTGTGATCCTAATTGTTGCTGCCTTGACTTCCCCAAGACAATGGGCTGTAACCTGGATTTGCAAATAAATGGCATTTTCAGGATATTTTATCATAACAACAGAAGCAACTAGAATAATAAGTGATTATAAGTAATTCCACTGTTATAATAGAATTGTGTTCTGTAAAAATCATATGTATCATCCTGGTGTTCTCCTAGATGCATTGCCTGTATCCATTACAGTCATTTTTCTCACATGTGCCACATACATTTATAGATTATAGATATGAGCATATAGGAATTAGAAAACAGTGTAATTGGGAAAGTGTGTTTTGACCACCCATTGACTTATCTATTTTTAAGATAATTTATTAAAGCTTTTCTTAGAATTTTGTACACTAAAACATTGCCAAATAATATCATCTTATATGTCAAAACACATCTATAACTGAAAAATAGAGAAATCAGTCATACCCAAATTCAATTTAGTTGAATCTAGATTTAAAAACAGATTTGATTAAAGAAATAAAAACCTGCCTTAAAAATTGAGTTAAGAAAACTGCTGCTTGCCTCAGTTCAAAACAGTGAAATGCACTATTCAAAACTATCTGAAGATTTTTTGAGTATTATTTTTCAAGGGGATTGTTAATTAGCATAATTAAAGTTTAGAATGGTTTTTGTAAAATCTACTTCGTTTCTTTCTGCTTTTTACATCTTTCCCACAGTACTGTGGGCTCATTCAGACAATAGGGTTTTTTACTGATGGGGAGATGGAATGGCTCACATTCAGAATGATTTTTCTCTGATTATACACCATGATGATATGTGTTAGTTATTAGTCTGTTTCTGTGATAAATCACAACAACCAAGGGCAACTTAAGGAAGATAGAGTTTGTGCTTACAATTGTAAATGGATAGTCAATAATAGAAGAAGAGAAGGTATAGCAACAGACTGCTGGAGCAGGAAGACAAAAGAGAGATCACGTCTTCAACATCAAACAAAGAGAGTGGACAACGTCACCAAGTATGGACTAAATATTCAAATACCCAAGCCTATGGGGAACATTCAACATTCAAACACAAACATGGTGTGTGATTTGATAATGCCAAGGAGAAATAAGCCACAGAGCCCTATCTGTCATTCTCCTGCCTGGCTCAGAAATGCACTCCTAATGTGAGGCAGAATTGGGAGCATCATCCTATTCTCTTACATATAACAGTTCTGTAATTGTGGTCCATGGGAAAGACATTTTTGGATAGCCACTTTGAGTCTTCACAGCGAATCCTATGATAAAAGATAACAGCCTACAGGATTAGTAGAAAAGGCAACATTATTCTTGACAAAGGAAACCAGAGTTTAGGTCTTCGCTATGTTTCCGGAGAAAGTGGCCTCTCTACGTCTATTTGCTGCTCTGTAAATCTGTCTAATACCAACATAGTATCACTTCATTAAATATTAACACACACATTCCTGTGGTATAGGAATGAATTTACTTGATAAGACTTGCTGTTTTTAGTCAATAAAAGAACAAAGGACATTCTGGCAGGCAAAGGTGTAATCAACCCTTATTCTACCCACTGACAAAAAAAATTCTTGAAATTATAAAGAGTGTTTTATCAACTGAAGTGTTAATTAATACATCATAAGTTTGTTTACTTGAGAAACTAGAGCAGAAGAATATTGTATTATTTATTTATGTTCTTATTTATTCATGAGACACATTCTTTATTATGCTAGTTGCCCAAGGTGAATCCTCATCTGACACTTCTTTGACCTAGTATGACCAAAGGCATTTGCAATGTGTTTACTTGCTCTGTTTATAATCCTTCTTCTTCTTCTATTTCCTCCTGGTCTTTATCTAAAACTAGCAATTATTCACTGAGGCTCAAATTATGGCAACCACACTGCTCAGCCTTCTGTGGACCTTCTGAGATTTCTTTCCTAACTACTGAATTTTCAGGCTGCTTGTGCTGGTCTTTTCGACACTTTCCCAAACCCATTCCCAAATCTCACTAACCAACAGGGTGTTCTGCCTGATGTGTGCTCAGTGACAGTATAAATGAGCAACACTTCCTCCAGCATGTGGGGTTCCCTTGGTGGCAGCACTGCTTCCACAAGCTTGCACCCTCAGCAGAGTTCCCATGGACAATTCCAACAATCCCTACCTTACCTGCAACTGCTTCCAAATTTAGAGAGTAATGAAAAACGTATGCCTCTTGCCCATTTGTTCTTCAAAGACCAGTTTTCTTCCAGTATCCCAATTGGAGATAGAGCATGCCAATTGTCCTTGTCTATAAGATGAGGCATCTCATCGGTTTGTGTTATCAGTTACCACCATGTCCTAATAAATCATTATTTGCACAAAGAACACGGAACTCGAATAAGCTGTCATATTTATAGTAACAGCTTGTTACAGGAAAAAAAATGAATAAAAAGTAAAATCAGCAAAGGAGATTTTCACACAGGGCAGAGACATAACAGGCCTGGGCTTCTAGGTGTTTATACCATTGAAGCTCCCTAGAAATTGCTTAACTTGCAGCAATGATGTGTGACTTTACCTGTGAAATGTTGCCAACCAGGAAACCCACTCAAACACACAGAGCACATAACTGACCTTAATCTCCAGGCCCTTCCAGACCTCAATTGATATAGCATAGCACAGCACCTCCTTACAAAATTTGACATTTCCACAATCACATTTTTAGCATAAATATTGCATGGCACCAGATTCCAGGAATACAAATACATCTTTTTCAAAAAATTTAGTTTAAAGTATTGTCCCACAGACATTTGGAATGTGCAGGACTTGGGCAGCCCAGATCCCCTGAGTTAACCCCTTGCAGCCTATTGTTTTAATAACCAAAACATATATTTGCTAGGAGAATCCAGCTTTCAGTATGTTTATGCTGTGAAGAGATTTTCTTAGGGGCATTGATCAATGTTACTTTACCCAAGCTTTAAAGATATATGTAAGAGCCAGAGATGGGGAAATAGGAATGTGAAATAATGTCTCCTAGACATGACTGGGCTATTATTGTACTCATAAGTTCACAGTAATTGTAACTACCCGAACAATACTTGCACAAGGTCAGGCCAGTTGGTCATCGAACATGAATGGGTTTATGAGACTCCACCCCTATCTGAGGAACTGTTGACCATTTATGGATACTGAGATGCGGAGAGCAGTCTGTTTTCTTCAGTAGTATGGCCCATCATAGGTTGCCTGTGCTCTAATGTATGACCCTACATCCATTATCACATGAACAGCACTAATTGGAATCAGTATGTTATATAAAAAAAAGAAACAAACATTTATGTAAAAAAGAAAGAAAAGTTTATGAAATTGAGATGGGGAGATGAGAATGTCTGGATGAATCTGAAGAGGTTAATGGGCTTGGGTATGACCAAAATACATTGTATATATCATGAAATTCTCAAAGAATAGATAAACTAATTTTAAATGTTTCACATTGAAGGACCTATCATACATAAAAATGATGCTTGTGGTACTGGTATGTAGTATGTGGTCAATGGATTTTAGCTTTAATTAAGCTACTATTATGTTCACTAAATAATTGGACAAGATGGAACCAGAGCATATACCACCATCTTTAAGGATCTAAATGTTGGCTTTCTCACTATCAGTTTATAGACACCATTTCATCTCTTAATTTTCTTTCCAAAAAGAAGTAAAAGGATGACAAAGTTCATTGTTTCCCGAGGATTGTGAACAGACATGTAATTAGTGCTCAGTAAATGGTCACTGTTACTACTGATTTCATTTTACAAAGTAATCTGCCAATAACTCACTTTCTCTCAGTTAAACCAAACAAGTATAGCAGAATGGTGGGGAACATGGGTGCTAGACTAAGGCAAGCAAGAGGCTAAACTCTACCCCTGTAAGTGATTAGCAGAGTAGATGTGTACCAGCTAATTTTCACAAGACTCAGTTTTGTCATCAACAACATGGATTATATAAATCTTGAGTTAATCAAAATAATTTAAGCTTAGCAATTGCCACTGCCACTACCATCAACCTCACTTCTCTGTGTGAAGTATATAAGTAAAATGATTTATGCTAAATCTTGGTACTGTATAGTTCTTACAAAAGTGTGTTTTGTTTTAATTTATGAATCAATAGTAATGCATTCTGTAGATGTTTATTAAATTGTTTCTGTAATATGAATTGTGCTTAGGGGCTAAAGGCTGAATTTGAACAGTTTCTGCTTTTAAAAAATTCACATTGTTTTTAATGAAGTGACAAGTATTAGAAATAATTTTACATTTCAGTGACAGAGACTGTAAAAATAATAAGGTTCAGAGTAAAAGCATCTCTTGCTTCAAAAGTGATGAAATGCAAGGTGTAGCATCCATTGCTGGTGTAGCATCCATCACTTATGCTCTCTTTTGATGTCCATAAAGACATAGTTAACAGCAAATAATGGATGAATCCACTAATTGCAGAAAACCACATACAAAATTTTATGCTAGAACCTGGATTCTAGATTTGACTCTGTCAATTTTTCAGCTATATACTCATGTGCTACCATAAATCAATATTTTGCCTGGGGTCAGTTTTACATATAATAAGTAGCTTTATCTGTGTGTTCTGCTTACTTTGGAGAATTACCGAGAATTTCAAATGAGCTAATATATTTGAAGTTGCAAAGAAAGCCCTCCAGTAAAATATGAGGGTATTATGAGATTTTTATCCCCAAGACCAGAGGGCAGTATATTTGACAAAATGCTATGAGTATTATATAAAATTTAGCAAGTGAGAAGAATTTTATGAGGAAAAGAAGGAAAAGACAACTATTCCAAGAGAGAATTAGCTGCTTTGATTCTCTTTCATGGTAACTCATAGAGGCAAATCCAAGTTCGCTTTGATTCACAGGCCTGTACCTCAGAGGGCCTCCATGAGGTTCTATAGAATTTCATACCATGACTTCAATTCCCCTCATCAAGCCTGGCCAATGAAAGTGACCAACAAACAGCCCTAATAATTAAATCACCTATTGGCTCTATCAGCAAAGATTTGTTTTCTTCAAAATATGAAACAAGAAAGAAGGAAGGAAGGAGGAAGGAAGGAAGGAAGGAAGGAAGGAAGGAAGGAAGGAAGGAAGGAAGGAAGGAAGGTGCTGAGAGACAAGAACTCATATTGAAATAATGAGTCTTAGTAGAATCAGTCTCAAGGTAGTTGACTTCAATGATGAGCTTGACATAGAAGACACTCCAAAAATATTCCTGGAATAAAGTCTTTTGTAGTTGATCTGAGTTTTTATTTTGCTTTGCTTTTAAGAACTCAAAACCAAATGTGGAATTCTAATTTACTCTGGAGTGTAGTTTTCTTTTGTAGAAAAGTAGCTATCAGTGACTAACCACTGTTTAGCTAAAGAACAAAAGGTCTTTAAGATCAAATAGCAAGGAAGAAATAGCAATTGCCTGGGTAGAGGGAGGTAATAAAGATGGAACTGATGGTGTGGTCCCTGTTTTTCTCTACAGACTGAAGCAGCTCTGATGTATGACGCTGTGTACATGGTAGCCATTGCTTCCCACCGCGCCTCACAGCTGACGGTCAGCTCCCTACAGTGCCATCGACACAAGCCATGGCGCCTTGGACCCAGATTTATGAACCTGATCAAAGAGGCAAGTGTACCTTCCTTGTAGCCTATTTGCTTAGCGCCCCTTATCATGTCCCTTTGATGTGCTTTTGGTAGCATAGTGATGCTAATGGAGGAGCAGCCACTGTCTTCTCAGATCTCCATGTCAGAAGTTTGCCTGTAGGAACTATTCTGTATTTTCACATATGATGCTGCAATGCTCAAGCAAGCTACTAGATCATACTGCTACTAACTGTCCTTCATTTCAGTCGTGTTCCAGTTACACCTGGCTCTCCACACATAAGAACTTAGGGTTATTGAATCCATAAGGGATGTTAGTGCTCACATTGTGGGTTCTTGGTCTCTGTGGTCTCCCAAGGTTTATGGTTTTTTGAGGCTAAACAAAGGACCTTTTATATTAGAGTAAATTTTCCCTTTGTTAATGAAAGAGAAAAGCATGGTTCTATTCAAAACTTACTCATTGTCCTATAGATTGTCTAAGAGCAGAGAATATTTAGGAAGGGGCAGTTCTTTACTAATATTCAGGTTTTGAAGACTATACCTACTTTATCTTGTTCTCTGGAGCAATTTAAATTCCCTTTCCAAGATTTTTCCAGGATTCTTAAAACACTTGTGCCTTTGGATTATCTTTGAGACCAACAGGCACATTTGGATACTTACGGACTTGACAAATATGAAATAAGAATCTTGGGAGCAGAAAAATCTAAGTATGCTCAGTATCCTGTGACTTGCTCTAGAATTTTCTCTGTGGGATGCAGACGTTTATTCTCCCATGAAGCATATCTTCTTCCCTATCCAGACTGGAGAAAGCAGAGACAAACCACTAATTGAGAAGCATAGGAGAGGATAGAATACAAATGGAAAAGGCTCACTATATCCTGAGGGCTGCGGGCTGGATCTCTGCTGATCTCCTCAGAACCCATAGACCACCTCTCCTGCTGTTCAATCTGCTTCCCCTTGCAGGCTGAGTTCCTAAACGTAAGGACCAGCTAGAGCAGGCCTATAAGAAATAAGACCCCGAGCACCAAGGGGATAAAGCTTGCAGTGCTGAGAGCAAGGCATACACTTCCCGGTGCCGACCCTGTACTTTTGAAGACTGAAGAAGAGCTCTTCCTTAAATCTTTAGCTTATCTTCCCTATCCTGTCCCCACTGGCTGCTTAGCTATAAACCTCAGCTCTGCTAACGCTTCTGAGCAATATAACAGAGATTAGGTACTTAACCTTCCCGTGTCTCGAATTTTCATCTGTGAAATGGGAATAGACCATCCACCTTCTCAGCATTATTCTAAAGAAACTGAATGACGTTACTACGTGTAAAGAATATTGAAGGGGTTCAGCAGGCATCTGAAATACTGGCTTCCCTTAGCATGAGAATGCACACGTATAATAGCCTCGTTCAGTTTACCGAGGGTGGTGCCAGGAATTTGAAACTGGCAACAACAACAAAGAAATCACAAATAGGCATGAAATGAAATACCCTCTCTGACAGCTACATAAACCTGACATACTGCGGCTAATAGAAAAGTGTCACGTGGCCTCCCCTTCTCCCCGTGGTGGTGATAGTCATGTCCTGAATTGCCATCCTGATTGCCTTGATCTTTAACAAGAAAACATCTGGTTCCCTTTTATCTCAAACCCGTGCGAGGAGAGGCAGAAGCCATAAGAAAGCCTGAGATCAAACATTCAAAGCACTCCAAGCACCTTTTTGCTTCCACTTCAGTTATGTGAGAAGGTGAAATTGCCAAGCCGCATTTAGGTATGTTTAAAGAAATAATGAGTCCGAGATAAGGGACGACATTGGCAACGAGACCACATTTTTTATCTTTGTAGTAGGAAGAGCAGTTCCCCGCTCTCAGGATCTGTGGTTGGCAGGGAAGGAAGGCCACCAAGGGAGACTACAACAATATTTGACAGTACTGCTCCCATCTTCTCTTTGGCTCCAGAGTCACCAGGACATATGTTAACTTTGGCAGGAAAGATGGCATGGTGGTAGGGTGGGGAACCAGGACTAACACCCCAAGCTGCTGGAAGACAGGCAGGCAGGAATTCTGAGATCAACTACAAATTAAACAGAAAAAAAAACAAAAACAAACACAAACAAAAAACAAACAAAACTGGTGTGTCTTTGGCTGAGAACACAGCCAAATTTTGCAAGTGTAGGATTTCATTATAAAACATGAAATAAAGCTCTAGGTCCTAAAACTTCCCCCAGGTCCTTTCCTATAGTCATTTTCAATTTCTAGAGGATTTCCAAAAAAAATAAAAAAATAGACTGGGAAATAATGAGAAGGGCAAGTCAGCACACTGAATTTATGGAGTGAAAACCAACCTCATCACAGAAGGTAAAGCTCCCGGGCAGAGGTAACTGCAAGGGTAGTAATCCCTCACAAGAGCACAATATTTTGAGTTAGGAGGCCTCTCAGATGGTTACATTAAAGTAACCACAACTCAGTATGTGGGGCTGACAGTAAAAGGGGTGGGATTGATGACTGTTTGGAACGCAATGCTGTACATTACAGAGTCCACTTCCCAGAGATTCGTTAAACAAATGTATATTAGGGAATGATAATCTTCTACTCAACAAAACTTACTAGTCTCTTGTAGAGTAATTAGGTCAGTTTGCTCTTCTGTTGCTGTGATAAACCACTGAACAAAACCAACTTAGGGTAGAAAAGTGTTATTTCAGTTTTATTTCCAAGTAGCAGTCTATCGCTGAACGAAATCAGTGCAGAAACTCGGAGCAGGAACCTAGAGGCAGGAACTGAAGCAGAAACCACAGAGGAATGCAACTCACTGGCTCACTTTTTCTGCCTCATGCTTCACTAGCTTTATTATACAACTCAGAACCACCTGCCCAGGGTAGTACCACCTACCCTGTGTCCTCCCATATCAATCACCAATGAAGGTAATTCCCCACAGACATGACCACCCACCAATCAGATCTGGGCAATCTCTCAGTTGAGACTCCCTCAGCGTGATTCTTGATTGTATCAATCTGGCAAGCAAAACTAACCAGGACAGTAATATGTATGTGGTTCCGGGTCTCAAGCATAGGAGCTGACTCATGCTAGACAAGTGCTCTCTGCCAATGAGCTATATTCCCAGCCCCTGCTCCCCATAATATAAAGTAGCTGTCACAAGGAAGGACCCTCTCACCAAAGTAGAAGCTGTGGTTTCTACCATCTACTAATATAAATTCTACCTCCTAAGAAATACCAGGCTTCATCTGAAGCTATCTCATATCACAGTATAAATGCTGTACCATTAGGTAGGACTTAGAGGCTCTTCAGTGACATTGTCCTCGAAGCCCCATGGCATCTCGCTCATCTCTTACACTGTCACTAGTCCTGGTTAAGCCTGTGATGTTTCCCTGAACATGCCATATACTCATGCTCAATTTCCTGGCCTCTTGCTGAATTGCCATATTTGTCAGGATCATGACATGTCTAATGCAAGCAGTAGCTCCTACCTTCTGATCCTTCTTTCACCTCTCTTCCAACTATGATTATACTGTCATACTTGTTTGCATGTTTTTCTTCAAGCTGTGCATTTTTCCAAGCTTACTTCATTGGCTTTTGCACAAAACAAGTACACAAAACAAGTAAATTAAGTAATAGGTGAAGGATAAATTGAACTGGAGAATACATAAAACCTGCAGGCAAAATCAAGAGATGGTATACACTCAGTACATTAATGCATCCATATATATTTCAGCAGAGACAAAGCATGGACCAGAAATGTTCTTTAGCACTGGTGATTCTGATACCATGTGTCACAGTGGGTCTTATAAATCTCTCTACCTATTTAGCTCTGAAATAGTGAACATAAATCTGAGATTAACTTCAGATTACTATCTATGTAAACAGACATTTAGCTTAAGATTTCTCACTTTCTTCTATAACATGGGGATAAAAAAATACTCCATATATTTATGGGGACTCTACACATATTGTATAAAAAGCCTACCAAAATGTGTGTTACAAAATTGTTGCCCAATAAAGAGTAACTATATCAAATGGAAGGTTCTGTTAAAAATGTATATCAGTAAAACAGCTGTCAGTCACTTAGTACATTGCCCAACATATGATAAGCACTGTTTCTGTCATTGATTTCATCATCATTATTATTAGAATCTACGATGATGTGGCAGTTGTTTGTATAAATATGGATAAAACATTGCAATGGGAAGTCAGAAGTGCCCAGAAAGCTAGGTATTTGACTTATAGGCACTCAAATACGAAGAGCTAGGTATTTAGAGGACTTCCCAAAATAACCACACACATGATTACTCAGGAAAGTCAAAAGATACTAAGCAATTACCAATCAATTCAAGAGTCAGTGTTTTCAAGTCTCTGTAACAAAATACCATGAACTAGGTCTTGTGTCAGTTGGCTGCAGACAAAGCCTCAGAGCAGTCATTGTGGGAATAGGTATATCAAGGCTACCAGGAAGATCATTTCCAGTCACAAGTTCTGGAAAGAGCAGTAACAAGGTACAGCACAAGACACCAGTGGGTTTTAAACTATTTTCAGGATCCCAGGCCCTGTGTTAAAACTGATTTAAACCATTAATCCACTATCTCCATAAAATATTTAGAAATTTGAGGCAGTCTCTGTAGTATTCTGCCCCAGGCATGCTGCAGTAACCTTCCTTACCCATTACGCTCACAGTTTCTCTCCTGGGATATTAAGATAGCCTCTAACTAGGCTCTGCATTTTGAGTTACAGTGCTTTCGTGGTGATATATATAAAAGAGATGTACATAAATCCTTAATAGGTTTTCTAACATCTAGAAATACACCTGTCTGTGGCTTCCTGGGTCCACCATGCTGTTGTTCATACACTGGAAACTGATGGATTTCTCTTCCTGATTAAAGTCTTCCTAATAATACCCCCTTTGTCATGTTCCCCTCAGACTGGAAAGTCTGTCTCCTGGTTGTCCCTTGGGCTAATTCTTGGTCTGAACTCTTTTTCTCTAGCTAGCCTCCCCAACTTATGTTTCACGATGGTTCATTCCCTCATTAGATCTTACAGCTCCAGCAGCTCTCAGTGTTAACACTTAACACGCGTCATTCAAGCACTGTACAGCCTTTCCCTGGGACAAGGACAAAAACCACTGTATCTTTGTGTCCTTGGAGTGCTACACCTTGAACACGGCAGTCATTTAAAAGATGTTTGCTGAGCTCAATGTGGGAAATTAAATTCTACTAAACACTTAATAATTTTTTCTGAATTAATATTTCAATTTAAATTATAGAACAAGTTTCTTAATTGATCTGTTCTAAAATAGATTTATTAGATAGGGATGGAAATTATTTCCAAATGACTACATATATACATATGTGTGTGTGTGTGTGTGTGTGTGTGTGTGTGTGTGTGTGTGTGTGTGGTGTCACTGAGAACTGCATAAAATATGGGCAGCTTTCTGTCACTGTTTTGCTGTGAACACTTTATTTTGATGGAATAAAAATTATAGTTTAAATATATAAATTTAATGTTTAAGTTTGAGTTTTTAAAGGTCAAAAAGTAAAGAATGATTTTTTTTTTTTAACCGAATCACCTGAAGATTCCTCAATATTGATTTGTGACCTGGACTTTTACTTTGTTTGCTGTTTTATTTGAGAACTGGGTGAAAGTTGGGCTCTTAGAAAAATTAAGAGTTTAGGAGAAGGCTGAACAAATATAGAACTTGCCCCAATGAGTGGGGACCAAAGTGATGCTCGTCACATTCCATATAGAAGCAGGGCATGCGTGACAGCCACCTGGAATCCCTGCACTTGGGAGACATATGCAGTATTCATTCACAGGGCAAGTTGGCTAGCTAGACTAACAGAACTGTAAACCCTGGGTTCAGTGAGAGATCCTGCCTCAGCCAATGAAGTAAAAAGTGATCAAGGAAGATAACCAGAGTAAACTTTGAGCTTCCATACACAATGCACACACAAACACACACACCAATACACATATCCACACAAGTGCAAACATGCCTGTACAGTACACACATAAGAAAAAAAAAAAACGTTAAAGTCTCCTGAGAAAGGTAAGCTCTGGCATACTTATATCTTACTATATCCATGAAGGAACACTTGATATCTGCCACTTGATTTTGCTTATCAGGACAAGCTTCCCATGAAATATCCCAAAAGCATTGGATCTTGTCCAAAAATTCTGTCAAATGTCTACTTTGGGGGAAATGCTTCCATTCACATTTCTCATCCTGCAACTACTGAAAAATTCTGCAGTTTGATGTCTCGCTCCCCAGCATAGCCACCTCATTTGCACTGTATCAGTGATAACCATTTCATTCAGCCCTCACATTTAGAATATATACCAGTAAAGGAAGACTATATATTTTTCAGTCTTTCTCTTAATAAGAAATCTGGACAGAGAAAAATAACTTTCATAGTTTACAGTTTTTTTTACTACTTATATGCATCATTTTATATATAACTGTTTTAGTTTGTGGTGTTATAACAAAATGCCTGATACTGAGAACTTTTTAAAGAATAGATATGCACTTTTAATAGGTCTGCAGTCTGAGAAGTGTCATTGGTATTTGATGTATATTGTAGGTCTCTTTGGCTGCATCCTCACATGGCAGAAGAGAGGAAGAGTAAAAAGAGACTAGCTAGTCTGTCCCAGCTCCTTCCTAAGAGTGATAATAATCTGCTAAAGGCCATCCTCTTACTACTGTTCACAAGTGAACTGAGTTTCAGTTGAATTTGGAAGAGATACAACCATAGCAATAACCATGATGCCTTGATAGTTGTCTCTGAAGTGTCTGATCAATGGCCAGGCAGACAAACACCCATCAGAAACATGGACAAGTGTCAGAAGAGGGTGGAAGATTCTGACAGGTTAATGGGGGGGGGCTTATAAAGGACATGGATCATGGGTTTCATCTTAGAATGTTGCCTAACGTAACTAAAGATTTACTATACTAAATAGCCCTGCCTCTTACAGCCTTTCTGACTTGCTCACTTCCTCATGCACACAAGTTGGTTTTTCTTGTTTTTCTTGTGTGTGTGTGTGTGTGTGTGTGTGTGTGTGTGTGTGTGTGTTAATATGGATGTACACGCCTGTAGCAGTTAACTATTGGTGCCTTCCTCAATCACTCACACCTTTACTTTGGGGCAGGAACTTTCACTTAACTACAAGTTTGTAGGCTCCCCTAATCCTGCTGCCAATGAGATCCAATGATCTTTCTACCTCCCTTCCCCACTCACAGCACTGAGCTTACAGATGCATGTTACCATTCCCAGTTTTTTACCTACATTTTGGGGATCCAAACGTGTGTCCTTATGGCTGTATAACAACCACTTACTCACTCAGCCATCTCCTCTGCCTTCCTTTGCTACCGAGAGCATCCTCAGTTTCAGGTTCACTCTATTTAAATCTCATTTTCTCACCTGCTATTGGATTCTCTTTCCTCACAAAACAATGTAGACCTTAGCGCTGATCATCCTAATTATTCTTTTATTTGTATCTTAGCTTCTTCCATAGCATTTCAATGCTAAACCTACTTAAGCAAACTAGAGGGTGAGATAAATTTTAGGATGCCTACCCTGAAAAGTTGCCTGGAAAGCAATCATTTATCAATGCAGTTTGGTTCTCAAGGAAAATCCATGGTGTCTAACAGCCCCTGGGTTGTGGGACAGCCCTAGATCTTACTTGCTAGATCCACTTAGCTTTTCCATTGCTACTCACAGTTATCCAACATTGTGATCACGCCCACCAAGCAACAGCTCAATAGTCACCACTCTCATTGCCAGTTTACCTCCAATGTAGTTGAGAAAAATGAGTCCAGCAAGTGTGAACAGCTTGAGCTTGCAAAGAGACTTCATAGCCAAATCTCTTCAGCTCATTCCCTTTCCCCATTCCCAGACCCACAGGTTGAGATCTAGTGCTTAGTGTTTTCCCAGGTTCGTGCTCCTCTGATCCCCTGTATCTGGAATGCTCTTCCTACTGCTCCCTCTTCTGAGGACATTGAACTCAACTTATGAGTTTATTTCAGCAATCACATTTTCCAGAAAGTGTTTCAAATAACAGCACACATACTCATCCTTTGCACCATTCTCCAAAAGCACTGTGTAATCATTTTTATTATTGATTCTTTGGGAATTTTATACAATATATTTTGGTCATATTCACACCCCTTCCTCAACTCCTCCCAGATCAACCCTTCCTTCATTACACACCCAACTTTACTTTTAAAGCCCACCAATTCCATTGTAGGCTGCCCACATATTCTTGGTGTGTGAGCACCAATTTGACAATGGTTGACCTACCAAGGGCCAAATTCTTAAAGAAAACTGACTCTTCCTTTCCCAGCAGCTATTAATTGACAATAACTCCATGGTCTGGGTAGAACTTTGTGTCCAGCTGCCCTCTTCATGCTGGGAGTTTTGTGACTTGAATTTGTGTATGTCTTGCACATTTGGTCACAACCACTGTGAGTTTATATGTGTAACTGCCCTCTTGGGTCTGGAGAATATTGCTTCTTGATAACAGTCCACTGCCTCTGGTTGTTACCATTTTTTCACCCTCTTCCACAATGCTGCATGAACCATCACCACCGAATTCATAACATTTCACTGTGGAAATGTCTCTAGGTGTCCTGCACACTGAGTCTCTTGGAAGTGGAACGTGTCGTGTTCGGGGCTGCAGCAATGGCTCCATGGCTAAGAGCACGTGTTCTGCGAGCACGGGGACCTGGTCTACTTTTGTTTCTGTTGCTATAAGGAATGAAACACCCAGACAAAGAACAGCATAAGAGAGGAAAGGTTTGATTTGGCTTACTGATTCAGGTTACACTCTGTTACTGGGGGACTCGGTGGCTATATAGTTCAAAAAACTACATGGGACCCGAGTTCAAGTCTTCAGCACCCACATAAAACATTGGACATGCCTAGGCATGTCTGTCACCCCAGCACTGGGTGAGGGGTCAGAAACAGGTGAGTCTGGGGAGCTTGGTGGCAAGCCAGCCTAAGCATGTGGCAAGCTTCTAGCTCGGTGAAAAACCCCTCTCTAGGTAGTAAGATGGAAGTGGCTGGAGGATGATACCTACCGTTCTGCTCTGGCCTCTTTATGGGTGTGTATAGCAACTTGTACCCTACACCTACACACACAACAACCTTGCCATATTCATTTTCCTCACCCAACACAGGCTCTCTTTCTGAATACAGTAGGTGTGGAGTAATGACTAAATAAGTGAATGTTTCTTTAAATATGACCAAACTAACTAGAGTGAAATATGAATTCAACCCCACGTGGGAGCCATCTGTTCATCTTCTTATATAAATAACATATTGATTAGCTATAATAATAAGCTTCTGAACTGCAAAGGCAATTATTTGGTTAATATGATCCAAGTAATTTTCACATTTCAAGAGAGAATAATCTGATTTCTAGGTTTTATTGATCACATCATCCAGATAATTAGACAAGCACCCTATTCCTGTCCACTTTGAGCATATGAATGTCTCAGATTTGTGAGCCCACTCATTTAATGAATTTGCCTGTATAAGAGCAGATTTATTCTATTTCAGAAGAGAAGCCACTGTGTGACCCAGAGCCAGGAAACTAGGTTATGCCAAAGAAAGTCCAGGTGCATATTGTAAGATAAACCCTTGAAAAAATAAAAATGAGTTTCCCCAGAGTGCATGGAAAAGATATAGTTAAAGTCAGCAGGTTTAGAATTGGAAATCAAATATTGGCAAGGAAAGTTGTTATATTTTTAAATTATGCAGTGAACTGTGCAGGCTGTTATTGCAAGATAATGAGTTATAAACAACATGCATAATAGTTAAAATAATTATACATTGAACAGATGGCAATATAGTAACTGCATCATCTCAGTTCCTGAAATAGCCGAAGCCCCGACAAGCTCTGTGGTCTGAAGGTCCCATTCATCATTTCCTCATTGGACTGATATATATTTTCACTTCCATTGTTGTGGACACTTCAGATTTGTTTTCAGATGTGTGTTTTCTAGAACTGACATCAAATTGTTGGTGACTGGACACAGATTACATTGCTTAGAAGAAAATGACTTAGGGATATTTGTCAGTGTGTGGTACTCTGGGGACCTGGGGAAGGCACTAATTGCACAGGGGGTCCATCAGGGCTGTGTTTCTACAATAGATACAGAGTAGGCCTCCTGTAATTAAAATCAAATTGAATTAGACACAATGTGTTACACATGTTAAAGCTTCCATTCAGAAGTCAGGGCCAATTGTAGACAAATTCTTGAAATCTGCAAAATACCATCTCTGGTTTCTTTTCACTGTTTCATATGCCTGATGGGTGCCTTGGGTTTGTGATCTTTCCATAATTCTATATTAAATGTTAATAAAGTAAAACTTTTTAACTGAATGAATGATTATTTTAATGATTGAGTCAACACTTGGTGACAGGTATCACTGACTTCATTCACAGGCCAATAGGGAATTTCTAAACTTGGAAAGAATTCAGAAATCCAAGAAAAAAAACTTCCTTAGAGTTGGACTGATGTATAGATCTGATTTAGAGTTGAGTCTGGCTGTCTCTCCACCATCACCTTCACAGACAACTTGCTGTCTCAGCTCATATGGCTTTCCTCCTGGACCTGTAGGCTGTAGAGTGTGTCTGCCCACTTCTCTGAGGGGCAGGAAATGGACCCAAGGAATGAGCAGAGTAGAGGGGTCCAAGGTCCCCCATCTTCCCTCACATCCATGGGGACCAGTGGATCCTGATGCTGAGTATCTTTGGCGTGCCCATAAGCAAGAAATCCTCCTCACTTAATGGCTTACCTAAAGGCTGGTGATAAATGGGGTTAACTTTCCAGGTGCCAAAATAAAATAAGTTTATTAAGGTACACAATATTTTGGGGAACACAATACCACCACATTTCCTCTCTTTTTGTCTAAATAGAAGGAAACAGAGGGTTACTGCAGTTGAATAGCTGGCAGAATGCTTCAAGCTACCTGAAAATCCAATGCTTTTAATCTCTTTCTTCAACTGCCTGTCTAATCTCCAATTCTAAAATTAAAATGGAGAAATAGAGCTTTAACCTCTGCCCAACAGCCTTCAATTAGTATGCCCCCCTAAAAAATGTTTGGCTATATTCCCTTATTTATGTACATGCTTTAATTATTAAAAATTTCTAATAATCGTGTGGTATTTAAAATATTATGCAAATGTCCCAAGTTCCCATATCAGCCTGTGATCCAGAGTTTTCCTCTTCCCAGAGAATCATAAAAATCAAGGGTTTTTTGAATCAGAGTCCCTCTAGTCTGTGAGTGTTCATACCTCTTTGATGAAAAATATGGCTGGTCCTACTGTATATATTCTATCATTCTCATTGGCACTTACAGAACAAAGAATTTAAAAGCTTTAGATTGATAATACAGTAACTCATGACTTTTCTGAAGTTGTTATTCAGCCACTTACCTCTCCAACAGAGTGACTTTTTACTCCCTGATTGACTTCACAGAGTGACAGAGAGTTACAGTTTAATGGAAATATGACAGATTCTCTAGGCCTCAAATATTGCAGCCAGATCAAGTAGTAGACATTACAGGATAGCTTAACACAGTCCATGGGCATCTATAAACAGATGAGAGCAGTTTCTGGTGCTCATGCTTGGGGTGTGTGTTCTTTGGATATTATTCTGCTAAGCTGGGTCACCTTCTCAAAAGGACACTCTCTTTGAAGTTAGAGGACACAAGTCTGAAAAATAGTTTGATATCTAGTAGCTTTAGGATCCTCATACTTTTATCATACGGGAAAAGGCAGATGACCTCTACTTCATAAAGCTGTGAGAATGAAGGAAAATAGGTTCTGTTAAAAGGTCTAGCACATAAGAAATACTTCCTAGAGATGAGCTACAAAGAACATGTTTATATCCTGCTTAGATGGTTGAATCATTGGAGAAGGACAAGAAGATAATGAAGGACAGCACATAGAAAAGAGAAATTTGGGGAGCAACACCTTTTAGCTGGTGGAAAGTTGGGATCCTGGAATACTCAAGGGTATAAATTCACAGTTCAGTCTTGCCATCAGGCAAAGAAAAGTATAGTTGCTGCGATGTGGTCATAGACTGTGGCGGAACAAACTTGGAGTTGCTGCCCTGTGAGACAGAAAGGCAGATCCTTAGTGAGAATTAAGATAAACACAGTCAGGGTTTTTGTAACAGGAAGTAAGTGTGAGAATGGATGTCAGTCACATCCACCTGTATAAGCTGGTTTGAAATGTCAGTCGTAAATATCACAGACCATGTGACTTGAACAACAGAAACTTATTTTCTCACAGATCTAAAGTCCATGAATCCAGGATTAGGGGTCAGCTCAGTTGGTTCTCCTATACCCAACTCTGGTTTGAGTTGGGTGCTTCTTGCTATGTTCTCATACGTGTTTGTCTCTGCCTGTGAATGTGTGGCTGGTGTTTCTTCTCTGTTGTAAAGATCCAAGTCGTTTTGAATTAAGAGGCCACTTCGAGGACCGTTTTGAAGGCCCCATTCAAAATACTATTTCTTTTATGGCGAGGGCTTCAACGTGTAGATTTTGAGGAAATATAATTCAACCTGTATTATTATCCATACTCAGACACTTTTCCAGAGTGGAATTATTAAATGCAAGAATGTGTATTTTAAGAATGTCATTAACCAAGAAGGCCTGGAAATATTCATTCTACAGCCAAAATGGAGTATACATTATAGGATAGAATGTTTGGCAAGAACTGTACTCCTAAGACAAACGAGATATCCTCGCTACAAGGATAGCTTGTTCCAAATCAATACAAACAAAAAATAAACAGGTACCTCACCCTGGACTACACTTCAGCCTAGTGGTACAAGCCACATAGACTAGGGTGGTCACTAGGGCAATCGTGCTCTTCTACCTGAGTTGCTTCAATATCCCCTCAAAGGACTGGATGTCTGAAGCATAAGTTTGAAATTGGCAAGCAGCAAGATGAAGAAGGGTCTCCATATTTGGAAATTAGTTGCTGCCCAAATGAACTGCAATTATAGTGAGTTGGTGGACAGCAGTAAAGGCCAGGTTGTTAGGGACCTTCCATGGGCTTCTAAGGATACAGAAAAATTCTGCAGGCCAGAGAGGCTCACAGTTAACCATGCCTCAAAATTGTAAAATCTCTAAGAACCTATTACCTCTTACCTTCTGGCCCCTGAGACACAGCATTCTTGAGCCTATTTGGAAAAGATTACACTTTAAGTATCAAAAAGAAGATAACTTTGGTGCCAAGAATCCTTTCTCTGTCCAACTCAGCACTTACCAACAGTGTGAGGAATGTCAATGCATTAAATTGTGTCAGTATTCACAAATGAAGTTATATAAGAAGATACACATAGAAAACAATATGTCCAAGAAAATATAGAAAAGGCCTTTGGTCCCCAAGATGTCACAGTAGCCATCATCTTGGGATGAGGAACAGGAAGTGTCAGGGAAAGCAGAACAGAGGAGGGGAGGCATAGCAGCCAGGGTTTTAGTTGTTTCATTAGAGGTATTACAAACCAGGCATTTGAACTTTAGGCTAATTACAACTTGAAAGTACTATTTGAATACCGACTTCCTTTACATACTGTATAATAGAGCACTTGGAGAGACAGATGAAAGCATCTACTGTTGGCTTTTATGTAAATAAATGATCCAAAAGTTGGCCTTGGAAATTAGTTTTGAGCCAACCTTTTGGACATAAGTGTTAAAGATTTTGCATTCCTTCCTTCCTTTTATTGATTCCATGGCAAAAGAAAACAAAAGTGCTTTAGCTGTTGTAACCCAATAATTACTATCACAGTAAAAGCCAGCCTTATAAGAAAAGCCCCTGGTTTTACTTCCTTCCAAATATTCTACCCCTCTAAAAAATAAATATTCTGAACCAATACCCAACAAGACTGTACTAGCATTATGCAAGTAGACAAATGATCCATATTTAAAATAACATAGTGATGATTTGTGATCTCAAAATTACCTAGTCACAGAATAACAGTGCTTGTGTTCAAAATTCTTCTGACAAAGAATTGAGAAATATTTTCCAAATCAGTAAAGATTTTTTTTTTACTTATTAAGAAATTTTATTATTCATTCTCTTTCCTCCTCCTACCCCTCCATCCTTCCTCCACCCACCCACCCATCATTCCCTCCTACAAGAAGGTAAAGCCCCCCATGGGGAGTCAGCAGAGCCTGGTACATTTAGGAGAGGCAGGTTCAAGCCCCTGGCTCTGCCTCAAGGCTCTGCGAGGTGTCCCACCATAGGGAGAGGGACTTGCTTACAGTTCCAGAAGTTTAGTCCATAGTGGGCTCCAAAAAGCCAGTTCATGTGCCAGCGATGGATCCTGATCCTACTTCCAGGAGTACCCTTAAGCAGATCAAACTACACAATTGTCTCACTTATGCAGAAGACCTAGTTCAGTCCCAAGGAGGCTCCACGGGTGTTGGTCTAAATTTCATGAGTTCCCACTAGTTTGGTTTTGTTGTCTCTGTAGGTTTCCCAATCATGATCTTGATGCTCCTTACTCATAGAATCCCTCTTCTCTCTCTTTAACTGGACTCCTGGAGCTCTGCCTGGTGTTTGGCTGTGGATCTCTGCATCTGCTTCCATTGGTCACCAGAGAAAGGCTCTATGATGACAGTTGGGGTATAGATTATTAGTGTACTCACCATCAAATGTTTTAAAAGAACTCCAACAAATTCTGGAGATGTGCAAGTGTGGTGAACTATTGACCTAACTTTGAACCTAGATTAAGTTTGTACAATTCAAAAAAGTAGCAAGTTTCCTTTTCACCTGGCTGTTATTAGAAATGGTGTCAGAGCATCATTAGGCAAACATACCACAGCTAACCAGAGAGAAACATTAGCCACGCAGTTCTCACATTTTACCAGCATGACTTCACAACTTTCTTAGTCACTGTTATATTGTTGTGAAGAAACACTATGACCAAGACAGCTCTTATAAAAGAAAGCATAGGGGGAGGGACTTGCTTACAGTTCCAGAAGTTTAGTCCATCCTCATCATGGTGCAGAGCATAGCAGCAGGCATAGCACTTATGGTGCTAGAGAAGTAGTTGAGAGCTACATTCTGATCCAACAGGCAGAGATAGTGAGAGCCTGGGTCTGGCATGGACTTTTGAAACCTCAAAGTCCCACCCCCAATACCAGTGGCATACTTGCTCCAACAAGACAACACCTCCTAATCCTTCTAATCCTTTCAAATAATGAATACAATTATAAGAGCCTATGGGAACCATTCTTATTCAAATCAACACACTAAAAAAAAAAACCATGTCAAAAAGAGTGAGCAGGTAAAAATTTCTCTGTAGATATTGAGTTTATCATTAGATAATTATTCTGCATAGTTTAGCTTAAAGAAATTTACACTTGAGACAAAGAACATAAAATTTGACTCTCACATAGGATTGACCTTGCCAACTAAGTTATAAAGTACTTTCTAGTCATTTTCACTTTAATAATTTCAGATTTGAATTTTTAAGTGAATTATAATTTATGAAAAACTCACGCTCAGCAATTTTCATTTTGACTCTTGATAATGCCATTGGTGAAATAAGGGCATTTAAAAAATCATTCTGGCCAGAATTCTATATTAAGTAATAAAAGATAAAAACAGGGAAGAGAGGAAGGAAAAGATGAGTAAATTAAAAACATATAAACAACAAAGTCTTCAGAAGGAAAACCAAAAGTCATCTTCCATTCTCCATTAAAAAATGGTGCTCTCTTGATCTAAGGCTCAGTTTCCCAACAAAAAAGTAAGCAAATAAAAATGAAGAGAAAAAAGTACTTACCTGGCAGTGCTGTGTAGTGCACATCTGAAATCTCCGTATTCAGAAGGCTGAGGCAGAACTAAATTGAATACCAGTCTAAGCTACATAGCAATTTGAAGGCCATCCTGGTCAATAGAAATATTGCCTCAATTAAAAACAAAAACAACTAAAACAAAACAAAATGACTTATTTCGTGGGCTCTGTATCATAATTACATAGGATTATTCATAACTCAGTCAGCAGTCAATGTTAGGTTCCATCTCCTACTCTTTATGAATGAATCTTATGGAAAGTTTTCTTGCTATGAAAATCTTGCAATTATTAGCAATAACGGCTAAGTAGTAGCAACCAGGCAGTCTTCAGTAAGATTTACTAAATGTTTATGCATTTATCATAAGATATAGTACGTGTCTTAGTGTTTCTACTGCTGTGAAGAGACACCATGACCACAACAACTCTTAGAAAGGAAAACATTTAATTGAGGGTGACTTATAGTTTCAGAGGTTTAATGCATTATTGGCATGGTGGGAATCATGGTGGCATGTAGGCAGACATAGTGCTGGAGAAGGAACTAACAGTTCTACATCTTGATCCACTGGCCTGGCTTGAGCACCTGAGACCTGAAAGCCTGACCCTGGTGACACACATTCTCCAACAAAGCCACACTTCCTAATAGTGTCAATCTCTATTAGCCTATGGGGCCATTTTCATTCAAACTACCACATCCTACTCCCTGGCTCCATAAGCTTATAAAAATATCATAATGCAAAATACATTTAGTCCAAGTTCAAAAGTCCCCACAGTCTATAATAATCTCAACATTGTTTAAAAGTCCGAAATTCAAATTCTATTCTGAGACTCATACAATCTCTTGACTGTAATCCCTCTAAAATCAAAATGAAAAAGCACATTACATACTTCCAACATTCAATGGCACAAGATATATATTATCATCCCAAAAGGGAGGAAAGGGAACATAATGAAAAAATACTGGACCAAAGCAAGACTAAAAACCAGCTGGGAAAACTCTATACCCTATATCTCCATGTCTGATGTAAAAGCATTCTTCAGATCTCCAACTTCTTTCAGCTTTGCTGACTGCAAGACACTTCTCTCTTGTGGGCTGTTTCCACTCCCTGTTATCAGCTATCCCACAGCTTTGGCACTTCCAACATTTTGAGTTCTCTAAGACAATCTAGACTTCATGCAATGGCCTGTCTAGGCCTCAATTCAGGGACACCCTTAACATATGCCTGGCCTCGGTAGCTTTTCTTACTTGTGGAAGGAGATTCTGTAACCCATTTCTTCTATCCTTGACCATAAAGCCAAAACCACATGGCTAAATCTGCCAAGTTCTACTATTTGCTGGAGCTAGAACATGGCCTCTGTTCAATTACATCTTCACCAGCTCTCTGTTTTTGATGGTATTATTCACTTTCTAAGCTTGGCTGTTGTGAAACTTAATTTGTAGACCAGGTTGGCCTCAAACTTAGAGATCTGACAGTCTCTGCCTTCTGAGTGTTATGATTAAAAGCATGTACCAAAAAGTCCGAACCTAAACTTTTAATTCTTTTTACAAGTTGGAAGCTTAACTGGGTGGGATCTCTTCTTTTATTCCATTAAACATCAAGCTTTTCTTTAGTTTGTCTCCTTGAACACATGACTTAGCTCCATTCTACTTTCTGGTGCTTCCTTTACCCTCAAACTACTCATTTTGTATTTTTCCTTGCTCAGCTTGCACCTCTTCATTATGAAACTTCTTTAGAGTTAACACTAACTAATAATCACACAACAGAGTCAATACTAGACTGTTTTGAATTTATTCTGCCAACACAACTAATCCAAAACTCTTCACTTTAGCCTCAGGCAAACTTTTCAGACAAGGGCAAAAGCAGCCACATTCTTTACCAAAATAACTCAGGAATTATCTCTTGGCTGCATATTAATATTCTTCTCTGAAGTCTCTTGAGTTAGGCCCTCACAATTCATATTATCCTCAACACTACTGTCTTCCATGCTCCTACTAGTATGGCTCATTAAGCTGCACTTAAAGCATTCCACTGCTTTCCTAACCTGAAGTCCCAAAGTCCACATTCCCCCAAACAAAAACATGGTCTGGCTTATCACAGCAATACTCTGTCTTTGTTAGGGTTTCTATTACTGTGAAGAGACATCATGATCACAGCAACTCTTTAAAATGAAAACATTTCATTGAGGCTGGCTTACAGTTTCAGAGGTTTAGTGCATTGTTGTCATGGTGGGAAGCATGGAGGCAACAGGCAGACATGGTGCTGGAGAAGATGCTGAGAATTCTACATCTTGATCCATGGGAAGCAAGAAGAAATTGAGCCTGACTTGAGCATCTGAGACCTCAAAGCTCAACCCATAGTGATATACCTCTTTCAACATAGCCACACCTACTCCAACAAGGCCGTACATCCCAATAGTGCCAGTCTTTATGAGTCTATAGGGCCATTTTCATTCAAACTGCCACAGTGGGGTTCAGTTTCCCTGGAAGTACAACATAAGAAATGGGATCCTGCTCGGGTGACCAACCACAGAAGCAGTCTCTGAAGAAACAAACAATGGAGTGTGAGAAGCTGAATGTAGTAGAGGAAGACCCTAGGACAATCCAGTCTCATTGTTGTCACAAGACACCTTCAGAACATAGATTTTCATCCAAATGTACACTGTCCCATGGGGGTAGTGCCTGATAGTGTTACTCATTGGCAACAGCTACTGAGAGCTGGGAACGCAATCTTCCAGGCACTTCAGTGCTTGACAGACTCCTGAAGGCCAAAGCTAGTCAACATTCCCTGTAGCTGGGGCTCAGTGCAACATACTTGAAAGGGGACACTGAGTAAAGCGATAGTTATGGCCGCATAAGAGGAAGGAAAATGACTGACTTCAGTCACATGGATTTTATTTTGAAGAATACACTCCAATGTATAGTGTTTCCTACTTAACAGGACCAGTTCAATAATAATCGTTTTCTAAAACAAATGCAAGAATATTAGCATTCACTTTTGGGAAGGTTTATTATAAGATTTGTTGAGCAGGAAATACTCACAGGACACATAGCATTAAATTTGACTTACACATTTCACTGGCCCCTGTGTCAGGAATTCAATAAGCCTGTAATCTCGTCCATCACTTGAACACCGAGAACCAATAAAACATGAAGAGAATGTTGCAGCTATATGAGTGTGGGATGATAATGCTTCATTGATTAAAAAATGAGGATACCTAAGGCTCAGATCACATGGCGGGGAGGAAGGGCCATTCAGTTTCGTCGGGTTTAGAGTGGCAGTTCTCCCCATTTTTCCTGAGACTGGGGCTATCTCTAAAATGTGGGGGTTTCTCTTTTAAAATTCAGATAGTTCTGGGGAAAGTCGGGACTAGAAGATTCCCTTAGGCGGGATTCATAGCAAACTTGTTCACTGTTCCTATGAACTAAACAACTGGTAAGTTTGGCTCTTTGGTTTTATATTATGTAAATAAATGGCCCTCCCCTCCACAGTTTCAACTGAGAAAAGCCAATGACTAGATGTTTGTAACATCTCCTTCCTCATGTCCAACAGTTGAACATGTGTTTTATTTTACTTTTCCTGACTTCTGTCAAGACAAGTGCCTGGTAGCTAGGGGGAAGACACGGAACACTTTTATCAGTTTCTAAATATCATCCTCATTTTTCTCTCAGTAAGTATCCAAGTCCACCTTCCTCTCAATTCAGAAGTGATTTTTAATTTATGTGGTTCTTTTCCTTTCTACAGACTAGGAGGCTAGAAGTTTGTCTACTCTCAATTTGAAAGCTTTGTGGCATTCCACTTCTCAAAAATTTAAGTAAGAAGGCACTTTGTCATCTAAATGAATTTACAATTGGATTTAATCAATGTACCCTAAAGCTTATACTTATATGGTGCCAAGAAGGAATACTTAGGATGTTAAATGATTTACTAGAGCACCAGGCAGAGTGGACAAATATATATATATCTTTAATGTCATTCAAGAAATTTAAGCTTAGACTAGGGAAGGAGGTAAAATATGCTGGTTTATCTTATCCTGAAAGCCTTCCCTCAGAATATTTCCTAATCCCTGCCCCAGGATAATGTCTGTAGTAAGGCCTCTGTTTCATGGATTTTTTTTTCTGGAAAAAGATAAACTGCTGGCATTCCAAACTTGGCATCATGCTCAAGTGAGATTTAAGTTGAGCAGAGGCCAGACCACCCCCCAGGTGGATGAAGACAGGTGGTGATTTCCCTGGAAGCAAGTCCAACAAAGTGCTCACCCTCAGAGGGTAGAGCATGTCCTCTATTTTAATGGAGTTAAAAGGGGGCATGATGGAAACAAGCCATTTCTTTCAACAAATTGCTTGATTGAGTTCCAATTACAATTTTATTCTTCCTTGTAATGCTTTTATGTGTGATGTCCCTGGTCCCATTAAAACTGCTGCAAACCTTGCATGAAATCACCTAGTAATTTGTTACAAGGAAAAGTCCTCACAGAATAGAAATGCCTGTTATGTCCCAGGTAGCATCCAGCATTCCAAACCTACAAAGCTGACGCTTGCTTTTATCTGCAGGATGCCAGTACTGTGAGGGTGGTTGTCAACATCCAAGCTAGTCCACATGTAAATGTATATACCCTGAATTAAATAACAAAAATTCTTAGTATCACTGGCTTTCTGTATACACGGCTTTAGAAGGAACTTTGAAGATGGCCTGTGTCTTGACAGAAAATCCTAATGGAAGTATCTGAGGGATGAAGAGAAACAGGAATATATTTGGTCATTTTATGATGTCTAGATATGACTAATAGCACCCATCCTTGAAATGTCTTGGGAGGTAACTTTAAATTCTTGTACAACAGATGCCAACAATGAAACTCAGTTGGTTGGATGAACTTTTCCAGCTGCTAAGGGGCCAATAGGACACAAATCTGGACTGGAAAAAATGAAAAATCCATTCTTCTCTACCCTACCATCCAACCACCACTAAAGAAATCACCATTGATTCTGTGTGACTGAGCAGACCCAGCACATGGTACAGCAAGAACACCACGTACCAGTTTTATAAAGCACTAATGCCTTGTCCTTAGTGAAGCAGTCAGTTAAATGAGAGAGGCAGACAGGCAATCAATACCATACAGAGGCAGGTAGACATCAATATAAATCAGTGTAGTGATGACAATTCTGAAAAAATACCTTACCTGTCTTTGAGGTTCAGGTAGGGCTTCTTGGAGGAAGGAATATCAGAAATGAAATCTGGAGGACAGGGATTATCGAGGTGACACTTACTGCAAGCCTTCCAGGTGGAAAACATGATAAATGAACTAAAAGGTTAATGAGCATGTGTGGAGAGGAGCCAAATGTCCCTGTATAATGAAAAGAAAATGCAAATGAGCATGAAACAATAAATAATAAACAGGCTTTGAATAAATGTAATCTAATCAATTGAGCTGCTGCAAACTGTCAAATTGAGCTGTTCAATACCAGCCCACAATGCTCCTGTACAGAATGCTCCTTGGCCTGAAATGTGTTAAAGATGCAGAGGAAAATATCTGAATCTAATGCCATCCCCAAGATTTTGTCAATGCATAATTTTTAATACTAAGCAAAAAAAAATTGATGTCAGATATAAAATGATCTGTTATCCTCTATGCTCAGTGAATTTATCATTAAGTGGAGCTTAGCACCCTGTCTTATGTAATCAAACAAGCACCTTGTACCACATGTCTGTCTATGAGAATATGCAAAGCCATTGGAGCAGGTAACTGTGAGATGAGTGGTGGTTGGGTATAAGTCTTGTCGAGTCAGAATTGAGAACATCAGTATACATGTCTTTCAAGAACATTCTTTATTAATCTCTTGATAGAATAGCTCTTACTAGGTTGCACTTCACAAGTTATTCAGATTTGGAATTAGTTGCTCACACTTTGGGAGAGATAATAACCTAAAGGTTATTGATGCTGCTTGAAAATATGAAACAATACAGTGATTGTCCCATCTCTGTTATTGAAGGAGATAGCATAACTGTGAAGTGCCCATTCTGTTTGCTTCATTCTTGATTCTTACCAATGCTGCTAGTCTCCTCACATGACACTTTTCCTCTTAGGAAGGTGGTTTATATATTTTTAATGTTGTGGGAATAGCATTATTAAAAATTAAATCACATGTATACTTTTATTAATAATCTTTGAAAGAAAGTGCTAAATGGAGATCTGAAACACTCAACTTTTAGAGATTTTTTCTTGGTTTAAAAGTTTTACTTAAGGATGACTGCTAATAAATCTTTTTTCATACTTGTCCTAGTTGACATTCTATTGGTTGTTTTAAAAATATCATGACCAAAAGCAACTTGGAGAGGAAAGGGTTTGTTTCCATTTGCACTTTCCAGCCCATTATCAGGGGAAGCCAAGACAGGAACTCAAGTAAGGCAGGAACCTGAAGGCAGGAACTAAAGCAGAACCACAGAGGAATGCTCTTCGGGGCTAACTCAGTTTGCTTTCTTATACATCCCAGGACCACATGCCCAGGGGTAGTACAGCCCATAGTGGGCTGGGCCCTCACACATCAGTCATCAATGAAGAAAATACTCCCACAGACTTGAGCACAGCTCAATATGATAAGGCAATTCCCCAGTTGAGATTCCCTCTCCTCCAATATGTGTTGATTTGTGTCAAGTTGACGAAAAACAACCAGTACAACACCAAAGGGAAGGAAACGATGCTAATCTAGAGCTAAATGAAGACAGGCTCATCCTATCTAATGAGGACAATTCAATTGAGCTGTAATGGTATCAAAACAATTGACTTTTACTAGCCCAACTTAATTATTCCACAGTAGACAGAAATGTATGTTTCTTCCACTAAAAGTAATTTTGAAAGCAGCATCTTTGCAGTATATACAGCACCAGGCGAAGACTTTTTTCTCTCCTATGATTAGTGAATATTGTTTTAAAACATCATTAAGTCAAATAACCATAGTCTAATTAAGTCTTTTGTAGTTTTGAGTGGTTTCGTGAAATGTCACAGGATTTATTTCACTTTTTTCTTCACTTGACTGAACGTTCTTCAGAAGCTGGGTGAATTTCAACCCTAGAATTCTTATCCTGGGGAAATGAATGCTGAAAAGTGTTTGGGTTGAGATAGTCTTGTTTAATGTGGTGTTAGAAAAAGCAAAACTGAAAGGCTCGCTCAGCAGTTTCTGCCAAAGCATCACGCTATTGCTTTAGGCAAACTCCATTCCCTTCATTATGCTCCAATGGGCACAGCTCCAAAAAATGGGCAGTGAAGAAGTTGCAGAGACTGGGCAGCAGTTGGGTTCAAACCATTAGAGCATGTCAAAAGATGACAAAGGACCCCAAGAGAGGATAGAAAAAAATAATGTTTCAACAAAGTAAGTTTATTTGCCTAGTGGGCAAGAGAATGCTATATCTCTGGAGGAATGAGCTCGGCATGCCTGATGAATGATGAGAAATTTGATCCAGTTTTAAATGAGTCTTTGCATGTTTTGTTTACTTGATTCTTTGTAGAACTGGATGTCCCTCTTTGTCCATTTTTATTTAGGTTTTTAAGGTGCAAGATAAGCTTTTAGAGAGATTCAGGAGGGGTCCCAATGACATTTGGATCTGGGCTTAAGCATCACATGTTTATCTGACTATCTTCCTGGAATTTCAGTAACTCTCAAACCAGAAAGGAGAACAGAATAGGAAACTCCCAGATATAGCCCTAGTCAACATCTTCATGTTAGAGAAGACATGGAAGCCCGGAGGAGATGGCAGGGTTACAGTAATTATTCCTAAGCCATAGAAGTTTTGATAAGGAAAAACCCAAGGTACAGAGGCTCAAGGTTGAGCAAAGAAAGTGCTGTCATATTGTGATTGAAGTAAAATCAGAAAGGTCTCTGATATGAGAAGGTTTAACAGTGAAAGGCTCATGTCATTTCAAACTAATTTATTGTTGAAGTCTGTCACTTCTGCATCTTGTGAAGTTGTAGTAATACATGAGTTTTTGAAATAGCTTGTTAAGAAATGCAGTTCATTAGCATGCAGTAGGCATAGACTTATATACCTAACAACGTTATGTTCACAGGGAATGGTTTGCCCCAAAGGGAAATGGTTAATATAAACTACTTCAGCATTAAGAAAGCTTAACTTACAGGGAAATACACACAATTAGTTTTAACAAGGGGCTGCAATGAGGGGTAGTATAGGCTATAAACAAAACACAATTAAAACCTTTAGAATAAGGGGTTGAGGGGGTGGTTCAGTGGTTAAAGCACTTGCCAGGCAAGTGTGATGCCCAAAGATGGAGTCTTAGCACCCATATCAATGCTCAGAAGGCATGATGACCTAGCTTTAGTTTGTCTTCATTTCAGGAAGGTAGAAACAGGGGATCCCTGAGCAAGTTGGCTAGTGAGACTAGCCTTCTCAGCAAGCTCTAAATTTGATTACCACCTACCTCATTGAGTAAAGGAGAAGAATGGTCGAGGAGGATTCCCAACATCAATGTCAGGTTTCCACATTTATAATCACACACACACACACACACACACACACACACACACACACACTGACACAAGTGTGCCCACACACATGCAAACATACACACATGACAATGGAGGAAGAAAAAAAATAGAATAAAAAAAATAGATATGCTAAATGAAGTTATTCAGACAGCATCCAATCAGAGGTGGCATTTGAATTGATCCTGATTGATTCTTTTGTTAATTCAGCAAGTGTTTCATGAGTACTTGCTAGGGACCTAACACTCCTCTTGTTTGTTGGAACGTATCAGTGGGAAAATCTCTGCTGTTGTAACATTTGCATTCTATCAATAAGTAAGACTTCTAAAAACATGCTGGAAGAAGGAATTTCAAGTAGACAGAGTAGAAGGAACAAAGGTATAAATTATGAGTGTGCACAGAGTCTGAGGATGAATCCACAACATTTGAACACAAAGTTCATGGGTAGTGGCCATTGGGAGGTGTAAGCTCCTCCACTGCAAGCCACATGCAGGGATCTTTGAACCAGGAGCACAGCCACCTTCAGACCCATACCAACATATAAGCTTTGGACTTTGGTGGGCATGTCATTGAGTCTAAACTATCACCAGACTAGTGCTCCACTGAAAGAACACTGGGGTTGGAGTAGGGAGAAATTAGTTCCTTATGTAAGTAAATGCAATTAGCTGTCCAAGAAGAACAGTAAAAACAACAGTTAACTCAAGAATAATTACAGCTCTGAGAACCGTGAGACACATCCACTTCTTGAGGGCCAACAGACTCTCTGAGAAGACTCCATAAATCTCCTTTGCTTACAGTTCAACAAAATAATTTATCTCAGAGTGGTTTGTATTACTTCCAATAATATCTTGGATTATAGGGATAATGAGATTCAATGAGCACATGCCCAATACTATGGTCATAATGCTGCCAGTGAATGTATAAAAAATATCAAACCCTGTTAAGCCTCAGTGGAAATTTTAATGTCTAATTTCTAAATATAACACAGATCATACCAACTGTAGCTGACTTTCTCAGTTCCATAACACCATTATCAAGACTATTATTTACTTCTCAACTGTGCATTCTCTATAATTAAATGATAGATACATATATGATAGATAAATAGATAGATAGATAGATAGATAGATAGATAGATAGATAGATAGATAGATAGATAGATGAAGGATGGATAGATGGGTGGGTGAGTGGATGGATGAATGGATAGATAGATAAGATAGGATAGGGTAGGATAAGATGAGATAATATGAAGAAAATGAGAAAGGGTGGGGGACATTAATCATCAAAATGTTCCATGCTAACTATCTGATTAATAACTCTTTGTTGTCATAGTTCTACAAACACAGTCAAAGAATATCAGGTCTGTGGAGTTGCCAAGTTTCAAGTCATATTTCAGTGATTCTCAATGTGTGCTATGAGAACCACCTTCATTAAACTGAACTAAAGTACTTGTAAAGAAGCTCCAGATCCTTAGATTCTACCTCAAACAAGTGCATGTGACATGCTCATTTAAATATGGGAGTCCCTCTGCTAACATAAGTGATGGTCTGGAAGGGCCCTCTGCATTTTGCTGATGAGCAGCATGAAAAAGTCTTGGAGATGGAGCAAAGTTCACTGTGAGCTTCTGTATGAGTAACCAGGCATCAGCAAGGAGCAAACAAGCAAAGAGAAAATAAGCAAATTGGGTTTCTATTCAACTTCCAAGCCAATAATCTTTTGTTAGGATTTTGAAGCATTACATATTTTTATCTTTATAATATCTAGGTGAAGATAGTACTCATTTTTGCAAATGAAGATCGAAGCAATTTGCCCAGAGCCACTAGCTAATCAAAATAAGGGTCAAAATTTGAACTCACATCATTTGATACCAAAGTCAAATTCCCCCAAAAAAATAAACGCTTCATGTTTATAACACTGTACGTTAGCTGTCATTACATTGAAAAATACCTTGTTTATAATGCCAAGTTTATGACAAAGCTTTGTTTGTGAGCAATATGTGACAATTAATTAGCTGTCTTCTAGTGGCTTTGTTGTTGTTGATTTTTAATTTCTCAATGCAGTGTGGTTGGAATTGTCAGTATTGAAGCCAATAGAAGCTTATCTATTTATTGGGTTACTAAATCCTCCTCCTTTTACCTGATATTCTCCTAATTTTCCCTTTAGCTTTTTTAAATTATTCTGTCATATCATGGATCCAGTGTGCCTTGCAAAAGTCAAGGCAATATTGACATCTCTGAATAAAAGAAAAGAAGCTATTTTGAACTTGTCAAAATAAAGGCAGGGGAGGGAAGACTGTGGGGGGGACATACAGAAGACATTGGAATGGGAGTAGGCTTGTGTGACAAGAAAGAACTTAAAAATGTGCTTTGCAGCCTTACAATTAAAATTTTAAGTCAGCAAAAGCCACCAGTGTTTATGGTAAAAAGTCTCTCAGCTGAACATACACGATTCGAAAACCCAAAAGCCCAGAGAGCAAGTCTGTTGTGAGCCCCATTTTACCCAGTGGTTGGTGAACGAAAGGGGTTATGATGGCACTGAGAGGCAGTCTGGCAGCAAATCAGAAGCACTTCAACCACGAGGGCATGCAAGTCTAAGAGTTCAGAATGTCTTTGAAAGAATTTCCCTTTTTAGTGACCTTTGGACTCCTGCACTGAATTCCAGGTGACCAGATGCAAGACCCAAAGGGAAAGGGCTGCCCTAGAGTGCTTCCCTTTGATTCTCTTCCTGCAGAAAACTCCATCCAGCTTTGCAGCCTTGACTTTGAGGACAGGCTGCTCTGTGCTAGACAAAGCAAAAAAGTGGTATCCTAGAAGCCAGAACATAAGTTTTATTTTGCCTCTGAGTGATTCCTTGAGAGCTAAGATGAGTCTATGTGGGCAACTCAGATATGAAACAAGTCACTGAGCCAGTGAAATTCAGGATTGTAGTGATGATTCACAAACACCCTTCTATTTCCTCTTTCATTTGGGGTTGGAGTATATGCTCTCCTCATGATATATGCAAAGTTCAAAGTCACAGTATAGAGGGAGGAAAGGAGCCTTGTCCTGTGGTTTTCTCATGACCTCACCCTGGGGAGGCAGTGTGACAGGGAAATTACAAGGCTGTCTGTCTCTGGATCTCAAGGGATTGGTATTGACTATAGGATTTGTCCCCTTGAAGAACCTGGGATGACATGGATGACAAGAACCTGGGATGACATAAGGTACCACCTCAGCTACTGTAAAGGTCACATGAGATAGCACATGTACATTCCTTCACATCTTCCAAAGTTATCAGTATGATTCTCAGGCAAATTCAAAGTGAAGAGACACACCAAATCTTCTTAGTGATAGGAGCACCCAGACACTAAAGCTGGCTCACCTGGGGAGCAATGGTAACAGCATCTCCACCAGAAGAGGTCTGAAATGATCCTATGGACCTGGAGTAAAAAACATGTTCTTGCACTACAGGGCAACCTTTATAAGTCATGAAATTACTTGCATTTCTGCTGGACAAAAAAAAATTATTAGTTAACATGTAATTTCATAGTCTGGATCCTCAACAACATTAAATAATACAACAACAAAAGTAGAAGCCTCTAGAATTAAATCATTCATACACAGGGCTTTTAGTGATCCCATGGGGCACTGGGAGAACACAGATTCATCCTTTTGTTTTATTTTCACGATTTAGGTAATTCACTAGTCTGTGGTTACATCATAAATAATGGCAGAAGACTATTCATATTGCAGAAAGTCTGTTGTCACTCAATTTGGGCTCGATTAATTTATGTGAGGGCCAAGAAGATATTAATTAACTACATAGGCTACTAGAGCCTAGGTGGCAAAGTCAGAGCCACTGCCTCAAGCAAATACTGAGTTCACAAAATAATTTCTATAAGAAATTTCCAAATTAGCATTTGGCTTTACATTCAGGTCTCTCTTCTCCAGAAATGATTTTTGTTATTTTCACTGACTCTTTTATTACAAGGAGTTTAGAGGTCCTGTTGATGTTTAAATACATTATCACAAACTCTTTGGTGTAATGTAACTCAAGATTATCCTTACACATATTTATTTATCTGTATGTATGTGAGTGTGTGTGAGAGTGAGTGTGATGTGTATGAGTGTCTGCATGGGTGAGTGTGCTGTGAGTGTGTGTATGTGCGTGTCTCCAGGCACTCACTTGCCCCAGAGTACATGTGGAGGCCACAGGACACAAGACTTGAGTTGTTCTTTCCTTTCAGCAGGTTTTCCCCAGGTTTTGAACTCAAGTGTTGGGCTTGGCTGTAAGTGCCTTACCCACCAAACCATCTCAGAGCTACACAACTTACTTCTCTTAGGATTCTGGAAGTCAGGAATCTGACACATGTCTCATGGAGCCAAAGTGGAGGGTTGGAAGCGTGATTTCTTCTGGGGGCTATAAAGAAAACTAAATTCCTTCACCTTGCCCTGCTTTGGGAGACATTCTCTAAGCCCCATCTTGTAGAGATTTGCCTCTGACTTCAAAGCCAATGATGTAGCATCTTCTAAATCTCTCCCTGACTTCTCCAAGTGTTATCACTTCATCTTGTATTGGCCGAGCCCCTCCGGGGTCCTTCTTATACAGAGCTTTGTGGTTATATGTGGCAGAGTCAGAAAATCCAGGTGAACTTTCCATGTTAACATTCTTACCTTGGTCATATCATATCTCTTTGATGTACTCTAGCATGCAGGATTAGCACATGGATGTTGAAAGAGAGACAATATTATTCATTCAATCATACAAGTATATTACAACAATTCAAGAACTGTATCAGTATAGTATCCCTATGCATTTCTATACAGTTTGGTGAGTTTAGCTTTCTTCAAGGTGCTGAACATCTGAGAGAGTTCTGGCTTGCTAGAAAAATACTTTCCTTACCACTGATAAGTCTGGATTCTGCAAACCATAGAGCAAATGAGAGAACAGTTCCTTGAAGTGGTTTTCTAGACCTTAGTTCTCTATTTGAACACTTGGTCCTTGACAATAGGTTTGCTGTCTTTGATTGAATGAGATTTGTTCTCAAATATAACAGTAGTGATACATCACCAAAGGTTCCCCATATATGGCCTAATAGTAGGCCATGTATGTATATGTGCTTATATAGTATGATAACATCTGTCAAAATGATGTTATCTTAAGTATCAAAGCTGGTCTGTACCAATAACAACCCAGCTTAACAGGAGGTCAGAGCATCTGGCCCCATCTTCCCCTGAGTCACTGAGATTCGCATCCATTGTCAAAGGCAGTTTCCAAACTGCATTCTCAAACAAGAAAGAGAATAAAGTTGAAACCACTGGATGGTAGAAGGGAGTGGGAATGAAATCCTGTTAGAATAGATTACAAGGAAGGTAAGTCACTATTTTTCATGTATTCTCATTAAGAGCAGAAAGATACTCTAAGATCAATCATCATTTTTGAAAGGGGATAAATTCAAATTTCATATTTTAGAATACTTGGGAGAAAATACCACAAAAAACCTAAAACTGTTCATCTTATTAATAAAACTTAAATACTATACAAGCATTGCTAAATTTCAATACATTTCTTAGCATCTACTTAGGTTTGTGCATAGGTATTAAACTTTAAGGTCACGATACTCCATTTCCTCAAATTCCGTATCCTACCCGTACTCATGCTCTTTCGTTACCTGCATTTGTTCATGATTTGGAATGTAGTCTATCTTTTCATCCTTGAAAGTTCAGCTCATTCATTATCTCACATACATGAGTATACATAACACAACTCCCTTGGTGCACACAAGCCTTTAATGGCTTCCTAAAAGTAAGAAAAATAAGCATGTGAAATAACATGACCCAAGGTAGCATCTTATTTTCTAACAAAAAAATAAATAAATGTACATCACCTGCGTGAAGCTACATGAACACCTGAAAATAAACTTGTCAGCATATTTTACTGAATGATTATCCAGATAGTCAACAATTATCCACAAATAAACATTATGTAATAATATCTCAAGGTCTGCTGATCAATCAGAAACATGAAAATTAAGTTTAAAAGGATCTGTCACAGAGTAGAATTAGTATTGATATAAAGTTCTGTCCTAATTCTAACTCAATAGATTGCATAAGTAAGTTTATGCCTTTATTTTTAATATTGTGTGGCAATGCTAGCCAATCTAATCAGTGAACCAATATAAGAAATTTATGACAATCAAACTATCTGTCAATGAGAAAAATAAAAAATTATTGTATTTGAACTATATAATTCACACCAAAAGAATTAAAGGAAAAGCATACAATACTTTATTAGCTAATTTTTAAGAAACAATTCCATGCGATCAAAATGATTCTAAGGTAACAATTTCTGCGATACTTTTAAATATATTTTACTAATACTCTTGAGAATGCCATATACACACACAATGTATTTTTATCATAGCCATCTGTATATTCTCCCCATATTTCCTCCTAAATCTAGTCCCTATCCCCTCCAAATTTTATGACATTTTTAAATAAATTAACCCGCTGAGCTCAGTTGGTGCTTACCATACACCCATGAGTGTGGGGCCATCCATTTCAGCATGGATGACCAACCAGCAGTGGTACCCTTGATGAAAACAGACTCCTCCTCCTCCTCCTCCTCCTCCTCCTCCTCCTCCTCCTCCTCCCCTCCTCCCCTCGCCCCCTCCTCCCATGGCTAGCCATCAGCTGGAATAGCTCATCTGCGAAGGGTGGGGCCTCACCAGCCCTTCTCCTATCTATGCCAGGATACTGACTGGCTTCACCTTGGACAGGTCTGGGCATGCAACCAGAGCTGCCGTGGGAATGTACCTATATCCGTCCTGACGTGTGCAGAAAACATTATTTCACAACACCACAGCCCTGGCCAAACTTCAGCTCTTAAAATCTTTCTGCCCTCTCTTCCAAAAATGTCTCCTGAGCTTTGAGGGGGAGAAGCTATGATACTAGTGTCCCAATTATGACTGAGCAATCCACCATCAATTACTCTCTGTACTTGGACCACTTAGGAGGTTCTGTGTTGACTACCATCCACTGCACAAAGAATTCCCTGGTGAGGTCTGAGAGCTGCACTAAATATGGATATAGATATTTGAATTTAGAGGAAAGTTTGATACTGTGCCCATTAACCTCTGGGGTCTGTGAACTTCCCAGACATAAGCTCTTGGCCAGATATATAATACTAAGCAAGCATTTCCTCCTGTGGAGAAGGCATCAAATCCAATCAGGAAGCTATTAGATACCTTCATAAGATTCACGCTACTATTGTACCCACAAGCATATCTTAATGTTGTAGCATTTTATTTATATGATAGACCACCACTTGATAACAAAGTGCCAGATTCCCAATCGTCCCTACTATCTATGTAAAATTACTGCTTAAGCAAGTTCACACACACACACACACACACACACACACACACACACACACACATACACACACACCTCCTGTTTATGTTCTTGAGGCTATCCCAGTAGCCAAATACCCAGTACTGTGTGTACACCTGGTTATGTGTCAGTTCCTGAGACGCTAGACACTCTCTGAACCACCAATGGGGGTGGCCAGTGAGATGAGACTAGTCTCTGAATTCAATCACAGAGGAGAAAATATTCAAGCCATGAGTGGACCAAAATAGTTTTGAACTGACAGATTTGACCGAAGTTCAGAATTAGAACACATAATCAGAAGAGGAAAGGGGAGACAGTAAAAGCAATACAGACAGAGGTTAGGAATTACAAAATGCTATTATGGCTTAGGCTTTGCCCTAGGACTGGGGAAAATATAAAAAGATGTTTCTAAGTGTGAATGACCTACACAGACCACCCTAGTGGGCAAGGATATTCGAGTACCTTCATAGGACAGTCTCTAGCAGAGCATATAATTTTAAATCAGGTGCATGTAAACCAGCAGGATGGCAGAGAACTAGCTGTTTCAGAAGCTGCCAGGAAAGGCAAAGGTTACTAATGTCCTATGGAGTAGTGAAGTGATAACTTGTACACAACTGATTTATTACATAGAGCACCTACAAATCAACATGTAACTATGGACACCATATAATAGTGAACTAACAAATACCATTTCTCCTCAGCATTAATTCAAATCATACCAATTTTTTGGCTTAGTTTCAAATTCCAGTAAAGTTTTAGTAATGCATACAATAGCCATGTAGAAATGACTTCTTACCAGGCCTGGTGATACCAGCAATGGGGTGGGGGTTATGAGAGAGGATGTATTTTCTTTCTTTTATTTAATGAGGGAAGTTCACCTTTGGGGTCTCCATGAGCCTTCTATTCCAAATCCTCAAAAAAATAATTGTTTCTAACATTCAAAGAAAAAAAATGTTGGAAACTACTGTTCTTAAAAGTCCATGTTCCCTACTAAGTATCTGTCTTTCTATGGGAGACAAGATATTCACCATAGCAAATAAAAATGGTATGTCAGGGGAAATTTTAATACATTTTAGTATTCTTTACATATTTAAATTACCTTTAGAAAAAATGAGTAAAGAAGTCATTTTAATAAGATGGTATTTATAATTGTCTACTCTAAGAGCCTAGAATTGGGTATTAGATATTTACATACCAAACACATATATACATGTATATATTACATATATATTTATAACAACTAATAATTTCTTGAGAAAAGACATACAATAAGTCATAATGGCTAATGAAACATTTTTTTGTTCTTCTCTGAGTTTCTGATTCTTATTTTTTTTTGTCCATTAGATGGAATGCCCAAAGGAAAACAAAGCAATCACATTATTTGACTTAGTTGGTATTAAGTGGTAATTGTCTAAAGATCTAACAGGGTAGATATTAAAGCTATCTCCTAAAATAGGGACAATTATATAAGTATTGTTTTCAGTTAAGAATACTGTAATTGTGCCCTCAGCAATGCATCTACATAAGGCAAGCAAATTATGATTATGAAGAATATAATTGTATGTCATTATCTAAATTGTACATGGTTCAGCCCTGCTTCAGAATGTGGGTTCCTTACGGGTCTTATTTATGGCATACAAAAATTATATGTTCACCTTGATCAATAGTTAAATTGGTGATTAATAAATGCTTAGCAGCAATTAGTCCAAAAATACAAATACAAATACAACTTATCTAGGGATAGGAGGCAGGTAGATGTGTGTAATGTTGGCAGCACTGACTTTGAAGGTCAAGAGATACAGCTCGGTAAAAGCCCAGGCAGGGAGTCTTTGTCGATATCTAAGGCAGGGAAGGAGCCATTGTCAGAACATGAAAAGGGAACTTTTCTGCCACTTGGATGTGCAGGGGGGAAAGCAAGAAGTGGAAATTACTCAGCCGCGGTGATTGGAACAAGAATAAAGCTAATGCAACAGAATCCAAACAAAGCGACACAATAGGCAACTCTATAGAAATAAAATTGGATTTCCAAACTGGGTTTTAAGACCATGCTACAAGCTATATGCTACAGCAAGAGGTAAATGCTACCGGTCCTTTACATTTTCAGAGAGCCCCATAAATTCTGCACAATGGGCCAAATTGATTCACAACATGACCTCCATAACAGAAAAGCCACCTCCAGGAAAAAGCTTTCCCAAAACTGTGTAGAACTTAATGAAAATAACTACCTTCTTCCAAACAGACCTGGAGGTGGGGTAAGACTGCTCATTGTCTACAGTGAACTTAATCCCAACCCTTAACACAGCAGAGATTTCAACTGAACCAACGCTTTAGATAAATTGTCCTTGGATGCTAGGCATTGGAAGTAACCTCAACACTGTAGCTAATTTGGTAGCTTTTATTTCCACAAAGCCAGCCTTTGGCTTAAAAATAAGAAAGTAGTGACTGCAGCACAAAAATAAAAATTGATATGTTATGGGGTAGGGGACTGTGATGCCAGGCAGTGCCCAGGTACGCACAAAAGTTAGTCTCCCTGCGTATGACATTGGTTGTTTCTATGGGTTATAGTAGCCATGAGAAACTAAAATCCCAACATATAAAGAGATATATAAATTATGAATACTCTAAACATCCAATAATGTTAACGATGCATCATTTGTCCATATCTTTTCCACAGAGGAAGAAAGAGGTAGGAGGCACGTCCCTTTGGCAATAGCTTGAAGAGGGTTCAAATTGACCTTGGAAAACAGGATGCTATGACTTCTTGGACCCTTTCATTCCATGAACAGATGATTTTAGAGTGACTCTTTTCTTCCTCTCCATTTAGATTGCCACTATTACAAGACTGACTGTGTTTAAATGTTAGGGCTGGTACAAGAAATGAGAACTAATAAAACAGTGAAGTGCTCCACTTCCAAGTCAGTGAACCAAAGCAATGGTTAGAATCGCGATGCAGCCGAGTACCTGGATACTGGGATGAACCCGAGGCATTGCATTGTTGATGGGCTTGCGATTATAATAACGGTTAAGTGATAACACTGTACTCTAACTGTCCTCAGGCTCGATGGGATGGCTTGACTGGGCGTATCACCTTTAATAAGACCGATGGCTTGAGAAAGGATTTTGACCTGGACATTATCAGTCTCAAGGAGGAAGGAACTGAAAAGGTAACCTCCTTGATGATGAATAAAGTCACCAATAGACTCGCGAAAGGGCACTATTCATGCGTTTCACCTAAATGGCACAGACAAGTGGGAGAATGATAAAAATGACTTTCTTAGCATACTCCTTAGCACCCCGCCTTCTAGATCGTTCTCTCACATTGGAAGTCAGGCATGGGTGGGATAGATTCTCAACGTACATGTGGAACTAATAGCATTAACTAATGTCCATCAGTGCTTGGTCTATAAAGCAAATATGTATTGTTGCCTACATATCCCTGTGCACTGGCATTCTTAGGCCAGTTTCTCAAAGATTTTACAAAGTTGAGTTTAGACTTGGAACTGTGGAAATTGCATCTGGCTTATCTATGGTAAAGCATCCAAGGGTTACTCAGAAATTAATTTTAGCTGAACTCTATTTTGAGTATGGTGACAGAGGGAAGGAATAAAATAGTATAGAAAAGGCTTACTGGAGCAAATTAACATTGCATCCTTAATTTAGGACAAATGCTAGAAAAAAATTAATTTTAATGTTGGATTCTCACTTTAGGATCATTTTAGTTGGCAGTCTCAATTTCAAAGTTTGAACTTTTATTTTAGTTATTATTTAGACTAACACAAAGGTAAACTGTTAAGTAATAATGATCAAAGAATTTAGATGCTCAATATATTTTCTCAATTCAGTTTAATATCTATGTCCACAAGTTGCAATCAGCATTTATAGTTTGAGGATTTGCCTTCAGAGCCCTAAAGAACAACAGATTTTGAAAGCCCAAAGCAGTCACCTGGACATCGGAACTCCATGAGCCAGGACATTTTCAGATGGTGGTGACTAACACACAAAGCCTGGTGCTCAATATAAAAGGGCCCTTGGAAACAGCTTATTGCTTGTTTGATTTCAAATAGTTGAGCTTATTTTTAAAGCAAGGTAAGGTTTTCATGTCTGTTTCATTGTTTTCATTTACTGGGACACAATTCTCCCTTGGCATATTCTAACTCCCTTCTCCCCTCACATCCCAGCCCCATGCACCATTAATTGAAACAAAGATTAATTAGCCTGGATGTTGTAGAAGGCTATCACGGGTGTTGATATGTTTGAGAAAAACAATTAGCTCACAACTTTGAGAGTACGTGCATGTGGAGTTCCCATTTCAAAAATCCTGCTTCCTCCCCTCCCCTAGTTTGGTCTTCACTCTGTCTCTCTCTTTCACTAGTTTGATCATCTTTACCCTGCTGTGTTCCTCTGCTGGTTTAACAGAGAACTGAGCATCCACCTGCCCTCCATAATTGCATATTTGGACCAGAAGGAACAGAAAAGAACGTTCATTATAACCTAAAAGCTTGTGGTTATTTAAAAGAATATATCTGTTTCCTCTAGGCCCACTCCATTCTGCCTTTTTGCCTTTTGGTGAGAAGTAATGCGGTTAAGGAAATATCTTTCTTGGCTCAGACAGGTGATGAGAGAGATGGAACTATTTCGATGTCTCCACAGCTATTTATATACACAGCAATATTATGCACGTTCTACTGGTGTTTTTCTATTAAAAGCAAAATCAAATTAGATGAAAGTATTTTCTATTTGTTTCTTATCTATTCAATGTTTGCAATAACTTCTTTCTTCAGGTGACTTGGGCTCAGTTCCTGAGATTGCTGGTTGAGCCTTGAAGGCAATGGGGGAAGCTAACACATGTCCCTCGAGAGCCAAGGGAAGACATGCCCACACTTTCCATGCCAGCTTCTCTGGGCTCACAGGCGAACCATTACCAAAAGTCCACCCATCACTTGCACCCAGCCTTTCTACTGTCTGCAAACTCATAATCAAAGGATACATCATTCAACATATTTATCCGTGTAGTTTAGAAAGCGTGCGTGTGTGTGTGTGTGTGTGTGTGTGTGTGTGTGTGTGTGTGTGTACTGAATGACTGGCTGATTTTTATCATGAATTCCTTCAACAGCTCTCTTAAAGCATGATGAATATCCTTTAACCCTGCAGCATACCTGTAAACATTCAAAGGTGCTTTAATTACTTTCTTCTATGTGAAAGGAGCACGCAACTTCTGTGGTACCCAGCCTCCATTTCCCTTTCCTTGTTGTACCTATTGTTGGTCTCTCTATGAATTAAAATGCAAAATTCCAAACAACAGGTGAGGAGTGCAATGCACTCTATGTACTTCATGGGTTCCATGCTGCATTTTAATTAAGTGTGTTTTTATTTTTTCCCTCTGAAAAACCAAGGCTGCTGGTGAAGTGTCTAAGCACTTGTATAAAGTGTGGAAGAAGGTTTGTACCCTGATAACAACAGCAGGACACTTGGGGATGGGGTGGCTGCACCCTGCCAGTCTTACAAAACCAGCAGCTTCCCAGCTGCAGGCTAGGGGTGAGACCCCACAGAAGTGGGACGCAGAGTGGGTTCACTCTCAGCATCATCAGGAATTGCAAGTAGACATGTGGTGGGTTAATGAGTGATGGGTGGGTAAATATCCCCCCTGGATTAGATTTTCTACTGGACAGGATCAGTGTCTGTGAAGACTGCAAGCAGGTAACAGGAATGAACACACACAGGGGCCCATTTATAGATCTTCTCAAACCATGGAATATTTCCCCCAAGGGGAATGAAAACAATAGATTTGATCCATCAGACTAGTCAGACAGGCAAGGGCACTTCCTTCAATATCACCACCGGGAAAAAATGGGCCATTTTCAGAAACTCCCCTTTCTTATGAGCTCTTTGTTTTGCCAGAGCATAGGCTTGAAATTTATTTTAGAACTAGTTTCCAGAGGACAAATCATCAGAAAACTTTTGAAGGGAAATGAGATTATCTTGTGAATTTTAGTACCCACTATTTCATAGTTTATTGTACATGATCATGTTGCCAGTGACTGTGCATAGATTTACATAAGCAGATGTTAGACCCAGAAAGACTCTCGTGGAGAAAATGGCTCCATTCTTTCTCCTCACTCCCACCTCTCTCTTTTTTCCCTCTCTCACTCTGTCTAAAACCAGTTGTAAAATTTCTCTTGATTGATGGATGGACTTTAAATGACTTCAGGTTGTTCAGCTTGAACAGTTTGTCAGGCTCACTTTCACCTTTCAAATGATTGGCTGAGTCACAGAAAGTGTAAACATCTTCTACAAGTAGCCAAAAATCTCATCATCCCCTTGGTAGAACTCAGTAGATGATCTCAGAAATGTCCTTTTAAGTATTAAAAGTCATGGGCTTAATAAATTGCTTTATCAATGAACCAAGTTGCAAAGTGCCCATTGGAGGTGAACTAGTTTCCTCACTGGGAGTAAAGAGATGTATCTACCCACCACTCTGAAAGCAGCTTATTGCTTAAGACTCCTGGCACTTTATGCAATGCTGAATTAATTTAAACTAAATACTCTATGGGATAGATAGAGTCTAGTCTCTGAAATTAAACTCAAGGGAGAGGAACAGTCCTAGAATCACCACTACACTGTACCATGTGCATCCATATCTCAAGGATGTTGTAACAACTTCACCTTGCTAGTTCATGACTTCCTTCCTCATCCTCTCTGCTAACCCTTCATTGCTCACATTATCAGCTGAATGGGGGTCATGGTTCATCTACTATTCTTAGTAATGGCACTCCAGCCCAGCGACTCAGTCAAACCCAACAAACAAGTTGCACTTCCCTAAGCAGATTCTGTCTTTAAGATAAGAGTTTGCTCCGGCATAGCCATAGCCCAGAACTTTCCTCAGCATCAGGACTTCATCTAAAACACCAGATAGCTCACCTGACATTCTTGGCAAGCAAGGGTGAGAGTAAACTTTGCAAGACACTCCCACACTAAGGAGCCTCAAGGTAGAGAAAACATAAACACTTTTAATTTTGTTTCCTATACATGCCTGGTTATTTCATTCAGCCGGTTTAGATCCCTCGTTCCTGTGACTCCAGGTTTGGAAAACAGATCCTAATGACTCGCTCTTAAATCCCCTGCTTCATCACTTTTGAAAAGTTGGCTCGATATTCCCTGGACATTCATTCACACATACAGCTCAGATACCAAATGGCTGCTTCCCCATGCCAATTTGACAATGAGAGAAGGCAGGCCAGACAATTTGAGTGTTCCTCCCCCACATGTAAGAGCTCCCCATCTAAGGCTTCTCAGCAGTGAATTACTGCTGTCGGCATTTGCTTCACAGTCTGGAAATTGAAGTTCTGCCTTGTAGAGGCATTCCTCCCTGGTCACAGAGCACAGTCGAAAGGCCAGCATCTGGGCATCTGGTTAAATGCACAGCTCTGTCCAGCATGCATGCATCAGCGCCTCACAGAGTCCCAGCTCGTCAGAGACACTAGCTTGCTGACAGCCTGTCCATTTATTTCAATTAAGAAGCAAAGCCAGTACAACAGCCTGCCCTTTCCTTGATTCTCATACTGGATTTGTTTTTATGGAATGGTTCTTCTGCAGTCCAGCTGACAGGAAAATCATCTCCTTTTCCTCATTTTACAGAGGAAGATCCGTGCTCTCGGGAGTTTGAGAGGAAGTCAATGGCAGGATTCTAGCAATAGTCTCTTAGCACTTCACTTACCACTCTGCTGGGAAAAGGAAGAAAAGCCAGAGGCAAAGTGGGAGAGGATATTTACCTAAAGTTTTAGGATTTATTTTAGAAAAGAATATTACAGCAGCATCTAATAATGCCATTTTTAAAGATTAAAAGTATTATTTAAACACACACATAACATTAATGAGAATAAGAGTTAAATGCACTCTGACTTTAAAAGTGGCTCAAGTCACATCCATCATACTCTAAGCTCTGTAGACAGTCTAATACTTAATTAAAAACTGAATTCTATTCTCCTCAGTGCCTGTATCAATGTTTAATTGAAATTGTACCAAGGGGTCCACCTTACGCATGCACACATCTTATGAAAAAAAAACTGAAGTATAGGATAAGAAAGAATGGATAACTTGTTTACCTTCATGTGTGAGTCCCAAAAGCCAACGTTCTGCCTCAAAATCATTGGAGGAGGGAAGATTAAAAAGAGTATGTCCAATTTCCCAAGATAATGGCTCACAAAAGGAAACAGACGCTCTCCCATTAACAGATAGATTATATACCACAAGAAGCCCTGAAATTATTGAGTGGTTCACAAAGGTGGAGGCTGATATCCCATCATACTCCTAAGGCCCGCTCTGTAGACAGTTGCTACACTCAGTGCTCTACTCACCCCCATCAGTCTCTACATTTCTCCACCAAATTAACCCTGATTAGTGTGGAGGAGAGAGATTGAAATAGTGTATATTAATGTGTGAATGTGTTATAGTTCTTAGAAATGCCTCAAATAATTTGTATCTCAAAAAAAAAAAAAAAAAAAAACTCCTGCCAAGCTAATGTTGCTCCAGAAGTCAATCAAAGCAGAGAAAGCAGAGGCAGAACCTAGCATGTTCGCATAGGTAATTTGTTTAACTGTGGAAAAAAAAAAAAGAGGAAAGCACTTTTGAACTAGAGACATGCCTCAGTAATTCAAAGCATTTACTACTCTTCCAGGGGGCTGGAGTTCTGTTCACAGCATGCACATCAAAATGCTCACAACTGCCTGTAACTCCAGCTTGAAGGAATTTGACCCCCTCTTCCAAGCCCCAAAAGGCACCCTCCCAGACACAGGACATACATTCATAGAGACACACGTACACACAAATAAAAATAAATCTTTAAAAAGAATTTTAAAAGCATCTTCCTCTCCATTTTGCTGGTGATTAAAATTGAGGCACAGAAGGCCTAATCTACTGCCCTAGGTCACATACCTGGTAGACTGCAAAGTCAAGATCTACACAAAAGTCTCTCTACACAGCCCACACTCTGTCTACCAAGCTGAGTGTCTTCTTGTAGAAAGAAGCCTATTCCCAAACTGAAGGAAGATATTTAAGTGTCAAGCACAGATCTCCCCTGTCTGTGTGAACTTGTCTAAATGCTAGAGTCATAGATGCCTGATTTTCATAGCTCATTTCCTTTCACATTTTCTAAAAGAAAAAAAATTCAGCCATTGCAAACTATTTCACAAGGTGAGCTTTAAGAAATTGCTGTGAAAGTCATTTACATGACTTGTGTGATTATTTGCACAGCTTTTAACGTATGCAAGTACTTCCATGTCTACCATCTCATCTGATCTTCTCACCATCTCTGTAACATAGAGAGCAGGAACCCAGAAAGATCAGCACCCTATTTAAGGTCACACAGCCACTACCTGGCTATTTCCACCTGACTTTCAAACACATTCCTTGTCCTGAGGCTGACAGTAAATGTGCACAGGACTGGGCCAAAATAGCTCAATTTTCATAGCTCTTTCCTGGGTCATCTCAAATACTAAATAAATCAATGCATGGGTAGAGTATCCCTTACCAGAATTGCTTGAGAAGAGAAAAGTCTGCATTTTATTTTTAATTTTGAGATATTTTCATGGGCAAGGAAGATCTCTTGGGATAGGACCCAAGCCTAAACTAGAAATTTGCTGATATTCCATATACTGTTTAAAGAACTGGAAATTTAGATTTCATCTTGTGTTCATTCTTTGAGTTAACATAGAGACCAATGGGTTTCATTATATTTTCATACATGTATACAAGTGTACTCTGGTCTCATCTCCTATTGTCTTATGTTCCCACTGGTTCCTTACCTCTCCCTAAATCATCTGTGCTTTCATGTCATATGTGTGCAAAATTTCATACACACCTTACACAGATAGCTGGAAGATAGTCTTTATTATTATTTTTATTTATTCTTCTCTCATACAATACAGCCCAACAGAAGCTTCCCCTTCCTCCACTCCTCCAAGTTTCTCCCTCCTCTCTCTCATATCCACCCACCACACATCTCCTCCCTGCCCCTGGCCCCGCAGAAAAAAAGCAGGCCTCCCAGGGACATCAATAGAACATAGCACAAGTTGCAATCAGACTAGGCACAGACCCTCACACCAATGCTGGACCAAAATAATGCAGTAAGAGGAAAAGGTTCCCAAGAGTAGTCAAAGAGTCAGAGATGCCCCCACTCCCACTGTTAGGGGTCCCACAAAAGCACCAGTCTAACAACCATAACACATATGCAGAGAACTCAGCCCAGACCCATGCAAGCTCGGCAATTTCTGCTTCAGTCTCTGTGAGCCTCCATAAGCCCTGCTTAGTTGATTCTGGGGGCCATGTTCTCTGGGTATCCTTCGCCTCTCTGCCTCTCCTACTTCTCCTCCCCCTCTTCTTGGGGGGTTCAGTTTTTTAGCACCTCTTTTTTGACTCTGACACATTTCCTGAGGTCGGGTGGTGCTAAAGAACTTTGAATTGGGGCATCAGGAATGATCAACATCAATATCTTATAGGGCCTAACACATTAGCAGTGACCAGGCCACTGGAGACATAAGACGACATCATTTTGTAAGGGTCATTGAGCCAGTAATCACCACTGGCTCGCTGGTAGAAAAAATAAAAGTCAATGAAAAATAAAATTTCCCTACTGGAAGAGTTCATGGTCAAATGGACACAGAACACAGATAAGCAAGTAGTAATGATGAAAGACGTGAGGTGTTGGGACGGCGGTTGTGCACTGCGTCCTGTTGGGATGCAAAAAAGGGACCCCTCTGGGCACTGGCTCCTCAGTAAGCATGAGTCCTGAATTTTGTCAACCTCTCGTCTATGTAATTTCTCCCATATGCCTTTCCAATTCCAAATCCCTCCACCACCCACCCTGCTCTTTCCATCCCAGCAATCACATATTTTCAAGGAACTGGTGTTCACAGTGTGGTGGCATGATGTTTGATGTCAGCAGAATGTAACAAGAGTGTTTGTTTGTTACTATGTGCTGTGTCGTCCAGTGCCTACAGCTGTGCTGGACATGGAAGTAGGTGCTCAACAAATGCACTACAGAGGGAAAATCTGATATAGTCATTTACTCCCAAATGTTTTAATTTAAAAAAAACAGTAATGAGCTTAATAATTAAAAGTAAAAATTCCAAGCCACTGTGGTGACACACAGCTTTAATCCCAACACTTGGGAGGCAGAGAAAAGCAGATCTCTGAGTTTAAGGCTAGCCTGGTCTACAAAAGGAAATCTTTGTCTCAAAGAGAAACCCTGTCTCAAATAACCAAAAATTGGTTAATTAATTGAAAGTAAAATAAAGTTCATGAGTTACCACTACTTTGGTTTGGTTGTCTCGGTAGGCTTCCCAATCCCTGGTGCATGAGAGGACGTTTTGGAGCCCACTACCTGAGACGGGACACCTTGCACAGCCTTGATGCAGGGGGAAGGGCTTGGACCTGCCTCTACTGAACATATCAGGCTCTGCTCACTCCCCATGGGAGGCCATAACTTGTTGGAGGAAGGAATAGAGAGTGGGTTGTGGGGAAAGGCCAGAGGGGCTGGAGGAAAGAAGAGAGGGGGATCTGTGGTTTATATGCAAAATGAATAAAAAATTTCTTAATAAATCAAATAAAATAAAAATGCCTCCTGCACCTGCCTTAAAGAGCCCAAATTTTTCTGATTCTGTCTACACCCTCATCCTTCTATTGTGCCACTCTCCTGTAGCAAGTAGCCTCCACTGCGATGCCCTGGTGCCCCTGGGTATAAGCTTTGGTTCCCATTCCTGGCATAGTGGGACCTCTGTTTTAACATGAGTGCTGCTGTGGGCAACTGGCAGCCTCTGATACCCTGTGTTCTGTGCAGATTGGGATTTGGAACTCCAACAGTGGGCTGAACATGACAGACGGCAACAGAGACAGGTCCAACAATATCACAGATTCGCTGGCCAACCGAACACTCATTGTCACCACTATTCTGGTAAGCTGTGAAGCCCTGGCCTTTTATCTGCACTCCCACACAAGACCTGAAAGGCTCCTTCCACTGTCTTTTTCAGGCTGGCAGTTCTGTCTGCATGTGTCTATTTTTCAAACTGGGAAACTAAAAGCATACATTTGTACATGCTTTAAGGAGTGAAATGTAAGCTCTCAAAACCTCTCTACAGACTTTCATCTTGCCAGAATCCCAGGTCCATTCTTACCTCTCTCCGCCCCACCCAGGGGCTCTTTCTTATTCTTTGCCTGATGAATTGCTGGATGGTTTCAAGCAAGAGGAGACTCTAGCAACAGACCAGGGAAGTGGCACAGAGGCGGCAGGGGATGGGGTGGCTGGGGAAAAGGGTGGCAGAGAGATTGCTTTCTGTGACCTCCCTATGCTGTCAATCAATTTTTCCCCATGTCTTTCCATAACATAATTCCTGCTCTGTCAATTCCCCTGCACCCAGGTTCCAGCTTCTCTGGACTCTGGCAACATACCCATCTCTGCCATGGTTTCCCCTAGTTTCCTGGTTTAATAGGTCCCTGAATAACACATTGCATTTCCATTCTTACCCCCCTCCAATGGCTCCTCTCCATGGGCTCATATCTCTGGAAATAACCCTTGTGTTAACTGATTTCCAAAAGACTGTGTGTCCCATTGCCATTCTGGTCTTATGGCCAGCTAGCCACTGTACACGAGCCAGCCAATTTCTCTCTCTTTTCCCAGGGGATCAAGGTAGGCATAGTGCACTCTGAACTCTGCATTTAAAGGCATGCTTTGCTTTATTTCTTTCAGTCCTTGGTATTAGAGTTATTTTTCTTTGAATTTGCCTTGTGAGACATGATTATCAAAAGTATATCTGTTATTTTCTTGTGTTTTGTTTTGTGTTTTATTCTGGCCATTACTTTTGCTGCAGCCCCCTTATGGAAATTAGGTTTGGAGGGGGGCTGTTTTGTTTCATTTTGTTTTGACAAGGTTCAGTGTGTAGAATTGGCTGTCCTGGAACTCCCCTATGTTGCCACTCTGGGCAACAATTTTCTATTGCGTTTGCATGATCCAACTGTCAATTTACTTGATGAGAAACCTAAACATACAGGGCATCTCATCAGTAGAGTGATTATTATAATTGTATAAAACAAAATAAACCTTTATTTACTCAAGGGAGAATTAGCAAGTTTACAGATGCATGGTAGGAAAATGGCTATTATTCATAAGGGATTTATCTTATCATCTAAGAAAAGCATTATCATATTTGAGGTTCAAGGTGATTTCAAATAAGACTATAGGACTGATAAAATAGGAAACCCTGGAAATAGCCAGCTACCGCTCCCTGAGGGACCAGCCCCCAGCAGCACAGGGTTCAAAAGGAATCCATAGAGCCGATGCATACTAAGACTTTTCTGTCTGAGGGGGTAAAGGGAAAAGATACTCACACACTCTCTTGATGGTCTCCTTCAGACCTTTTCTTTATTCTTCTTTCATATTCTCTATTCATTATTTTCCTCCTCTCATTCTTGTTGTTTTCCTTCTAATTCTATCTTTATTCTTCCTTATTCTCTCATTCTTGATGATTTATCTCTGTCAATCTTTATTTTTGATGTTTTCCTTCTAATTCCTTCTAACTCTCTCATTCTTGATGGTTTCCTTCGAACCAATTTTAACTCTAGCTTGATTCTTTCCCTTACAGTTTATATACACCAGCAAATTCTTTCAGGCAATATAAAAATTACAAAGTGGTTACATTCTGTTTTTCAAATGAATGATTAGGATGAATACAAGTAAAAAACAACATGTTTTCCATATCCCTTACATGATTAAACATTTTACCCATTACAGGTGAAAAACAAATTATCCCAAGAACCAATATACATTCATACCCAAGCAACTTGTTATAGTTTAACAGAGTGTAAGCAAGCAAGATATTCTTTTACTGGCAGGTTGTGTTTTGTGGTTACAAAGAAAGGACTGATCACTTTATTACTTATCTTGAAAGGTAATCTTATAAGGAATCACAAATCTAAACTTTTATATATCAAAAATAATCAGTCAGCTCTATTTTAAATCTTTAGGGTACATACCCTTTCCTTAATAATTTCTTTATATCAGGAGACTGAGGGCAAAAATGGATACAAGGAATTAATCATCACCTTTGATCATCAACCAATCCTAGCAAGAAAAAGCTACCTTGTTCTTGTTCCTTGTCCTTAAAGAGCTCCTCATTCAACTATGTGCCTTTCTAAAACTTTAGATTATCTTCTTGGATTTTTCACCTCAAAGCTATTTAACAAAAACATCTCAGTCTAACTTTAAGTTATTTTCAAAGCTTTGTTTCAGCTGTGATGCACTTCAAAACCTGTGAACATGCCTCCAAACATTAAGGTTAAAGTACTCTAAGCTAGCTGGGCTGCCAGGACTCAACTGTTTTTTCTTAACCATTAACCTATGATGCATTCTATACGACACCTCAATAGAAACTCATGCGTCTAGCTGTGTGACACTTCCTTCTTTATATTTTTTAATCATCAAAACTCTATTTAAACTAACGTTAATTATTATCAATTAGACAGTACAGCTTAGGAAGAAATCATTTTCGTAATAGTCCACAGGTTAAAACACCCATTAGAATGGAAAGTTTGCATGAGATAAACACACTACATTACAGGCAGTGGGGATCTCCTCACACCCATTCACACTATGCCAGATACCAGAGAAAGATGGCAGCGGCAAACATGTAAGGGCATAGCAGAAGCAAAAGACATTCTGGGGTCTGGGTTCTCAGGGCCTTGCCTGTCTGAGATTCATCCATCAGGGATTTTCCTCCTAGTGGGCTGATACCCCAAACTTCATTTGCCATCTGCTGCTCTTTCTGACATGGCCACCAGCAGCCAACCAGTATATAGAGAAAGTAAGACTGAATTTGGAATGAAGCTAAGACTAAAAATTAGAATATTTGGTATACACAATGTTTGAAAAATGAAAGGATTTTATTTGCTGGGTCTCATTTCTCCTTTATAAGTAGACTCTCTTAAGTAAAAGCTTAAGGAAAGTGGCGTCCTGAAAAGGAAGCCTGGATCTGGTCATGTGGAGGAGGCACGTGGAACCCTAGTGTCCTCTGAGACTTTCCATCTTCTCAGATTCAAAATTTGAAGATAACTGTGTCTCTGTCACACCATACACTACACACACACACACACACACACACACACACACACACACACACACACACAATACAGCAATGCAAGAAAAGGCTCCTCTCTAAGGAGGTAGGAAAGAAATGAAAATATATATGAAGGCTTCTGTAACAGTGGTAGACAAGAATAGCAGAAATGGGAATGCAAGCAACTGACTTTAATATTTTCCACTCTTAAAAGCCAACTTCAAATGTTATATATCTTCAGGCTACTGATGGACTACTTTCCTTTTCACGATAATGGAGCTTTCGTACCTGGTTTGTTTCACTCAGGAAGAGCCCTATGTGATGTACAGGAAATCCGATAAGCCCCTATATGGCAACGACAGATTTGAAGGATATTGCCTGGATCTGCTGAAAGAATTGTCAAATATCCTGGGTTTCCTTTATGATGTTAAACTAGTTCCTGATGGCAAATATGGAGCTCAAAATGACAAAGGAGAGTGGAATGGAATGGTTAAAGAACTCATCGACCACGTAAGCAAAAATACACCTGATTGTTTGAAAAATGCCCTATGTGAGGAAGAGGAGAAAAAAGTAATTGATTCAAAACAATAATAATAAGTTTTTACCAAAGCCTTGAAGAATGACTTTGGTGTTCCATGTTGTTAGCCACATACAGGCAAAAATTTAAAAAGGAGAAAAATACAACCAAGATATAAAATTTCCTCAGTTTGAAAGGATAAATGGAAATAAAAGTTGAAGATTAAAATGTATACATTCACCCTTTATGCCAAAAAATAAGCTTGAGAAGTTTCCAATTCAATCAAGAATTCTAGGACTTGGGACTTAGGACTCAGAAAAATCTCATCTTGTCAATTTATATTATGATCAAGTTGTTCATTTCTTCCTTTTCTAACATGTCCTTGATAAAGACATCATCCTGCAATTTTCATTTAAGTATGATGATCTCTCCTCTCTCTCTCTCTCTCTCTCTCTCTCTCTCTCTCTCTCTCACACACACACACACACACACACACACACACACACACACACCCTCTGGGAGGGTTGGGTGTGTGGGTGTGTGCACCTTACCCCGATCCCCACCCCTCCATAGTTTCTGTTTTGTCATTGATAAACATTGTATTGTAACCAAAATCCGCTCCTTATATGAAAAGCATTTGTAGTTGAGATTAGGAAGTAGGAATACTCAGGGTAAGTCTAGTCATTCACAGAGAAGGGCAGCAACACAGCTGACAATTTTGAACTTGTTTCTACAGAGAGCTGACCTTGCAGTGGCTCCTCTCACCATCACCTACGTAAGGGAGAAGGTCATAGACTTCTCCAAGCCCTTCATGACCCTGGGCATTAGCATCCTTTACCGGAAGCCCAATGGAACCAACCCAGGTGTTTTCTCTTTCCTCAACCCTCTGTCTCCAGACATTTGGATGTATGTGCTGCTGGCCTGCTTGGGAGTCAGTTGTGTGCTCTTTGTGATCGCAAGGTAAGCTTGAGAATATTGAATTCATGACAACAATCTTGTCAGTCACAGACTTCAGAAATTCATGTTTTAAAGTGCAATTTTACTTTTGCTCATTGCTGCATTTTCTCAAGGTCTCCATGTAAAACTATTGTGTGCATTGAAAGCTAATTATCCATAAAGATACATTTTTAAAGAAACAAGAAAGTCCTTAATATTAATTTGACTTTTTCTGTATTTCAATTCATATAAAATGGCTATTTATACCATTTTCTGAGGAATACAGAGCAAAAATGCAATGGATCATCTGGGATAGCTGAAATATTACTAAAAATAATAATAAAATGATTTTAAGATATTTGGTTCCTTGAATAATCGATTAAGCCAAACAGAAAAACCAGTTAGCTAGGCATCACCATAGCAAATAAAAAACACAGAAAGATTGAAACATTGAAAGCTGCTGAAACCTGTAAGGATCAAGAAAAACACTTTGAAAATTTGTGAGATTGTTCTTTAAAATCGTTGGAAGGTTGATAAGAAAATCATGGAAATAACACTGAAATGACATGAGATTATGGAGGACTGATTGGTTGACTGATGATTGATTGATTGGTTCTGTCCCGGGGATGAACTGTAGAGCCTTATGGATGCTTAGCCCTCTGCAACTTAGCTACATCCTCAAGCCATTACAAAAATCTTATTATACTCTGCAAGTTTTCAATTCAAGTTTTATCTTTTAAGGTTAAATTCTGCCTCTATATCTAACCATTATACTTTACACAATTCTTCCAAAGTTTTTTATTCCTCTCAGTAGACCATATATCACAATGCCTTTGATACTGAATTTGAAACTGCTATTTTATTTATCTGTTCTTTTTAAACATTTGATAGTCATAGATAAACTGTTTTAAAAATTGCCTTTTAATGTCATGTCCTTGTTTTCAATCTTTTTCACCTTTCAACAAAAATTGATAAAAAAAAAAAAAATTTCCTAATCAATTTTTGTCTTCTCTCCAGGAATTTATAAGAGAAATATATCTTCATAGTAGCTCCTTGTCATTGTTCACTGTCCAGTTTTGATTAATGCCTGGTAACTTTTCCCCGAGCATAATTACAAAGAAAGCTTGGGAAAATAACCCAAGCAGGAAATGTACAGAAGACCCATGAGACAGACAGAGTCAAGCCAAACAAGGGACCTCTCTATGGATATGGGGGCTAAAGCTTAGGAGTTCTCAACACCTTGTAAAACTTGCCATTGCCAAATCTCAAATTTTATGGTTTTTGAAATAGTAGTCAAAATTCTCTTTCCATACACACACACACACAACACACACACACACACACACACACACAAGGATTATCAATTTCAAAATGTCAGTCATATCAAGGTCAAGACATTATGCTCAAGAAAATTTAAAGAAAATATTGCTTAAAAATAATTTTAATCGGCTATTGACCTTTGGAGATTTGTCATGGTAACTAGGGGAAGTGAATATTGCTCTGGGATAGCTGTATAGTAATGAAGTACCCTCTTACAAGGAACACACCACATTGTACCGAATTGTTACATTTTACATTTCTCTGCTTGGATCTACCCCTAATTAAGCAATAAAGGGACAGAGGACAATAAAAATGTGAGTTTTCATATCTTGCATCTATGGTTTCTTCAAACATTAATGCTCACAAATGGAGCAATCAAGGTAATGTTAATGGAAAAGCACATGACTTACTATAGCGAAGTTGGCCAAAGCTGGCAAGAAAACAGTGTGTCAGCATAGCCCAGAAGCCCTGAGAGGCACACAGGCTGAGGGGACCCCTTTGTACTGCATCCCAACTGAATTCAGTAACATGAACTGAAAACCAGTTAATCTAATAATAACCTTTTGCTCTAGAGAATCTTTAGAATTTATATTGTGAAATATATCCTTTTATGTTTTTTAAAGTGAAAAAAATAAAGTCAAATCTGACATTTAAGCTAACACCCTCACTAAATAGGTCCCTAAAATCATTCATTGGACTGAACTGAATTTATAAAGCTAAAAAGCATTAATGGAAGAAGCTAAAGAAAACCTAACAAAATGCCAGTTAGGCATGGCTGCTAACAAACTTGTATGTTAGTGTTTTGGTTTGGTGGTTGACTTTCTAAAAATATTTAACCACAAAGAATTAGGTTCATGATGAGCGTAGGACTGAAATGAGCCAAACTTCTAAACATGGACTTACAGTTGTCTTGCTAAAATGGAACTCTTAAAGTTGGCATTTAGCAAAAAGTAAAAATAGGAAAAAGAATGTTCCCTTGAAAGCAGATTCTACAGTTACAGTACAAAATCCATGGTTGTATAACAAGTTCAAACAGATGGATTCTTTTATCTTCAAAGCTACCAATGTCTATTGACAACAAGAAATAGAAAGCCCCCTCAATTAGGAAACTTCACATCAAGGATTAGTTCACAACTTTTCACTTCGTGTAAACTTTATGCATCTAAACATTAACCCAAAGTAAACATTCCCATGTATAAATCCACTAGATTCACTATGCTGTGTTTTGTTGTATTTGTTTTGTTTTGAAACAAGGAAGTTCTTTCTTTGCAACCCAGGCTGTTCTTGAACTTCCTATGGAGACAGGCTGGTCTCACATTGGAAGCAATCCTCTTGTCTCAGTCTCCCAAATGCTGGAATTACAGGCAACACCATCGTGCCCATGAAAAACTATTATATATGCAAGTTGTAGCATAGATTCTAAGCACACTTGTCCATGTGCCGTGTTACTGACTGTCAGTACCAACTTACTGAGTGTTTATTGAGTATGGGACAGTGGTTTCAGATGGCCATTCTTTCAGACTATGGATTGGACTTTCCAGTAGACTTCCTGGTGCTGACATGCTGTCCAATGGCTTTAGGATTCTACACCTACACAACCAGTGTGTCTTTCTACATTGTAAAATGCCAGTGTCTTACAGCAGAGCCTTGTGTCATTGCTCACTATTCGCCAGTTCACGTGCTTCCCAAGTCACTCAGAATCCTGGAGAGAAAGAACTCGCAACTTCCTGAAGAGCTGAGGAGTGTGCTGATGTTTTAGATAGTTTCCCTTTGATCCACAGAAAGTCCAGTTAATTGCTTACAAGTGTTAAAGTATTCTAACATTTATTTATTTATGTTTATTTACACAGGGAAAAAGTTAAAAAGCAGCATTCCAAGGACGCATGCTCACAGATCAGAGTGTATTTAGTGGGTAAACAACAGAATATCGGTGGTGGGGGGAAGGGGTGGTTGCCAGGTGTTATGGTCTGTTTGAAAAGCCTATATGCTTGAACACATAATCTTCCTAATTTATTGCAATTAATATTTTTAAATTATTGTACAAGGGACAATGATATTGTTTAAGTAACAGCATCTTTAGTCTGCATGCTGTTTCAATTATTAGGTTCATTAATATCGGTATTCGTTCTTTCAGCTCAGCAAACTACTATGGTTATAAGAGTGTATAAATTCAAAACTTAATTATACTGTTGCAACAGTAATTAAAATGTATTGGCATGCACTGTCAATTAAAGCTATGTTCATAAGCTTACAGGAACGTGCTTGGGAGAAGCCACAGGAAAGAGCTGGATGATATTATGGTGCAATAAATGACCAGGCTGCTGTCCTAACACCCCTAAGACTCCGTGAGAAGACACAGCACACTTTGCAGAAGATATCCAGGGCTTTAGAGAACATTTTTCATTAAGAGAAACTATCTTCCCAGTTCTTGGTTCATGATTCACAGCATTTCCTGCTTTTCACTGTAGATAATATATTCACCTTAAGCCCAGTTCTCCCTGATGCATCTGCAACCTGCTATTGTTTACTGCTGAAGCCTTATGGCTTGGCGAGCATCCTTATGTTCTCACTGGCGCTATGGTATTTTAACATTACTCTAACAATCCTTTCTGCCTTAAAAGGACCCAGTGGCAAATGGCAAAGCTTCCAGTGCTATGAATTATTGCATTTTAAATTATTACAGATTACTTTGCAGAATATCTGGCAATGTCTTTAAAAAAAAGAAAAGAAAAGAAAAGAAAGCATACTTTGCTAGGGTTCCCTAAAAGACCCCTAGAGCAAGCCCCTCCTCTGGATTATATAGGTCAGAAAGATCCTTAGAGACTAAAATCGTAATCAGTTCCCCTGATCATTATTTTAAATGTTGCTCCTAGACATCTGGATTTCCCCATTTTATAAAGAGGCAAACTGAAGCCAAAGAAGTCAAGTCAAATCCTTTGTGTAGATTTCTTGGGTGATTCATTGTATTTCCAGGAACTTAGGAGCCATGGCCTCTTGCAGGCAGAGTGATAATAGTACCACAGAAAACACTTCACACCTAACCAGAGTTGGTGATTACATGACTGTGAGGCATAATTCAGAAAAGAATTCAATTAAAAATTCTAATTCCCCACTCTGAGCCTTGCAGTTAATGTTAATATACTAACTGCATTGGTCTATATAGTATATACCTATACCTGGGCTATGGTCCTTTCAAATTTAAACTTTGTCTTTTCATTGAAGAATTGAGGTTTGTATTTCTACATGGTATCTTTGAAATGAGTGATATACTCCCAAATCCAGCCCTTCTTTTCTGTTTATTTATTTTTCTTTATTCTGCATCATTTGTGAAATGTTAGACTCTCTATAGTGTGTGTCCATGGAACCATAAATGTTCCTGGAGGGCACATGGCCCTCACAACATCTAGCCACGCATCAGTTCAACTGTGTAATCATTCTGTATTCCATGCCACTCTTGCTGCTCCTTGCTAGAGTCAAAACTTGGGATGTGGGAGCTTTTCTTTATGGTTATCCAGTTGCTCAGTAAAATGGAAATGAACAAAAACTCGGAATTCGAGAGACAGGTCTGAGGAATGCAATTCTAGCCACAACAGGTCTGACTCTGGAGCAGGAAGCTGGTGAACATTTGCCCAGGGACTTTCACATGTATTTCAATAGAGCTGGAGATGTCTGCACACGGTCTTCACTCATGTGGCTTCTGCTCAGCTGCTGGGTTTTCTACGTCACTCAGCAGGCTTTACTCTGCTTCATGTGTCTACCTGATATTTATGAACTGTTTCTGTTGATTACCACAGGTTTACACCCTACGAGTGGTATAACCCTCACCCATGCAACCCCGACTCAGATGTGGTGGAAAACAATTTCACTTTGCTAAATAGTTTCTGGTTTGGAGTTGGAGCTCTCATGCAGCAAGGTACACCGGTTGCCCATGTTGTCACTTGCATCCCACAGTCTGCTGACAAGCTTTCAAGCTGGTAAACTCCACCATGAAACTAGATGGTATGGTGAAACACTCAGAGATATAAAACAACAGCAATAGACAAAGACTGCAATAGGGTCTAAGTGGAACTTCCTTTCCACATATCTGAAAAGAGCACCTCTTTCAAAAAGGGGACATACATTTCCCTGCAAGTAGTGAAGAATAAGGAACCTATGTTAGTTATTTCCTCATTGGTGTAATCAAATAACTGACTAGAAGCAATGTAAGGGATAAAGGGTTTGTATTGACTTATAATTAAGGGTATATTCCATCTGGTGTGGGAAGCATTGCAGCAGGAGCTTGGGGCAACTGTCACATTGTTTCTGCCATCCGGAAACAAAGAACAATGACTGCTGTGCCCTGCTCACTTTGCCCATCTGTATTACTTTTTCCTTTTTATTAAGTCGACATCCCCAGCCTATAGGAAGGTGCTTCTTACATTCAGGGTCTTCCACCTCACCCAAACCTCTCTGGAAACATCTTCATAGACATGTCAAGAGTTGTATCTCCTAGGTGACTCTAAACCTTGTCAAGTTAACAGTGATGGTTATCCATCACAAAACCTTAGGCTTCTTTTTTTTTTTTAAGTAAATGCATTTCCACAGACAGACTTGCCCATCTTTTCCTTCTTAGTCATAAATTCACAAGCCAAAAATATAAATGGACTGGAGTTTAAACTCTTAGAAGTTTGAATTCACTTGGATTCTTCCAATTGCTAATAGGACCTAGAACTTCCACCTAATTACCACTCTGAGAAACTCTACAGAGATTCACCGTAGCCACCCGATAACTTTTTACAATCTCCTTCAACTGGTAACCATAGCAACAGTAAACTGTAGAGGTTGGAGAAATAAAACTGAAACCGAAGAAATGTAAAATATTTTACCTTTCTCTATGATTTCAGAGGTTTTGGGTTTTGTTGTGCAAGAAGGAGAAGTTGTTTTAACCTTTGGAAGCAATCCAACAGTTTGTGGATTTTCTTCAGTTTGAGTTCAGGCATATGGTCTACCAAATATTTCCAAGATTAAATGCATTAATTTAAGAAAATCATAAGTCACAGATGCTGTTGCATTTGGACTCTTTTTCCACTTAACAATAAGCTACAAAATAAATTGGTGAAAGAAAACCCAACTGGGATATACATTAAACATGTGTGTGATTTGAAAGTCAACTTGAGGTTTTTCATTAGGAGGTTGTTATCATATCATTTGAAATGTTTACATTCTGTGAATCCAACAGAGACAGAGACAGAAACAGAGAGAGACAGAGAGACAGAGAGAGGGAGAGACAGAGAATATGAACATGCATGTTGGTCATTGGTATGAAAATACCATATAATTTAAGAAATGGACACTTCTATTTTTGTAGTCATGAATAGTTTATGTGGGGACTGTTGAATGGGTGCAGACACAACCAGATTTAATAGAAATCACTGGCATGAATTTAGAGCATAAATCCTGCAAGACACCCCCATTAGAAGTTGTGTCTTGCTTACCCAGTGCATTTAATTCTTTAGGGAAATTATTATGTGAGCAATTATTCTGAGAATGAAGGAGGCCTCCTCCCATCCCTACAACTTGCCTTTTCCAGGAATAGAACAACAACAACAACAAAAAAAATACACACAGGTTTCACAGGCCATTCTGCAAACCTACGAGGGTATATGCCTATTGTCATGTACATGTATCCATTTTTAAAACCTTGCTCACATATTTTCCCCATTTGGAGTTTACCAGCATCCACAGCAAACTGTGGGATGCAGTGTCTGTTAGTTACCACTACCTTGGATACATGACAGTCAGCCCCAGCCAGACTCTGCTTGTCTTCAAGAAGTTGACAAACACTCCTCAGGGCCAACGAGCATTTCCAAGTGTAGTGTTTGTGACATCTGCCCTTGATAAATGGCGTTGGACCAGGTAGCTACTCATCATCATACTCTCCCCTGTATGCAGAAGCCTGTCATTGTATTAAATTGGAAACCACTTTATTTCGTTTCTTTTTTAATGTGACGATCAGACTTTCTCTTTTCTACAGAGCCTGAGCAAAGTCTGGATCAGGATTGGCTGTCATGTCTGCCATAAAAGCCACTAAAGAGACTTCAGCAAGTATTGTCTCATCCTGAGTATTTTCCAGTGGTGTTTTACTCTATACTATTACTGTTCTCATGGCTTCATCCTTTAGGGTACTGAACATGTACAAATCATCTCTTCTTGAGGGAGGCCATTTTGAAATACATCAGATAACATTAAGAATTAAGAAATTCACAAATGATATGAATTTTTTAAAACAATGCAAAGGAACATTGAGAAATTTCATGAATATATCTAATGAGAATTTAAAATGCAACTCCATTAGATTGCTACCTTTTGCCCTAAATTCCTGAGAATTTCTTCTAAAATTAAAAATATTCATTTTAAAGTAAAAAACAAAAATTCATGTTTGCATGTCAAATCATTATTCATCTATAGATGACTTTCTACTTCCATGCAAAACACAATGATGCATAGATACAGATAAGTTGTAAGCCATCTTTTCATAAATACAACAAAATAACATAAGGATAAACTGATTGCAGAAAATTTGCACCTATGAGCCAAGAAAAACTGTATCTTTAATGTGATTTTTTCTCCTGTGGCTATTTTATAAGATAAATGGTATTTTAATGGCATCTAACTAAAGATCTAAAATAATATCACATTGCCACAAGGCTGCTAAATCAATTAAGTACAAAGATACAAGGCAATCTTGGGCTTTAAGCATACAAACCCATAGGCACATAAATCCTTTTAAACCACAAGATGAAAAAACAACAGCAACAGATTATTCTGCTAAATCCTTGGAGGCAATTTAATGGAAACGGTTACAAATTTGTGTAATGTTACACACCAAAATTCAAACAAACAAAAGAATAGAATGAAAACTATAGTCAAACCATTTATCTCATCAGAGGATCCAAGCATCATAGACACACTAAGAGCATTAAAGTAATATTTGTGTATTCAAAGCCCAGACACTCTGCCAGCCTGCATCTCCTCATCCTGGCTTTGAGCTGGTTTTGATTTCATGAGCAATGCCATGTGTCTGCTTGTAGATTAAACCTGAGTATAAACTCATCCATTTGCAGACTAGTAAACTCTGATTTTTATTTCCATCTCACACCATTAATACCTACACAATATCAAGATACCAACCGAGTTAGTGTAGAGACAGGATTTTCCAAACCCTTCCAATTCACTGTTCTCAAACATTTTGAGTCTCTGGGATTTTCAATGAGAGCTGGCCCCTGCCTGCTTTAACTGAACACATAAATTCGGGCACGACTTCAGGTTCATAGAAGTAATTCTAAGCATATCACCAGGAATAGGTTTCCAGCAAATGGACTAACTGAAATGCATTCATGAATCAGTTCAACTGAAGTGAAGTCAATCGTACTTCTGGTCCCTTCCAACTTGACTACTTGGGATGTAGACGCTTACAGCTCAAAGTTGAGCTAGACTCCTCTCCGGATGTTTGGCCAATAGAACCAATAGAGACAGGAGGATTTTCTTAGTAAACACATATTAAGTATCTCCATGTTACCTTCAAGAAGTAACAAGTGACTTGAATGGTAGCTAAATAGAGTATTCCTACCAGGCACAATCTCTCCACCTGGAAAAACAGCCAGTTTTTTACAAATTCTTTATTTAAGGGGAAAATGTGCACTTTGAAGAACAGAACGTGTCCTATTTCAGCCAAACAAGACTGCAAATTAGAGAAAGAATATATTGTGTGTTTCCTTAAGAGTAACATGAAACAAAACGGTACTCACCCACAAAAAAAAAAAAGTGTGTCTGAGCTTCATTTCACATTATCTGAAAATTACCAATCATTTTGGTTAAGTTGCATGTTATAACTGCATCTGTAACCTTTTGAAAGTTCCTCACATGTTTTAACCTTAAATAAAAATAAGTTACCATTTTAGAGCTTTTCATCATTATAGAAAAACCTAATATTTCTTATTTTTCTCTAATAATGAATTAGGCAGTAATAAGGTCAAAAATCTTAGAATTGCTCTTCACTTTTAAGCAACTAAATACATTTTAGTCTATCTCAGGGCTGAAAGCATCATAAGGCCATCAACTCTGACTACTTGTGTTGTAAGCAGAAGTAATAATTAATAATAATAAGTAATAAGCAAGACTTAAAGAAAGGATAACTTGATTTTGTAGCAGTTCTAGAAAGCACATTCATTTCATCATCATACAAGATAGTCTTTGCAGAGTTCGTCTCCCTTAGAATAATGACCAGGGTGAGTCTCCTTTTGCTTGTTGACTTGATATAACACCCTAACTCTGATGATGCTGTCACAGGATCAGAGCTGATGCCCAAAGCTCTATCGACCAGAATAGTTGGAGGAATATGGTGGTTTTTCACCCTAATCATCATTTCATCCTACACTGCCAACCTGGCTGCCTTCTTGACAGTAGAGAGGATGGAATCTCCCATCGATTCCGCAGATGATCTGGCCAAACAAACCAAGATAGAATACGGAGCAGTCAGAGATGGATCAACAATGACCTTCTTCAAGGTAAGGATCTGGCAAAGCCTTCTTAGTGCTTGTCTCATACAGAGATGATGGTGAAGAAGTATAAAAACCTCTTCAACTAGAGAAAAGATATTGGGCAATATTTCCAGTGAGATGAATTATTAATGTCATAATCCCATTATGAGGAACTACATCCTCACCATAAAGACCTTCTTCTTCAGTCTCTCCTTCGATCCAGACTTTTTGTTTGTCTATTTACTTATTTCATGTTTGTTTTCTAAAGCAGAGTTTTGTGTAGGACAGAGTGGCCTCAAACTCAGTATGTAGCTGAGTCCAGCTTTGAACACAGGATTCTCCTGCTTTCATCTCTCAAATGTTAGAATTATAGACACAGGCCACCACACTCAGCCTGATTGCCAATATAATACATTCAAATCTACAGATTAGTGTTCCCTGGACTTATATTTTCACATGTATTTATGTATTATACATGTGACTATATACACACACCATGGCACACATGTGGCAGTCAGAGGATAACTTTTAGGGGTTGGTTTCCTCAGGCCTCTGGTTTCAGAGACTGAACTCAAGTCATCAATCTCGGCAGCAAGTGTCCTTACCCAGACCACCTCACTGGCCCTTCTCTGGCCTTTATAATTGAATACTATACTTGCCTGGATGCTATCTAATGTTGCTTCTACAAAATGAAGATTTAAATAACACTATTTTATTCTGTTTGAGACTTATAAGATAGAAGCATGTGACCCCAAACAAACAAACAAAAAAAGTTGATAATGGAACTAAGTTGTAGAATTAAAACCAAAAATTCCCCAGGGAGCTATGTATGTCTGCAGCTCTCCGGCAGTCATTAATGTTTTATGAGCATCAAAGGAGAATGATGCTAAAATGGGTTGGATTTTATGATCAAGTCCATTTCACTGTCCAGGTTTTTTTAATTAGTGATAACAATAATGAAATTGATTTCTACCTTGCTGATGAAGTAAGCCTTGGTATTTTTATTATCAAATTTCAGGTATTATACCTCTCATAAAATCAATTCTAGCAGGCCCAGTAGGTTTAGTAATCATGAGGTGTGGCCCCTGACTTTATGAATGAAGAAGACAGGAGTCTGAGGAGCTGAATCTCTTGCATAGCCATGTGCCTGGTCCTTTCCAGTAGAGGGGCTGCAGCCTTCTGTCGGGAAACACTGATAAACACAGACATGCAAGTTTAAACTCCTCCAGGACCCCTTCTCACCACAGTTAGAATGGATGCCACCAAGAAAAAAGAAAGATGACAAGAAATGTTGGCAAAGGTGTGGGAAAAGAGGGAATGTTTTCACTCCTGGGGAGAGTGTGACATCATATAGCCATTCTGGAAATCAACACATAGGGATCTCAAAAAAATGAAATCTAGAATTACCACATGCCCCCACTGTACCACTCCTGAGCACATACCCAAAAGTCTCCATCTCCTACTACAGATGAACCTGCACATCCACACTCACGATAGCTCTATTCACAATAGCAAGGAAACGGACCAGCCTGGCTATCCATCAACGGATGAATGGATTGTAAAATGTGGTACGCGCATGCAACAGAATTTCATTTAGCTGTAAAGAAAAATGGAACCAAGATATTTATGAGAAAAAAAATGAATAGAGCCGGGAAGGAAGAAAACAGATTTTGGATGACAGCAATGGAATATTGCCTGTCCTATGTGCCCCTAGCTCAGAATGTCTATATGTGTATGTAAGCTGTGGGGTCTGTGAAACTAGGAAGGAGACAGGAGAATAGAGAGGTTCAAGGAAGTGGAGAAGGACACTAAGATGTAAGTGACATGAAATCAAAAGGAGTTGGGAAGGGAAGGGGTAGAAGGAGGGGTCAGGGAGATGGGGAGGAAGAGGTAGAGAGGGGTCAGGGAGATGGGGAGGAAGGGTAGAAGGGGGTCAGGGAGATGGGGAGGGAAGGGGTAGAAGGGGTCAGAGAGATGGGAGAGAAGAGGTAAGAGAACCAACAAAACTTCTGTTTAATTTCAGGAGGAAAGCTAATACTTTTCTTGCTAACTAATTTTATTTTTAAAGAAATAACAAAAATAAAGGTTGGTGGTGTAAGGAAATGGGCTTATGAGTAAACAGAAAACATTTGTAACCAGAAGAAACTCTAAAAGCCCCTCTGCAAAGTTCACACTGGGATTCTTACAGATGAAGTCGTCAGCCCGGGGCTGGGTGGACATGTAAGGTATCCTAACAGAAATTGCTGAAGGAAGACAAAGCAGGCACTGCACTGTCGGGAAGTGTCCATTCACTACCTAATTGAAGAACTTCAGCAATGATTGCATTAGAGAACAGAAACTGATGTGGAGTAAGCATACCCAGCGGTTTATTAAACAGCAGACTCACGTGGAAAAAGTAGTATACAGTTTTTTTATATGTTAAGAAAGACACTTTAAAAACATTATTATTTTTCTTTTTTTTTTTTTTTTTTTTTTTTTTTTTTTTTTTTTCGAGACAGGGTTTCTCTGTGTAGCTTTGCGCTTTCTGGAGCTCATTGTAGCCAGGCTGCTCGAACTCACAAAGATCCCTGCTCTGCTCCGAGTGCTGGATTAAAGGGTGCGCACACGGCTTATTATTTTTCTTATTAAGGACAAAGTGATTATTTAGTAGGTTTTACATCACAGAGATCATGTCTCCCTTAGAGAGTCATATTTTGAGTAATAATTATAAATGCGTACAAGACTTCCCAAGTTTCTAAAAAGTTTGGTAGTTTCTGCAAATCAGTACTGTGGCGAGGTGCAAGTTCACCAAAGCTAACTTTCATTGTGATACTTGTCATAAACAAGGGAAGTCATGATCAGGCACACGAGACAGAAGAAAATGTATCAAAGTGTGAAGTATGTGTATCTGAAAAACCATCCCAAAATATGTATGTTGCTCAATATTATCATGAAATCTTGAAGCACAGGGATATGGGTGACTCTGCTATCCCATTTCACCACAGTCAGAATGGTTGTCACCCACAAAGAAAACTGAAGACAGTAAGTGAGCAGAGGTGATCCCAAGGACTTTCAGATGCACCCTTCCAACAGTGGAGGAGAGTTACTCTGAACTGTAGGCCTAACCTAACTTTTCCAAAATTAATTCTCAAACCTCAGAGAAGTCTAGGAGGTTTATTCCTCAAGAGTGGAGACCTAGTTTACTATTACATCACCATAATCCAATCTAGTAACTAGTTCATAGCAAGTACTCAGAAAATACATCCAAGGTACAAACTAGTGACTGGTATATAGTAGGTACTTAGAAAACATGTTCATGGTAAATGAGTAAGCATGTAAACAAATGAGAGACAGAGACAACACACACACACACACACACACACACACACACACACATACACAGAGGATAGGCAGCTAGAAACACAGACCTACAGAGGAAGAGTCCCTGTTTGCCAAGTCCTTCACTTTACACATCAGCCTGTGGCCCAGGGACTCTGTTTATCAAGAAGGAATTTATTTGCAAAAAGAAAACAAGAACTGAATCTGATTTTGCTTTCCCCTTGAGGGAAGCAAGCTGTCAGAAAACTTCAGAGGGTGAACATTCAAGAGTTCATAATTTAGATTGTTTTACAAGGGAAAGAAATATTCCAGCCTTTTAGCTGTCCGGATAGTTTCATCCAGAGAGTTCAGTCACTGAGTGACAGTAGTTATAAGTACAAGGAACCAATCCCATCAATGTCACCCTTGCTGTGCCCCCAGGCCTCCCTTCCTCCCTGCCTTTACCTCTTAAGTGAAAGCAAGAACCTCTTCTGAGTGGTAGGACTTAGTCTAACCTAGCACATTCTAGCTGGTGTTTGGAGCAGAAAGAAAGAGACCACTCAGTCACGAAAAAGACATTTTCACATTGCATCGCAGTATAATGAATGTCTTTTTCAGAGAACAGAACAGTCTTCTGCAGCACTCCAGTGGTAACAACTGGTCCCTTTATTTCCAAGGTGGGCTCAAATCATTCCAGCATTAAAGAATGGGCAGTTGTAGGGGCCACAGTTATTAACAAAGTCTACAAACAAACAAAATGCATCAATCCCTCACATTTGCTCCCTAGCCTATAAGCAAGGGTTTGGTATTTTACTTTATTTATTTACTTATTTATTTTTATTGAGAGTGTGTGCGCATGCATGCGTGCTTGCGTGCATGTGTGCGTGCGTGCATGCATGCGTGCGTGTGTGTACGTACATACATGCATGCTATGGAGAATGTGGAGGTCAGAGGACAAGCTACAGGAGTGGGTTCTCTCCTTTTACCGTGTAGGTCGCAGGGATCAAAGTTGGATTGTCAGGGTTGGCGACAACACCTTTGCCCTCTGAACCATCTCACTAACTGGAACGATGCTACTTCTACAATGGCAATTAAAATTAAAAACAACTTCTCACAATTTGGTAACTAGAGCTTCCCACAAAGTGTTGCTGCCAAGCACTATTCTCAAAGGATGTTTTTTACTAAAGTGCTGTCTCCAAAGTGTGGCAGAAAATTGCTTGCAAAATTTTAAATAAAAACCCATTGACATTTTCTTCTAGACTTTGTTGTTCTTACAAGCAGCGTGATACCTTACATTCCAAAGGACTTGTATTCAATTCTCAATCTTTTAAATCAACAAAATTTATGCTTTTAAAACAGCCCAAGTGAGTTTCTCTTTTCCATTATTTGGATTCAGATAAAGTGTAGATTAGCTGTATTTTTAAAGATATATGTTTTTAGTGTTTGTGAGTGCATGTGTGTGTGCACATATGTTTTGTGTGTGTGTGTGTGTGTGTGTGTGTGTGTGTGTGTGTGTGTGTGTATACATGAGTGCAAATGCCCAGAGAAGCAAAAAGAGGATATAGGATCCTCTGGAACTAGAATTACTGACAGTTGTGAGATGCTCAATGTTGGTGCTGAAAACTGAACTCAGGTCTCTGATGAGCAATCAGTGTTCTAACTTCAGCATCATCTTTTCAGCCCCCTAGCTGACATTTTTGAAAGCAAAAAAAAAAAAGCTGGGTAAGTATATGTTTCAGATGAGGGAGGCTTTTCTTTCATTGAGTCATTTCTATGTAGAAACACATTGGTCATCTAAGACTATTCATATTTCAGGGGGGGGATTGAAACACAGCTTACATTTCACAAAGCTTCAGAAATCTTTAAACACACATCCTGAAATTCTAGCTGACATTTCCCATAAGGAAAATAACAACTGTATTTTTTTGGCCAAGGTCAGGGAACTAATGATACTTATTGTACACTGTACTTTCACAAGTTCATGGGCACTCCAAGTCTTAAAGTTTTAATCACCATGGATCATATAATAGTCTATTTGATCAAAGTGTGACATTCATCACAAGGACAATTAGCAAGCCATGGTTAGGGAAAGGCCAAGTACTTCACCAGTGGTCCTGGTACTGTTGAATTTGTTTAGGCTATCAGAGGACTACTGTGTTCTACTTATCAAGACTTTATTTATAACAGAAATTTATAAGTCAGAAAATTCATAATTCAATAATTCAATAGAATTCAACAGAAATTACCAATGAACTATTTTATTAGAATTTGGGATGAAGCTGGTTAATAACCCAGAATTAACTATCATGCTGCTATCCCTGTGTTCAGCTAGTGGATGGCTTGTTACCCTTAATTACTGAAATGCTCTGAACAGATAAGGCTTTCATTGCTTTTCTGACTTCCTGGGGCCATGATCAACATCACAGGGGGCAGAATCAAAGAACCATCAGTACACACATTATGGTCTGTGGACACAACTTGGCTGTAACTTCCCTAAGACCCACTTGATCTGTTTCTGCACTTTCTACCAAAGATAACTGATAGCCACAACATCCAGTTACAACCTTTCCTTCCATAAATGGTGTATTAAGACATTACACTGTTCTATCTCTCATAGAAACCAGAAATAATACATATACACAAAGCTGTTTTTTCTCCTTATTGCAACTCTATTAAATGCCTTACTAAATAAAGGAATGGACCTAACTCTGGTGTCACCATGACAATGTAGTAAGTCACATTTTTCCCCCAAAATAATCTTTATTCAAAGGTCTAAGAGACAGGTGAGGCTTAAAACAATTATTTACCAATGCCTTTTGTAAACCACCACCACAGGGGGATATTGTTTTCAATATATATTTCACACATAAGGAATACCATAGGTCATTTCAGGAAATTTGACTAACATCACAGGCTAGGACATAAATTAAAACCTCCAGCATCTGGAGCCATACAGCCTGGACTCAGATCTTGACTCTGGCTAGTTTGCTGTGTAGATCTTGACAAGTTATTTACTTCAACTCTTCATACCTTAACTTCTCTGCCTGCAAACTAAAGCTAGCCTCTAAATCATGAGATTATTTTCAGGGTTATATGATTTAATGAAGCTAATACGCTTACACAATCCCTTAGCAAACAGTAAGCAATTTAGTAGCTACGGCCATTATCATCAATTTTTAGCTCTAAAAGCCATTCTCTGTTTCACTCTCTGTAGACTTAAATTTATTCTGCTCTGGTCTTGGTTCGGCCTTTTGCTCAATAATTTCTAGAATATGTGCCTTCCCTTAAATCCTAATCCAGAGCCAAGACCCAAAAATCTGAGAGACACCCAATGGCCTTGCCATCCTTGAGCCAGGACAGAAACCAAAACAGTTCAGGGTAACTTAACCAGCAAAATCAGTGTTCCAGTAGCAAAGCTCACATGGAAATAAGATTCTCAAAAAAAAAAAAAAAAAAAAAAAAAAAAAAAAAAAAAAAAAAAAAAAAAAAAAAAAAAAAAAAAAAAAAAAAAAAAAAAAAAAAAAAAAAAAAAAAAAAAAAAAAAAAAAAAGAAACCATTGGAAAAGCTGTGCATAATTCTGCAGCAACAATGAAGCATATAGGTACCAGGTGAGCACATGCCTTGCATTTGCAGAACTATATCTCACATGGTTGGTGAGCAGCAGGGGCTATCGTTAGAATTCAGAAGGTAATTCAGTTTAACTCAGCTCAATAATTTTCCAGTGTCTCCAAAATGTCAGCACCAAGGCTCACATGGTAGAAGATGGGGGTGGGTAGTTTAAGCCTTCTGCAAAGCCTGGAGATGTGAATTACAACAGATATACATGTCACATACAACCTGCTAAATACCTACAGTTTACATTGACAGACAGGAAATGGAGTGAACAGAAGAACTCCCATGGGCCAAATTGCCTACAAAATGGTCATGTAAGAAGTACTTCTCAGTAGAGTCTTGCCTTGTAACAAATCACTGTCTTCCCAGACTCAAGCCAGGGGATTACAAAGATTAGATCTAGATTCTGTCTAAAATGACTTGGATAAAATGGGTTTAAAAAAATCATCACAGACTTGCCATTTCTGGCTTTCATGGTCTGGGGACTTTGGACCAGCTGTGGGAATTAGGAGCTGTAGCCATTATAATCTCTTTGCAGCAAGCAGTTAGTGCCATCAGCAAAGCAAAGACTATTTCAAGGAAATCACTGAGCCCAGCACCTGTGGAACTGATGCTATTGCAGGGAGACAGAGTTCAGGCAAAACCACCGGGAAACAGAAAATGAGAGAAATCCCTCACCCTTTTCCACACAGAAAGACATTCTTCCTATAAGATCTTCTTGTTTGAAAATGCAAGTTCCTTTACTATCAGTGTCAAAAGATAAAAATGAATTCACTTGGAAAGAAATGTCTATGAGTTCAATTTAACCTAACCTTTTAAAAAATCTGGCATATTGCTTCTAATATACCAATCTTTAACTGTAGACAGGAGATAAACGTGAGACATATTTGAGCAAAGATGTTTAAGTCTCACTGGGAGAATTCCCTGAAGGGAACCAATGAAATTGTAAAGCTTCAGAGAATCTTCAAATGCCATAACTTTTTATTGATTCATGGTAAGGCTATGATCTAACACGATGATCATACTTGGAAAGGCAGAGTCCCCACCGCATCAGAGATGATGTCTTCTAACAGTCTTCCTTCAAATGACTACTATTCAATTAAATCATGTTTCAACATGGTGTGAAACATTATCATTTAATGAAATTTCATTAAATTAAGTGAAATAGTTGTCTTTCAGACAGGTATTCTCCGCTGTATGTCGGCTTCACAAGCATCGATTCTGAATTCTTAATATCTTTTGTTGATATTTAAGGGTATTTTTTAAGATTGGTGTTTCTCAATAGTCTGCTGGAAAGACAACACAGAATTATTTTGATTATTGATTTGTTCTGCATGACACATAGAACATTTATAAGGTCACTTTTGACACAATGCCAAAGAGAAAATTTCAATAACTTACTCCTAATGTATATGTGTGTAGAATTATGAAAATAAGCAAAAGGAAGCATGTGTAAACATGTGTGAACATAAGACCTTCAAATACTCTGTCGCAAAGCAAGATCTCACAGATATTGATTCTAATGAATAATGAGATCATATATTTTCCCCATAGGTGCCCTATAGCTTGGTTGGAGAAATACTGTGATAAGCAATACTTATCTCAGTAGAAATGAAACATCAGAAAGATATTTCTATAAAACGGAGGTTTCTATCGATCTTAAAAGCATACTAGACTGCAGAGCTCTCCCCATCTCACATCCTGCCAGAAAAACCCAACAGTCGAAAACAGAACTATAGAGAAAACAAAATATCCACGCTATTTTCCAGATTCCAACTGCTGCACATCTTGAGAAACTGAATTTTTATCTAAATTTATAGAATCTGTTGGAAGTCATTAAATACTCTCCATCTACGCCATGCTAAGTGCAAGAGCCGCAACATCCCTCCTGCACCAGAATGCTGCTTACAAACATTTACATGGTTTCTTTAGAATGTGAGTTAGGTCTGCTGAAATACTCACCTGGCTATGAGTTTGATGGATTTTTGTATTCAAATAAAATAATTCACTCCTTTGATTAGGAACCTAGACTCTGGAACAGGAGTACTGAAATGAGACCCTAGCTTTATTACTTTTCAGTGTGTATTGTATTTCTATACCTGTAGAGCAGAAAGCCTAACGAACAAGTGCATGCAACATGCTCAGAGAAGGGCATGTTATACAGTAAACATTGTCTGTGCTCATTGTTATCAATATGCTCAACAGTTTTTAACTGCCTACATACACATTGTAAGTCACCACCTAGTGAATGCTATTGCATTATATGGAGCAAAGGAAGAAATAAGTAATCATCAACATTGTTGAAGTGACTCTGCCTTCTAACCGATACCTGACAAGAAATGCTTATTATCTGTCACCTGTGTTTATCAGCATAAAAACAGATATATAATCAGGCTAGACCATCCCAAGGAATGTATCTAAGCCTGTGTCCTCTCAGGATATGGGAGTTCTAATTGACTTTTGGCATATTCAGTGAAATGAGAGGTAATCACTGTCCCTGGTACTTTAATATTCTGTGTATTATCCAAAGTGATTTGGGAGGCTAACTCAGACTGGAGCAGACTTGGAAGAGTAAGAATACCCAGGCTTCTCATTCAAACACTTCATTTGGTCTTTTAACATTTACAATAATTTTTTTAGCAAAGCATATTCATAGTTTTAAGAAGTATTAAGATTTTCAGATTGAAAACTAATAAAATTGTCCGTTTAAAAAGCATACACCAAATTTACTCTGAAATTACTATTTTAGGGTCTGACAAAAAATAAACCTTTCTGAGTATAGCACTATGGTGGATAGAACTCGGAGCTAAGCAGGAAAGAGCCCTCGGTTTAGTAGTGGCTCAATTACCTACCAACTGTAACTACCATGTGGCACTTCTCCCAGGACCTGTTATACAAAGGACCTGATCTAGGGAGCAGAGCTTCAGACTTGGAGAATCCTTAAGCGAAACTTCCCAGCAAATTTCTCTTGGTAGATATCCAATGACGGAAAATCTACCATCTCCAAGTGACTGTGTGTCTTGAAGGCCTCCTCATACTGCCCATTTACTATGGATAAAATGGCAATTTATTTTTTGTTTCCTACTTCTACAGAGATAAATTCCAATTTTCTAACTAAGGCATTTTAGTTTAATAAAATTTAAAATAATGAAAAAAAAATGCTCTCTGAAATTTTCACATGGATGCTGACTGATATCTATGCTGTACCACCATAAAACTAACTAGCCAAAAGGCCTATGGAGGATGCCAGTCCTTTAATGAATGCTTTGTTTTCTTATGCAGATCAATTAAGATTAAAGTCATTGTCAAAGCAATTTTGGCAACGTAGACATCGACCCTACCCAAGTCAGCATGGATCAGGGGAAGGATACTGAATGAGAGGCTGGGGTTCCTGGGTCCTAGGATTAGTTCTGATATTAACTTTCACTGTCACTGTCTGAAGTCTCCAAGCAGTCTGTACCGCAAGTTCCTCATCTATAAAAGTGATAGTTTGAGTGCATCTATCTCTAAAGTCTCAGATAACTTTAAATTGTCATACTTCAAAGAAAATGACTTCCCCCTTAAGGTAGTTTCCTGATGAAGGAATAATTTTCCCAGCCGTACATTTGCTGCAAAAAAAAAAAAAAAAAAAAAAAAAAAAAAGACAGAGTGACCTCCCTGCTTCTACATAAGTAGCTCTTCACTTAAAATTGAGAAGTATCAGACTCTTTAAGGCTGAAACCACACAACAAATGAAGCATCAGCCCCGGCACCCGGCACACACCTTGGTTGTGGAGACATGAGCTCCAATTTTCAGATCTCCTGGGAGTGAGGAACAAGTCTTAGGGGCTTTATCATGACAGAATGGGTCCTATAAAACATCACCATGTACAAGGTATGTGTATTGAATTGTTATCTGTCTCATAAGATCTTTCTCTTGGGGCCTCTTCTGATGCCTAACAATCCAATCTAAAGCCATCTGTCTCCCCTTTCCCCAACTCATGAGGCCTATTTTGTTAACCCAAGTCTTAAACAGGCTTAGGAGCCGAGTGAATTCCCAGAACATTTGAGCATGCACAAGCTACTAGAGCTGACTCCAGAGCTGCTTCATACAGTGTCTCCAGCCCCTAGCCCTGTCTTAGGCTTTTCTGCACTCCTAGGATGATAGGCTCTGCTCTTGCCAACGAGTCTACGTGTGTCAGAACCAACTTTAGCTTGAAAACATCAGTAATGCCCATGATGACATTGATCTTTGAAATAAATGGAAGGGTGTACTGATGCAAATGAAGTCAAATTCAGGGGAAAAAACTTGAAACATTATGGAAATTACAGAGTAAAAATGTAAAATGCCTAATCATAGATCACTATTCAAAAGAATGGAAATTCATGTCTAAGCAATATGGAAATGCAGGCAGTATGTTTTAACAAAGAAAAGAAGATAATGAGGTAATGGTGTCTATGTATAGATGCATATATAATGTATCATATATATAGTCTATTATTGATTCTACCAAAAAGCTGAATAAAAGATATGAAAATCATAGAATACTTTAAAATGAAATATGCAGACCTTGTTATCTAAAATATGATTGAAATAAGAAATTATATACATAAAAAGTAGGGAGTTCCTTCTGATTTGAATATTAACTAAAAAAGAACATTAACACCCCTTATTTTGTAGAAAATTTAGTCACAGATGTACTCCTTTCACAAGCAAAGGGGGGAATGCAAGTGACAGACATATCCCAGGCTATCCCTAGCAAAGTAGCGCTGGCCAGGCACCGGAGCTCCCATATCTGGAAATAACAAAGCAACCACTGAAGTCCAGTGGTTGAAGGGAAGTAGAGTAAATGAGCAGAGTTCTGGAAGGAGAGAGCCTCTGCTTTGCCCGCGTGGACTGTGTAGTACTGTTGTCAAATATCAGTAGTTCATTAGACAAGCACTATTGTTGATATTCATGTTTTTTTCTTCCCTAACCAAAATCAAGAAGAGGACCTTGAGCCATGACTTCCATCTGACAAGGTCTCCTTTTCTTCCATAGTGATCTAAGTGTCTCCAAGTCCTCTTCCTTAGTGAATTATGCTCTTCTCAGCTACCTGTAAGACTGAAGTCCCAATATCGTCACTCCGGTTCCTCGCCTACAGAAAAAGTCTCCCCTTTATTATTTGACTCATGAGGATGGTGAATGGCTTCAGGTCATATTTTTTTTCAGCACTCTTCTGCTGGTGGGTGTGCTTTTTTTTCTCTCTCTCTACAGAAATCAAAGATATCCACCTATGAGAAAATGTGGGCTTTTATGAGCAGTAGACAACAGAGTGCACTGGTTAAAAACAACGATGAGGGGATCCAAAGGGTGCTCACCACCGACTACGCCCTGCTGATGGAGTCCACCAGCATTGAGTATGTGACACAGAGAAACTGCAACCTCACTCAAATTGGGGGCCTCATAGACTCCAAAGGTTATGGAGTGGGAACACCTATAGGTAAGAGGGGCAAGGCATTAGCCAAGGCCAAGTTGAGCGATGTTGATTACAAGTATTCAACATGTTGAGAAGTATGTCGTGTCTGCAGCAGACTAACGAGGAAATGTCTGTAAAAAATAAGACATAGTTTAAATTGAGTAATCTCCGACACTTAATCTAATAAATTTTCAACTACTATTTTTTGTCTTTCCACAGTAACTGTTTAAGACTTGTGTGATTTTACTTTTACCACCAATATTTTAAAGAACATATTTTTTCTAATTAATCTTTATACATTATTTTCTTGAATAGCTGTATTACCTAGTTTTTATGCCTTAAGTTATGCCAGAATATAAGGAAATGAATTCTCCATATAGATGAAAATTAATTCCAGTTATAGAAGGTTGTGGTTCCACCTCAATAAATGATAAGACAATGCCATATCTGTCAGAAGCAAGGGCAGAAATTAAATTTTAAACTTTTCTCAGATAATAAACTAGAGTCAAAAAATATCTCCTTAAAACCTCCAGACATTTCTCTTGGTTCAGTTCAATAGCACTGTGCTTCCTCAGGACCCTATTGCCTACAAAGACCACACACCATATACTCTCCTCTTCTATGACAGTAACAGGAATAAACAGAAAGGGTACCTATGTTCAGGGGACAATTACTCATCCTTTCTATAAAGAAACCCTTGTACTGTTGACTCACTCTATAGAAAAACTGTATTTAAGGGATTCTGCCATAAAGGTGCCCTGTTCCTCTCCAGTGAGGTTTGGTATTCCAAAGGAGAGAAATAAGGCCTTCTAGACCTGTGGGCTAATGCAATAGAAAGAAAGTGTAGTGGCAGTTGAGCTAGATAAATAAGAGCCAGAGATAAACTTGACTTATTGTCCGTATTTGTATTTTGTTGCCACGTGTGACAGGGATTATGCAGTGTGACCGTCAATGTCAGGCAGGGATCATAAACTTCAATGTTTACAGAAGCCAAGCAGAGATCATGAGTCAAGATGGTTTACTTTGCTGGGGAATGCTCTCAACGCCAGACTGTTAGAGACCATGACTTGTCTAAAGGAGGCCTTTCCCATCAGTCATCTGTAGATCTCTAGGACTTTAAGAAGAAGTAAGGTCAGGTATTTCATTTTCCCAACAAAAAACAAAGTCATCATTCAGATGAAATAAATTTCCTAATGTTAATAGTTTGACAGCTAATTAATTTTATTTTAAAAACTGTGTCCAACCCATATTCAACAACATTTACCACATTAATGTTAATTAACCAAATAAAGAGCTTCATTTGCACAAAGATTGGCTCCCCACTACTTACTTGTTAGAAATATCAATATTTCCCATGAGGAACTAACTTTATTATCACTGTTGCCCTCTAAATGTTCAGAACAATTACACTAGGGAGTCTGTGACTGCCCCTTCTTGGCCCTCTGGTGGCTCTTTTGTAAGAATAGTTTACTGGATATACTTGAGTATACTCAGAATAGGTCACCTGAGTGTGCTTCAAGAGAACACCAGGCTGAATGGTAACCAGTATAGGAGCATAGGGCAATGGACTACTGGGGGTCTCCATTTAGGGCATACACTTTTACAGTTGAGCCGAGCTTCTCCTGTATGGTTATCTGCCCTTAATTTGCTCTATTCAAAGGATGATTGCCCAGTGTGCAGTTCTGGGAAGTTAGTGTGAGCCACTGTGTACCTAATCTCCAGCTGTTAATTGCTTTCACCTCTTAATCTAGGGTGAAATCCATGAGATTTCCTCATGTCCATTGGAGTGTCACACCGGTGATGGAATTGTTCAGAGCTTGTTCAGGCAGCCATCTTGAAATTTCCTAAGTATAGCTTTCTTATCATAGATAGATGGCACAAACTTACAACAGAAAGTTTGGTCCTCTGGTTCATACAATCCTTGCTCCCCCTCTTCCACATGTTCCCTGAGACTTGTGTGCAGGAGTTGTGTTATAGATGTATCAGTTAGGATTGGGCACACACCATGGTCATTTGAGTCATTTCTTCTCTGCATTTTGATTCACTATGGCTAATGGCCTTCACTCCACATTCTTCACAGAAAGAGCACCATTCCAACCTTGGTAGGTTCATTAGATGCCTCTTCTTGTAGCTGTTTTGAGCTGAGGGGGAAGAGGTGGTCTGGCTTATCAAATGTTATTCTGGCTGAAGTTTCACGAGATGCCACAAAAACACAAACAAAACCTACTTAGGAGTGGTTTGGACAGAAGGTCCTTGTTGCCTGGTACAAAAAGCTTATTGGAAGATCTTTGGCTGGCAGGGTCTTAAAATCTTGTAGAAGCATCAGCAGCAGAAGACATAAACTTGACAAGCGGGTTAAAATTCAGGGACTATATGGAAAAAGCATATGGCTCCAGGTGGTCCCAGAAAGAGACACAGCTGAGATAACCCTGACCTGCCACAGTCTAGCCCTCCTTGGGATCCTTTCTCCTGAACATCACTATCATGTTGGATAAAACTTAGACTTTGTTGTACTTGTCTGCATTTGTTACATGAAAACAGCCTCTACCTTTAGCACATATGATACAGGTTCTATCTTAAACAATCTGAAATATAGGGCTCTGCAGTTTTAAGGCACAACTGTTGCAAGTAAAAATAACTATTTCAATATTATTTAAATTGGGGGCTAATTTAGCTATCTGACTAGTGAGGTTTGTGAATAGTCTTCAAGCAGTGTCTTGGTCTCATTTCTGTTGCTGTGATAATAAAACATCACTGATGTAGCATGAATCTTCAAAGTTCTTATTAATAAAATCAAACCCGAGGCCAGTTATTGGTGTCAATGCTGGTAGATCAGAGAGACAGAACAAGCCACAGCTATCTCACCTTGCCAGTTCCTCAGCTGGTCCTGTTTCCTCAGACTGGAAGCTTCTCTGTTCTCATCCCGATGGCTCTCAGCTGAACTGCTGCTGGAAAGCCTGAAGCTTAACCAGCCACATGTTTAACCAGCCAAATGCCACTAGTTTCTGGTCCTCACGCTTTATATTATCTTTCTGCTTTCTACCACCACTCTCTGGGATTAAAGGCTGGCTTTCTGAGATTAAAGGCGTGTGTCACCATGCTTGGCTGTTTCCAATGTGGCTTGAACTCACAGAGATCCAGAGGGATTTCTGTCTCTGGAATGCTAGGATTAAAGGCGTGTGCTATCACTGCCTAACTAGTGGCTTTTTTTTTCTCTGACCCCAGATAAGTTTATTAAGGTACACGATATTTTGGGGAACACAATACCACCACACACTGACAAATAGCAACTTAGGGGAGAGGAATGTTTATTCCACTTACAATTGTAGTCAGAAGATTTCCTGTGTCCTGGCCTACTGGCGGTCAGGATAAATGTCTCCCTCTTGCATCCCCCATATAAACACACACAGGCTTATAGTAATTATAACTGCATGGCCATGGCTCAAGCCTTTTGCTAGCTAGCTCTTAATAAATTAGTCCATAACTATTAATCTATGTATCGCCACATGTTCCATGGTCTTACCTATGTCCCATTTGCTCCTTGGGCGGCTTGCTGGCGTCTCCCTCCACCTTCTTCCTGTCTCTTTCTCTTTGAATTTCCTGCCTGCCTCTAAGCTGCCTTACCACAGACCAAACATTTTTATTTATCAACCATTTGGAGCAACACAAATTCACAGCGTACAGAAAGACATTCCCCATCATACAATTCCATGTTACAATCCACTCTAGTAGGGCAATCACAGCACCTGGTCACATCCACGTTCAAGAACAGAGAGAAATGAATGCAGACATTTTTACTTTCTTGCTTGTGTTCAGCTGGGTTTCTCCACTGTTAAAACAGCTAAAGGCCCCCTGCTTAGGGATGGTGCTGCCCACAGTGGTCTAGGTGTTCCCATATTACCAACGTAATTAAGACCACCCTCCTTACAGACATGCCCACAAGCCAACCCAATGTAGGCAATACATCATTGTGCATGTCTTCCTAGGTGATTCAAGGTAGTATCGAGCTGAGAATTAAGCTAAACCCTAAACAAAACAAAACCAAAAATTGAGCAATAGGCCTGTCACACACACAAGTTTTATGCCTTTGAGAAGGTAGCAGAATGTCAAAATCCTGTTGTATTATGAGAAAAAGAACTGGGGGTTGTAGACATCCCCATAAGCCAAGAGAAAATCAGGATAGAAGATAGTTTAGAGGTGATCAATTGGAATACAGTTGCCTAGTAATGTTCTGGGTGTCCTCTTTAACTGGTTAAAGCTGGTTACCTGTACGACTTTTGACCTTTGTAAAATACCTTTGTGGCTTGCAGAAAGACCATGTCTCCAGAAGAAACTCTCAGGATGAGCGTCCTTGTGGTACTACTAAAATTGGCTTATGATTATTTTCCTCTTTGGTTTTACTTTCCCACCAGGTGTTTAGTCCACGTTGGTGGTAACAAATTAACTTCTATTTGTTTAACAAATCTAACCCCTGTGGTCAGTTAAGCTTCCTTATGAGGTGCTCTTAGGGATAGAGGAAGAGTGTGTCGGCTCCTCTATCTAGTCTTTCTCTGCTAGTAGTCTTACATACTGGGATGGGTCAAGGTCTTGCTGGCCATGCTACATCCCTAGGAAGCACTGGAGACTTTCCTGCTATGACTTTTCTCAAGCTATACACAGCAGCTAGACTTCAACCTGTGAGGTGCCCATGGCCTCTCTGATCAAGAGAACAGGTGACTTGCCCAAGTTTAGGGCCCTCTTAGGCGTGTTGCAACAAAATATTGGCCATTCTATCATCCTTGCAGAGATTAGTATTTTTGTCACTGTGACACAAAGCTAGAGCTGTCTTGGGAAATGGAACTTCAACTAAGAAAATGCCTTCAACAGCCTGTCCTGTGGGTTAAAGTCTGTACAGCATTTTCTCGAGTCATGATTGGTGTGGGAGGACCTAAGCAATTGTGAGTGGCACAAGAAAGCAGGCTGAGCAAGCCATGGGGAACAGGCCAGTAAGCCCAGTTCTTCTTTGAGGCTCCACTTCATTTCCTGCTTCTAGGTGCCTATCTTGAGTTCCTGCCCCAATTACCATCAGGGATGGACTATAAGCTGCGTGATGAAATAAACCATTTCCCCCAAGTTGCTTTCAATCATGATGTTTGTCACAGCAATGGAAACCTAACTAGGACAGCCCTTATTAGACTGGGCATCCAGGTTAAACACACAGAAGATGACCTTCACCAAGCTTGAAGAAAGAATACTCAATCAAAGCTTAGCTGTTACAACACTTAAATTCTGACTTTATTACAAGTCAGTTTCTTTTTTTTTTTTTTTCTTTTTTTGGAGGTATAGAAATGTGCTGTTTTATTACAAAGTCTCACAAAATGAAAATATCTCAAAGAGAAAGCTGGGCTAACATCTCCACCTGCAGAGCTGGGGGAAGACAGGGCAATGGGAGTTTTTCTGCTTGCCTGAGTCCAGTGGGAAGATATACCAATCTAAAATTGGCTGATATTACCTAAGGGGCCCCAGAAGAGCCAGTCACCTCTTTAGAAAGCTTCAAAAGGGCATCTTAACAGAGACCCTAAAGCAGGCACTTGGCAGTTCAGGATTTTGCCTTCTGGTTGTTTTCTTTCCACCCAGACCCTACGTGGTTCAAAACGAAGACCTGAGCAGGATGGACAAGGTGTCTTTGGGAAGAATTCCCCCAGCACCACTGCCCTGGGTCCTGGTCCCTGTGGACATTATATTTAATATATTTTATATAAATGCACAGAGGAATAGAAAAAATATAAAGTCTGAGAGACTGGGGAGAAGTGAGGAACTTGGAGAGGCCACAGTTGCAGATCTTGCTCAGGCTAACTTGACCTCTTCTTTGACCCCTTTGGCTTATGGCTTCTCCTCCTTGGTTTTCTCCCCTTCTGTGACTTCTTTTTTCTCTTCTGGATCTTTTTCTTTTTCATCCTTTGTTTTGACTCTTTTGGCTTTTTTAAAATTAGAAGAATTCTTGTGACCACCTTCCCCCTCCACATCTTAATTGGAAAATTCTTCCTCATAGACAATTCGTTTGTCAGAGGAGCTGATGGAAATGCGTTTTTCAGGGTCTTTTTGGTCCTCATCACCACTCTCCTCTGGGATGGCATCCCCAGGTATTGCCTACATTTGGACACCAGGCTCGTGGGGCAGCATTCTCAAGGTCTCAAAGAGCTGCTGCTTGATCTTTTCCAGATATTCATTAGTGTTCTGGTTAGTCATATTAGAAGGGCTGATGTGAAGCCTGAAGTTTGGTCCAAAGTATTCAAAGTAGTCATTGTACGGTATCTCATTAGCGATCTCTGTGTCCAGGGCCACGACTGTTTCATAAGTCCAACACGGACCAACATTACAGATGGTATATCCACCTCCTCCCAGCATTAGCATAGGCAAGTTGAAACTCTTAGCAAACTCCACACACTTGGCATGCCTTTGATGGTCAGATTAAAGCAACCTAACCTATCTCCAGATAGGGAATCTGAGCCATACTGTAAGACCACTGCACTAGGCTGTGGAACATCTCCATTACATCTCCATTACATGACTGGCTTGAAAATGGCTTCATAGGACTCATCATCAATCCATTCTCAGAGGGGGTAGTTAACAGCATAGTACTTGCCTTTGCCAGCCCCAGTATCCCATAGGTCCCCAGTTCCTGGGGAAGTACTTTCCATATTTATGAAAGGACACAGTCATGACCTGATCCATGGTATAGAAGGCCTCTTCCACACCATCGCCATGGTGAATATCAATGTCAATATACATCACCGTCTGGTGATACTTTAGCAGTTCCAGGATGGCTAAGATGATATCATTGATACAGCAGAAACCAGATGCTTCAGACTTCTTTTCATGATGCAGACTGCCAGCCCAGTTCACAGTGATGTCCATCTGCTGCTTATTCAGTTTCACAGCACTTGACACAGAGCCACCAGTAGACAACTGACAGAACTCAAACAAGCCATCAAACACTGGACAGCCCTCACCAACATTGAATCTCTGCATCTGCTTGTTATACTCAGGCATGTTATGGAACGCAAGAACTTAATGTAGTCATCACTGTGGTACTTGGTCATCTCCTCAGCATTAGCTTTGTGAGGATGATAGATTTCCATTTTTCCGTGGAGACCATAGTTGAGCAGCAAATTGTGAGTCATGCAGATTCGGTGAGGCTTCATTGGGTGGCCTTGTCCATAATAGTAGTTTCCAACACCACCATCATAGTAATAACAGACTTTCCTCTTGGTGCCCTGAGACTGTGCCATCTTCCTCAAGAGTCAGTCTCTTAAGTAGTGAAAAATTTAGCAGAAAATAAATAATTATTTTGATAGAATATAAAGTATATTTAAGTCAATTTTCTTAAATATTAGAAGTAACAGATCAGTAACAATATTTTAATGAAAATTCAGGAAGCAATATTTGAAATGAAAAAATGTAAACATTATTTCATCATCATCATAATATAAAAGGCCAGTGTATATTAGTCTTGAAAACACGTTTGAAATTTCTTGTCAATTTAAAATGACTAATTTCTTCTTTTAAATCTAATGTACTTAGCTAAACTTTAAGTTTACATATGTGTTTACTAATTTTTAGGCTAGTTTGAATTAAACTCTTTTGAAGGAACTTGTCATGTTACATGTACTAAAGGTGGCACACAGTAACATACGTAGCATAAATATCACGATCACAGACACAAGATGAAAGCTGGACCCATAGACAAGATGACAGACAAGCAATTAAAATAAGCAATTAGGAACACACTTTCAAGAATCTCAAAGTCTTGTGACACAGAAACAAGGAGGAAAAAAATTGTATCCCAAAGACACAGAGCTTAACCAATGAGAGCATCCCAGTGATGCAAAAGACCAACAGTGAAGCTTTTGATCAGACTTAAAGAAGTAAGCTAGCTAGTGTCATGGGAAAAGGAGCAGGCAGAGAGCTAAAACTGGGTGCCCATCTAATTCCAATGACATTTCCTGATGGAAATATCAGTGCTCCTGGTAGTTCTCCAAGTGGGAATCTCTTACACCATTTATTTATTCAACATGTTTTCAGGGGGCTTATGAAGATTGTTAGACAATGACTAAATGAGCATAATGGACCTTTGGGCCTTCAAAATGATAGCCTAGCACAGCTTGGCCATCTCATTTTGGATAATATGCATGAAAAAAAAAAAGATGAGCAAATGCTCTTTATGTTTCCCCACAGCTGGTTTAGTAATGAAACATAAGTCAGGAAAAAAATACCTGTAAAGGATGCCTTTGCCTTAATCTTTGCAGAACTGGGACCCAGGATTGATTGTACGTGCTGTGTCTTCTTGAGTAGCAACTGGAGTGTCATAATTCAGCCATCTTTAAACTAGATTATCTTACGTGGACCTTTCTCATCCCATCTTCTATCTTACAACCCCTACCCTATCCCTTCAGCACCCCTCTTTGAACCAAATTTTCTGTGTGTAGAAATGGCAGAAAAAGAGAATGCATATCACTCTGAGAGCCGCTGCATGTGAACATGAGAATTTAATTGGTATTCCTTTCAAAGAATATTTAGAGGTTGAGGATTCAGCTCAGTGGTAGAGTGCTTGCCCAGCAAGTGCAAGGCCTTGGGTTTGATCCTTAACTCTGAAAAAAAAATTTAAAAAGAATGGATACTTGCAATCTAAACTTTCTGACAGTGTAGTGGTGGTGTGAGGCAGGAATTGTGGGAGCTGATCCTTCCTGCAACTCTGCTGAGTGAATCCAGCACTTTATGGATTGCTGTCTGCCCTCCTGTGAGTGGCTGACTCTGTGATGAGTCTGTCTCCATTTGCATATGATGATATCTATTACACAGAGAGACCTAAATAGATTCATTCAGGCTCCTCTTGCCAACTTCACCTGTAGCAAATGCTAGTGTTAAAGAGCCTCCATCTCCCCTTCCTAGATGAAAAGAAATATACTCCAGAAATTTTTCATAGTGGTGATAAACCTGTCATGCTTTTAAAGCAAAAACAATGAGGGAATAATTGGAACAGATGGTGGGCTTCAGAGTGAACTCATCCATGGGGAATACAGCTGCTGGAAACATTTGAGAGATGTTTCTTTTATGATGAATTTATTCTTGAAGGAAGATCAGTTGCTATTCAGGAAGATCCATGTGTACACATACATTTTTTTTCCCCAAATGATTTGCAAGAAGTTAGTTCTGATGTCAACTAGGCCACTTAAGCAGTAACAAAGATTGAAGCTAAAAGATATGGAGATGTGAAAAGGTCCCTGCCATGGCTAGTCTTGCCCTGAGTCCCCAGAGGCTCTGAAGTCTCTCCCATAATAGAAGATTGGCAAAGTTGGCTCAGTCACAAGCTAAAATTGAAAACTGCTGCCTAGAGACTCTTGGGACAGAAGCTCTAGAAATGTGCCTCCTGAGGGATTTAAAATAAAACTTCAAGAGAATGAGAGCAGTTAAGATTTAAACAGGTTACTGGAAGACTGGAAATTACCTTCCTTAGAGACCAACATTAAGCAGAGATTGGATCTCCATCTGTCTGTAATGTGTTAGGTCTTGTGCAGCCTGAAGGCGGGAAGAGAGTGGCAGCAAGCATTTATTGTGTACCCACTGCGTAGATCACTATGACTACTGTGCAGCCATGGCCAGGAGTATTGCTCTCACGCTCATCAGAACACTTCCGTGTACCTTAAAGCAAAGTACTCCAGGTTCTCTCATTTGCTTGTGCTCTCTGAGGATATTCATGCTGCTAATTTTGCCTCTACCCATTGTTCTGAGAAAGTTTAAGCAAATACCTGATATCTCTTATTTGGTTTTCAAAATCCATTTTCTCACCCCAAAATCCATACTCTGAATTGACAAGCTATAATCTCCCTCTAAAGCATTTCAGTCCTCTTTCAAAGTAGATTTTGAGTGTTGACAATTATTTTTTTAAGTCTTATGAGGAAATAAATGACAAATGACAAAATATTGAGCCTGAGCTTATTGAACTTAAGCTGTGACATAAGACATAAGTCATCTGTGGGGATGGGAGAGCAGCCAGGAGCACTTTCACAGAAATAGTGCTGAGATGTAAGAAATGAGGAAAACTGACTTGGATTCTTGGTTCTTAATCATAACTTCAGATTTTAAATTTCTTTAAATCTATTTAACAAATGGCCTTGACTTTATTATTTTTAGGATTTTCTCTTGTCTTTAAGATACCTGACTTTTTAAGTTATCTCCACCAGCAACTGCTTTAAATTTTGTAAGCAAAGGGAGCTTCCTACTACCAAGGAGAAAAAAATACTATCAAGATGTTGCCATCCAAGGAAATAAAGGAATAAAGGAATTTTGTTTTATTTCTTTTGCACTGATTAACACGGGAGTTAAGAATTAAGATACTATGTCCAAATGTATACACTTTGGCACTTTCCAACCCTTCATAATTAAAGTTTCCATGGAATTACCAAAAGATCATAAATATTACCAAATTCTTGACATAGAATATTATAGCATCTCAGAATTATTCAGAGTGTATTTTATACTAATTGGTATGGATGAACCACTATAAACACCATCTGAATTTTTTTAATGTCTTCCACAGTTAACATTCCTTGAGTGCCATAGCTCAGTCTGGTCAAAAAGAAGGATCTGCTCTGTGTAGTGGCACTAGAGAGCAAATTTCTTCTACTCTGTGGCTCCTCCATCACTGATGACTTGAAAGCATTTCCTTACTGCAGTGTATTTGGGGAAAGAGAGCAAGCAGAGCATGCTGGGAAGATTTATGATACAAGACTAGAAATGTCATCCATCACTTTAGCTCCCCTTGGCCAGAAATGTGGCTATAGCTGAGCTCTAATGAAGACAGAGAAATAGAAGGAAGAATGGCCAAACTCAGCCACAATTAAGAGAGCACCAAGAGGCCAGAAAAGGTAGAATCGAAACAACAACCCCCTTGAGTTATGAAAAGATTTGGTGAAGAACTCAGCAGAAGCAGAAATGTCGTAGAATTCCTATTTAACGTTTCTTTCTTTAGAATCAGGAACACCTCGGGGCCAGAGTGAACCTCAACATGTCACCTCTCCCTCCTCTAACTGGTTAGAGCCGTCAAGACATAAGATCAGAAATTCCCAGCTTTGGCTGACAGATTTGTGCATCAAGGTTTCACAACTCTGGAGCATTTATCGCTAGGATAGTGTAATGTCTTGGTATCTCCTTATCCCTTTGATGACCACCATCCCAATCACCCCCAACTTTCAGGCTCTCCTTACCGGGATAAAATCACAATTGCCATTCTTCAACTGCAAGAGGAAGGGAAGCTCCACATGATGAAGGAGAAGTGGTGGCGGGGCAATGGCTGCCCCGAGGAAGACAGCAAAGAAGCCAGCGCCCTGGGAGTGGAGAACATCGGGGGCATCTTCATTGTCCTGGCTGCAGGACTGGTCCTTTCTGTATTTGTAGCCATTGGAGAATTTATATACAAATCACGGAAGAACAATGATATTGAGCAGGTGAGTCATCTCTTCCTAAGACAGGGTAGTTTTGCCTTTGAACGTGCTGTCTTAAATTTGAGAATTTTAAGGATACTTTCCCTTTTGGTAACAGCCTACTGAATTAGGTGCCCAGAAGAGCCATTTCTGAGTTAGAGCAAAGAGCACTGAATCCCTGCCAGGTGCTGCTGGCACTGCAGCGCTATCATTTATTAATGAGAAGAAGGAAAAGTCTTGTGCACTAAATCTAATTAGCACAATTTGGAATGACAGTGCAGAAATTCAAAACTCCGTTAATTTTTTCAACAGTTATTTGCTCTTAAGATGGAAACTATAGAAAGAGCAAGAGGGGCATAAATCCAAAATTACAGAAGACACTTGTGAGAAATATTACCAGCCCTTCAGTATACATTCTGAGTACATGTACTCTTCTTGTAAAATAATTTCTATAAAAATACAAAGTAATATTTTTAAATTGGGCATTTACTTAGATCAAGATATAATGTGTGAAATGATAATTCATACAATTTTCCTATAAATATGAAAAACAACACAAAATGACAATAAAATACATTTCAGATGTTATTTTTCAAAATTGCATCTAGAATGATGGGCAATTTCAATAGTCAAGTCATTTTTAACTTATTTTATTTGTAAAGGTATTCACACCTGGAATGTAGATGCTTTGGAGAAAAAAAAACTCACAAATGACTGTGATTTAAGATAATTTCTTACTAAAATAAATAAAGTAGAGAGCCCCAGAGCATTATAGTATATTCATCTGCTAGATTAATTTAAAGATACCATTTGAATCTCAAAGCTAAGAGCTATTAGCAAAACAGCCAGTTTAATGTTCTACTACCAATATTATGAAACCCTTAATAATTTTCAGGATAGGGTTTCACATGTTCATTTTGCACAGAGTCTTGGAATTTGTATGGCTGGTTTTGATTAGTAACCGGATACTAGAACCACTTTTTCATGTGTGAACTATTTTGGGTGCCCAGTCCTGGGCATGATTCATTATAACTTTCTTTATGGAAACCCTCCCCAGAATCAAAAAGCAATTGTGAGACTATGGAGCACCCCTTTCCTGGACCTCATTCTAGAAAACTGTCTTGAGAATAGACTGATCTGCTTTAACTTTCAATTTGCTCTTGAAGTGTCTTGTTTTATGCTACTAATTTGAAAAATAAAAGCTTGTATATATTATGCTTTAATGTGCTACTTCATAACTGCTGGCTTCATTTTATTTAATTTTTCATGAAACATTCATTCTTGCTTTTTATTTATTCACTTTCTTTATTTTTTCCATTTCTTTTGCATGCAAGGCTTTTTGTTTCTTTTATGGACTACAGTGTAAACAAACCCATCCGACCAACTCCACTTCCGGGACTACTTTATCTACAGACGTAGAATGTGGCAAATTATTACGAGAGGAAAAAGGGATTCGGACACAGTCCTCAGTCCATACCGTATAATTGAGTTTTTCAAAAGGTGTAGCATTGTTTGTAATGAGTGTTGTTTGTGATAGCGTCTACTAGGTAGAAGTAGCCGTCATGACCTTTCCCTTTATATTAACAAAATGTATATACACCACTCCAGACACTCCACTCAGGCCTCTGGGACAAATGTGCACTATGTGTTGATGCGGGGTTTTAGAAGAGTATAGACTCCTAGATGCATATATACACAGGAAACTATTCTGTCCAAAACTGTCGTCTCTGTGCTTTCTTTATGAATTAAAAATAAATGACCATTTCTTCATAAACAAAAATTGAGACACAACAGGGCAAAGCATGGGAAAATACTAATTCTGTACACTTCTTTTCATCTTTTCAAACTTTCTCCCCTCCTTCCCTCTCTCTGTATCATGTGTTCTCTAAACATATAACCCTTTAGCCATGTCTTCTCAATAAGTATACAAGTAACTCCATAACACTTTTTATTTTTAATTAATTTAGTCTCAAGCTTTTAAATGCATTATTTACCCAAAACCTCATGTCCTGGCCCTTGAAAATTCAGAAACCATCTCTGAAAGAATAGTGGCTGAACTTGAATGTAAAGGGGGATTACCTAATCTGAGCCTCACTCAGGGATGGGAGGCACAGCAGAAAAATGATTTCTGAATAGAAACTCAGCAACATCAGGCTTTCAAACAGCAGTTAGCAGTCATTTGTAGGTGCAGAGCCATTAAGGACCTGATTTGCTTTCAAGCTATATATGTATATATTTCCTTGAAGAGCCAAGCAGAGTTGTAAACTATGAACTAATTCATGGCATCTTCTGTTTGCTGCTCACCCACACTCAGTCTTTGCAATGATGAACATCTTCTCACACGTTATTGCATTCCCTTCCCACTCACCCTAAATAGAGTATCTCTTCTTGAAGCCATCTTTTCTGAGCCTTGCCAAATTCACGTTCATTTCCCTGGACCCATCACCATTATTAATACATTCCAAGTGTGCTGTCAAGAAGGACAAGGTGGAGAAAATAAATACCAGAGAGAATTTCCATATGCATTAGTTACAGATCTCTGCAGATTTATTTTCTACCTGCATTCAAAGTGCTGGGAATAATCCCTGCATTCGCTCAGCTTGGTGACAGAGAAGCCAATGGCATGCTTAATTTGGTGTGACAGGGAATGTCTGCTGTTTGCGCTGAGTTCTTTCCCCCTTGGCAGAGAGTAGGGGAAATGAACAGCCCTTTCATCTCCTCCAATATGGAATCAGTTGGTCTTTGTTCTCCACCAACAGATTATCTCTTGTCATATCAAATGATCCCCAGGAATATGTTCCAGAGGAGTTGTTTGGCATCTGGGCAGTCATGTTGCATGGCCTCGCTTAGCTTTAAATGGGTTCCAGGATTTTAGTCACAATTCTTTCTAACCAACCTTATGCTTCCTTGAGAAAGCATGAGCAAAAAAATTGACTCTTGCAATGATGGTTTCTCAGCTTTGTTCTTTAAATAAATGAGCTCTTATGAAAATATCTACTATTTATTTACTGTTATTAAAGTAGAAAAAGTCTACTGTGTGTCACTGATCGAACTTATATTTTCAGAATCAAGAGAATCAAATATCAGGTGGGATAAAGGCTCCATGACTCTTAGTTTCATGACATTGATTCAGCACACACAATCTACAAACCACTTAAGTTTATTTCCTAAGAACTGTTTAAATATACTAAAGTGGCTACAAAAATTTCTGAGTCCTTGATGATATGGAAAAGTCAGACTGGCAATAACCAGCAAAACTCACTTTTCTGCACAAACCATCCTTTAAAAGTTTGATTCAGAAATGAATAAAGAAGTAATTTCTTTCAAAAGTTAACCTTAGGAGAGTTTGGAATATAGCTTGACTGACACAATGCTTGTCTAGCATGCATGAAGCCTGTGTGGTATTTCCCAGTCCCAATTAGGCATAAAACCATGTGTGGTGGCACAAATCTTTAATCCCAGCACTCAAGAAATGGAGGCAGGAGGATTTGAAATTCAAGATCATCCTTTACTACATACTGAGTTCGAGGGAATGCCTAGACTACGTGAGACCCAGTCTCAGTAAATAGATAAATAAACTGTATTTTGGTATTGTTTTAGATTGTATACTATCTAATTCTGATATTTACACAGTATTTTATGGTTTTCAAAATGCTTGCCCATACAACATTACATTTAAACCTTTCAGCCATTTTAATTCAGCTTTATTATCAGAAATAACAGATATTAGAATCCTGAACCTTGAGTTATGACATTAAAATTAAAGGAGAATTTTATAAATTATCCAAACTCAGACTCAAGCACAGCTTTGTGTGGAATCACTGTAGATGACTTACTAAGCATCTCCTAGCTTCAGTTTTCTAACATCTACCACCAGGAAATCATTTCTAGAATACAAGGTTGCTCTGAAGCATTTTTCGAAATAGGTGCCACTGAAAAGTGCTTCCTCAATGAAGTTTTCATGATTAAATAACCCAAGGGAACCACACTCTACATTCTCTTACCTGAAAGGATTTTAGTATATTTAATATGTTGTCATGGATGGAGAACTTCTAACCTATTCAGTATCTCTCAAGCGCTTAAGTCATAGTGTTCTTTCTATAAAGTACCTAGCAAGACCAGTATTATCCACATGACTCTCTAGGGAACACAGTTATGGTAATATTAATATCAATTATATGTGATATTACCACAATATCACTGATGTCAATCCCTATGATGATGTGGAAGACACTTTACAGTGTGTGTGGTTTATAAACCATTTGACAATTACTCATCATTTGGAGTCAAGTTTCAAATTCTCTAAGCTTCAATTTCCTTATTTATAGAATAAAAATGATGCTTTTACTATATATACCATGAGAATTAAATGAAGTCATATCATGGCATAAAAAATAAAACCACTTATAAAATCTTGATAATAAATACTGGTCAACAAATATTGCATTCTATAGAAAAATTAAATTTCTCTCTGGTCACATGAACAGTAAGAAAATAAATTTAGCACCTTAAAACAAACCCAGATTTAGAAAACAGGATTATGAATGTAGACATACAAACTCTATCCAGTTTTTCCTGCATACACATTAAAAAATGAATGGCAAAGTCACTATACTCAAGAGAAGGGCCTGAATAGGTAAGATATGAGGATGTATACAGTAGGAGCTCTGAGTCCTCTCTCCAGACATTCTATTTTAATTAGTCTGAAGTTAGGCCAAGGCAATTATAATGATTTGAAGTGCTCAATTGGTTCTAATAGTCAAGAAGAGTTAAGATTCAGTAATCTAAGCACTAGTTAATGGATGTAATTGGACCCAATAAATGTTTGCTTTTTTTTATGAATTGACTCAGACTAAAAATAGAGCCACCAATTCTAAAAGAGAGAGAGATTATATATTTAGCACCTGATATTAATGGTCTCTTTATATTGATACTCAAAGAAGAAATTGCATATCTTTTAAGACAGAAACTTCATGATATTCAACTGATAATCTCTACATGTTTTTCTGGTAAAACATAGAGCTATCCCCATTCAAAATTACCAAATAAATAGTTTGTTGCTGCTTTGGGCCTTCATAGGTTTTTCTATACATCTCTTCTTTTATCCATTCTTCAGACAACCAGTTCTTGTTGCTATGGAAATGACTGCAAAGACCACATTGACCTCCACAGGGTCCATTGCATTTCAAGTGAAATTTAGAACAAAAGCCATCAGACTGTATTGACATCATTAGTTCAGAGAATTTAGCGTCAATCACAATCATCTCGGGGAGTGAATTGCAGTTCCTACCCTCGGGCTCCATATGTTCACTTTGGTGGACACAGCCAGGAATCTGCATGTTTCATAAAGCCTGGAAAAGAATATTTAAAATTAGTTATATGCATTAGTTTCCATTAAAGTTAGCTTGGGTGGATCAATTTTCTCCAAAATTATGCCATACACATGAGTTTTGAACCATCTTGAATGCTAGGGATTTTTTTAAATAATTTTTCTTAAATGAATTATTTTGCGATAATCCTGGGTATAGTTGCTTTACTTTAAGAGACCTGGCGCACATGGGTTTTTATAAAAACTACCTTGAACATAACAGTTTTGTCAAGTTAGATGGTAATCATGAATTGTTATAAAACAGTAGCAGGTTGTGGGTTTTATTTTTAAAATGTGATTAAAGTCAGGTAGAAAGGTATTGAAAGATTGAACGAAGGCATCAACAATAATAACAATGTTATGCTAATTTGTTTCTTCATAAGTCTGTCAGTCACCTAATCCAAAGAGGAAAAAAAAATATACAGCTTCATATTATACTTTTCTGTTATAGACTAAAATTATAAATTGAATTTTAACATTTTTTATCAGAACTACATAAGAAATATGAAAATCCCTGGATTTTTATGATTATAAACTTATGCAAGGAAAATCATTTCCAAAAGGCCTCCCTATATTTGACAAGCATTATATTATACTCTTTATGAGCTATAATGCAATACCACAATAAATTTCAATTAATTTCCAAGCACATGGTGTTTACCCTACAAGGTCTGTTTACTAGTAAGCCTAAATAACATGTAAAAGCAAGAGGAAGGGATGCATTCTTTCCATTCTGCTTTCTGTCCACTCAGTTGTTGCAAATGGCATCACTAATTAACCCCTTGCAGAGAGTAGAGAGCCTCTGCTGGATGCTGACATTGTAGCTCACCTGTAGGAACCCTCTCACAGTGCTTCTCACATCTGCAGGATTTTATGTCCAGATTACAGGAATTAAAACCATTTCAGCTTTTAAAATTCCTTCCATAGAAACTGGTAATATGGCCAGGCGGTGGTGGCACAAGCCTTTAATCCCAGCACTTGGGAGGCAGAGGCAGGTGGATCTCTGTGAGTTCAAGGCCAGCCTAGTCTACAAATCGAGTTCCAGGACAGCCAAGACTGTTTGTTACACAGAGAAACTCTGTCTCAAAAAAACAAAAAAAAAAAAAAAAAGAAAGAGAGAAAGAAGGGAGGGAGGGAGGGAGGGAGAGAGAGAGAGAGAGAGAGAGAGAGAGAGAAGAAGAAGAAGAGAAGAGAAGAAAGAAAAGAAAAGAAAAGAAAAGAAAAGAAAAGAAAAGAAAAGAAAAGAAAAGAAAAGAAAAGAAACTAGTAATATGGAGAAAAAGATCCTTCCTTAAAATTTCAAAGAATTTCTATTTACAATTATTAGAGCATTCTGGGAATAACAAGTCAATACCGCAGTTGTACAACTATATGTTTTAGCACCTTGCCAAACCTGAACTTCATTAATGAAAGGGCAAATTCAATGAATGACTTAAAGTACCTAATAAAGGACATCATCCTCACAATGTATGTACAGCAAAAATAATAACGAAGACCTAAGGGATGGCGTGAAGTTACTGTGCTTCCAGAAACAAGACAGTTCAATAAACTTAACCAGATTTGTCTTTCTTCCCAATTTTTCAACTGAATGTCATTTTAAAATTTAAAAATATTCATATATAAAATGATCAACTTCTAAACAGTAGTCTTCTCTGATCTGATCCTTGAGTCTTTTACAACCACAGGGACTAAAAAACTCCTGTCCACGAGGAGTCTTCCCAAGCCTGACACCTTTTCTGTAGCTTCATTTTTTTTCTTTTTGTTATGATTAACTTATCTAACAAATGACACAGAAGCCTGCTATTTTTTGTATTGGTGGGAAGACTACCTTTGCTTAGAAACCCAAACATTATGATCAGAAAAATGAGGAGACGTTTAGTATTCATATAGAAATGCCTGCATCAATGTACAAATAATGCTGTCCTAAAAGCCCAACCCTAAAAGTCCTGTGTGACCCAACAGACAGGAGTCTTGAAAATTAAAATAATTCAGTCCTCCATACTGCTGCTAAATGGCCATGTGACTCCAAGCAAGTGAATTTGCTTCCCTCGACCTCTATTTCCTCAACTTTAGAAAGATGGAATTTGATGTTACCATCTCACCACAATGGTTTTTAAATATACTAGAAAAGTGGAGAGGAAATCAAATGACAAAAGTGGTATGGAAATAAAATACTTCTCTGTATGTGTTTTAAGATGGCTGTGTGCTAGTGTTGAACACATTAAATTTTTGACATGGTAAGCAGGATTGCATTGTCCTGCCAGTACTTGAAAGAAAGGCCTCCTGTGGATAGAGAAAATAATCCAATCAACCAACACAGCATCAAGGGGTTAGGGGATGCCCACATAGTCAATCATATGCAAATTGTTCTAAACAGTGATTATTGCAGAAGTGGGATCATTCTCAGCAGGGATGAAACTACAGATTAAATCAACACACATACACACACACACACACACACACACACACACACAGCAACAAGGAGACATGTACATAAAAGTTTTTCTAAACAGTGATTATTGCAGAAGTGGGATCATTCTCAACTAGGATGAAACTACAGATTAAATCAACACACACATACACATACACACACACACACACACACACACAGCAACAAGGAGACACGTACATAAAAAGTTCTTGGAAGCGTAGAATTGATTGCACACATATGGGGAAAGGAGAAATGAACAGGACTGGATACATGGTAAGGCCCAAGTCTGAACGCAGAACCTACGTAAGAATGCTGGGAAAGACAGTCAAAGTGGGGAGAATGCATTTGTTTCCCATTACCTTACCCTCCCCATATTTGCTTTATCAAGTTAGAGAGGAGTCAAACTTTCGCCATTTAAGTATCAAGTTGACTTTTCAAATTTGTGACACAGCAGAGCTCTTGGAAGACATGGCTTTTAACTGCCAGATGTTTCATTTAATAAATCAACTGTCCCAATTCAAATAGTTTATAAGTAGCAGGAATTCAAACCCAGAGACTGGAGGAATATAAACAATGCTGTTTTCCTATCTTATTTTGCTTTCCTTACCAAATTTTCACCACTAGGGAAAAGAGAGCATGAATGGGAAACTCCAAATGCTTAGATTTCTACTTGAATTTATTTTTTTTATTTTATTTAAAAGTTTTTTTTTTTTCTATTTTACATACCAACCACAGCTCCCCTCCCTCTCCTCCTCTCTACTTGAATTTCTAAAGACCATTCCAGAGTTCACTTCCAACTCAGGACAGTACGAAAAAATGGCAATCTCAAAAGAGGTCTAAGGGAATGGTGAAAAGAAATATCTTCATTAGCTTAACTAGGAATAGCCCAGAAGTAGTAAGATTTATAGAGAAATCTTCCGTCTGAGTCTAGAATGGCAGGAAAACAGTATGTAGGTAATGAGCCTGTAGAGACCTTCAAAAAGTCTTTCTCAAACTCACACCAAAAACAACACAAAAAAAAATGCCTTTTCTCAGAAAAACCAAAGGCTAGTGGAATGGATTCGAGAATCATAGCGGGTGGTTAACTTGGAGTTAAGTGAAAAGACACATAATGCACAGACCCTTGAGAGACCATTGAAACCATGGGCGTCTCAGGTGACTTAGCAGAGATGGATTGATGTCCATGAACTGACAGGTGGCACACCAGTGAAAGCCAAAGACACAGCGAGTGCTCAGCGAAGAGTGGCTGCCACGCCCCCTGGACTCCTCCTAACTGCAGATGGCCTTCAGAAAGAAAAGTTGGAGGGCAGGGCAGGGGGATAAAAAGAGAGGCCTAAGTTAGCAGATCCTTTAACCAAAAGAAAGCCTTTCCAACCAAAAGTGGATCTCCTTGATCTGACAAGTACCAATAGTGAGTATAGCTGAGTTCTGTTTTGTGGGAGTTTTTTTTTTTTTTTTTTTTTTTTCTATTTTTAATGGTATCATATTTAAAAAAAAAAAACAAAAACACCGCTTTTTAACAAGTTAGTTTATATCTTTAAAAAAAAATGCATATCCACTACAGTGGATGTGAGCTGGTGCTTCAAAATTGAAGACACCATGAATAAGCATTGTGAGCAATTAAAACCCAACTTCTAGCTCCATGGTAGATCCAGCCATTCTGTTGAGGAGGAAAAGGCTTTTGGAAATTTATTTGTGTGGCCCTACCTCATCTTCGAAAAGCCTAAAGAAAAACAGTAAAAAAACAAAACAAGCCCTCGAGACAATCACTACAAGATCATCATCTCATTCAGCGCTAGAAGCCAGAGAGAGAGGAGCGAGAGGGATGAGGAACCAGCTGTACTGGCACCTGACCCTGACTCCAGAGACAAGGAAGTCACTATTAGTGGCTTATATTGGAGAGCAGGTCCACATGCCTGCCACTTTCAAGCAAAGAGAGCTGCTGACGTGTGTATCCTAGGTCTGCATGAAACTCATTCCCACTGCAGAAAACTTCTTTGCTTCTGGTTACGGGGCTGAAGTAGGTCACTCTGTGTCCTCCTCTCTATGCATGTCAGGAGCTTTTGTGTCCTTTCTGGGCCAGGGGAGGTTCTGTTTGCCCCAAAGTGCCCTTTAGAGGTCATGGATAGTTGACTCAAGCATGGTGGGAAGTGAAAGGTAAGGAGCTCCTTCCCTATTGCTCCCAAAACCTAGGACCAGCTTCTCTCATCCCTTGGTTGAACTATAATCCTTAGAAAGCAGACCCCAGACAACTGTGCCTTCATGAACCATTCTCTGTTCTACCTGTGTGCTGTGTCCTTAAAGCTTGAAACTGGATCTCTACTGTCAAACTTCTACAATTCAGAACTTTGGGGGTTTGTTTTTTTTTTCCCACATTCTTACAAACACACAGCTATTATAACGAATAGGTTCAAAGACTAGAGTATCTTCTAATAGTTCCACAAGGTGTATTTAAGAATGTAATGATCCAAATTCTCTCTGTGTACACCTAGCGTCCCCAACTCCAAGACAATGCTTACAAAACTCTCATTACAACTTTAAAAATGGGAAAAATATGATTGAGATTCATGGGTAAGGAACATACGAATTAATATCAAAATTCTGCATTGCCTCAGAATTGCCCCCTCAAGTTCTCAAGGGTTCCCGTGAAATCACCCCTAGTGTTAAAAACAGAGTGAAGTTACTTGCCCCCCCACCTACCTGGTTTATGCATTTCATAGCCCTGGTAAGTAACCTATATGCATAATTTCTTTAAAACTTTGAATTCCACTTGGGTTAAGAATGCTGTTCCGCAATGTATCTACTACGATGGTAAGATAAGTTTCTAATGCCAACTTTTAAATAAAGATAAACCAGAAAGAAGGTCATTGTGCTTCTCAGGTTGTTGGGCAGTCCTGTATGCACTACAGGTTCATGTTTACAGTTTGATAGCCTGGACAGGAAAGTGAGAATTTGGGGAATTGAATTTCTGCAGATGAGTTACCTTAAATCTAGGGTCTAAGAAGATGATGATCCTGGTTCCAGTACTGAAAAGGGTGGGGGGAATGCAAAAGGAGAAAAGGGAGGTAAAATGTGAGGCTGTAGGAGTAAGAAGAACACACTGGTTGAGTGTACATGCCACAGGAAAAAAAGACAAGAGCTGTGAAATAATTACCTATGAGGGGCCCCTTCAAAGCATCCTCAAAGGTACAGAGAAATGATCCAGACAAAGAGGATCTCAGGGTTCAGAGACAGAGTAAGGTCAAAGCCCAACTATGAAATGGGTTTTCAGTGCTTTTATTTCCTCTACCCCAGCATTTTCGGTATGAATGAGAATCAGCTCCCTCACTAGCTCTCAGACACAAGGCAATATATTACCATGGTTCTGGAAACTAATAATATGATCAACATTCAGCCTCTCTGATGCAAGGGCAGGTGCATGAAAGGTAACCCATGGGCTCTGAACAAACTCAGAAAAAGAATGATGTGAAAGAAATTGATGGTACTCAAATTGTTATGGAACACAAGAACTTTACATAAGACAGTGCATGCATAACTACTCCAAAAATGGCCCTCATGACTTCCTTTACTACATGGGGCAGGGATTGTTCAAATTTGTTCTCTGCTCTCAGATCATTCATCTAACTAAATGAAGCCTTGGTACAAGGAGGCTCCCAATCCTCCCGAAGCCTCATGGTAGGACACATGTACTTGGTGTTCTTCTGTTCCGGTTCTTTTAAAGGTTTTCTGTCTTTAAGCTCATACCTTATTAAACATTCTAAGTTTGCTGGACAGTAGACTTCAAGATAAAAAACATGCTAAGATCGTGAAGTCTCAAACTTTCTCATTTTAAAAGAAAACCTATTGAGACTTTGACTCCATGGAGCAAGGCAAGAATTTGACCACACTCTGACAAAGCTACCACTATTAACAATAATCCCATTGCAACTCAGAAATGTATTCCTTTAATACCTCAAATTTTACTGATAATGGTATTTCCAAAGAAATTTTAAATCACAGTTTGCTGTTAAATTATAGGAAGCCTACAAATACAGTGAATGATTTTACATTTAAAAAATGACAATATTATTAACACCTTTCTTATCAATGTTTAACATGAAAATTTATTAACAATGTCAATGTCACAGAGCATTTCATGTACTTGAATTAATGGTAAAACTATACCAACATAAGAAGTTAATATATTACTGACTAGATGTCTTAGATTACTGGCCACAGTAATCTAACAATTATAAAGTTATGATCATCAAAATTGTTTCCCTAATTATTTGCCTAAATGTACAAATGAACCAAACATCTAAATGTGTAAATGCTAAGTTTACAAGAAGTCAAGCTGATATTAACAGTGTATGTCAGTTGATAACCAATATGAATTCCATTCAAGAAAGTCCACACCTTTAATTCCAGCACTCAAGAGGGACAGGCAGGTGGATCTCTGTGAGTTTGAGATTTGGCTCGTCTACAAAGAGAGTTCCAGGAAAGCCAGGGCTGTTACTCAGAGAAACCCTGTATCAGAAACCTCTCCCACCCCCCCAAAAAAAGAAACAAACAAACAAAGCAGAAACCTAGGTCCTAAAATACTATAGACTCACATCACATTCTAATTCTGAACTTTCCTTGGCACACTTGGGGTGAACATCTCTTCTGGACTATTTTTTGTTTGGGTTTCCCTGACATAGTTTGATGAGCAAAACAACATGAACATCTGAAAAATGATTTGTGTCATTCAGTACCGGGTACTGAACCTCGAGCTTCATGCTAGTGCACTACCAATGAGGTACAGCCAGGGCACTAACTCCCACCCCTCCCAGACAAGATTCACACTAAGATGATTATAGGTATAGAGAGAGATTGTATATTTGCATTCAGGCTCACACTAGCACCATGAAATCAAACATCTGGGGCTAATCTAAAGGAGGCACCATGAAGTCAGCTACTATAAAAAGAAATTCTCCAAAAGGGAAAGTAAGAGAAATTAGAATGCAGGAGAGAGAAGGAAAGGGGATATGGGAGATATGCTTGAAGCAGGAGAAGCAAGAAAGAGAAACGCACTTGGGAAATCAAATCCCCAGGCATGTCATTCTCCCTTTAAAAACCAGGAGTGCTGCAGCTTAAGATGAACTGTTTAGGTCTCAGCTAGAATAATTTGTTGCTCAGTTTCCTGTCCTCTAAAAGAGAACACACACACACACACACACACACACACACACACACACACACACACACGCCTCACTTTATCTTTGAACACTGATGAGATTGCCGTTTTTTACTAACAGCACAAATGACGACACCATTTTGTTACATGTTCATTTACAAATAGATTTTCCTACATCATTCCATCATAGAAATCTGTCCTGGTGTGTCTTAAACGGGAAGCAACTGTACTCAGCCTTCATGCCTGTCTTATGTCTAAGCACATATTCCTCCTTCAACACAGTTTTCACAGTGCTACACACATAAGCACCAAGACATGTTATGAATTAGAAAGGAGAAGTGATAATAGAGATTGAAATATATGCACAGGATCTATTGTAACTAAAACACAATCTAAACAACTGAAAGGAATTGTTGCGTGGAAGGACACACAATGGCTTGACCGAAAGAAGCATCCACATTTTCATTGTGTCCTTCTTTCCAAAACATGAATTAGTCAGTGACTGCCAGAGCTGAAATATCTTCACTGCAGTGATACAATGGTATTGTAAGAAACCTATTTACAATGTGACAGGGATTACATTATTCTCTCTCTCCCTCTCCCTCTCCTCTCTCTCTCTCTCTCTCTCTCTCTCTCTCTCCTCTCTCTCTCTCTCTCTCTCACACACACACACACACACACACACACAACACACATCAGCTCACTGAATTTTCATAAGTCTGGGAAAGACTCCACTGTAGTGCCACTTTATAAACAAGGAAATTGAGTAAAAGAGAAAAAATCTTGCCAGTATAACTAGGTTTCAACTCCAGCATTCTGATGCTGGTGGCCAGTTACAAACTATAAGTCATGGCCATGTAGAGCTATGTTAAAAATGTGAGCACCACCCACCAGCAATAAACAAGCCTAGAGGCAGGACTATGGCAGCATCTCCACTTCACAAAGCAATTCACAAAGAAGACAATTCCTTGGATTCTCTGACTTCAATCCCACTGCCGCTAGAGAAAGGTAGTTAGCTGAATGCTTAATACTTTCTGTCAAAAGTATCATCTAGAAATTTAAACCATTATTTTAAAAAATAATGTTTCCATGGCACTATTAATAGGGGAAAGTTCCTAAAATCCCAAACCAACCCAGAAACAGAAATAGAGAAGCTAGAGCAGACTCTGAGATTAAACAAGGCTGAGAATCTAAAGAATACGAGTTCTTCCCATACTGCCTTGACATGCCACTCCAGGTTGAGCAGTGACCTTCACTGGTTCATTTCTTGTGGATGAGAAGGCCTATCATTTATTTGTGCTTGGGCCGAAGGGGACCTTAAAGGTCATCTTTCCTTGCAGCTACATCAAAAATTTGGAAACAGAAAGGTCAGCCCCAATATCTTGCCATTTTCTTTTTGACAGTCAGAGACAAAGTGAGAGTCAAAAACTTTGTGACCAAAGACAAAGAGACCCACATCACTTATAAAATGATGTTTGCTCAGTCTCAGACTGAAACCAGGGAGCGAGCACTCAGGGTTGATCAGAAGACAAAGAGACCCACATCACTTATAAAATGATGTTTGCTCAGTTTCAGACTGAAACCAGGGAGCAAGCACTTAGGGTTGATCAAAAGACAGACTGTTGTATTTTAAGGCAGTCTAAAATTTGGAAGAGGATGGTCTTTTAAAGAAAACCATAAATGAAAGTTGGGATAAAAATCTACTACCACCTCTCTACACAAACTAGGGAAGGGAGCACTCGATCAACACTTTCTGCGCTGTTTTTCTCATGGAAGCTACAATTTTTAGTTCACTTTTACTGTTTGAATTCAAAATGCCATGAATAGTTAAATTTAAAACCATGAGAGTTAAAATAAAACCAAGACTATGATTTTGTCAGCTGTTTTCATGAGGAAAAGTTCACAAAACTCTTATAGTGATTTTAAAAATCTAAAACATAGGTGATTTCCAATCCCTTGGAGTTAGCAGTCCTTATAAATGGGGTTAGACAGTACTAATCCCATTTTGTTTTGTCCAATAATAATTTGTGATAATCTACTTCAGGGGTGAAATAAGGTTCTTATACAACAATGTGTATAAAATCTTTGACACTCCTTTTCCTTCCTCTTATCCCTCCATTTAAAAGATCATCCTGGAATCAGCAGTGCAGGTCTTTGGAAATGACTCATTCTCCTAACAGACACTTGCACCCAGTGAATAGCAACTGTCCCATTTCCCCTCACCAGCCCCTGGCCATGCTGTGACCGCTCTACCTTGTGTTTCTGCACGTTGGACAATTTCAGATATTTCATCTAAGTGGATCCTGCAGGTTTTGTCCTCTTGGGCAGCCTTATCTCACTGGAGAACATTTTCATAGTAACCCCATCAAAAAGTAAAGCTGCAGATCCCCGAAGGCAGAAATGTGTCCACGGAGTTTATCCTGGATAGAAGAAAAGACAGCCAATTGTGTTGTGTTGGCTGTTGATACAGTGTGCATGCAAATAGACACAGCGTATTGTGATGGAGATATGTATCTATATGTATTTTTTTCTGCATATGCATAGCATTGTTCTGCCACTCTTCCATCTTCCTTTGTGTGGTACCATTATTTTTGCTGTGCAGTTCAACGCCATCATTTCCCATTTCCACCCCAGCTGCATCACTGCTGCCGCCAGAATCTCTGGTTCTTTTTGGAGAAAAATATACAATTTAAAACTGTTTTTTTTTCTTTTTTTTTATCAGAAAGGAAAGTCATCAAGACTTAGATTTTATTTTAGGAACAAAGTAAGGTTTCATGGGAGCAAAAAAGAAAGCCTTGGTGTAGAGAAGGTTTGTTCATTTTCTATAGCATTACTGAAGTGTCGTATGCCTTGATAACCCTATCAATGTTTGGATCATCTCAGTGGGGGAAATGCCTTAATTTAACTCTATTTTGCTGTCTCAGCAAAGGTAAGTTGTCAATTTGAGAGCCTTGAGTTTTTTGGTGTTGTTTTGTTTTGTTTTGTTGTTTTGTTTCATTTTGTTTTCTGAACTGGAAAGTCTATACTGGTGTGTTTGTGAATAAAGTATAGTCTGCCGAGCTAACTTCCTGCCTCAGTTTCCTTAAGTATAACAGACAGATGGCCAGTGGGTGGAGGAGGAGGTGATGGGAGTTGGCCATTAGTTATGGGCCTGCCTTAAAAACAGTAACTTATGTCCATCAAACGGTAGCCAAGAAATACAAGTCAGGTTGGTCATGGGTCCCAGGATACTGACACTCTCTTATTTTGTGCTCTCTAGTGTCTCTCTTTCAATGCCATAATGGAAGAGCTGGGAATTTCACTCAAGAATCAGAAAAAATTAAAGAAAAAGTCAAGAACTAAGGGCAAATCTTCCTTCACAAGTATCCTTACTTGTCATCAGAGACGAACTCAGAGGAAAGAGACTGTGGCGTGATCCGAGAACACACCTGTAGGTACCGTCCAAGAAGAAGGCCATGCCCACTCTACGTATGTGGAAGAAGGATTTCTGAGGATTAAGAGAAGTGTGTCCACATATCTTTATCCATAACTCGAGTCATGGATAGAGGTAGAAGAAATGCACAATTTTTCAAGCTCACATAGGTATTATTCAGAAGCAAAACTGATTCTTTTCAGATGAATTTGTATGCACACTTATTTTGCATTTTTCTCTTTTCCCCCAATATATTGCTATGTGTGCTTTCTAAATAATAATAAACAAGTGGATTTTGTTTTTCATAACAAGTTTGAGTCTCCGTTTGTCCCCATTTCCTGCCCTTATTCCCAGGGCTTAGTGTTGAGTCTCACAAGCTATAGAGTTTGCTACTTTGTGAAATCTGTTAAGAAACAGTCACTTGGGGCCAAGTTTCAAAATAATTGCTTTCAGTTTGTAAAAGGTACCTGCTTACTATAGAAAGGGAAGCCATTCATCTTTGTGTTCTTAAAATCTAATTTTCTACATGGTTTAAATACTATTTGAACATTCCTAAGTATATTATAAAAGAATGTTTTTTCAAAAGGGAAAGTACATTTAGAGACTAAATGTTCACCACAGTCTAAGGCATCATGCTGATATCATGTGAGGAAAAATAGATACGCTTTTTTGTCCTCATACAAACAAAAGGAAAATATCTATTGCTGGGAGCAGGATCAGAATGGTGATGTCAGAGGCTGAACAGGCATGCAGAGGCAGCTCTCTGGGCCTGGCACAGTAAAGGCTGCCTGTAGGGAAAGGTTAGACCAAGGTTAGAACAACACAGGCATCATCAAGTGATACTGGAGTATAAGACAGAAGCCACAAGGATCCCAGGCTGAGGAAGCACCATGTTCAAAGGCACTGACATAAAAAACAACTTGGTTGTAATGGGTGGGAAAGAAGTTTAGTACATTTAAAATGTAAGATGTGATGAGTCCAGCAATCGGCCACCACTCCAGCTGAGGAGAAACAGAAGGAAAGAGGCCTGGAAGAAAGAGAAAATGAGCTCACACCAGAACATTCCTCTGTGATCCAAAGGGACATCTGAACCAGAGTCAAGCAGAATGATGATATTTTAGAAAGGAAAATGTAGTTTATTCACGTCACTAAAAACTACATCTGAATTACAGAGTTTCGCAGTTTCAATGATTTTCATTGTTTCAGATTTAGTCTTTTTTTTGAGAATATTTGTCTTTTTACATCTTGTTACAGTAATTTGGAAGGATATGTACAAAATTCTAATATTTAAAAATACATTGAATGCCAGCCTTGCTTTAGAAATACTCAACTCCCTATTCATTAGTCTTCTGGTTTCATTTTTGTTGCTGTATGAAAACACTGCGACCACACCAAAAGGGACTTAGGGAAAGAACGAGCTTACTTGGTTTGCACTTGCCGACCTATTATTGAGGGAATTCAGGGAAGAAACGCAAACAAGATTTTAGAGAAGAAACCACGGAGGGATGCTGTTTGCTGGCCTTCTTGCAGATCCATGCTTAGCCAGGGAATGGTGTCACCCACAGTAGGCTGCACCCTCTTACATCAATTAGCAAGACAATCCCCTCAGACATGCTCACAGAGCAATGTGATCTGGGAAACAATCCCTCGGTTGAAACTACTTCTCACATGACTACATGTTGTGTCAAGTTGACAGCTGAAGCTGAGTCAGGCAGCCTTTTCCCTTTTCATTTTGTAACTGGATTTTTTTCTTTCAAACCATATCAAGTTTGCTATGTGAAATTCTGTTAAAAGTATACTAAAGTAGGTAAAATTGCTGAAGGGGATTATTTAAACAGCACACAGTCACCTGATGTTTTCATCCATTAAAAAAAAAAAAAAAACATTTGGTTCCTAGGCACAGGCACGAGCTCGGTTCTCTGTGAGCCTGTGTGTCTCCTTTCCAATGAAGAATGGAATAATGAGTTCATAAGCCAGAAAAAAAAAAATTACAGAGAATCTGGAACCTGGTCCAGAAAAATTCCTGAGAACAATCATTAATCTCGGAGATTTTCATCCGATTCACTGAAGAGCCGTGACTCATACAGAGTTATGTACAAATCAATGGCAAAGTTAATTAAAAGCTAGGTCTAACATTTCTTCCTTCAGCAATTTCTTTATGCTAAAAGAATTAGACTGCTCAGGTGAGAGATTCGGGAAGAGAGAGAAAGGTCAGGACTGAAGGGATGGTGATGCTCACAGTGAAGATTTATTTTCCATTCACGGTTCACACCTGGCCCTGGTGGCAGAAGGAAAGGTAATGTGACAACTTGCTTCCCCTGGGGGCTGAACATACACCTGGGTCTCTGACTCCTCAGTCTAAAAGAAGGCAAAAGTAAAGAGGGCCAGTTAAAGAAAACTAAATAAAGGCAAAGTGGATTTGACCCGCATTTTATTTTCGACCTCAGCAGATTCAGCTCTAATTTAACTCTTTGTCTTACTAAAATAGATATAAGATTGTCATTATCATGAAGGTTCTGCAGCTCCTTCAAGTGACAAATGATGAATGGAGCAGCAGTGTCCATTCAGGGAAAGATTCACCCGGCAGCTACCCATGCAGGTGATTCCTAAAAGACACATCAAGTCTACCAGTTTCAAAACATAGGCTGCATCAAGTTCTCCCCCAAGATGATGCCTAAAAGAGGCAGAAGTTATTGTGTACTTGCTCCAATTCATTAATAGTTTATTCTTCTAGCCTGGAGCAATGGGAGGAAGGCAGATATTAACTAGTCCATGATATCCAAAGCAAGGAGTATCAAAGCTGTGGAGAACTAAAGCAAGCCTTTCCACCAAGGTACAGGAGAGTCTGCGGAAGGGGCTCCCTCCAGTGATGAAGAGGGAATTAATAGACAGAACTGGGCTTCAAAAGCAGACTTAATCCTCGGGGTTTTTGCTGTGTAAGAAAAGAAAATCATTCACATTGCAGTTTTTAAAGTTCTGTGTGAAGGAAAGGACAAACAAAAAATCCACCAGAGGGAAGGCAGACATCCTACACTTACAGGTAGTAGCAAAGCCCCCTAAGTCTCAGGCAAGAAATGAGGAAACCATCCCAACAGACAAACTTCTAGAACTCCAAAACCAGGTAGGCTGACTATGCAAAGTATTGCTGCCGAGGGTCATGACAGTATACAGCAGGTAACAACTGGTGTTTGACAAGTTGACCCACCAGATATATAACTCCCTCATGTGGAGCCCCACCTGGCAAAGCCATGGAGTCACTGGCTGTGGAAACCAGTTGTTTCCTGTCTGTAACTTCCTTGGGTGCCACCATTATATCTCCCTATAAGAACAGCTATGGAGTGTTTTCCATAGCCCTTTGGTAGTATGTTTTACATCTCTGTGCTCACATTTAGCTGTGGATTTCTGTTTAAGCTGTATAATTCTGATGAACAGAAATATTACCAGAACATTGTTCCTTACTGACACAGGAAAGTAACAGTATTCTCAGTCTCAAAGACAGCCTTTTACACATTTTGCAAAGTATTGAATTTTTCCCAGGGGGCTGCCCTGAGAAGATTTCTCCAATGGCTGGTGTGGGGTAATCTGAGGGGAAAGAATCTATGTACATTGTGCTCTTTAATCCATCCACTTTATTTCTCTAAGACAAGATTCTATGTACACAGCTTCAGTTCTGAACTCACACTCAGCTCCTCTCTGTCCCTTCTTTTCCTGTCCTCTCAGAGTCCTAGTAATAACTAAGCTCTTATGCTCTCAACCTCATCCTCCATTCCTCCATCCTCCATCTTTCCTTCCTCTCCTCCTCTCTTGACCTGACTCAAATCCAACTACAATCTGCAAAAACTTTTCCTTGCTGAGTCAGGAATTCTGCCCCAGTCTTCACTCCACTCCACGTGGTTATACAAAAACCCTTTTGTCCTAAGTTAATAGCTCTGCAATGCCACTAGGCTGGAGAGAAAGGGATGGTTTGAGCTTCATTTGCACAAGAAGCAAAGCTATGCATCTACAATCTGCCTGTCTCCTGAGACAGGCATTGTCTCTGTAGGGGTGTTACCTAGTTCAGATCAGCAGTAGGTCTGAGAAGCTTATACAGTTTGTCATTATAGCCTAGGAGTTATGAGCATGCAAGAAATTCATAGCAGAAGACAGCTGATATAGTAAGAGCTGAATAACATCAAATATTCCTTGATATTTGGCTTCTCCTCCAGAAAAATTCCTTGATCATTCTAGTATAGCTTTATCATATACAGCTGAATCTCTATTTCATATTCTTGTGGCCTGCAACAGCAAAGACCATAGAACTAGTCCAAAACAGACTAAGCTTCCCCTACAGAATATACACAAAGACTAATTCACAGGTGTTGTTTATTGCTTAATCAAGGCCAGACTGTTTACATCAAGACATAGTCCTTGAAGTAGCTCCCTTTCTGCATGTACCCTGGCCGCTCAAGGCTCAGCCAATCGTTCAATGTCTGGGATCCTTCATCAACTTAGAGCTATGTGCATGGTCAATGTGACATTACTATCCTAAGAGAAACTATGTGACTTATCTTGTGTTTTGAGAATTGGTAGGGCCCTGAAAATATAACTTATGATTGTCCAGAGTTTGTCTGAGAAGAGCAGCAGCTGTGGCAGTGTGGAGAGAGATGGCTGTGTAGAGCTATGTGAGAGCTGCTGCAGAATGTGAGGGAAGTGTGTGTGTGTGTGTGTGTGTGTGTGTGTGTGTGTGTGTGTGTGTGTGTGTAGAGCTATGTAAGAGCTGCTGCACAAGGTAAATGGTGCATGTGTGTGTATGTGCTGAGTGAGAGACAGAAAAAGAAGAAGAGGAAGAAGAAGAAGGATGAGAGAAGTGTGAATGAATGAGTGAGTGAGTGAAAGAATGAATAAGTAAAAAGTGAGTGGATAATGTAGAAGTATGTATGTGTCAATAAGTATGAGAAAGAGAGAGCTGTGTGAAAGAGCTGCTGCTATGTAGAGGAGCTGTGCCTGGGAACTGTGTAAAGTGCTGTATGGTGAGAGAGCTATGTGAATGAGAGGTTTAGCTGTGACTATGTGGAGATTTGCAACTGTGTGGAGACAAGGAAGATGAAGCGGTATAGAAAAGATACGTGGGAGAGAAATCTATGTAAAAGGTAGATGTGTAGACATGTGAAAACAGATTTAACTGTGTATAGAGATGTATGACTGTATGTACATAAAGGAAGACATGTAGCTGTATGTATAGAACGTAGCAATGTGGATATGTAGCTGTGTGGAGACAGAAAGAGTCAGAGACCATTCTTAAGATGAAGTAAAAGAGAAAGTTAACATCAGAAAGCATGTGTGTTTCCTTATTTCACCAGATAGATTAAAACTTGTTCTTAATTACCCTCAGATTAAAAAGTTTTCTATGCCTTGCTACTCAGCTACTATTACCTGAGCTGATCATGGGAGCTGGTCACATGGAGGCTGACTTTGCAAAGTATTGCTCTCCTGCCATGCCATAGGTGTATTCAAGGACCTTCCTTTTAAGTTTTAACTTCATAATGTCCAGTAAGAGAAATGTGTTCAAGCTACACAACTGTCTCACTATACAGAGGGCCTAGTCCAGTTCCATGCAGGCTCCACAGCTGTTGATCTAAATTTCATGAGTTTCCACTAGTTTAGTTTGGTTGTCTCTGTAGGTTCCCCATCATGATCTTGATGCCATTGCTCATAGAATTTCTCTTCTCTCTCTTTGACTGGACTCTTGGAGCTTGACCTGGTATTTGGCTGTGGATCTCTGCATCTGCTTCCATCAGTTACTGGAGAAAGACTCGGCCCCCTGGCAGTAGGATCAGAATCCATCCCTGGTGCATGAGCAGGCTTTTCGGAGTCCACTACCTATGATGGGACACCTCGAACAGCCTTGAGGCAGGGGAAGGGGCTTGGACATGCCTCTACTAAATGTACCTCCCCATGGGAGACCTTATCTGCTTGTAAGAGGCAATGGGGGGCGGGACAGGGAAGCTGGAAAGGCATGAGGAGAAAAGAGGGGCATCTTTGACTGTTGTGTAAAATGAATTTTAAAAAATTTTCTAATTAAGAAAGAAAGGAAAGAAGGAAGGAAGAAAGAAAGAAAGAAAGAAAGAAAGAAAGAAAGAAAGAAAGAAAGAAAGAAAGAAAGAAAGAAAGGAAGAAAGAAAGAAAGAAAGAGAAACATGTTCATTCCTCAAGATCCTCCTGAATTAGTGGTGATTTGAAAAAAAAAAAATGTGTTAGCAGATAGTATCTAATGTGTTGATTTGTGTGGTGGTTTTACTGAGAACACCCCCCCCCCATAGACTCATATATTTAAATGTTTGATTCCCAGTTGGTGAACTATTTAGGGAGGATTAAGTAGTGTGGCCTTGTTAGAGGAGATATGTCATTGGGAGTGGGCTTTGAGGTTTCAAAAGCCCATGCCATGCCCATTCTCTCCCTCCAATTTGATGATGTAAGCTTTCCAGCACCATGACTGCCTGCCTGTCTACGGCCATGCTCCCCACCATGATGATCATGAACTCACCCTCTGAAACTGTAAGCAAGCCCCCAATTACATGTTCTTTTATAAGTTGTCTTGGTCATGGTATCTCTTCACAGCAATAAGATAGTTTGTTTGCAGTCACATTATTTCTTATTGCCCTCCTTATTACCTACCACTTTGTCAATGGCCAGGAATCCAGACATTCTAATTTTTCCTAAACAGTTCTACACTCAGCTAGCCACATAGTTAAGGACAGCCTTTCCATCACAACAATCCTCAAATAATAAACCACATGATATATTTCACACTGATCATCCTAGGTCCTCTTTGTGGCAACTACAGTGTTGAAATATGAAGTTCAAACCTGGATTGTTGATTAAATAAGAGGACATGTGGACTAGACCAGCAGTTCTTCCTGGATTTACACTAGGACTCTGAGAGGGAGCATCAGGAATGAAGAAAGAGCATCAAAAGCTGGGGTCAGAACGGTTGTGAGGGCCAGTGATTCAAGCCTGTGAGATTTTTGTTATCTCACTTCCCAATGTACCCCTCAATGAGGAAGCAGGAAACAAATCAGTAAAGAACATCAGATGGAGGATTACAGGGAACTCAGAAAGCCTCTAGGTCCCCTTCTGCAAGGTGTATATTGGTCCAGTATGCAAAGCATCGCACACATCTCAGTGTCTGGAACATTTGACCACTGCTTTACAGGGAAACTGTCAAGTTCCAGGACCTAGCTCAGATCCCTCCGAGACCTAGCACCAGTCCATTGCTGCCCTTGCATCACGACTCAGGCAGGAACCCCAAGCTCAGCATTCCTTGTTACATCCACATGGACTCCAAAAGCCTTTGGCCCTACCTCGCTCCCAACAGACAAGGAATGCCTGCAATCCAGGATGAGCCAGTCAAGAAGCAACATCAAAGTAACCTTGACTTTTCATTTGGATATTAAAAAAATTATACATAATATATAACATGTGCAAATGCATGTGTGTGTATGTGTGTGTGTCCTATTGCCCTAGAGCCTTTGGGCACTGCTCTCAGTAACATTAAAAAGCATATCATCAGATAATGTTGACTATAATTTTAGTTAGCATTCATTTAATGACTCTGCAATAAACACAACACTGATCATATACTATTCATAGAAATCCTAAGTAAATATTATTCTTTATCATTACAAACATGATCAAAGAGGTAAGACAGATTGCCTGTTGTCATTAATCTATAAATTGGTAAACAATAGAATACAGTCCTGCCCACACCATCACCACAACCATATCCTGTTCCCACCTAACTCCTAGAGATCAAGTGTCATCCACAAAGTTCAGTTTGTCCCCAGGTTGCACAATCTGCTCAGCCTCAACACATGAATCTAGGACATTAATTTATATTCTCCATCACAGAAAAATAAACCACTAATATAAGATAGGAAGCTAAGTATCTTATAAACCCAGAGTGCTTATTGAGAAGAACAATGGTTCTAGCTTCAGTCTTTCAGAGTCTAGATCCCGGACATACAAAAAAATACAATCTTAGCTTTTTACTTAAGTCCAAATTTAATTTATAAAGAACTATTCATGGGGAAATTAGTCCTTACCCACCATCTCTTAATAGAATAGACAGACAGACAGACTGACTGACTGACTGACTGACTGACTGACTGACTGATAGATGATGGATAGATGATAGAAGGATGATAGATGATAGATAGATAGATAGATAGATAGATAGATAGATAGATAGATAGATAGATAGATAGATAACTATTGATGTTACCTGGAAGCAACATTTAAGTATATCCATACATTCTCAAGACATTTAAACAGTAAAAGGTCATTTCTATGCTTTAATATTTAATAAAATGCATTTTCCATCAAGTGTCCTGCAAACTACTTCTTTTAGTGTCCTCAACATATTTTTAAAACATTTTCATCCCTAAGGCAAACCATTCAAGTCATACTTAACACATATAGATGGTGTGATCTCAGGCCCCACCCCCTTCATGGCTATCTCGTGTGACAAACGAGATTGTAAACTTCCTGCTGAGTAAACTCCTCCTTTGCATGTGGATCTGAATATCTCTTTCAACTCTCAGACACTTTACATAAGTTTTACATCCACTTTCATACAGTGGGTAATAAACATTAGATAATGAATGAAACTCTTCTGGGTGTCACATGGTATCCTTTTTGAGAAAGTTGAAATCACATATATCACATTTCCAAGGTGAAGTTTTACTGAGGCACTTAATTTTTTATAGAACGTAATTATGGAAGCTGTTGAATTTTACCTGTATTTGCATCCCCATCTGCCAGTGATAAACACACACAGGTAAATTCCCCAGTAGGGACCTAGATGCATACAGCAATTCATGGAAAAGAAAAGACACAGAAATTAAAGATTTTCAAGCAACCAATCTCAGAAAGAGTATTGAATGTGTTAACAACTTCCACACTGTGGTCTATCAAAACTTCTAGAATATCTCTGAAGAAAGCATATTTTCCTTATCTTCATGATGAATTCTATACTCAAAGCAACAAATTAAAATTAGTCCATTTTTAATAAAGTCATCCCAAGATTTAAAAGTAATTTTGGTGACATTAAGCATAATAAACCAAATTGCAGTGATGAAAGAAACATTTTCATTAAAGCTTTAACAAATCACACTCAAAACTCCATTGCAGAGATGGAATAGAGTCTATATTGTCTCCAGGGAACTGAAGTAACAGATGACAGCTAGAATTCTCAGCTCATCATAACAAATATATAATTAGTTTTGACCTTTTCACAACATCCCAACAAATATAGCTGTTCATAAGCATGCATGGTGCAAATGAAATTAATTGCAAGGGTATCTTTCACTGAAATGTTTAATGATCTCATCACACAGATTTCCTGGATGATTTCTTTCTGACTTCCTCCTAAAAATAACACCATCAGAGGCCTTGAACCAGGTTAATTTCAGCAAACCAGAACCAACCAACATCTGCAACTATATCTAGCTTGTGTGGGTGCTTTCTCATTTTTATGACTCTCTCTCTCTCTCTCTCTCTCTCTCTCTCTCTCTCTCTCTCTCTCTCTCTCTCTTTCTCTGTGTGTGTGTGTGTGTGTCTGTCTGTCTGTCTGTCTCTGTGTGTGTATCTCTCTGTCTCTGTCTCTCTCTCTCCCTCCACCTCTCTCTTCCTCTTTCTTTATCTTTCTTTCCCTCCCTTACTATATCCCTCCGCCCCAACTCATCAAATCTGGACTTGATTTAAAGATTTAGGGTCACCATGTGGGATGGCATATGCCTATAATTGGAGAGCTGAAGCAGGAGGATTGAAAGATGGTGGTCAGCCTAGCAAAACTTTGTCTCAAAAGCAGTAACAAAGTCAAATGCCAATGGTTATGTGAAGCTTTTCTTGGTTCGTTCATCTTTCTGTCTCCTTTTAAATGGTGGAATCTTAAAGGTATTTGGCTCATGGCGATAACTTGTGTAAGTATTTCCTTTCATATTTGAGTCAGCCTCTCATGCACTCCTTCCATTGATGAAGTCCCATAGTATAGAGTTTATACCTGTTAAACATCCAAATGAATCCAACCCAAGTTCCTGAATTATCCTCCCAAATACAGAACTTTTTATTGTGAAACTCTCTTGAACAGAACATGCATTCATGGTATCTTTGCTCTCTACCCTCTGTGTTTTCTAAATCATATTTTCCCCTGTTGCTGGAGGGCTTCTCTCCAGGTTCCCCAAGCCCCGCAGTCCCACAATCCACTTATAAAATAATCACTCAGACGCTTATATCACTTATAAACTGTATGGCCGTGGCAGGCTTCTTGCTAACTGTTCTTTTATCTTAAATTAACCCATTTCTATAAATCTATACCTTGCCACGTGGCTGGTGGCTTACCAGAGTCTCTACATGCTGCTTGTCCTGGCGGTGGCTGCAGTGTCTCTCCCCCAGCCTTCCGCTTCCCAGAATTCTCCTCTCTCCTTGTCCCACCTACCTCCTGCCTGGTCATTGGCCATCAGTGTTTTATTTATATAGAACAATATCCACAGCACTTCCCCTTTTTTCTTTTTTTTAAAAAGGAAGGTTTTAACTTTAACATGGTAAAATTACATATAACAAAACAATTACCGAGCAAGAATTATAGTTACAATATTAAAGAAGATGTCCTATCTATCTTATATTTGTGAGTTTAAGGTTTTATATCTAACTTATCTTTTATCATAACTGAGGAAATTACAACTATCTAGTTTTCAACCACATCAAAGACCTGAGAAGGAACATAATGGTACCTGAGAAATGGTAGACGGATGCAAGCAACTTCGGGAATCTTGCAAGAGTAGACCAAGACAGCTGGCAGCCTGGACAGTCACCTGATGTTTCTCAGCATTGTTGGTGCATTCAAATTGGCTACAGGCCTAGAGTATCTGACAGACCATTTTTAGAAGCAGGAATTCTGAGAGACCATCTTACCCTGTCTTGGCAGAGTACAGTGGTCGCTTTCCTTGTGTCCCGCTTGTCCAGAAAGGACAGCATTGCATTTGTACTGTCAGCCATCAAGGCAAGGGCAGTTCTTTGCCCAGTAGGCCATTTTGTGCCAAAAAGACAAACTTCCAAATGGAAATGTCTTAGAAGCCCAACATTCTCTCGGGATCAATTGGTGCAGCCAGGAGCAATTGTGTCTCATATCAACAGAATTTTAAGTTATTTAAATGCCATATTCTCTAGGTCTATGAAGTGTTTGAAGATTACCTATCTATCTGAAATATATCTATGTATACCTAGAAGACTTAACTAACATGGCTACAAATATGATTATCATAGATGACTGATTATTAATCTATTTTTAATCATCCATTACAATTTTAAATGAGTTAAACATAATACCTCAAACAAGAATAGAAATATATATATACAGTATAACAAAATTAACTTTAAGTTTGTATTAATAAACTAAAATTTTTACCAATGTAAAACATTTTAAACATAAACTAAAATCTATACCAATGTAAAATATTTTAAACAAGTTGTTCTTTAAAAGTAGGTTCATTAATCTACCCTTTTATCTTATCATCTCCATATCCTCCTATATATCTATATTATATCCCCTTTTCTTTTTTTAGAAAGAGATCACATTTATAATCAACCTGTTTTAAATAAAAATATTGGTTTCTCTCTGTCCCACACCAGAGGGCTCTTCTGATTTGGGACAGAAGAATCTCTTAACCATTTTTTTTAAAGCAATATGTCTGGGTTTAGAGGGGGAGTGAGCCAATTCCACCTCTAAAGCCAGCTTGGTATATTTGGGAATTTGGGCGTAGCATGTCTTACTACTTCCTGCTGGAGGGGGGCGCTGTATCTTATGGGGATGCAAAGAAAATTTTAGACCTATGGGGTAGTCCGTGAGGCTGTATTGTTTGAACCAGTTGCCTTGAAACCGCTCTGGATGTTGGATCATCTGGGCCATGGTGTCATCGGAGACCTTTCAGGGGGTCTTGGCTGGTGAAACCTGATGTATCTTAATCTGGAACAAATCCATAGCCTCTGGCTTTCTGTGGAAACAAAAGCAGAACCTCTTTTCCAAAGCAACATATCCTTAAATCCAAATTTTGAAGTCAAGTTACCTTTAAAATATACATATTGGTTTAATTCAACATCTTTTTTGATCAAATGTTTTTTTGCAGTTAAAAATCCCAAAGACAACACAATCCAGATTGTTTGTGTAATATTCATCTTTACGTGTCTTTTTACATTAATTTTTTGTCTCTTTCAAGCCTACGTATATTTTACACACATTGTAAACGATGTTATCTGAATCAGTCTTTTTGTGAGCCTATTGCTTTAAACTGCATCCTTCTAAGCCTGAAACAACGCTGTGGCTGCTGGCTCCGCCCACTTCAGCTTCCCAACATGGCAGTGGTACGTTTTCCGCCAGCTCTGGGAGTCATCAAGTCTCAGAAATAGTAGGTCTAAGCTTTTATCAAAGCAGCATGTAGCCCAGAAACCTTTTTTTTAAAAAAAATACTAGTAAAGACTAAATCTACTACACAGCATAATGTGCCTCTGGCAGACCCCTCATTCCCGCCATACTGCCGGTCAAACGCACTCGCCAGGAACCCGCCAGTGTTCAAACCTGCGTTTTGCGGCGTCTAGCTGCTCATATGAGACAAGAAGCAGGAACCTGGTTTTGGCTCTGTTTAGAATTGGTTATTAAATATTGTCAGGTTTAAGGTGGAAACTCGAGCCGTTGGGCGCCATTTGTTGCTGGAGGGCTTCTCTCCAGGTTCCCCAAGTCCCGCAGTCCCACAATCCACTTATAAAATAATCACTCAGATGCTTATATCACTTATAAACTGTATGGCCGTGGCAGGCTTCTTGCTAACTGTTCTTTTATCTTAAATTAACCCATTTCTATAAATCTATACCTTGCCACGTGGCTGGTGGCTTACCAGAGTCTCTACATGCTGCTTATCCCGGCGGTGGCTGCAGTGTCTCTCCCCCAGCCTTCCGCTTCCCAGAATTCTCCTCTCTCCTTGTCCCACCTACCTCCTGCCTGGTCATTGGCCATCAGTGTTTTATTTATATAGAACAATATCCACAGCATTCCCCCAATTAGACAAAAGACTTTTCTAAGTTCCAAGAAACTCACAAAGCATACCAGATCTTTTTCTTTTCACAATGTACATTTTGTAACTCCTTTTTTAAAATTTTTGAGAATGCCATACGTGAATATTACATTTACTTCATTTTATTACTCTTTTTCCCTCCTCTCTCTCTCTCTGTTCCCACATCAGTTATCTCCTTTCCTTTCAAAGTTATAATTTCCTCCAAAATTATTATTGTTGTATATATGCAACCTACAGTTATCAGCTATTTGAAGCCAGATTCCAGGTCCACAGAGATTCTTTCTTGGTAGAAGAGTTGATATTTGCCTTAGAAATATGAATAGTCATTGATTTAAAAAAAAGGTACAAGTCTAACTTAGACCCTAAAATTATAAAAAACGTGTTAGTATATTAACATCACAACACACCTACAAGATGCATTCTTCAAAAACTTAAAAGTAATCAATTAAAAGGGAAAATGAATTACAACAGAAGAGAAGGGGAAAAGAAAGGATAAGTGAAAATGGAAGGCAAGAGGTTGGAAAGCTTGCAGAAAAGGCTCATGGAGTCAGCTGAAGAGCAGCAATCCTCATAATTATAAGAATAGTGGGATTCTGTTAGAGCCAAAGGTGACTTATCCATACACAGCAAGAAAAGAATTTGATGTAACCCAAAGGAGGTCAGCTGTAACCCCATAGAACATTCTTGATAACAGTGGTATAAATTCTGACATCAATTATCAATGAATACCAGCACTATCTTTTGAAAGGATTTTAAGGGTTCCAATTTGTCTGGGATGGTTTAGACATTGTCTTTCTTTAAAGTACAAGGATGAGCTATGAGATCTACCAAACACCCACCCAGCTTTATTGCTCTATGTTATATCAAAAGTCATTTAAAAACCTATCAAATATGATTGTTCCCTTTACTGCTGAATTAGCACCACAGTTAAAAGCAGAGACTAAGAAAGCCTCAGCCAACTTTTCCAATGTCACAAAACACATAGGCTGGTTCACTGTTCAGACTTCTCATCACTGCAGTCGCTGCCCTTTCCAACCTTTCAGTCTATGAGAGCTGTGATCTACCTAAGACACAACACCAAAGACAGAGTAGATGATAAGTTTATTGGAAGCTGGACCTTTTCTATATGGGCGAGGGGGAAATGCACTCCTCATTACTATCATGAATCATAAACTGGAAATCCCAAACAAATCCACTTGAGTGAAAGGGAAGCCTTCAGGTAAGACTGAACTGACATGTCACTCATCTATTGAGTACTTTTGGGGGAAACTACCTGGGATTATCCCATGTCCACCTTAATGAAGAGGTAGAAGACTACGTAAGGAATGACTTGGGACTTGTCACTCTTCCACACAGGGGTCAAGAACTGTGATAGGGACAGTCAATGACTTAATCAGCAGAAACAGCTGGAGTTCATCAGGAGTGCATTTTCCCAGCATTTTGTGATGTTATTCTTACTTAGATCTCTCAAAATATCTGTTATTACCTCTCATCACAGCATCAAAGGAAGCCATTTTAGCATATTATACCTCATGTTTGTTACAGAGACAAAATATGGCTCTAAGACAAAAAGCCTTTTGCCACTATTGGACTATGCAGTAAAATCTTCAATTCACATCATATTGGTTTTGCTCTTAAAAATTATTTTATGCAGCTATGACTCATGAAAATGAGATAACTTTGCTGAGTCAATGATAAATGAATGGATCATTTCTTGTTTTATTATAACTACCATGTTGGAGAGTTATGAGAACAGGTGGCATCGATTGATCATCAAAATAACATTGACTCTCTACTCCTACAGTGTGAGTCAGTGTCAACTTTACAGGTGGCCATTTTAAACAGTTTAAGAGCTCACTGATGAGCTTGCTTTGGTGGTTCCCAGCAGCTGGTTTTTGAGATCATACCATTTCTCGCTTCCCTTTCCTCTCTCTAAACCCTCTCATACACCCCTCCCCACTTTCCTTAAAATTCATGGCTTTTCCTCCCACTAATTGTTATTGAATGCACGTATGCATATATGTACATGAATACTCATAAATATAACCTGTTCCATCTGCATGTTTCTTGTATGTATGTTTTCAGGGCTGACTGTGGCTCTGTGAATTTTTAAGAAAAAAATTTTTATTCATTTTACATACTAAAGATCCCCCTCTTTCCTTCTCCCACACCCCCCAGCATCTCCCTCCCAACCCAACCCCCATTCCCTTCTACAAGAAGGTAAGGCCTCCCATGGGGAAGTACATTTAGTAGAGGCAGGTCCAAGCCCCTACCCCTAGGCTGTGCAAGGTGTCCCATCATAGAAGTGGTCTCCAAAAGGCCTGCTCATACACCAAGGATGGACTCTGATCCTACTGCCAGGGGCCTCTGTGATTTTTTTTTTTTTTTTTTTTAGAGGCACCAGACAGCACATATTTTGGAAGCTGGCTAGGCTACCACAGATAAGATTTTGCTTTTACTCCTCTGAGTGAATATCTCTCTTTCTGGTTGGATACATCTCTCCAGTTTTCCTTTAGAAAGCCAAAGATAACTCTTTAGTGTAGATTTGATTATCTTGTGTGTTCATTGTTCAACTCCAAGTAGATCATAAAATCTCCTAACCTAAGTGTCATGGCAGAATCTCAGTGGCACAGACAAATGCAGTAGGAGAGGGGTATGTGGAGGGTTAGTCTTTGAGCAGTGAGTGGGGTCAAGGAAAGCAACCAGGTAATCTAGACTTGAAGATGGGGGAGAAACAGTTACCAGGATCTTCAGCAGCCTGTAAAAGGAGGCCTTCTAAGGAGATCAGCCCCAGGAGGGGAAACACATTCACTGCAAACATGAAGTTCAGATGAGAGAAATGTAATGGGACCACAGATTTTACTTCTGCCCAGCTCTCTGGTCTCTGCACGCGCCTGACACAGGCTCCAACCAAGCACAACTGTATTTGGCCACTGTGCAGTGATCATCCCTCTGAAGGTCACTCTCCTAGAGCGCATTAGAAAAAGAAAAGAGATGTGGAGGTAAAGACAGCTTGTCTTACATCATAGCCAACCATGACTTTCTTCGATATTAGAATCTGTGCAGGTAAATATATAATAAGCGTCATTCAAAACTAGAAAATCATGAAAGCAAAAGTCGAATGTGTCATCTGAAATCTACTCTAGCTCCTGTGGAGTTCTTGATGTTGTAAGTTGCTTCTAGGGAATAAAAAAAAAAAAGGAGTGAAATAAGGTCAGTGCAGGAAGTCTAGAATTCAAGGGAAGGGAACTGTCTTCAAGTTCAGGACTTGGGGCTAGATAAACCCAGGGTGGAGTCTGTTTGCGAGCCTTACTTGTGTCTCTCTCGGGGCTTCAGTTGTCTAACATCAGCAATGAGACTATCAATAGCACAAACGCCATGTCTGACACAAAGTCATATATTTAGTAGTAGTAGTCATGCTGTTATGGTTTTTAAGTCCGAGGTTAAGATGCAGAGAATGAAACTCCACTAGAAAGTCCTCCGTTGGTTTCAAAACAAGCCCTAGAAAAATACCATGGTGCCCATGAGATTCTCCTGTGTGGCTCAGTTTGGCTGAAGTCTTCTGTGGCCAAGGATCTACACACCCCTAGAATCAGAATGCAATGTCCCCTCCTCCGAGCTCTGGGGGGGGGGGGAGTCCTCATGTTCGTTCACTGTCATCTTTAAATCATAATATTCATGTCTGAGAAGGACCAAAGCCAAATAATCTGTAACCAGACAATTTAGCAGGTTTATTAGCCATGGTCTTAACATGAAATAGGTATTACACCCAAGAAATTAGAGAAATGATTTACTGAATTGAGTGTTCACAGAGGTGAGGGGGAACCTGGGTGAAAGCCAAAAAGCTGGCATTGTCCTCCATCCTCTGTGGTGGTATTGTGTTCCCCAAAATATTGTGCACCCTAATAAACTTATCTGGGGTCAGAGAACAGAACAACCACTAGATATAGAGGCCAGAAAATGGTGACACACACACCTTTAATCCTGTCACTTGGGAGGCAGAGATCCGTCTGGATCTCTGTGAGTTTAAAGCCACACTGGAAACAGGCAGGCATAGTGACTCAAGCCTTTAATCCCAGGAAGTGATGGCAGGAAACAGAAAGGTATTTAAGGCGTGAGGACGAGGAACTAGAGCTGGTTAAGCTTTTAGGCTTTTAGCAGCAGTTCAGCTGAGATCCATTCAGATGAGGACACAGAAGCTTCCAGTCTGAGGAAACAGGATCAGCTGAGGAATTGGCGAGGTGAGGTGGTTGTGGCTTGTTCTGCTTCTCTGATCTTCCAGCATTCACCCCAATACCTGGCTTCAGGTTTGTTTTTATTAATAAGACCTTTTAAGATTCATGCTACAATCCTCCAAAAGGAGCATCAGGAAAGAAAAATACGACCAAAACAAAGAGATGGCTTGGATCATAGGAAAGAAAATACCAGCTGGCAACTGTGGCTGCAGGTAAAGGAACACATCCTCTACTATCATCTTTGTGATCAGGGAAGGGGACATACTGTGGAATGCTATTCAACTTGGCCTCCCATTGGGCACACCCATCTAGAAGGCTAAGATCTAGACTCCTGAAGGAATGGCATAGGAAAAGAAACCACTTCCTTTTAGTAGACAAACAGGACGAGGAAGTACATAGCCCACATTTAGAAATATTACAGAGAAACAGAGAACGTTCCATGGAATCAAATTAACACTAGGAACCTTGCTACACAAAGATTAAAAAAAAAAAAAAAAAGATGTAAGGCACATTCAACTCCAAGAATTACAAGGCAGGCAGATCTCTCTGAGTTCAAGGCCAGCCTGGTTTACATAGTGAGTTCCAAGCCAGCCAGAACTACAAAGTGGGATCCTGTCTTAAAAATAATAATAATAATAATAATTAAAATACAGAAATGGAGAGAGAAGGGGGAGGAGACAGAGAGGCAGAGGGATGGTATCTTAATAGAACTGATTGAGCCATTGGATCAAAGAACAGAATAGAATTCAAAACGTTTCACCTCTTTAGTAGATATTTCAAAGCATTCTGATGAGCTAGGCTTCATGTTTCTTGTGTCCTCCACTAAAGCACTTGAGATACATGTAACCTGAAGTTGCTTCCAAACCTAACTTCAGGACAAGGCTCATTGCTTGCACCTATGGCTTTCATGAAACATCAGCAAACAGTGTTTTCCTGGTAGTGTTCTTGCATAGGACCTGGCTTCACTTCCCAGCACCCACATGGAGTGTCCACTGATGCACCCAGTACTCCACAGATCAGGATGATAATCAGTGCTAGTCATCATGTATGTTAAACATGTTAATTATAATGGCAGAAAGAAGATGATAGTGGGTATGGGATGAGAAGAAATAAACTTGTGACTGAAGAAATAAAGAATAAATTTTGAAAGTGGCGTGCTTTGATCAACAGTGCAGTGTAACATAAAGTGAGAGCTATGATCAATTGTCTACCCATAAAAACATAGAATTGAATATCCTAAAATGAATAGGAGAGAATAGAGACAACTACAGTCAATGTTGATAGCATCAATTATCTATTTCCTCATTTTAATTTATCTGACAAATGGATGTCTCAAAAACATGACATATTTATCATTACACTGTAATTGATCCTTCTAAAATGCTGCTCAATCCCCAGAAATTAGGTCAACCTATAATATGTCACATCAGGTCCTAGCAGAAGTTCACTCAGAAGTTAAGGATGGCCAAGAATCAAAAATCAGAAATGAGATCTCTTCTGCTACCTGAAAACATTTCTCTAAAACAATGCTAAGCAGTCCAGAACTGCACTCTGAAATGGGTTGTTACAGCCAAATTCCAGATTGCTGAAAGGAACCGGTGGGCTTTTCCAAGGACCTAAGTCCCTTTGTCTTGGAAATGTGAACAGGTGCCAGGGGTCAGTATATATACACTAAAGAAGAAAACAAGTCAACTATAGCGGCCGCATGTGCATACACATTCGCATACACCTAGCATTAAACTATCCGAAAGTGCTCAATTAAAGAGAATTACCACCCCCTTTAAAGCTGCAATCATAGCCATTATGTATCATCTGGCTTAAATCAGTTCCCTGGGAGATGTCCTGATTAAGCGGATTTCCCAATTAAACCTTTCCCAGTTGAGTGGAGCATACCATTCTGATTAGATTCCTAATTTATATGGGAAGCTTTATATTTTATAGAAAGAGAAAAGAGGAGGTGAGGAAATTGTCAGTCTATGAAATGTCTCCCTGTGCATTTATCTCTCTAACAACAAACCTCTCCCCATCACTGACAAACACAGATACTTACTTGCCAAAGCAGTCCTAGGCCTCTAATAGATCATATGAATTGTTCCTTCTGGAGTTCATGCTATTCTTTGAGAACTGTCCAGTATGTCGATCCCTGGAGAGACAAAACCAAAGAGGAACATTTCAGAAAAGAACGGTAAGAGGGCTCCGAAAGAGGCCCAGAGGACGGTACCATTCTAGTTTGCTCTCTGTTGCTGTAACAAACACTGTGACCGAAAGCAACTTGGGGTGAGAAGGGTTTATCTCATCTTACAGGTTACAAACCGTCACCAGGGGAAGCCAATAAAAGATCCCAAAGCAAAAACCATGAAGGAACACTGCTTCCTGGCTTGCTTCCAGAATCCCTCACGTTCAGCAATATTTCTTATATAGCTCCAGGATGGTGCTACCCAGAGTGGACCAGGCCCTCCTATTTCATTAGCAAATAGAGGCTCCATTCCACGTACAACCCGCCAGTTTCATCCCCTGCAGCTGCCTCACCCTGAAAGGAAGGGCCCCTGTCCCAGCTACCATCCAAAGCACCTGTAGTGGATGCTGTAGTATGTTACTTGCATGTCTCTCTCAAGACTGAATGATTTACTTCCACAGCTGGTGGGAGCAGGGATGGCCTCAGCTCTCAGGGCTTCTTTAAGAGTGGCTTTACCTGGTAGATTCAGTCCAGGCAGGTCCAGTCCCCTCCTCCTAGGCTGAGCAAAGTGGCCCTGCATAGGCCCCAGGCTCCAAACAGCCAGCTCATGCACTGAGGACAGGTCCTGGTCCCACTGCCTGGGTGACTCCCAAACAGTCCAAGCTAATCAACTGTCTCACTTATCCAGAGAGCCTGATCCAGTTGGGGACTCCTCAGCTATTGGTTCATAGATCATGTGCTTCCACTAGTTTGGCTATTTGTTCCTGTGCTTTTTCCGATCATGGTCTCAACATCTCTCGCTCATACAATCCCTCCTCTCTCTCAACGATTAGATTCCTGGAGCTCCACCTGGGACCTGGTGGGGGGTGGGGTAGCGGAGGGGGGGGGGGGGGGGGGGGGGGGGGAGCAGGGGAATCTGTGGCTGATATGTAAAATTAAATCAAATTATAAAATTTTAAAAAGAGTGGCTTTAAGTGAAGAAATCCTGCCTTCATCCAATAAATAAACTGTATAAAAGATCAGCTTTGTCATCCCAACTAAGGCTACCACTGAAAAACTATCTGAGTTTCACAGCTCCCACGGTGCTACAGCTAGTTTCTCCACTTGTGTTCTGTATTTTCCAGAGAATCATCTATGAGAGTCACATATTTGTTTTGAGTGAGTTTATGAAGTATATTGTAAGCAAAAGTAAAAGGATAGATGATAGATAGATAGATAGATAGATAGATAGATAGATAGATAGATAGATAGATAGATAGATAGATAGATAGATGATAGAGGAGAGCACACAAAACATCAAATCTGGTACTCAAAATATATAGCATAAATTGACTGAGGAAACCCCCCTGAAATAGTCAATTAAAGGTTCCAAGAGAGAAGGTCCAGAGAAAAGCAAAATGTCCCCTCAGGAGAGGCTTCCAAGTGAAGGAACAAATAGCAACAGATAGAAATGACATCAGCAAGTTGATTGTTCACAACATCCATCCAAAACCAACTTGGGAAGCTAAGGCATCAGCTGGAGTTCCTAACTGAGCTTTCTCTTCCTGGATGAGTTTCCTATAGCTGAGCTTTCTCCCCTCATTCCAACTGCAGGCATCTTTATAGCACAGGATGAACAATAGTAACAACTACGGGAAATAGTTTACCTTCTGGCTCTCCTCCAGGACATGTTCTTACTCTTAGGCTGATTGGCTATTCTTGTTCTCTGTCTCAGAGTTGGGGTGGTATTCTAGCAATAGACAAGGGACCTTCAAGGACACTTTGAGATAAGCATATGTTGTAGGATATTTGATCACACTGTCAACCCCAAGATGGTGGTGTTAACTGAGGAAGCCTAAGCACACACCTTTAACCCAAGAGCTGTCTGCTTATTGTAAACAGGATAAAATAAAAACAACAATCCATAGGTGAAGAGACAGAGCGAACAGCCAGTAACCATAGAAAGTGAGGGGAAGCCAAGAGATCATCAAGAGAGACGCACAGGAAGTAGAAGAGGGGGAGATACAGTTGGAGGAGTTTTTCCCTGAGATGGATTAAGGAAAAGTCTCTTTCTGAGATGACAGGGGATGAGGTAGGTCAGCTGGCTGCTTTCTCTGCCTCTCTGAGATAGCAGGTTTTCACCTGGCATCTGGCTCCAGAGTCTTTATTGGTAAAATAGAATGATAGAGACTGAGACAAAGAACAACAAACATACTTGGGTCTGAAATGTGAAAGCCAACCACATTTCCAGAGCCATCTTGGACATAACACTTGACAATTTAACCATATGATGTACCCTACACCTTTCTCAACTCTCTTTCCTTCCCTTACATAGCTAATCCCAAGAATGCTCCCCTATAAACTACAAACTGGTCCTTATAGTCACTTTCCTAGGAAACCTGAACTGCAACAGAAGCCAATTAATCAGCAGGTAGTTTTGACATCTTTTCTCCACACCTTGCCCCACACAAGTCTCTTACTTTTGGACATCAGCAGAAAGACTCAGACATCAGTGTCTATATCTCCAAACTCCCACCAAGAACTAACCAGCCAGTGTCAGTCTGTTCAATAGTATTTTGAAGCAGGCCCAAAAGCTTCTACAGGTGAAACATGAGGGTTGGTGTGGGCAGGGCACTGTCAGAGGTTTAAGCTCCACCTCCACCACCAGATGTCTCAACTGTCTACAGATGCTCTTAGAGTGGCCACCAGGAAAAAAAGCTTAAATTTCTGTATACTAATGGTACCCAATCTTGTTGATTGGAAATGAGTAGTGAGGGAGAAGACAAAGGAAACAAGAATGAAAGGAGTGCCTGGTTGATAAGTCGCTGGTCAAAGACAAAATTTGATTAACACAAGTATAAGAGATCCACATACAACATAGTGACTATGGTCAACAGCAATTCGTTGTATTTGGAAAAAGACTAAGAATGTGGACTCCCCTTGTTTCCATCACAAAGCACAATAAGTGTGATGTAATGCAGGTGCTAATTGGATCAATTAAGCTATTCTAGTCCAGTACATTCAAATTTTAAAACATGACATTGCATACTATATGTAATTTTTATGTAATTTTTACCTGTCAATTCTGCTTGTAGGCTATAAGTATACCTCAGTTGGTTTGGAGTATTTGCTTGAGTGCAAAGGGCCCTGGGTTAGATTCCCAATACCACAGGAAGGAAACATGACAGTGAATGTCTGCAATCCTGGACTCAGGAAGCAGAGGCAGAAGATGAGAAGTTCTAAGTCATCCTCAGCTACATAGAGTACTCAAGGCCAGCCTGAGCTATAGATCTGTCTCCTCAAAAATATATATTCAGTACTTGTCACTCATTTATCTTCACTTCAATCTTTAGAAATTCAACTAAGGAAAACTTGGGGTATACTCTGTTTGTTCAAAATGCACTCACCTCTTCAGTCCACCATGGCACTCTCAGAATCCTCACTCATATCCTTAACATTCAGTCTCCAGGTTCAGGATCCCAAAATCCTAGACAGATGCACATGTAAGACTACTGAGGGTTATGTATCCTTGGGAATGGTACACTAACTACTATTTCTCCAAATGGGGACAACTGTGAACCGCAGGAACAAATTCTCAAATTCCTCACTCTATACTCAATATATTTAACACTGGTACACATATAGGACAGAGATCCCAATATATACAGTCAGAAGATGAAATTGTCCTGTGCACAGCAGACAGTGGCCCATAGCTGTTCTGACATCCAGATGGTAGCACTGTCAATCTCTAGGCTAGAATGCAGTCTTGCGGTACTGTGCCAATCCTTCCCTGCCCCTTACTCTTGGTTCTTCGTGTTGACTGCTCTTTCCTTTCCCGTAAGAAATCATTGCTCCATCCAATTGAGAAACCGCCTTGGTGTGCTTAGAAAGGAGACAATTCTTTTCCTTTTTGAACTATTTAAAGGCTGAGGGTATGTTTCAGTGGCAGGGCACTTGCCTTCTGTAATCCTGGGTCTTGGGTTTGATACCACTGTGTTGTAACAACCAGAAAGCAGTAAAGGAAAACATGTGCTGATATTTTGAACTATTTCTCTCCTTTTTAATCTGAGATGACAGTATTCCTATTAATAAAAACTCCCTTTGAAAACTCTGTTTCTTATGATCTTATTGGCATTCATACTGTGAGATAAAAGTCGCTAGACACATATCTTCCCTCAGATTAGGACGTCTCCATCCTAGGTCACCAATGAGACCACTGTGAGACAATAAGATTCTTCAAAGTTTTTTTGAATAGAGAAGAACTAATAGGACAGCGTTAAAATCTTCAGAAGCCTTTTTCTGGCATAAAAGATTTTCTGTTGTACAGACTTACAAAGAATTTAAAGACTCATTCTGCAAATAATTGTTGGTCTAATTTGTATCTCCATTTTAGAATCCTTTGCCCTAGTAAAGACAGTTTTATTTTTTCTTGCTTTTTAATTAATTTATTTTTATTTCAAAAATAAATTCCTCTCTCATTTGATACATCCTGACCAGTTTCCCCTCCCTAAACTCCTTTCAGCTTCCCCACACACATCTTCTTCTCCCCCAGATCCACTCCCTCCCTTTCTTCTTCAGAAAGAGCAGGCCTCCAAGAGATGACAGCCAAATAGGACAAAACAAGATGCAATAAGACAAGGCAAAAGCCCTCATACTGAGGCTGGACAAGGTGACCCAATAGGAAAGAAAGAGTCTCAAACGCAGGCCAAAGAGTCAGAGACATACCTGCTCCCACTGTTAGGATTCCCACAAAAACACCAAACTAACAGCTATAACATATATATATATATATGCAGAGGACCTGGTGCAGACTAATACAGACGCTGTGCTTGCCACTTCAGTCTCTTTGAACCCAGGTGAGTCCTGATTAGTTGATTTGGTGGGCGCTATTCTCCTGGTGTCCTCCATATCCTCTGACTCCTACAGTCTTTCCTCCCCTTCTTCCAAAGGGTTCCCAGGTCTCCAAGGGGAAGAACCCAATGGAGACCTCCAGTTTAGACTAACTGTGCATAATATTTGGCTGTGGGTCCTCTGCACCTGCTATCATCTGGTATCAGAGGAAGCCTGTCTGCTAATGACTGGACAAGGCACCAATCTATGAGTACAACAGAATATCATTAGGAATTCTTTCTTCCTTCCTTCCTTTCTTTCTTTTTTTCTTTTTTGGCTAGTTGTTTGGTTCTATCCTAGGTCTCTGGGATATCCAGTCTCTGTTCCTAGCCGTCTAGGCAGTGTAGGTCATGGGCTTCCTCTTGTGCCATGTTAAACCAAACATTGTGCAAGTTAAACCAAACATTGGTGGGTCTCTCCCACAAGTTCTGCTCTACCATTGCTCCAGCACATTTTACAGGCAGGACAGATTGTAGGTCACGGGTTTTGTGGCTGGCTTTGTGTCCAGGTTTCTCTTTCCATAGCCTGCAGGGTATCTTCTTTCACCAAAGAGATTAGAACAGAGGGGTGAAGGCTCCATGCAGGCACCAGCTCGACCTCTCAGCTTTCAGTGAGCTGTACGGATGTTGTCCTCAGCAACGGGACCCCATAGAGCAACCTTCTGTCCTAGCATCAGCCTGGATTGTTTATGCATCTCCACAAGAACCTCTCCTTCAACAATTCAACCAAACTGCAATCCGGTCTCACCACTGGAAGTCCTGCCTGGCTACAAAAGATGGCCAGTTGAGACTCCAGCTATCCTCCATTGCTAGGATTTCTCACTAGGGTCACCCTCATAGACTCCAGGAAGTTTCCACTGGACTAGATTTCCACACTGTCACCCAAATGACACACAATCCCAGCTGTCTCTCCCTGAGATCTCCCCCTCCATACACCCCAAAAAACCTAATTCCTCCTGCTCCAGTCCCCACCTGCCCCAAGTTCACCAGCAAAATCTATTCTATTTCCCTTCCCAGGGAGTTCCATGTTTGCCCCCTAGAGCCCTCCTCTTACCTAATCTCTCTGGGCCTACAGATTGTAAATTGATTATCATTTACTTGACAGCTAATATCTACTTATAAGTGAATACATACCATATTTGTCTTTCTGGGTCTGGGCTACCTCACTCAGGATGATTTTCTTCTATTTGCATCCCTTTACCTGCAAACTCCATGATGTCATTTTTAACAGCTGAGTAACACTCCATTGTGCAAATGCACCACATTTTCTTTATCCATTCTTCAGTTGAGGGACATCTAAATTGTTTCCATTTTCTAGCTATTATGAATAAAGCCTCAATGAGCAGAGTTGAGCAAGTGTCCTTGTGGTCAGATGGAGCTTCCTCTGGATATATGCCCAAGAATGCTGCAGCTGGGTCTTAAGGTAGATCAATTCCCAATTTTCTGAGGAACCACCATATTGATTTCCGTAATCAATATGTACAAGTTTGCACACCCACCAGCAATGGAGGAGTGTTCCTCTTGCTCTACATCCTTGCCAGCATGAGCTGTCACTTGTGTTATTGATCTTAGCTATTCTGATAGGTGTAAGATGGAATCTTAAATGTAGGTTTGATTTGCATTTCCCTGATGACAAAGGATGCTGAGTCTTTCTTTAAATGTTTCTCAACCATTTGAGATTTCTCTATTGATAATTCTCTGTTTAGATCTGTACCCCATTTTAATTGGATTATTACTATTATTAATTGGTTTTTTATATCTAATTTCTTGAGCTCTTTATATATTTTGAATATTAGACCTCCACCTCAGATGTGGGATTGGCAAAATCTTTTCCCATTTTGTAAGCTGCCTTCTTGTCTCATTGATGCTGTCCTTTGTCCTTCAGAAGCTTTTCAGTTTCCTGGGGTACCATTTATTCAATGTTGATCTTAGTGCCTGTGCTATCAGTGTTCTGTTAGGAGAAACAGTTTTATTTTTTAATAAGAAAGTCCTGACAATATTACTAGATCTCTAAAATTTGATTGAAAAATTGAACATGTACACTTGTGACTCATTTCTCTTTATCCTGATGATTAGCCAAAAGTTGACAGTTTTAATACCCTACCTGGAAATCTAGTAATTCAAATCTGTGAGCTTACTAGAGTCTCTAGGCAAATATTTTTTTGCAAACTTCACTGCACATAAGTCCTCCAACACCCAACAACTTTTTCTGGGAGTCCTCAGGGCTATCTAGCTTCTGCTAATCATGTCTTCAGAGATAGGACTATACCTTTCCATTCCTAGTCCATTAACCTGTTCTGGGTGTCTATTGCAGAATGATGAATTATGCCTATGCATTGGTCCAAAAAGATAATCATTTATTTTGCTCACAAATCTGGGGATGGCTGGAATCAGCTAAGTAGCTGTTGCTCAGAATCCCTCATGTACTTGAAATAAAACAGTAACTGAGACTGGGCTCATCTTGAAGGTCTCTTTATCTACAGGTCTGGAACCAGTAATAAGTAAGACTCAAACATTGCAGGTTGTCAAAGAAAGAAGGTTAGATACAAATCCCTCTCCCTCTATCTTTTCTCTTCTCCTTTCTAGTTTTGTTAATTGATGCTTAAAGTCATCCAGAGGTTCAGTTCTCACAGAAGTCAGGCAAGATATGACACCCATGGTCATTATATGTACAGAAATTAAATCAACAATTGTAACTGTGTCCCACCTGGTCCACAGCCGCTCAGACCCAAGTAAACACACAGAGGCTTATATTAATCGAAACTGCTAGGCCATTAGCTCAGGCATACCACTAACTAACTCTTACATTTAAACTCAGCCCATTTCTGTTCATCTATATGTTGCCATGTGTTCCATGGTTTTACCTGTGTGTTATTACATGCTGCTCCCTGGACGGCAGGCTGCCATCTCCTGACAGCCTTCCTCTTCCCAGAATTCTCCTTATCTGCTTATCCCACCTATACTTCCTGCCTGGCTACTAGCCAATCAGCATTTTATTTATCAACCAGTCAGAGCAACACATTCACAGTATACTAAGCAACATCAAACAATGGAAAATGTATTCACACAAGAGCCCAGGAGGTACCAAGTAAATGTTTCTACTTGACCTTTCTCAGTAGTGCCACACAGATAGTGTTTAGTTCTGTTAGCAACATTTTGCAATATGCAGCAAGTATTGCCAACAAAGAACAATCACTCAAACCCTGAAATCTAGCATTTCTGCTGAGAGTCAGTCACATAAACACTATAGACCACCCATACACCTGACCTTAACTCTCCAATCCCTCCAGAGGTTGGCTGGTACCATAGTTCAAAGTCTTGCTAAAAAACCACATTGATACATTAACTATCTGACACAGCTCAGGACTTTAAATAAAGGAAGACACACTTAGCAAGATATATATTTTAAGAATTCAGAGCCCCCCTGCCTGGAGCTAAAGATAATATAAGGCTTTCTTTGGAAGACACAGATTTTTTTTAGCAGCTTAGATCCAATGTCTAGACACATTATCTGAGAGTAGACAGACTTCCGACACTGTGGCCAAAGATTCACTTAACGATTCCCGCTGTAGAAACCCTGCACAGTACTGTTTGGCCAAGGCTTGGGAGTCATTCAGCACAACACTGTTCCCACTTGTTCATTAATCAAATGTAAATTCTGCTCATAGTTAAGGGTTGGGAAACCATTTCACAATAAGGAGGATGTGTAAACATTTATAGAAAGATTTAAAGTCATCACAGATGATGGCCAACATCTAGGAAGTTCTTTCTGTCTCTCGCAACTGGAAATAAGAACTTTCTCTTTTCATCCTTGCTTCTCTCTAGAGAGAAAACAATTTCCGGTCAAAAGAAATAAACAGAAAGTTTTTTGTTTCAAGGCAAAAACTCAAAGTTGAGGCTCAAACATGGAAATTTCCATTGGCCTGAGGAGAAGTTTTGAGTGACTTAGCATTGTCATCTGCTGTGGGTGAAGCATTTGGTAAATGTGTGCTCTCCAAAGGGGCCTGAGAGATTCCCTGACACTAGAACTGCCTGAAGGAGCAGCAATTGTTCTTAAAACGTTGATTCCATTTTCTTCCTATTTGTCCTCCTACTTCAAACCCCTATATAGAATTCTGTATGAATATCTTTCTCAAATCTTCTTAAGGAAATAAAAATATATCTATGTAGCAAACCTGGTAGATGTTTTTGAAACAAAAATGTATTTCTACATAGACTAAAGGGGACAAGCAACTTGAGACTTTTACTTTGCACCCTTAAACATCAGTGACATTGCTATTTTCTCCCACGAGGAGTTGATTTTTGGATATATTTTACTTAGCATTTTCCCTTTAGTTTCTTACCTTAAATTTAGACTGTTAGGTATTAGGTCATTTTGGTTAGACTGACCCCTGAGCCAGACAGAGAGATTCATGGACTCAGAGAGAATGTTCATAATTGCAATTACCCAAGCTTCAACACTACTGCTTGCTTGGTACCAAGGTAGACTCCAACCTCCCCTGAAAGTCAAGTTTCTGCAGATGATCTGTGACTCAAAGAATAAAAAATTCTCAAAGATTTTAATCTAAATTGTGCAAAGAAACACTCTTCCCTTTTAAGACCATCTCCATATACCTAAGTGGAAGACCTAAGTGGAAGAAAAGACAGTCTGGGAATGCCATCCAATGCATAAAGCAAGATACAGGGAACTGGATGCTCATCAGGATGGCATCCTACATCTCTTTTTGTTCCAGCCATGTGTTCCCTTGTTTGTTCTTGTTTGAGACAAAGTCTCTCCTTGGCCTGGAACTCCCCAAGTAGGCCAGGCTTGTCGGCCAGCAATACACAACCTGTCTCCATCTCACCAGCTCTACAACTGCAAGCAAGTTCCTACATACTCGTGTGTGTGTGTGTGTGTGTGTGTGTGTGTGTGTGTGTGTGTGTTGGTGTGTGTATGTGTCTCTGTGTGTGTCTGTGTCTGTGTGTGTGTTGGTGTGTCTGTGTGTCTCTGTGTGTACCTGTGTCTGTGTGTCTGTGTGTCTCTGTGTGTGCCTGTGTCTGTGTGTGTGTCGGTGTGTCTGTGTGTCTCTGTGTGTCTGTCTGTGTGTCTCTGTTTCTCTATGTGTGTCTGTGTCTGTATGTGTGTGTGTGTGTGTGTGTGTCGGTGTGTTTGTGTGTCTCTGTGTGTGCCTGTGTCTGTGTGTCTCTGTGTGTGCCTGTGTCTGTGTGTGTGTCGGTGTGTCTGTGTGTCTCTGTGTGTCTGTCTGTGTGTCTCTGTTTCTCTATGTGTGTCTGTGTCTGTATGTGTGTGTGTGTGTGTTGTGTGTTTGTTTTGTGTGTCTTGTGTTGTTTTTTTTTTTTTGTTTGTGTGTCTTGTGTGTGCCTGTGTCTGTGTGTGTCTGTGTGTCTGTGTGTCTCTGTGTGTGCCTGTGTCTGTGTGTGTGTCGGTGTGTCTGTGTGTCTCTGTGTCTCTATGTGTGTGTGTGTGTGTCTGTGTGTTTAATGCAGCATTTCTAAGTGCAGCTACCTAATAAGAAAGCCCGAGTTAACCCAGCCTGAGGTCCTATCGCATACCAGGTGGGCATCATGGAGTAGCTCATATATGGCTGTTCCAGCTAGGAGAGTCCTTCTAGAAGGTTACATCACACTCCTGTTTTTCCAAGCAATGTGTGCACAGCATGTAAACTGAGTCTATAGTATCTGGGGAGATTCTTGTATTGGGTTATTTTTTTTAAGCTCCCAGAGAAAGCAACATTATCAGCAGGCTTAGAAACACTATAGATGGTTCAAACACAAAACGATCCTGAAGTTTCATTTAAATTTCACCCTCCTGGCTATTTGTGTTTGGGTTTCACTTCACTTGAAAAAATAAAGTAGCTTGGATGGTTGTGGACGTGTGGCTAGGCCTCTTTAATTTCCCGGCCTTCATGCACGACTGCTTGCATGGCAGGAGTGACCCCCCTTGACGCAGAAGCCAAGTTGTTCAATTGTTCATTGATATCTTTGGCCTGACATCAACACAGTATTTTGTGCATACATCCCACTGCCACAATCATCCACACCAAGTGCTGATGACATCTGGGTCTCTCAAAGCTACAGCAACGGCTCTTACATCCTATTAACTTCTCCTATAACAATGGAATAGACAGAGATTCTTTAGAGATGCCCCCCCCCCTTAAACATAATGGAAGCACTGCTAGAGAAATTCTAAATCCTCCCATGATTCTGAATAAATTCTTCGTTTTTCTGATATTAGGGGTCATCAATCTAGAAAAAATAATATTTTTTAAATTAAAAAAAAAAAAGGTCGTTTTAAATATTCTGAGGTCTTACTTCCTCTTCAGTGAACTGGGGCTGTTTTGTCAAGAGGAAGCCCTTTGGGAGTTACACTTTGCAATCTGAAGGCAAAGGTGCATTAATTTACCTGCGCATGACTCAGCCTGGGGTGCTCACCTTTGCCTGGTCACTGCCAAGGTTTCACTCAGACTCTGTTTTGTCTCCAGGCCATGATGTTTTTGTTTTGCTTTCTTTTCAGATTGGCAGAGTATAGAGTCAACATGATGGATGAGTGAGGAAAGACCTATTCCCCAAAAGCAGATCTTCCAATGCAGACACTATAACTGCTCCTTCTTATTCATTGGATCAGAAGTATGTGGTCTATGAGAGCACAATAGATCATACTATATGTCTATTTTTAAGTGTATTTCATTTCAATATGTAATTTTAGATAACTGTTAATATGTGAACACATGAAGCTCTGAGGACCACTGTGAGAAGATGCTGGAGGACCAATAATAAGCAAGGAATTTATATTCTGTTGGGGGAAAAAGAGAGGTAGAAATATACATGTAATTGAAGTATGAGAAAATAAAAGGATAAAGATAACAGAGGGTTCAGGCCAAGACTGATATTTCAGATCTAACCAAAGACTTCAAGGCAGAAGGATAAACCTGTTAGCCTGTCAATTACCATTCATTGCCCACCCCGTGTCTGACCTAACATTCCTTTTAACTATGGAGTAAAATCTTTTGGAATGTATTAACTTAATAGACCAGTAGCCACCAAGCTACATTAACATCTATTTGCAGCAATTTCTTTTAGAATTATTCAAAGATGTTAGGATAAATTAGATGAGATTAGAGATACTGTATATATAACTAGACCTCCAAATAGGATAACATGGTGCCATCTCCCCTCATTCCTCAAGACATCATCCCTGAATAAGCTATGAAATGTGACCTCAGCAGGTAAGGGACCAGAAGACACAGTCCACCTGTCCATACATTTTCAACATACTAAAATTGGTTGATACATTCTATGTGTTAACATTTACAAATAATTAAAAATGTCAAAAATATTTCATTACATGTGCAAAATATATAAAAATGAGAAGTTCTTTGTCCATAAAGTTTTATTAATGTATAGTTAAGTTAATTTCTTTACATATTATTTAACTATGTGATATAACAGCAGACACACATTGCAACAGAGATTGTGTGGCCTGCGAAGCCTGAAAGACCATCTCTCCCTCTACACACTGCACCTTGTCTTAAGCGGTATAGCCCAGAAAAGGGGGAGGGAGGTGTGAAGGAAAGGGAATCCTCACTATCTATATCAAGGCCAAACAGCAAATACAACCATCTTTCCCAGACACCAACATGGTCTTTTGTTTGCTTGTTTGAGAATGTTGTGCACACATACAATGGACTTTGACCAAATCCACTCTCCAGTCCCTCAGTTCAAATTCTTCCCTCATCATCCCCACCACTGTTCTCTCCCAACTTCATGTGTTCTTGATATTCTTATTTTGGTTTTGGTTTTGGTTTAGGTTTTGGTTTTGGTGGTGGTGGTGGTGATGGTGATCGCTGTTGTTTTTAACCCACTTAGTACTGCCATTATGTGTTTAAATATGGAGAACACATAGCCTCTTGGGGGCCTGCATATCTGAAAATAAGTGCCTCTCTCCCAGCAGCCATTATCTGTTGCCAATAGCTCCTCAGCGAGAGGTAGGGATTTGTGATCACATCCTTTCCCCATGCTAGAATTTTTGACTGGCTTGATCTTGCACAAGTCTTGTGCATGTTTTACAACCAGTGTGAGCTCATATGTGCACCTGTCCTGGAAACAGTTTCATTGTACACTTTCACACCTTCTGGCTCTCAGTCTTTCTGCCCACTCTTCCATAATGATCCCTGAGCCTTTGGAGGAGGAGAAATGATATAGATGTCCCATTTAAGGCTGAGCACTCTCTAGTCTCTTATTCTATGAATGTTGACCAGTTGTGAGTGTGTATGTTAATCACCTACTATAAAAAGAAGCTTCTCTGATGAGGGTGGAGAGATGAACCAGTCTATGGGTGTAGTAACAAGTCATTACAAGTTGGTCTAGTCCTGTGTTGGTTTAGCACAATGATAGTAGGCTGTTCTCACTGAGGACCATAGGTTGTTGTCTCCAACAATAGTCCTAATCATGAGTCCCCTCTTGTGGAACGGACCAATCAGAAAGTGGCTGGTTACTCCTGTAATATACATGCCATTATCACACCAGTGGGCATGTCATGTCAGGAAAGTTGTTATTGTGCCCTGCGGGGTTCACATCTGGTAAGTCTGCTCCTTAATAATACAATCCAATATGGAAACAGTTCATGGAGTTTTATAGTTACAAATCAAAAGTCATAAATCAAGGCACTTTTCAAATGCTGGTGGGAATATCACATAAGTGTGTTACAGAAATGTAGGGAAATCCCCACTGTAAGTCTCAGAACTTAACTGATGACATTCTTAGCTTTGGGGTTTGTAAGAGCTAGTGGTCTATTAACACATTCAAAAGGGTTTTATTTGATAGTCACAACGATGTTAGATCAGACACAGAAGTGGTCAATGAATGGTTATGGAGAGAACTAAAGATAATCCAATATAATTTGGCTCTATTTCTGCAACATTCCAATTCTCCACAATCACAAATGTTTAATCAGTCAATCAACACCAAAAAAAAAAAAAAAAAAAAAAAAAAAAAAAAAAAAAAAAAAAAAACTGTCCCATATGGATGGCTGTTGTCCTTGGAACTTCAGTCAAAAAGAATCAGATATGTGTGTTTCCAAACACTGAGCTTTACTCTGCCTTATCTTTCAAGCAGGGCTCTACATGAAGGACAAGGATAACAGTTCCGACCCCTCTCCCCTACTTTGTCCCTGATTACGACCACAGTACTAGGCAGGCCCATAAAGAAAGTAGAAAGTCATGCTCCTTGCTGTCCCCTCCTCCTCTCCTAATAAGACTTCAGTAGTCTCCACCAACAGGGCACAGAAGCTGATCTACATCAGTGTAACCATCCTGCTATCTAGCTGATGAGAAGCTGACCAATGGTCCTCAAGAACATCTAAGTCACAGTCACCATAGCCTGCACTATACACACAAAAAAAGAGAGTTTATCAATACAATTAAGGGACATGTGTTGAGATGGGAATATTATTCTGGGTGTTCTGGGTGACTATCCTAATATAATCAAGCTTGTTCCTGTCAAAGAAATACAGAGGGAGAGATGATGACCACAGAAGACCATGTGACCATGAAGGCTTTGATACTGAAATGAGTCCAAAGCCAAGGAATGTATTGGATACAGGTCCTAGATGCTAGAAAAACAGGAGAAAGGAACTCTCTCAAAAGTTCCAGAGTGAATGTCACCCTGTCAACACCTGGATTCTAGTCCACGGAAACCGCCTTGAGATTTATGATTTCCATAACTGTAAGAGTAAATATGAGCCATTTTTAACCCCCAAGTTTGTGACAATTTGTAACAGCAGCATTCAAAACAAATACATATTCTTTCTAGGCCTAAGTGTTTTCAGATTAAAAAAAAAATGCATTTTACAGTAGGAGCTGCAAAGGTGGATTTGAGAGTGCCAGAATTAAAAACAAAAACAAAGCAAATGAACAAAAACAAAACAAACAAGCAAAACAAAGCAGCAAGACCAGGGGAACCAAAGTGGAGGTATAAAATGTAAACAGATGCTCAAACTGGGTGACCAAAGGAAGTAACCGGAGCACAGACTGCTTTAAAATCACCGTCATACAAAAAGGCCTGGCAAACAAAATACCAAGTTTTTAAATAAAGAAGAGTCAGTGTTACTGGCTTTCCTTCTGCCTCGGGCTCCAGCATAGCTCAGTGTGGTACTTTTCATGATCCCTTCTATCTTTACTTACAACTCAGTTTGTTCATCCCGCTGGCTTTTGTACTGATTTTTTCCCGTTTAAAAAAAAAAATTACATTAAAATAGTATTTACCTTGAAGACTGAGGTTTGGGTACCACTTTCATGTTGTGCCTGAGGCAAGTACTTTATTCCCCTCAGTGGGGCCCACATTAAGTACTGTAACAGGGAGGGCCACACATACCATTTCAGCACGATCTCTCTTACTACTGTCTCCTTCTCTCAAGACCTCCACCTCAGAAGATCAGCCTCCCAGACAGATAGCAGAGACAAACAAGGGGCTGGGCGTTTGTACTGTTGCTTACCTCTGTTTTACACATAATGAAAATGGCAGCAGGGAGGAGTGGACTTGAGAGGCGAAGAAATTCACAGTTGCCAAATGATAACCTGAAGCTGGTTTTCACTGTGTCTACAAACCCTTCCTACCGGCCCGTTTGCCCTGTTCCTATAAGAATTCTTCTTTGCTCTTTTCTTCAGTCAGTCCCTTGACCAAGGATCTGGCTCTTTCCATTCCTGTGGGGCTGCACTGAGGACTTTTTTTTGTTCACCAAAGCTTTACATCTTCCTAAGGATAAAAAAAAAAAAAGCTTGCTTTCAGCCCAGTAACTCTTCCCATTTACTCAACCCATCGCCCCAGGCTCCGCCTTGCCAGACTAATAACTGGAAGACTCTACAAAACCTGGGCTCCACGAGCCGCATTTCTTTTAGTGTGTCCCCACTTTCCACCTTCTTTAGGTGTGTCCGATCAATGTTTGTTTGATGGACTGCCTCATTTCCTCCCATTTCCAGAAGCCATATCTTTAGATTTAACGTAAGCTCAGACACTTTGGCTCCCTCATAATGAAAAAATAACTAGAAATTCCCACCATTCCCCATGCTGGTTCCACATCCTGCAAACACTTGGCCTTAGTGTCAGAAGCATTGCTCATCTTGAATACATATCACTTCTAGCACGGCACTTCTGAGACTCCTCGTAGACTTCTCCCGTCCCACTTGGCACTCGTCACTCCTTCCCCTTTGGCCACAGTTGGCTGTGATTCAGAGGTCTCATTCCAAGGCTAGAGCAATGGTGTTGTCGCATTGAGTATTTCTACAATAAGAAGAAGTGCCTTCCATGGAGTCATAATGTTGAGCTGTAGGAGAATGATCAGACTCGAGACCAAGGAAACTGTTCCTATCATCTACTGCTACTGTCTACTACAACTGCCCAGAACCTCAGAGATGATGCTTTCTATATATTGCCCCTTTCTGATGTCTAAAAGCAAATAATAGAGTCAATTAAAAAAAAAAAAAGCTTATGTGTGCCTTCTCTTACTTCCAACAGAAGATAGGCTGACTCTCAGCTACCATTTTTCAAGCCTTATTCTGACGAAGATGACAAAGGTACAATCTCAGCATGTCTTTTGTCCTCAATGCCCCATACCTACGGCTGTTTCTTTGTTGTATGCATGACTTCTTTGTGCCGAAGTATTAGTATGACAAGTGCACAGGAGACATCTTCGTCTCTAGTAGCCAATCCACTCAATATCTTGGTGTGGTGGGGGAAGCAGTGCATGTCCTCATTGTGAGAGCATGTGCTTATTCAAGAACATGAGCATGAGGAGACCAGAGGGCACCATCAGCTCTCTCGATGGGATCTGGGGCTCACAACTTAGGCTAGGCTAGATGGCCAGTGTGCCCCAAGGGTCCACTTTTCTCTACCTCTGTAGCACTGGGACTCCAATTGCTTGCCACCACACCTGGCTTTTTAGGTGAGATTTTAGAATTAAACTAAGGTCCCCAGGCTTGCATGACAAATGTTTACCCACTGAACCATCTTCCCAGTGCCTCAAGGGCTTTCTTGCTGGCACCCATGCCTGGTCACACATGTCCTGCTTCAGTGGCTCAAACTATCCATTACTTGTCATTGATGACTGGAAGGAAGGAGTTCTGTGATGGTGTCTGTGGTCCATTTGTCTCTCCACAAATCCCATCATCCTTTCTCTAGGAGCATCTGAGTCCCACAGGCATCTTTCTCTCTCTGATCCCGCAAACTGAAGCGGGATTCTACATATTTTTCACAACTCTTTCCCAAAAGCATTGTTCCAAGCACTGTCACCACCATTCATCCTCTAGTTTCTCACTTTTCCCCAAATGGTAAAGGGAGAACGTATCTTTTTTTTTCCTATAAATAGCCATAGACAAGGATTTCATCCAGCTCTCAATTTCAAGGCCCACAGTCTTTCATGATACATGTAGCAGAGTGCACAGATGTCTGCAATTCTCCCTCCCTTCCCAGGAGCATCCTTCTTGTGATACATCTTATTGGCTCCTCCTATCAGAATAGAAGCTGCCTCTCCACTCCTTAAATTCAGAATGCCATTGTGTCTTTCTCTGGCCAATGAAAAGGAAGCTGTGGCAGCTCTGGAACAGAACTAAGGAGGCCGGTGATTAACAGGTGGGAGGATGCCCACTGCTAAGGTGTGAAGAAATCAAAGCCAGGATGCACAATGATGGAGACTCAAGGACATCCTCATCATCCCCGACCTACCAGCCAGTCCTTAGACATGGAGAGAGGTCATGCAACCCTGTGTAAGTTGACTGCCGACCCAGAATCTCTCCCAGCCACAGTCATCCTAGGTTGATTCATATCAGCAGGGTTCAGGCAACAATAAATGGTGTTTGTGTTAGCTGTGAAATTCTGGAGAAGTTTGTCATGCGGCAAAGGCTAACTGAAAGTATTTTCTCATAACATTTTCTTCGCCTCAAATCCTCTGCATTTCCCTAAGGTTTAGACTTTTGAAACCCTTGCTGTTCTTTTCTCCCCTTAGGCAATACACCCAGGTCCAAGGATATGATTGAATTACAGGCAGTAGGGAAAAATGAAATAAGAGGAGAAAAATAAACAAACAAAACTGGTATTATGTCCCTAAATATTTTCCTAAATGCACTCTTTCTGCCAGGGACTTAGGCCCACAGAAAGCTTGTCAATTTCCAGTCATCACAGTTTACTTCTGAAACACATACTTTTTAATTCCCTTGTCTCCCATGTATATATGTTCATACAACCTGGTTACAGCCCTAGCTCCAAATTTAGAAAGATGTTCCCTCCCAGACATTTCCAAGTCCTTATAGGTTGATACTGCCAGAAAGTAAGATCAATTTCCCAAGGTGACTCATAACATCCCCCTCCAAACATACATACATTCACACACACACACACACACACACACACACACACACACACACACACACAACTTGCTAATGTGTGTGTGTATACTGTACACATAAATACAGACATATACCTATACTTACAGCATATGCATATGTATATAAATTTGAACACATATACACAATTACATGAACATGTACTAAACATTTACACATATATACAGGCAACCCTCCCACGACCCAGAATGTGCATTTCCTTATCAATGCCTGTTCACTCTGGTGGTGGGCCATTACAGGGTGAAGCTTTACATGTTGAGCTGAAAACCACTACTTCCCCAGTATGAATCTCTAGGCTTTGAGACAGTTCCTCTTAATGTTCCTGAAAGACACAAAACGGTTCAGAAACGCAGCTCCAGGCACTCCCAGGGCATTGCTTCCTGAAGGGAAATGCTTGATCTCAGCCTGCCATTCAGCCACTCACTGAGCATGCTTCCTTCTCATTTGCTGTTTCATTTTTACTCCCGCCTTCCCACCCACTCACTGCCAATGGCCCCACTGCCCTTCCCCCACAGAAAGTAAATAAATAAGTTTATTGGGGGAAAACAACTATTAGAAGCCTCCTTCATAATGAAGATTGAAAAAGATAATACCAATTATAGGAGCAAACAGCAGAATCTCAAGGCAACAAGTCCAAATGTGAGCATTTTCTCCAAGATTCACATGTAACAAATAGTTCTCTGTTTAAAGAGATATGCATGCGTCCCATTCACAGATTTCCTCAGAGAAGGCATTCACCTCCGTGAGTTGTAGATTTTTACCTCCATGAACTAAAATTGCTAGCAATATCCACCCTAAAAGAGTAGTTATCTGTCTAAAGAATTGGGAAGACTCCCTTCTCCTTTGGCTACACCACTATGGTGTATACAGTTTCTAAGTCATTAACAATAAAACAAAATCATTTCTACCTAGATTACTGAAGGGTTATTCTGTCTTTGCACTACATATTAGTCGTATTACTCTCTTTTTCTATAAGTCTGCGTGACATATACAGTATTGTCAGCATGGATCTGCTCCTATATTAGTTGTATTACTCTCTTGTTCTATAAGTGTATGTCACGTGTACAATATTGTCAGCATGGATCTGCTCCTGAAGGAGACAACCCTACCCTAAAGTAGCTGTGTAAAGCCGAGAAGTATCCACTGAAGTCACATGAAGGTGCTGTGGAACATTCACAGGACAGGAACATTACAGCATTATAGTCCTTTCTCCACTAAGTAAGATTGTCTCTTCCCTTTGCTAATGAGGGCAAGAGTATGGCCAGTCTATGAAAGTTTCCCATCTTCTGGTCTCTTCAGAAAATACTTCCTACTTTTCCCCTATTCCCAATCCTCAATAAGTGTTGGTGAGCCATGGCCCCTGCTATGACAAATTGCTACTTGAAAAAAAGTTATTTTCAATTTTAGACAGTCTTCACAAAGGAAGAGGGCACCCTTCCATGCTAGCTGCCTCGTCTTCAGGAACACTGTGCCCATTTAGGAGAAAAGGAACCAGCTGGTGTCCTGAAGAAAATATTCTCTGGTGGTGCTAACTGTTGGACTGCAAAGCAAAAAATAAAAATCTATATAAATAGACACAGTAAATGACTAACAAATAAAGCCTAAATTCGAGATATGTCAAGGGCTTGGGAAACTCCCAAGCCTTCCCTTTTCAGCACGCTGGAAAGACTATTATGAACATTAAGTCTAATTTTACTTTTACCATTTGCTTAATAAAATGGCTGCATTGTGTAACTTACCCATTATTTTTCTCCTTTGAAGACATTAAGTCAAGGGAATTTCTACTTCACCCCTCACGTTAAAAAGATTATGAATATGATTTACATGTGTAACATCTCTATGTTACTAAATTCAACTCTAGGTTAAACAAATAAAAAATGGTGGTTAAGAGAAAAATGAACTGGTATTAGACAGGAAAGGGGTGGGAGAGTCTCTCAAGCTGAGTGTGGATTTAATGCAGCAGAGGTGTTCAGGAGGCTTCTTACTACAAATGACAAGTTAGACAGAACATACTCCTGTCCTGTGCCAATGGCCTCTGCTCAGGAAAGCAAACTCAAGGGGAAAAAGCAAGAAAAACTTCAAACTGAGAGCCAGGCTTACTTGTGAATAAAGAACCAAAGAGCTTACATTCCTATTGGAACTACTGATGTTGAGGTGATATATAAAGAGAAAAATGAGTTGTGTAGAGAACGTAAGAGGCCCCGTAATGTTATCCTGGACACACTGAGTATCTCAAGCCACCCGCCAGGGTTGTCTGTCACAAACACAGTTAGCACTGGTTTTGTATTAGATGGCACCAAAGTAATCCAAATAGTTCTGTGGCTTAACATGCTGCTAATTTCTTACTGTTCTTTCCCAAGTTAAATTTCATCTCTCTTTGTCCCGCCTATACTTCCTGCCCAGCTACTGGTCAATCAGCACTTTATTTATTAACCAATCAGAGCAACACATTCAAAGAGAGAGGAGAATTCTGGGAACAGGAAGGCTGAGTCAGGAGACACCAGCCAGACACAGAGGAAGCAAGACGTGAAGGCAGAACTGGGAAAAGGTACCAAGCCACGTGGCTAAACGTAAATAAGAATTATAGGTTAATTTAAGATGTAAGGTCTAGCTAGCAAGAAGCCTGAGCCATTAGGCCATATAGTTTTAATTAAAAAAATTTTTTTGATCTTGTTTAGCCTTATTTCCAGTAACCTTCTCACTTTTGTATGAGCCAAATCTAATTGCTTCAGGACTTCAATTCCCTCGCTATCGTAAACATAACTGGCTCGTGTTGGTCCATGGAGCTTTCCAATCATTTTAGGTGCAGATTCTAACTGGATTCTAAACAACAATTAAGCCCATTAAGTTTTTTCATAATATTTCATTGTAATTTTTTTACTTTTAGCAAAGGCCTTCTTGCAAAAGGGTTCCCATCATAGTCTAAAGTATCTCCTGGTATGTAATAGACCAAGAATGTTCCAACCCTGTGACAGCAACACCAAGACAGCATTGGCAGCTTGGGCAGGCAACCTTTTATGGCAAGGTTCTATCAGGTCATACCAAAAAAAAATGGTTAGAATCTGAGTTAATACTACTGTATCTTCTCTCCTTTCCTCTCCATTTAGTAAATTTACCTCTGGTCAGTAGTATAACAAGAGCCAATATACAATACCAGGCCAGCTGTTTAGCCTGAAAAAAAAATCTCAGATCTAACACACTCCTTTCTCGTGATACCTTGGTATGGACTTTTTTATTCCTTCTTCTAACTTCACTGTGTTGTTCCTTCACAGCTGAAAGAATCTCTGATTACAAATGATGGAAAAACTCAAAATGGAACTCAAAATGGGCTGCCAATTAATTCATTTTTTTCTTTCTTCACACCATAAATATTTTAAGCTACACATTTGTTCCTGTGATTGTGTTTGGGCCTAGAAACACAAAGTTAAGGAATACAGCCTTGCCCTGGATAATGTCAAGTGCAGGAGACACCCTGTACATAAGTTATCGTGACAGCAGCCCACACACTGGAGATAAGTTTTCTTGGCATCACTTTTGGAGTCTGCAAAAGATTACAGAGGCGGCTGAAGGATGACAGGTCTATCGAAACCTCCCAAGCTATCATGACCCTTCTGCTCTGTTCTACCCTGCACTCTTCCTGTTGAATCAGGTTCAGTCTCCTGCCTTCTAGAGTAGAACTGGAGAATGTGGTGGCCCCGAGTTACCCAGAAAAGCCCTGTCTGCTGCCTACTGCTCCCTACAGGACTCCCAGGCATCATTTAGTCCCAAGAACTTTTCCTTTGACCTATAAATGTCTCTTCATCTTCCACCAATTAAAAAGCAATTCCTAAACACAACCAGCTTGCTTAGGAGTAAAGCAGAGAATGCATCTGTGGGAACCTCATGTGGCTTGAAGAACTAGCCATGGGTGCATGGCCACTGGCTCACCTCTTTTCCTTCTGTATGAACAGGGGTCATTGACAAGCAACCAAGCCAATTTCTCAAGTCTCCAGGGGGAAACATTTTTCTGAACCTCACCAACAACCTCTCTTAGGACCCACTGACCTTTTGTTCATGTCTCCTATAAAGTGACAGCAGGATAAAAATAAAAGAATGCTGTGCTGGTGTTTTCTATTTTTTTCAACTGAATGAGCCAGTGACTTCTTTGTCTCTTTCCTGCTTGGAATAAAACGGAGTAAGGAATAAAACCAGAAGCATAAGTGTCACAGCTCACAGCAGGGATGGAGGAGTGAATCCTTCAGAAGAGAGGATACGGAAGACACAAAATTGGGACAGAGCACAGTACCCGAGTCAGGACTGAGTGTCTGTAGTGGATGCTTAATGCCTACTGCAGAAGGTTTTCTCACAGGCACTGCCCTTTCCTTGTGGCCTTGAGAAGAACCCTGCAGTGGTAAAGCTTGCTAGTGAGCCATAAACTCCTGGCACTTCCTCTTCTTGACTAGCAGCCCAAGGTGCACTGTACCCTGAAGTATTTCCTTCTCATTTCTCTCACCAATTCATAAGCACATTGGCGTGCAGGAATCTGTGCCTCTGTTAGACCATGCACTGTTGTTATTTCTAAAAAAATACTTTCCATTTTCCTTTTCCATTACTGTTTCTTCCCCCTAATCATCCCCTCAGATTCTCCTACCCGCCAAAGCCTTTCAGAGCTCCTGACACTATGGCTATCTCTCAACAACAGTTCCTAGAGGTTGCTTTCTAAACGAGGCAATTGCTAGCTTCAAGCTCACAAGTGAGCAGCATTCATACATGTTTCTCCATACATTCTGGGGACAGATCTTCACGTTTTCTGAGAACTTTAATAGTAGACCTTCCTAGGCTCCTGAAGTATGGGAGAAGATTTGTTAATGTACATAACAAAATGATAATAGTTCTTAGTTCCCATCAGCTTAATGGCAGCATCAATAGACACACTCCAAAATCTCTTGACTATTTTTTGGCATTTCATACGTAACTGAGATGAAGTCTGCTCTTGGACTTCTCTTGGACTACCTGTGTGGATAAAGGTATCTCGAGAATAGATTGAACTACTGGCTTCTTACCTGCTGAGAGAACAGAGGTCATAAGTCTATTCTGCTTCAAATCCTGTTAACACATTTCTTACCTAGTAACCATTCTAAGGTTCCCTATTGCTGAGATGATCCTAGGGTGACAGTTTACATCACCCCAAAGCTGTTCTGCTTGTGCTCATGTTCACACACACACACAAAGGCCCTGTTCTAATATGATAAACACTATGATCAAAAGCAATTTGGGGGGGGGGGCGGGAGGCTGATTTGACTTGTACTTCCAGGTCTCAATCCATCACTGAGGGAAGTTAGGGCAGGAACTCAAGCAAAAGCTGGAGCAGAAACCATGGATAGACACTGCTTACTTATGGTGGTATTTTATTTGTACTGAAATGTTTATTTAATTGTATGTTAATAAGTAAAGTTGCTGGGTCAGTGCTTTTTAGAGCCATAGCAAGAACGTGGTGGTGGCACACACCTTAATCCAGCGCTTGTAGACAGAGCTAGATAGATCTCTGTGTGTTCAGGATACAGCCAGCATTGGAGAAATACTCCTTTAAGACCTTGAAGGCTGTACATACAGGCAGTGATGAGGCAGTCACATGTTTGGGTTTACAACAATGAGAAGCAGAACAGAAAGACTATGTAAAGACAGACACACAGAAGTAGGTCTCTTTCGAGAGGTAGGAGCACACAGGAGCAAGGTAAGATTTAGCTCTGAGCTCTGACCTCTTGGCTTTCTCTTTTACATTGGTTTTGTGTTTCTTATTTAATAAGACAGTTGGTTACATCTACACTTACTGGCTTGCTCACTGGTTGCTTCATGATATCTATCTTCCTTATCTTTCTCAGACCATCTGCCTAGGGTTAGTGCTGCCCACAGAGAGCTAGGTCCTCCTATGACAATTATAATCAAAGCAGTGCCCACAGACATGCCCAGAGGCCAATCTGATCCAGGAAATTCTTCAACTAAGGTTCTCTTTTCCCAGGTGACTCTTGGTTATGTCAGCTGATGATAAAAATCAACCAGGATAAACCTTAAGTTTCTTAGTTAACATACTCTGGTCTTTTTAAGGTAGACAATTGGCTCTGTCAGAAACTAGAAAAGGAATGAGACCCATATGCTACTCATTCCTTGTATATTCCTATATTCTTCATTTTCCAAGTGTTTTGCCATTATAATGGAATTAATGATATGGTGGTTAGCATAATTATCAGCTTGCTACAACCTAGATTCACCTCAGTAGAGAGTCTTGATGAAGGTTTGTTTAGATCAGGTATATCTATAGGTATGCCTATGAGAAAGTTCCTTAACTGTGTTAGTTAAGGTACAAAGACTCACCCTCAATGTGGGTGTCACCTTCCCTGAGTTTGGACCCTCGACTGTACAAGCATAGAGAAAGCTGACTGAGCACTAAGCATGGGTGCATGTATTCCCTTCTGTCCTTAACTGTGAAGTTAGGTGACTCTCTGCTTCAAGTGCTTGCTGTCTCCACTTCTCTGTGATTAGGGACAGTAACCCAGAACTGTGAGCTAAAATAAACCCGTCCTCCTCAAAGTTGCTTTTTGTCTCGCTATTTTATCACAGCAACAGAAATGAACCTACAACAAGTGGTGTCCTATAAAAAAAAATGCACCCCAAGTTGTAACCATCAGAACTGCGCTGGGACCTTTTTTGGAAATAACTCCTCTGTAGCTCTCTGAAAAATCTAATTGAGTTTAGGATCTTGGAATGAAAACATCTTGAAGTTAGAATGGATTCTAAACTCAGTGAGTGTTGTTATTTTTAGGAGAAAGGGAAGGGAATCGGCTTTGGATACGACAGGGAGAAGGCATTGTGAAAGTGACGGTAAGCACTGGAGCAATGATACCACAAGCAAGAAACACGAAAGCCCTCTGAAACAGGGGGACCAGAAAGACTCTTCCCTGGTGTCTTTGCGGGCTGATGGTCTTGAAGAGACCATAGTTTAGGATTCTGGTCTGCAGAACCATGAAAAAGCATTTCTGTTGTCCTAAACAATCAAATCTATGTTAACTTTTGGCAGTTCTGGGAAACCAATGATGCCCCATCCTAATCCAGAATCCACAGCCTCTTATCCCATTGATTCCACTTGACAAAAATTGAGATAAATAGGTTCTAGAAGAACACGCATTACCTGACTCCATAATGGAATGGGTCCTAACTGAACGTGAATCAGGAAACAGATAATGTCTACTTAAAACCAATTTGCTGGCATTTATTGAGCTCAAACACTTTATTTCCTGGGTTTCTTTCTGCTAAATTTATATACAATTGACTTTTTCTCTGCCCCACATATTATAGCCCCGCTCACTCTACCTACATGTCAACAAGCAAAAGAATCCATCATAATGAAGAATTCTAAGATCTGCATTCCTGGTTTATGTCTCAATGTCTTCCCACACTGCTTTGCTTGGTATCCAAGTGACACCAAGCCTCTTGTCCTCAGATTCTTCTTTCAAGCAAAAATATACTGGAATTCTTCCCATCATGAAAACTCCAAACAACAACTTTCTCCCCTTTTTCCGTATCATGACCCTCCATATCATGACCCTCGATATCATTTCCTCCAATCATGACCCTTTGTCCTGAACGTATAAGAAAATCTTCTTAAAACTGAAGCATACTTTCAAAGTTATAGTTAAAAAGCATAAATTTGGCTTTTGGTGGACCTACATAAAGTCCAAGCTCCATCATTTAATATGCTTCTTATTCACTCATTAATTGAGGTCACAGGTACAGTACAAGAACACACTAAAATGAGCTAGCAGGTCTAAATGAGGATTGGAGAGGGTGAAAGAGGATAAGACATGAAGCCCAGAAAAGGGATGATGAGAGAATCCTCTAGATTTAAAGAAAACATGTGACTGAGCAACCTTGGATGTAGGCTCTGTCTTGGCTTCTATAAAGTTCTCATATCTCAGCCCAACTACTCAGAATCCCAGATGACAGCACCAAAAACTTAGTAGGTCTCAAATATGGCTTACTCCCAAAATCTAGGAAGCAGAGTACACAGTCTTCAAGGGCAGGGCAGATGCTCAGCATTTATTTGAGAGATCAACAGACCAAACCAAAATGGCTGGTTCAGAGCACTCTGTAACAAAAGAACAATGGCTCCACAGAACATTACCACCTCGTCATTTTCTGGGTGGTAATGAGTAGATAGACAAACAAGGGGTCTCTGAGAACCCTCCTTGTATACATAGAGCCTTCACACTGCTCTAACTGGGTGTCCTATATGAAATTAGTGTCTCCTACTGTCTACCAAAAGCATTTCTAGCATCTCTAAAATGGACAGGGACAGACAGTCACTTTGAATCAGTCTGTAAAGAACCCTTGAGTTTCCTAGGTGAATATATGGCAGGCTACATTAGAATAAACTTCCCCAAAAACTGACAGGGGAGACCTTAAACTAAACTTGATATATGAAAAACACAGTCTTTACAGTAATTGAACTTTAAAACGTTAACAGTGTTGTTATGAAGATGTGAAACTTCACATACATTCCCAGTAATTCCCCACAGAGGTAGGAAAGAGGGATCGATCCTGATGACATGCTATAAGGTAAGTCACCTGGGAGTGTTTGAAAGTTAGCATGGGGTATGGCTCCTAAGGTTAGGAATGCTTGCCTCTGAAGCAAAATGAGATTCAGCTGCAGGGGTGTGGGGGGATGGGGTAACATGATCTCAGAAACTAAGAGTAAGACAATCATTATCCCAATTCAAAACCATTTATATGCAAACTATGTGCTTCTACTGTGGCTGCAAACCCTGACTGGCCCCTCAGGTGCACAGAAAATTTTTAATTAAAATTTCAATACCAGTTTTCACAGGTAAGGGATTTCTCACACAGCCAAATAACAAATGACTGTGGCCATTGACTGTTACCGAGTACCAGGTTTCCTGGTCCCAGTCCCTGCTCCCCATTTTCAACAGACACATGCAACTTCACACAGACTCCACAGATCCCTGGATCTTCATATTTGACTACACCAGTCCTAAACCGAGCATATTTGCAGCAGAAAGGGGGAAGACTTTTTGTCTTGTTAGTGTGTATTAGTGTGTGTGTGTGTGTGTGTGTGTGTGTGTGTGTGTGTGTGTGTGTGTGTGTGAAGGGTGCTATATGGAGGTCAAAGGTCAGTGTGGATTGTCTTCCTTCACTCTCCACCTTGTTGTTGAAACCAAGTCTCTCACAGGATCTGGATCTTGACAATTTGATTCTGATAGTTTTTGTGGCCAGCAGGTCCTCAGAATCCTTCTCCCTCCATACATCACTTCCTGGTGCTGCGATTACAGGGCAGAGTGTTAGTCTTGCTTTTTCCATGGGCTTGGGGTATGCGCATCAGACACTTTAGCTACTGATCAATCTCCCTGGCCCTTTGTCTTCTTATCACAATCCTTTATGAATGGATTTTTGAAGATACCTTTTAATCTGTTTGTCAAATTGTATGAATCATATGCTATTTTTTCTTTTAAATATGTTTTTGTTAGTTTGTTTAGTTTGGTTTCTCAAGACCATGTTTCTCTATGTAACAGCCTTGGCTGTCCTGGAACTCACTTTGCAGACCAGACTGGCCTCAAATTCACAGAGATCAACCTTCTCCTGCCTCCAGAGTGCTGGAATTAAAGGCGTGCACCACCACCATCTAGCTCAATATGTTTTTAAATAGCTCAGGATTGATGAAGAATGACACCAGGATGTGACTGTACTACAACAGCCAGACTGTCAGAAATGACCACATTTCAGCTGAAGGCAAAACTGCAAAGTCACAACCAGAAAATAGCTTTTACAGTCAGTATCCAAATCTAATGCCCACCATTTGGTGCCTTCTGCTAAAGCTCCTGAAAGGCAACCTATGCACCATCAATCTGCATTTGGAGACCTTCCACCAGCAGCCACATTTATGTGCTGCTGAGCATTTCATTGGATTTACAAGAGCTAAGTGGAGAGTTTCCAATGTAATGGGAAAGCCTAATGAAGTAAAGTATCAATGAAAACAAGGACAATCTCCAAAAGGAGAATAAACAAGAACTTTTTTTTTTGTAGCTGCTCAATCTCCTGGAATGTCTGTCCCTTCCAGACCTCTCTCCTCCCTTTTCATTCATCAGCCCTGAGCTAAACATTGCCAGACACATTGCTCTAGCGATGAAACGTTCCAGATTTCCTCTGCACTTCAGGGAACCGGAAATCTATTTGGAGAAGGGGGACTAACATAGGATACACTTCTCAAAACCTACCAGAGCCTATGGTTAAGTAACAGCTCTCGTGGATTTAAAGTGCCTTAAAATATCATCAAAAGGAAGTTCAGTGGGAACTTCTGGAATAACCGATACCAGCTTCAAGGAGTGGGGGTGTAAGATGAGCCTCCCAAGGAGAGATCCCTTGACAGAGGGCAAACAGTAACTCTCACATGACAGGAACAGTACAAAGGAAGACAGACAGTGCTTCTCAGATTATACTACAGTGGGGAGGAGAAGGGAGAGAGAGAAAAGATGACGGAAGTGGGAAGGGGGGACAACAAGGAGAATTGGGAAGGGGAATAGAAAGGGACTTGGGGAAAAAGACACAGAAAGAAAGAGAAAAGGGGGAGAGAGATGGAGAGAATGGGGGAAGAGAAAGGGAAAAACAACGGAGAGAAAGGAAGAGAGAAACAGAGAAATGAAGAGAGAGATTGAGCTTTACTTACCTTGAACCTGCTATGAGGGATTCTAATTTGGATCTTCAGAAGCCTAGAGCTTAAAACAATCTATCCCTTGCACACTCCGAGGATGAAGAGAAACACAATCCATAGTCAGAACAACACTGGCCTAAGAAAGGCAAGTAACTCCACTTTCCTTTATATCCTGCGACAGAAAGAGACACTGTTAGCTGAGATTGGCTCACTCCATGATAATTTTAACATATGTTATCTTTATATGTTTAAAGGACTGTCATAACTGTTATTTTACTTCAGATACTAAGGTGTCAATTATTTTTATCACCACTTGAAAGCATAAAGTGTAAGAAGAAATTGTGTGGCTCAACCATGGTCATCACTAGTCAGAGGCATTGGGTCCCAGAGGCCTCCCAACAGAGGGTCAAACATTCATGCCAGTACATCTTACTTGCTTGCAATCTTTTATTTTCCTATTTTGCCCTAAATGGAAATTGTTATTTTGAAACTGATTAGAGTGAAGAATTATATCAACATTATGTTAACATCAGGTGGCCTTCTGCTTAGTGTCCTCTGCTTCCCCCAAAACTCACTCTGTTCATTTACCCTTCTACTCCGACATTTACTGAGTTATTGCCATATACTGGGGTTTGTTTTATGTTCTAAAGATAAAAATGGTCATTTTCTGGGAACCCACAGGCAATGACAGAAAGCAGATAGAATAACTTCAGGCCATCACTTCTTCAGTTTCCTCCAAATCCAATCAGCTTCAGACCTTCGCTTTCCCTCTCCTTGAAAGGCAATCCCCCAGGATCATCCCCACCTATGTAGCAGACTTCTTTCTGTGGCCTCTCCTCTCTCTGCCTCCAGGAACTAAGCAGAGAGTGGTGAACTCTCTGTTGTCCTCCTTCTAGTAACCCAGCTCATCAGCCACCCTCCAGGCCACCCTCCTTCCTGAGTATCAGCTGTCAATACCTAGAAACACATTGTATCCAGAACTCCCACACTAGCAGTATCCCAGAAGCATTTCCTACGGGGCAACACACAGCCACCATACTCTTCTAAGAACAAGAGAGAGTGACAGAAACTAAAGAACAAAACATCCAGCCAACAAAGACAAGACCAGATATCAGCACTAGAATTACAGTCATTCCAAACCCAGATGCCTAGATGCCAATATAAAAGCACAATCAATAACAACCAGGAAAACATGTCTCCACTAGAGCCAAGCAACCCTTCTACATTGGGCCTGAGAATTGTAACAGGACTGAAGCACAAGACAAGAACCTCGTAATAGCCTTTGGGAATATGTTAGAGGACCCTAAAGAAGAAATGAATAATCAAAGAAATCTATGAAAACACAGAGTGGAAGGAAATGAATTTTAAAAAGTTCCAAATGTGAAAGAAGAAATATCAATAAAGAAAATCCAAACTAGGGAAATCTGAAAATGAAAAATTTAGGAACCTCAGAGGAAAGCCTCAACAGCAGAATACAAGAGATGGAAGAGAAAGTCTCAGGCATTGAAGACATAATAGAAGAAATGGATATCTTGGTCAAAGAAAATGTTAAATTAAAAAAAAAAACCTCCAGGCAGAAAATATCCAGGAAGTAATCTGGGACAGTATGAAAAGACCAAACCTAAGAATAATATAAATAAGGGAAGGAGGAAACTCAGGTCAAAGGCACAGAAAATATCTTCAACAAAATCATAGAAGACAATTTCCCTAACCTAAAGAGGTAGATGCCTATCAGGTATAAAAAGCATACAGAACAGTAAATAGACTGGACCAGAAAAGAAATACCCTTTAGCACATAATAATCAAGCCCTAAATGTACAGAAAAAAATCTAAGCACTTCTAGGGGGAAAGGCCAAGTAGCATATAGAGGCAGACCTATTAGAGTAACATCTATTTCTCAGTGGGACCCTCAAAGCCAGAAGGGCCTGAAAAGATGTGCTACAGACTCTGAGACCACAGATGCCAGCCCAGACTACTATACCCAGCAAAATTCTTCATCACAATTGATGGAAGAGAAAGAAATTCTATGATAAACCCAAATTTAAGTAATATTTATCTACAAATCCAGCTTCAATATATGAAAAAAGAAATTGAAGAAGATATCAGAATATAGAAAGATCTCCCATGCTCATGGATTGGTAAGATTAACATCATAAAAATAGCCATCCTACCAAAAGTAATCTACAGATTCAATGTAATCCCCAATCAAAATTCCAACCCAGTTCTTTACAGAACTTGAAAGGATATTTTTCAGCTTCATATGGAAACACAGAATCTACAATAACTAGAACATTCCTGAATGATGAAAGTCACTGTTGAAGGTATCACCATTCCTGATCTGAAATTGTACTACAGAGCTATAGTACTAGAAACAGGATGGCACTGACCCAAAAGTAGATATGCTGATCAATGGAATAAAGTTGAAGATGCAAACATAAATCCACACATCCATGGACACAACTGACTTTAAATAAAGAAGCCAAAAATGCACACTGGAAAAAAAAGAAAACATCTTCAAAAACAGGTGCTTGTCAAACTGGATGGCTGCATGTAGAAGAATCCAAATAGATCCATACTTATCACCCTGTACAAACTCAAATGCAAATTTATCAAAGACCTCAACATTAGGTCAGGTACATCAAACCTGAATGTAGAGAAAGTCTGGAATAGCCTTGAACTCAGTGGCACAATTTCCGTATTTCTACCTGTTGACAGGGGAGCCTCTACCTCAAAACCAGGATCTGTGAATATTCCACTTCCTTTGTTCTGTTCTGTTTCAATTGTATTTTAATACAAAATGCCAAACTGTAGGCAGTTTGTTAACACTCGGTTGATAAAGTATTTGTCTAGAATGTGTAACCCTTGGATCTGACCACCAGAACCCCATAAACTGGCGTGATCTACATGAATGTAATTCCAGCACATAAAAGGAAGAGGCAATAAGGTCCAAATTTCAAGGTTATAATTGACTATATAGCAAGTTGAAGACTACCCTAGCCATGAGACCCTAAGACCAAAATATTGTTTCTGGATAGGGTCTCCCTAGAGTGATCAAGAATGTTACCCTACATTTTGACATTAAATTTTGGGAGACAAACTTGTATTCTCTTTGTTGCCTTTTGTTTTTTACTTTTTAAATTATTTATATTTATTGTATGTGTATGAGTGCTTGCCTGCATGTATGTATGTGCACTGCCATGTGCATGCTTAGTATCCACAGAAGCCAGAAAAGGATGTTAGAAATATGAGAACAGGAGTTACAAGTGGTTGTAAGATGCAATGTAGGTGCTGGGAACTGTGCCTGGGTCTTCTTGAGAAATGCAATTACTCTTAGCTACTAAGCCACCTCTTCATACCACTACTTTTTAGTTTTTTGAAACAAGGTCATTACCTCAGACAGGCCTAAAATTCATTTTGTAACCCAGGCTGGCTTCAAACTCATGGTGATTCTCATGTTCTAGCCTCCCTAGTGCTGGGATTGCAGGACTGAGTCACCAAAACTGCCTAACATTATTTCTTCTATATTTTTTAAAGGTTCTTTTACCCAGCTCTCTTCAAATCAGCCAACATTGATCAAGCATCCTCCAGATATAATCTCAGGGCAGAATTCTGTGGGTGATAGATGATATGCAAAGATGAAGGGGTGGAGAACCCCCAGAAAGATGTTTAAACACTTTGAGCTCAGAAATCAAAGCCACCAGCCTCTTTGAACCATCAAAATCAACCTTCAAAACCTTGATAATAACAGCTTAAAAGAATTCCAAAATCATTGCTAAAGCATGGGAAACCTGGCCATGCCTCTGAATTCACAGAAGACTGAAAGTTAACTCCGGGAGATGTGCAGGAGAGCAGATTGAGGGGAGACTGATGTTCATAAATCTGAGAATGTTACAGCTTACTGTCTTTGAAAGTCCACCGCATGCCTGTAACTAAGTTCTTTAGATATCAATCTCATTCTAATCGGATAAACCATTCTGAGCATATATGAATATCTTACCCAGTCTTATACATGAGGAAATTAAACCCCAAGTCACAAAGCTGGCAAGTGGCAGATGGTAGAACTGAACCTAGAGCTGGATTCTAAGCATTTGCATAGAACAAAACTACTGTCTTCCTTTTAAAATGTATTTATTCTTTGAGTTTTGTACATGTAGACCATGTATTTTGAACTAACTTCCTTCCAACTCCTTCCAGACCACCCATCATTCCTTCCTCCCAACTTCATGCCCTTTTATTTTAGCCCACTGAGTCCATCCATGTAGCAGGATTCTTAAAAGTTCTTATTAATAAAATCAAACCTGAGGCCAGTTATTGGGGTTCATGCTGGTAGATCAGAGAGACAGAACAAGCCACAGCTATCTCACCTTGCTGGATCTCAGTGGTCTTGTCTCTCAGACTGAGGCTCTGAGTCCTCATCCGAATGGGTCTCAGCTGAATTACTGCTCAAAGCTGAATGCTTAACCAGCCAAAATCTTAACAGCAAAAGCTTAACAGCAAAGCTTCTAGTTTCTGGTCCTCTATAGTTTCTGCTTCCTACACCACTCCTGGATTAAAGCTGGCTTTCTGGGATTAAAGCGTGTGTCACCATGCTTGCTATTTCAATGTGCCTTGAACTTACAGAGATCCAGAGGGATTTCTATCTCTGGAATGCTAGATTAAAGGTGTGAGTGCCACATTTTCTAGCTTTGTATCTAGTGGCTGTCTGTTCTCTGACCCAAATGAGTTATAAGTTACACAATATTTGGGGAACACAATACACCACACATCCAGTTAGTGATACTGGTATGTACATGGCTATAGGAACAACTACTAAAGCATGAAGGGACCATATCCCTGAAAAAAATGTGGCTATCCCTCCTTAAGCAGCCATAAACTGACAATAATTCCTCATCTACAACAGTTGTGGAGCCTGCATGGGACCGAGTTAGGCCCTCTACATAGCAAGACAGTTGTGTAGCTTGATCCGCTTAAGGGGTTCCCCTGGCAGTAGGATCAGAATCCATCGTGGTGCATGAGCGAGCTTTTTGGAGCCACTACTAATGATGGGACACCTCACACAGCCTTGAGGCAGGAGGAGGGGCTTGGACTTGCCTCTATTAAGTGTACCTCCTCATGGGAGGCCTTACCTTTTAATAGGAGGGAATGGGGATGGGTTGGGAGGGGGAGGTTGGAGGGGCAGGAGGAGGGAAGAGGGAAATCTTTGATTGGTATGTAAAATGAATTTTAAAAATTCTTAATTAAAAAAAGGAAAAAATAATTCCTCATCTAGATGTGAGGACTCATGAGCTCTTCTCCCATCCATGCTGAAAATTTTAATAGCTTTATAGTGTGCAGGCCTCATCAGGGCAGTAACAGCACTGTGAGTTCATGTGTATGACAGCCCTGTCGTGTCTGGAAAACACACTACAGCAGTCCTTCTCAACCTCTGTCCCTTACAGTCTTTCTGCCTCATCTTCCTCTATGATCCCTGAGTCTCGCAGGGGGAGGAGGTGTGACATAGATGTCTGATTTAGAACTGAGAGCTACACAGGCACTTATTCTCTGTACTTTGACCAATTACGTGTCTCTGCACTCACCGTCATCCACTACAATAAGGAGCATGTCTGATGAGGGTTGAGACCAGCACAGATCTATGGTTATTAAGGAAAGTATTTAGAAGGCGATTTAGCAAAATAATAGTAGATTCTCCCCATAGGGCCTGATTCTCCCCAGGTACAGGTTCCTCACCCACTGTACAGTAGCAGGCGTGAGTCTCCCCTGTGGAAAAGGGCTTCACCCCAGTAAGCAAGTGGTCAGTTACCCCTATAACATTCATACCACGGTTGCACCAAGGAGCATGTGGCCAGGCTGGAGCACCGATCTTGTTGATCTACCTCTCTCTTCTGCACCCTTACTCCAAATCTCACTCAAGATCCCAGGGCCCAGTTACCCATTAGGGACTCTATGTGGGGCCTAGAGGTCATGAAACTTCTAGGGGCCCAGACGAATGCTTAAATTTCACTTGTTTTAAATTTAAAGTATGAATATAAAAACAATATACCATGGTGATAAAAGTAGCCTAAATGTTTTCATCAGAGTCAGAGTTCTTCCATGACAAAAAGTGCCCAGGACCAGGAACTTCAAATTATGGCAGATACTATTTTGTTGATGGAATGATAATAATTATCCTTTGTAAGCCTTTATATGTGTTTGTCACGACACTCTGTGAAGGAGATGCTGTTGTCTCCATTTTTGAGTGAGTATTCGGTGACCATCTGAGATACTCTAAGATGTCTCCTCCTCTACCCTTAGACACCTCCTGGAACTCCATCATTCATAAAGCTTACAATATGCACACATTCTTTAACATGTACTCTCATGGGTAGGTGTGACAGTGTCTCAGCTGGAGGTCCAGGCTGACCAACTTAGCAACTACCCAGGCCTAGATCCAGACCTTTGAGTTGGTCCACCCCAACATCTATCCCATCTACGAGCTTGTGGAGTACATGAAGGGACCAGTCCTGCAGAACCACGGCCATAGGATCTCCAGGACTCTAGGCAAGAATGGATATCTGAACGGAGTTTTGGTGAGTATCTTAGTTAGGGTTTCTATTGCTGCAACAAAATACCATGACCATTAAGCAAATTGGGGAGGAAAAGGTTTATTCAGCTTACACTTCCACATTGTTGTTCAGAACTGAAGAAAGTCAGGACAGGAACTCAAACAGGGCAGTATCCTGGAAGCAGGAGCTGATGCAGAGTCCATGAAAGGGAGCTGCTTATTGACTTGCTTCCCATGGCTTGCCACCCAGGGATGGCACCACCCACCATGGGCTGGGCCCTCCTGTAGTGATATTTTGTTTGTGCTCTCACAAATAAAGATTGCCTGGAGATCAGAGTGTGGACCTAGCCATTAGAGGCCAAGTAGTGGTGGCACACACCTCTAATCCCAGCACTTCAGAGGAGAAAACAGGAAGTGATATGACTGAATGGAGAGAGGAAATGATAAGGCAGGGTGCAGAGAGGAGCTAGGGCTCCTTTTGGCTGAGATGTCCTGGAGGTCAGAGGTGGCTGTAGCTTGTTTCTTTGTCTCTCTGATCTTTCTGTATTTACCCCAATATCTGGCTCTGGGTTATTATTGTTAAGACCAATTAAGATTCATGCTACACCCTCCCACACTGATCACTAACTGAGAAAATGCCTTACAGCTGGATCTCATGGAAGCATTTCCTCAACTGAGGCTCCTTCCTCTCAGATGACTCTAGCTTGTGTCAAGTTGACACACAAAAACAGCTAATATAGTGAGAGTCCACTATTGATGGTGTAGCAGAAGTCAGAGGCCTTGAACCAGATCAACTACTCATTGCAATAAGCATTTGCAAGTACAGCTGTTTGGGCAAAAGGGTCCACTGTGGGACACCTCGCAGCTTCCAATGCCACTATGACAAATGAATATGTGATGGAGAGGTGGGAAAGACCAAGGAGCAAAGTGGTACATGCAAGGCAGAACTAGAGGCAGGTATGATGGGCAGTTGACAGAGGAGCAGATCATGCCCAGAGGGTTCAATGAGATGGTCTGTTGGTTTTTACTTTTACTTTTATTTTTTATTTTCTTTTTGGGGCAAGGTTACAGGGGTGGGGGTGGACATGGAAAGAATTGGAAATGAGTGGGATTGGGGTACATGATGTGAAATTCCCTAAGAATCAATGGGAAATTATGTTAAAAAATAAAATTAATTAAAAAAAAGAAAGAAATGTACTCTGCTAGTGTGTGCAAACATAAAATGGGAGAGTAAAGCATCTTTGTCCACAGGTTTTAGCAGTCTGGTGCTGTCCCGACAATGAGTACCCAACACACGTCTCTTGTACCGTCACCTCTTTGGGTCCTTAAAACGCTATGTAACCTGTGAGATGTTTGAGACTTCAGTCTGTTCACCTTTAGTTAATAGTTCTGAGTTGTTTGGGGGAGGTATGAGGTGTTGTGCAAAGATTGAATTCACTTTATTCGGTATGTAAATACAGAGTAAACAACTTTGAGAAGTCTTTACATTTTTAATAAAGAATAAACAGGAATGTACACCCCCCCATTACCTTAAATACAATTCGATCGATTAAAGTTTCTAAGAGAGTGCTCACATAAGCAGTACAAACAGAAAACATCCTGTCAGCTTTGTGAACAATTAAAGCCCACCCAGTTTCCTGTCAGAGATTTCCCCTCTGTCACTAATGACATGACATCAGTTTGAATATTTGACTGGTTTTTATTTTTCAAACATAGAGCAACTGCAAATTGGGTACAATGTCATCAAGGTGACCTGAGGACAGCTGCCCTTGTGTTGACTAAGGAAGAGACTCCTCATTGTGCCTAAAGAACCACACTGCTAAAAGCCCCGCCTCTTCTCCCCTGACTTCACAACCCACTGCTACTAAGACACTGTTTCAATATTGTTTCAATATTTGAACTTCAATTCAAAATATATTGCCAAAAATATAATTTGTAAGTCTTTTTTTTTTTTATTTTGTTGTTGAAACCTCAAAGCTATTTCTGATTTCTTTGCATTCAATGTTAGGATTGTTTCACTTTGTTGCAGATAAACACCATTTAATTGAGTGAGAGTGGACTCTTTCCTTAACAAACCTTTAAAAGATTTCAATATTACTTGCAGGGAAATGTTACCTTCCCAGCTGTCTGATTAGCATATTTAACAAAACCTTTTTCTGTGTGAAAGTGAAAGACAGGCAATCGCTGTCATTTGCATGCACACTTAAACCGGCTCTCAGAATGTGACCTTGATCTAGGCGTTGAATAAAGTTCTAAGCTTTATCCATCCTGCCTGCTAATCACCTCAGCCATAGCACAGTTTTACGCTGGCCAACTGAATTATCTTGTAAACAAAAAAGCAAATTATCTATTAGCTTCTCTACACACTGTCGTGTAACACTGACATGAGGAAATGTCATTGAATGAGATAGACAAGTTTCCAGTCGGTGGGTATTGGTGGAAAGAATGATATCATCTAATGATAAGAAAATCCATTAAAGTATTTGTTTCTCTTTGTTTTTGTTTGGAAAATGAAGCCCTATAACAATTAGAAACTTCCTACCAAAAACAATGCAAAGGGCTGCTAAAAACACTTTTACTAAGAACATAATTGTAAAGGCAAGGTAATTCTATACTGCCAATATGAACGTGCAATAAAAGAATATCTACATTATAATGCATAAATCTGTATCCATATCCATTCCCACTAACCCAGACAGCATATTGAAACCTCCTACAAAGCTCCTGAAAGAAATTTAAAATATCTTATTGTTGAAATTGAAATGAACCTTTCCCAGATTTCAAGGCAGGTCTGATGCTGCTCTCAGGGCACAAGACGTAAATGGTTAAGTGTGAGGAGATTCTTGTCCATTGAACTAAAAAAGCCAATGTCCTCCATCAGCTGCTACTAAATACATATTCTAGATTGGTCACAAGGGACCATTTGCATGGGAGACTGGTAAGAGCACAGTTCTAGGAGTTTTCACTTGTATAAATCATAAGAAGAATAATCATTCATACTTCTTTCCTGTCTTGGGATTTACACAGTTCTCTAGAAAGGAAAGTCAGATGTCAGCAAATATGCAATGAGGAGCAGTTGAAGTCCTGATTTCATTGGCCATCAAATGTATTTGCTTTTCTTCTAGTTCTTTTTAAATGTCACTCTGTTCAGATATGTGTATACATACGCATAGATATTCATGTGGGTATTTGTATAGAATATATATTGGGCAGTTCAAATGATGAGTCCTGTTCTAATGTGGCCATGGTCAGAATTTCTACAGCTCTGTTTCATGGTCAGAGATAGCACTTAGTTTCTAGTTAGTCAGATTTTAAAGGCAGATTGTGAATCCCAAGAGTGAGTGGAAACCGTCAAAGGTACAACTGTCTATATAACAGGGAGGAAAAAAAAAAAAAAAAAAAAGATCAAATCACAAGACCAGGGAACTTGTTGGACAGGAACACTCAAGGCATGAAGCAGAACTTCCAATGCTGCCAACCCACAGCATTAACTAACCATAGGTGAGTGTCATAGATATGAGTCGTAAAGAATAAATGGCTTTCTTAACACTACCTCAGGAGTTTTACAATATAGTTTGGTTGGAATTATGAACTCAAAAGTCCACAGTCCAGAAGGCTCAGAGGCACAAGTGGAGAAGAGGAAAGGCCTGGGCTACACTCTCTCTGAGTCATGAGATCACAGAGGATCACTTGTGTTTGTGCACAGTATGATCCTATGCACTGGCTGGGGCTATAATATCGATCTAGGGAGGGAAACTGACTTCGTTTGCTTCTAAATATTAAATATGTCATTATCAGATTATTAAAAATCACTTAGGAGTCCTTCAACCCTTAATACAAGAATATTTTCATCCACCAGCTGTACTGTCGATGCCAAAGGTGACAGATGAAATGACTCTCACTGGAACAATAGTGATAATAAAAATAAAGCCATATCAGCAGCAAAGGTGGTCTCTTGGATAAAATTTCCTTGAAATCTAGAATAGATATAAGACAAGGTAGGAGTCAGGCATGAGGCAAGGGAAACATTGGCCATGTTTGATAAGACACCACAAAGAATAGCTCTGTGGGTGTGTGCATAGACAGGAGCCTCACCCTAGAAGACTCAAAACATCACAGGTAACTGCAAAGATGGAGTGCTACAAAAATCAAAAGAGAGATAAGCACAGCAGACAAAGTCACGAACAGTTGTTGCAGAGACCCACCAAATCAAGACGAGTATACAGGACACAGAGGGACAGAAGCCAAGGAGACAGTTTATATTCAAAGCCTGAGCTGTGCCTAATGACAATATCACTATTCTGGGAAGCTCTCAACAAGAGTCCCTTAATAAAACCAGCCTCCAGATCTTGCAGAGCCCATGGGAATTTATGAAGACTCAAAAAAAAAAAAAAATCTGGTAAAGACCTTCATAGCCCAGATGAATTGCAAAATGTCATTGAAGAGCTTTCTGCATCCAAAATGGCCTCGCACGCACCCTTGAAGGTGAGCTTCAGAGAGGAGAGATACTTAACGGTTTTATCGTTCTAGACAAGAAACGAATAACATCAATTACAAAGGCTCTCCCACAGTCCAAGCAGACACACGAAGGCCAAGAGATCTGCTTCTGTTTGTTTTGCTGGTGTCTACAAATTAAGTAAGTCATTAGCAGATTGTTGCCATCCACCAAGGAGTTCTTCAGCACCTGTCATCCACAAACTGTGGTGTCAATGCCAAGGTGACAGATGAAATAACACTGAATGAAGCAACACAAGTTGGGGGGGGGCACAAGCGGCAAAGACAACTTAGATGGCTTTCTGTGCAAGCATGGGGACCTGAATTTAGATCCCTACTACCCATGTAAAAGCCAAGCATAGCCAAGGGAAAAGGATGAGCCTGGGAGCTTGCTCTTGAGGCAGCCTAGCCAAACAGTGAGCTTTATGCTTAGTGAGAGATCTCATTTCAAGGGAATTGTACAGAGACTGGGACAGTAGGGCACCCCATGACCTCCTCTACATTCTGCATGTGTGTGTATGGGCATGCACATGCATACACACACACACATACACACACACACACACACACACACACACACAAATTAAAACAAAGTAAAATAAAATTACTGGGACAAAACCGTGAACATGTTAGTATGTTGTCACAATAAACACAACATACAGCCAGCTGTGAGCTGGGAAGAAAGAACCACAGGGAAGTAAATAGCAGGTGATTCTCCAAGATCACCAAACAAGGCAGCTCTGAGAAGTCGCACTGAAAACCAAACTCCAATTCTGATGCTAGGCAACCTAGACGTAAAATGTAGGAAACTATTCTTCCATAATGAGAGAAAAATCCAAGAACTTGGTCAGGCAAGGGGGAAAAAAGTTAAATGTGATGTTTCAGGATAGATATCAGAGCCATTAACAGCAGTTAATGTCTTTGTGCATGGTATTGTGTGTGGTCATTCTAATTTCTATATAGTAAGATGATCTATTTTTCACTTCATTAATCAGAAAACATGATCATTTCGATCAGAAAGTGGTTTCATTTTACCTCCCAACCAAGATTTAATGGCAAATGCTTATTACGAGGTCTCATTTCCCAAAGACTTTATCACAGTTAAAAGACACACTGCAGCCCATTAGTCTACAGACTGGATTATTATAATAAATACTTAAAACCACTTATCAAAATAAAAAGCTAAAGCACACTCTGCTAGTCAGCAGGTCTGATTTTTTTTAATCAGAGTCTCTCTCTCTCTCTCTCTCTCTCTCTCTCTCTCTCTCTCTCTCTCTCTCTCTAATTGAAAGTGCTCAGAACTCCAAATGATTCGTCTTATCATTGGTGAGAATTAAAAAGGTTTTACACTAGAGATACTTTAGCATTTTTTCCAACTAGGTCACCCTCATTAGACTAGCTTTGAGGCTTCTATTACATTTTCTTTTTCATATGTCAGTTCAACAAAGGAGTTTAAGGAGGACAATAATGGTGATGCCTGCAGCCAGTGCCTATCACGTGGCTATTCCATATTTAGGCAGCTATATACACAGTCACTTGCTACAGGGGAAGAAAATCAATTTATTCCAGGAGATTATTAAAGCTATTTGACTTTATTTATTTGACAATTTACCGAACTCCTGCCTAAAAAGCAGGCTGGTTTGTTTTATCTGTTTATGTGCTTAAAGTCTGAGCCAGACACCAGTCAGGTTCAAAGGACTGTCAACATATACACTTGCCTTTTTGTTTTGTCTTCTTGGTGATGTTCTAAAGTGTTGCTGGAATGCTAATGAAGGCACAAAAGCACCACGGTGTCCAGAGACCTGGGCCTTGCGTTTTGCACAGGGTCTTTCTCTGTGTCTCACGGAACAATCAGATCCAACAATGACCCAAGGAAGGGGCATCTGGAAGACGAAGAGGTGAACACAGATCCCAGGGGTGACAAGGGGACCGAGGAGGCTGGAGTGCCACACTCCAGGTAAATACTCTTTCCTCTGGGACAAATGGGTGGAACTGTCAACAGGAAAACATCAGTCAAGTGAGCCTACACAGTCGGCAACGAGAGAGGGGAGCTCCGCCCCTCAGACGTAGCGCCTTCTCCTACCACTGCTCCAAATGAACCCGCCAGCTACTAAGTACTGAAACCAACACACTAAAAGTGACTCTTTGCTTTCAACAAACTTGAGACTCCAAAAACAGTCCCTCTGGACCGTCCCGGAACCTACCATCTGCCGGGTCCTTCCAGGGAGGGCAAAGGTAAAACGGCTCTGTGGACAAGATAATTACTTCTGCAGGCTGAGCTAATTAGGATGATTGTCTCATCATCAACCAAGCTCCTTTAACATGTCCCACAGCAGATGACTCTGAAGACGCATCTCCAAAACCACACCAGAGCATACAAGCGTAGGCATTGCTCAGCAACAGTCCCATCTTCAGGAATCGTGATGGATGGGAGCAAAGCCCTGAGTTTTGTGTAGAAAACAGTTAAACATAAACCCACACGGACAAAAGAGCATGGCAAAATGAAGAACATTTTCATGAAGGAAAAGTTAGGCTTTAATGTCATTTCCATTCTTGTGTTTGAGCATGAAATGTGTCTACGTTCCCTCCTGCAGATCTAAGGCTAGTATTGTATTTCTAACCACACCCTTGCATGTATATGAACCCTTCTCACAGTACAGTGACCAAAATGAGACATGAAAAGGGAAAGTTGTTGCTGTCTGGGCCAAAATAGAATTAGAAATCATTGCTGGAGAAATAGGGCATCTTCTAACTTCATGTGTTCACCTTTGACTTAATCAGTAATGCTGCTTGGTAATATGATAGAGCTTGTGTTTCAGGGTTTCTGCCGTGATCCCATACCTACTGAGTCTTAGAAGTTCTGAGAGAGAGAAATCCTAGCTCTGCACTCTAGTTCAATATAGGAAGGATGTTTACTCAGCTCCTCTCTTCTTTCCCTTCAAAACCGCCTTCTTTGTTCTCAGCTAGAAAGTGGTCCCTCTGTATTCATGTTTTCTAACCCACCTGCACCTTCTCATATCCTCTGCACGATTAGCTCATTCATTTTATACTAACCAGACTTCTCCCTGCCTGAATTATTTGTCCCCACCACACCTTTACACTTTTATGAATTTCTATAAAATCTGTCATCAGTGTGCTTAGTCTTTCTCCAACATCTCACCTCCATGAAGCTGTAAGAGCTGGAGGACAAAGATGCCGAACCACAACACCTAGACTGCTGCAGGTGCTTAACAAGTTTGCAGTGAGTGCGTTTGAAACTATGAAAGGTGGAAAGTCTGATCTCCCTGTCTTTATTAGATAGCCTTCCTGCTCCTACTGAATAGACACTGGGAGACAGTGGCTTCATTGCATAATTTTGTATATTATTCCCATGGATATTGGTTTCTTCAAATCTATAAGTTTCCTCACTCAAAAAATTATAAACACTCAGGATTAGGAGTGTCCTCACGGGTGGTTTCTACCTCTGTTCAGCTTCACGGCTTAAGCCTCCTCCTCAAAGGAAAGCAAAATTCCTCTTCCTAGTTGCTTTCTTAATAAGGTTTCAGGGTCAAAAACAGACATTTGCAGGAATTGAAAGCACAAGTGTGACTTGGAATTTAAAGTTATTTGTAGTCTGAGGGTAGAATGCCAGATTCCAACAAAAGCTTCACCACTTAGTGATCCCTGGAACCTACTGTCACTTCACAATCTCAGCCTCAGATGGAGGTGAAAATAGATAACAACTGGTATCAGACTAATATAGAGTTTGAGAGAGTAACATGTGTGAAAGGCTGGTAATGGCCAGCTCCCACCTAGTAAGCATTCAATATCGGTCTTTATTACTGTTATTAAGTTGTATAAACATGTCTCATGTCACACATGGAAGGACCATTCAAAGGGACAAAGGGGGCTGCATTATTCTTTCACATCACTATACAATCATGAACACCCACACCTTACCTTTCACCTACTACTCTACAAAGACACCCCATGTACAGTGCAAATTGTACCATAAACCCCAGGAAACACCAGCTTTATCCAGTGAGTAACTTCAGTATAATTATACCCCCCATTGCCTAAGTTCTAGCTCTATGGTGGGTCTCACTGTCTGAAATCACGTCCATTCTATAATAATAGTTCCAATAATACTAGGATTTACAAAATTGCTTATGATTCACTTTACAAGATTTTAACTTATTTCATATACAGAGCAACCCATTATTATACATAAAATTATATGTTTTTCAAATTAGGAAGCAAAGGATAGTTAAGTTACATCACCCAAAGAGACAACATGAATTGTGTAATGTTACAATTACAAGAACATGGAGCAAAAGAAAAAAAATAGCTCCAAGTTGTACCATTTTATCAACTAGTCCAGGTAGATCCTTTCACCAAAACCTGGGTCAACCCTTTGGGAACAGCCTGAGAAAGATCATAGGTAGCAGAAAATCAAAAGTGTAAGATTCATCATGAGCCATGTTGTGGTGCATTTTGTTTTGCTCTTACAAAATATTAGAGGCTAGTTGATAAAGGAAAGAGGTTTGCTAGACTGGTCTGATGGCTGGAAGGTTCAACTGCAGGACATCAGCATCCTAGGCAAATGGCCCTTAGCCACATCACAGCATGGAGGAAAAACAGGCAAGGGGCCCTGACACATGCCAAAGGGATTGTTTCGAGAGAACTCACATTTGCCTACCAGACCTGATCCATTCTCTAGAGAGGAGCTCCTTCAACTAGCTCTTTCATAAGATCTCTTCTCTTAAAGGCTTCCTCACTCAGGATCAGCACAAAAATCAGTAGGATATAGAACTGCATCCAAACCATAGAAAATAAATTTAAATAAAATATTGCAATGGAGTAAAGGATAAAAGAGAGTGAGACATGGAAAGAGAAATCAAAATCATGAGACAAGAAGAGATAGGAAAACTAAAGAAAGGATGGGAATAAACATCAACAAACTTATTGAAAGCAAAGTATCATCCTAGAAACATCCCCTGTAAATGACCTATTGATTCTCTAAACTCTTCAGTCTTGTACTTCACATTGTATTCATGGGCAGGACTTCAAGCTTTCTCCAATGATGCCTTTAGGAATCAAAGTTATGGGTTCATCTGGTCTCAAACTATGTTCTCCTACCTAGTGAGGAGACCATCAGTCATTTTTACTCAACATTGATCAATATGAGTGGTTTAGTTTCTCTATTTCTCTATTTCTTTCTAATATAATAATTGAAATCATATCAGTAGTTAAATGCTATTAAATATATTATTATATTTAAATTATGCAGTATTACAAGTCTAAACATCACTCAGGGAACTTATTTTCAGGGAAGAGGTGTGCATTCAAGATACGCACAGGATAGATATCATGGTAGGTGAAATTGTGGCCTTAATTGTCTTCTTTTGGAAATTAAGCATGACATAAGAACAGGGATGGATTTCAAGTTGACAAAGGATGGAACTGTGATGGATAATCTTGATTATCAACTTGATTCGATCTGGAGTCAACTAGGGAACATACATCTTGATGTCTGGGAAGACATTTCCAGGAGCATTATTTAAGACTCTCCTCCAGAGTGAGAAGCACCTTCCATAAGGTGACCTAGTGTTGTGTGACACTTTTCCTGAGAAGACATGAACAAATGTCTACTCACCCCAGACAGGAAGTCAGCAACAGACCAAAGTAACAATACCACCAAAGTCCAATTTGGTGAACCAGTGAGTTTATTAGGTCACTTACATGAGCAGGGGTGACTCAAAGGCAACTGTACTACCTAAAGCCCACCCTTTCATGGGTAACAACTCATGACAGCCAGCACACTAGAGCTTTCTGCAAGATTTGAAGGTGGCTTGACAGGATGGACAGTCTCCTCTTCTCAGATAGCTCAGCTGATGTGAGTCCTTACCACTTATAAAAAAAATTAAAATTAAATTAAAATAATTAAAAAAAAACATTTTGGAACAAGGAATCTTAGGAATCTGGTAAACTTCAGGTACTTTCTGAGACTTCTTAATTATTTATTTCCAGCCTCCCTTTACACCCTTCCAGGGTCTTAACGAGCTTCCTTTTAGAAGTTTCTGGCAGAGGAGAGGTTTGGACCTCAACAGGACAGGGGAATCTGTGGTTGGTATGTAAAATGAATAGAAAATCTCTTAATAAAAAATAGATGATAGATAGATAGATAGATAGATAGATAGATAGATAGATAGATAGATAGATAGTTGGATAAACCTCCCCAGGCAATCATTACACAATGCTCTGAGACAAAGTAATCCAAGGAAAAACTAGTGCTGCTTGCTTGCCTCCCTTTATGTCTTGCTAGGGAGTGTAACTACCCTATTGCTGCTGATACTGTCCTGCTTTGCTCTGCTTATCCAGAACCCAGCTTTGTTGACCTTTCAACATACACTAAGGATCAGCAGCAGTCCAGAATTCTTCTATGCCTTCATGACCAAACTGGAATGACTGAGCATCACGGATTGAACAACTCCCTAATTCTCAGCCTTCCAATCATGCTGATAGCTAATGTTGGACTACTCATCCCATATTATGTAAGCCAATATTTTATAATATACATCCATTAATCCATTTTAATCCTCTAGACAACCCTTATATAAGCATCTATGTAACTTTAGGGTGCAAGCTTTGAATCACATTGCATTATTTTACTTGTATATTGAGATCGACCATGTAGGCCATCAATCAATCAAGCCTACATAATGAAGGACCAATAAAAATTCTGAATGTTGAGGCTCATGGAGTTTTCTTATTGACAGTTAAAACAAACAAACAAAAACAATTTAGTCCACAAGCAGAGAGATGTTTCCCTGGGCAAAGTGTTTACCATATAAGCATGAAGACTGAGTTCAGAATTCCAGTACCTACATAAAAATCTAGGTGTGGTGACATGCCCCTGTAATCTCAGCCCTGGAGAGAAAACAGGTCAATCACCAGGGCTTTGCTGGCCAGACAATCTAGCAGAAACAAAGAAATCCAGATTTAAAATAAGGTAAGGGGAAACTGATGGTAGGGCCCTATTGATTAAAAAAAAACCTACATAAAGAAGTCAAGCTGGTGCCTACCTAGAGCCTTCACCCCTATTGATTAGTGTCCATGGCCCTGGAAGACGCTCTACAAAGAGGAGAAAGGTAAACAACCAGCTATGAACCCTGTGATTGACAATGTTGACCTGCCTTCCAGATACACTGGCACAATTGTATCACAGAAGTTTTGGGAGTAACCAATCATTATCACAGTTGGAATTGTGGCCCACTCCATGAGATTGAACCCATGCTTCACATTGCCCACATTGCTAAGAACCTGAGACTAGAAAAGCCATAGACCTAGAGGAAAATCAAATACTACTGTTCTGCAAAAGGAACACAACAATAAAAATAACTTCTAACAACATTCTGCTACCTCATAGATTAGTCTTGCCCAGGCATCATCAGAGAAGCTTCCTCCTGCAGTAGATGGAAACAAATACAGAGACCCACAGCTGGACAATGTGCAGAGAGTGAGAGACCTTGGAATACTCGGTCCTGAATGGGATGTCTCCATCAATCCCTCCCCTCAGAGCTCAGGGAACTCTGAGGAAGATGATGTGAAAAGGTTGTAAGAACCAATAGGGATGAAAGACACCAAGGAAGCAAGGCTTTCTAGACACAACAGGATGGATGCACACGTGAGCACACAGAGACTGACTGAGGCAGCATGCACAGGTCTGCCTAGGTCTAAGCCAGATGGGATTCCTGTACTGAGAGGGAAGTAGATATTTTCTATTTACTTAAGTAATATTATATCCTTCAGAGGTCTTTGATGTAGTTGAAGACTAGATAGTTATAATTATAATTTTCTTTAGTTATGATAAAAGATAAATTAGATATGAAACTTTTGACTCATAAATATAGGATAGATAGAATATTTTCTTTAATTTTGTCAAATACAAATAGACTGGATACTATAACTGTAATTCTTGCTTGAGAACTGTTTTTGTTAGATGTAATTTTACTATGTTAAAGTTAAACCCTCCCTTTTTGATTAGACAGAAAAGGGGAGGTGCTATGGGATGTTCTGTATGCTGTGAATATGTGTTGCTCTGATCAGTTGATAAATAAAAAGCTGATTGGCCAGTAGCCAGGCAGGAAGTATAGGTGGGATAAGCAGATAAGGAGAATTCTGGGAAGTGGAAGGCTGAGTCAGGAGATGCCAGCCCGCCACCCAAGGAGCAACATGTAATGGGATGCAGGTAAAGCCATGAACCATGTGGCAATACATAGATTAACAGTTATGGGCTAATTTAAGATATATAGAGCCAGTTAGCTAAAAGCTTGAGCCATGGCCATGCAGCTATAATTAATATAAGCCCCTGTGTGTTTACTTGGGGGATGCGAGTGGGAGAGATTTGTCCAGACTGGGACACAGGAAAAATTCAGGAGCCCCATTCGTAACCCAGAAGCTATCTCCAATATATAGTTGTTTACAAAGGAAAATTAATTTTCTCCAACAAAATCTCACTGGGTATACAACCTACACTTAATTGCAGGCCCCACGCCCAGCAATAGATGGTCATCACAATATGAACTCGATGGAGATTTTAGAGTCCTTCGTCTCACAATGCTTCATCTGAGAATTTTTTCTACCTCATAGATCTTTTGCTTATAATGAATAAATAAGTAAATAAGTAACTACATAAATAAAGTGGAGAGGCCACTGAAGAGGACATCCTGCTGTTGACCTCTGACCCCCACATGCATGCACAGACATGTTCACACATACAAGCATGTAATCACACCTTGGGGAAAATGACCCAAGATGTTCCCTCCCTGAACCATCCTATATGCCTAATCTTCAGGTTCAGTCCACTTAAGGTCTACTGTGAGCATTTTCTTCCACTGTGGGAATGATGGGGAAAATTGTACAACTTCTCCCGTCCTTCTAAGGTCCCAATAACAAACCAAAGTTCAATTCCACTTAAGTTCCTCCTGGGGAACCAGTGACTTATTGACAGGAGCCTGCATGGCCCTAAAGCAGCCACACTGGAAGGTCTATACAAAGCATGGATGATGACTTCCCCACAGCTGCACAGCTGCACCCCTTTCCTCTATGCTTCCCCAACCTGGGTACTCCAGCCCCTCCCTGAGACCCAAAGGCCATGGGCAGGTAGGGCAGAACTGCACACAGCTAGCTGGAGGGAGTGGTGGGCTACCCACACAAGGGTCCAGTGACTCCCCCCAGCCCTGTCTTCAGTGGTCTTCTGCAGGCAGACAAAGCTAGTCTCCTGAAGATGGAAGTTGTTGGTGCTGCACTGTCTCTTAAGTTTGGCCTCCCCTCCCTGGATTCCTTATCTTCATCCCAGCTCCCTTTCTCAGGCCAGAGCTTGGGCGCTGTTGTCTTTGTGCTCCTGTGGAACCCAGGACACCCCTTCCCTTCTATGCTTCAAGGCTACTTCCACAGACACATGTTCACGTCATCACAGACATGCATTACTCACAGTTCTGCACCCTACTTTGACCCACAAGCTCAGCCTGTCTGCTACAGCTCTCTACACTTAGGCAATTCAAGACCCAAACCTAGGAAAGGGTACCACCCACTTCTAGGCTGAGTCTTCCTGAATTAATTAGCATGATCAAGACAACCCCCTATAGGCTAACGTGATCTAGGCAAACCCTCACTGAGACGTTTCCTAAGTGATTGTAACTGTGTCAAGTTGACAAAAGTAACCACCACAACATATTACCTGGTCTCAGCGACATAAAACAGGCGAGCTACCCTTCTGCTCTTTCCCAAGTTAGCATCAGCTCCTCTGTCAGACTTCTCATTATGTGTGCATTCTTTATGTGACCTGGCTGAGCCAGCCCTCCTGCACTAGATGTTTCCAATTAGTCCATCTATAGGCAATCTTTTCTCTACAAGGCTCCCCACAGTCTGCATGACTTCCTTTGGATGTTTTGTTTGAAATCACACTTGTGCAATATATCCAAACATGATGCAAATGCAAGAGCCCCATTTGGTGGCACTTATCACATTACCCAGCAGGTCCAGCACAGTGACTGTCACATACACAACATTCAAAGCCTGAGTAAACAAATCTAAAACTCACAAGACATTTCATTGTTGCTTGGCCTGAGGATTCGAGGCGAGTTTTCCCACAATTGTCACGTCTTGATCACTCCAGCACCACAGTTTCTAAATCTACAGCTCACTGTCCACCCACATGATAATGTTCATCCCTAGCAGAGCAGAGAGAAGAGGCTGTGACATGGCTCTGGATAAAGACGCTTGCGGCCACGCCCGAGGACCAGAGTTTAATTCTAAGGACCTATACATGGCAGAAAGAGAGAACTCCCACAAGCTGTGCTCTGACCCACACAAGTCCTCTTGTGGCATCTGCACACACACACACACACACACACACACACACACACACACACGCACACACGCACACACACACGCACGCACACACGCACATGCATGCGAGCGCAATAAATAAATGTAAGAACCTCACAGAACTATAGTTCAACAAGATCATAACTTGTTCTAGGTGTTATTGGATCCTCAAAAATGAAATTTTAAAGAAATGGACCCATTACAAGAGGTTCATGTGGGGCAGATTTTGATGAAAAAAAACTTTTACTCTCATTCCAATACAAAAACAAAAATACAATCTGATAAAAATTGAGAGAGAACTCGCCCTGCTAACGGCATATGTAAACATGAATGATGACATGCAAACACTAAAGGGTTGGAAGACATAGTCTCTCTCTGACATGTGCAGGAATTTTCAGGAAATCTGCATTAATGCAAAAACTTAGCCAGGGAAAAGTAAGAACAGCTTTTCATCCTCAATGTGTCAGTGTCTGAATAAAACAAAAGGAGGAAAGGAAAAAAAGAAGAAATGAAGGAATGGAAAGAGAGGCCAGACGGAGGAACCATGCAGAGATGGTAAACTCTCCGCGCCATCAGAGCCGAACTGCTTTAATATGAAGACAGCCGGGGTGTATAGTATTCGGAAAGCTGCGTGAAAGTTGGCCTCATGAAACCAACAAGGGCTCAGCCACAAAACAAACACTGTTGGAGAAAACAGATCTTCCACCATAGCGGGAATAAGCGCTGCCCTGGGAAGTTGAATGAAAAATGCTTCTCATGTCAAACCTCAGGGCTTCCAGACAAGTAGTCTTCACCGCTCGTGTTCGGCTGCCACCAAGCGGCCACCTTAGGCATTACAGGATCCTCCAACATTTCAAATATTTGCCCAGAGAAAACCAGCCATAAAAACTCCCAAATCTAAATTGTGTTCTGGGATATCTCATTAATTTACTCACACACAAAAAATACTCTGGGAAAATTAAAGTTTCCCATTAATACTTGACTGAATGGGAAAATAGACTAATGGTTAGGTTGAATGAGCCACTTAATTTTACAGTTCATTCTCACTGTCTCTTAGAATGTATTCAGTGAAGCCATTTCATCCCCTCCTCTAAGATAAGAGTTTTAGGATCTTGATGTTTTCTGGGAATATCAAATTCTGTTCTATGCTGGTTGGAACTTCAGCCTAGCAGGACCAGGATCCAGCAGGAAGCTGCTGGCTGGAAGAAGGGAGTATTTTCTCTACCCATGCATGGCATTTTAAATTCTTTCCGTTTCTCTGGCTTCAGTTTCTAAACCCTCCACAGTTGAATTCCAGGAGAGTAATGGAGGCACAAAAGCCTGGTCTGTAGTCTGTCCTGAGTGCCTGTGTGGATTCTGGGGACATACTCCCTGTGGGGATTCTGGGGACGTACTCCCTGTGGGGATCTCTGCGTGTTTTCTCCGGCTGGGTGCTGCAGACTCCTTTGTCACCTCGGAATTTCCTAGATGGAAATCCTAACCCTCAATATGATATTATTTCGAGATGAATCTTCGGGAAGTCCTTAGTGTCAGCTACGATCATGATGGTGGAATGTGATCCCTGCCCTTCTACAAAGATACCAACACCACTCCCTTCTTGCACACACAGCAAGGACCAGCCCTATACGGGGAGAAAAATAGGTATCTTCTGTGGATCGAAAGGACAATCTCATTAGCACCCAGCTCTGAGTTCTCAGCCTTCAGAAGTGGTAGAACCTAAATTTATATGGTTTATTCCCTCCTAGTCTGTAACAGTCTCTGATAATAGCCCAGAGTGACTAAGACACTTGGTGAGTACACCTTATCCTGGCTAGTTTTGTGACGCTCTCTTCAGTCCCAGGCATGCACCCATACCTAAAGCTCTCTCTATTGAGATCTTGTTGCCTATTGGGGCAGCCTTCAAGGACAAGATGCTAGAAGAACCCCATGCAACATATGGCTTATAAGAGACAACACCTAGGCAGTCTTTGTTCTAAGACAAAGAAGCAGAGGCCAGCCCTAAGGCTGTTTAAATTCTATTTGGAGATTGACTGGCCATCCATCCCCTCATCTTTTCAATTCACTCCATGAAATCCCTAAAGCATTTTCCTCCTCTAGCCTTTGGGGATCTGTGTAGACAAGGTCTACACCAAGTGTTATCTCCAGGGTTTGGGCCACCTGCTCTGTACGTTGGGGCCTTGCCATTGGCAGTGGCCATTCTTCCCACTTCATCTTCATTGAATGAGTGCTGATGGCTTCCTGTGGTGGCAACAGGCCCAGTCCCAAAGAGCAGACACTGTCTGGTGCCATAGTGCTGCAGACATTCAGTAATAGTAGAATGGATGCCATCCAAAACTAGTTCTGATGCAGAGACTTCTGGCAACATGCACACACACACATATCAAGAGGGGATGTGTGTGTTTATTGTTCACATAATGAGACCTTCTGGGGAGAATGGTGTATCTCCTGGTGAAAAAAGCTAAAGAGAGACAGAAAAGACCAGTTTGTGGTTTTTATGGTGGACAGAGGGTAGGACTGGAATGTCCCTGCTCATATACAGAAGGTGTGAGATCTAAAAGATGTCAGCAACCAAACATCATTAATGGAGTTAGACTCTATTAAACACAGCCTGGGACAAGAAGAGTTCATGTGCTGCTACGTTGTTGAGGAAGATAGTCCCAAGAAGACAGGAAGAATCCAAGCAGTGAATGCTGGGAAAGAAATGTGGTCAACACTGGGACATGGCCAAACTCGCTCTTGCTCAACAGCTAACATAATGCCTGCTGATCTCTCAGTTGTGTCCATAGAGGAACTAAAAATCTCTGCTCCCTCATCAGTCAAAGTCATGGGTTAGCCTTCTCCCTGAAACTTCTAGGTAGAACCTGGGAGCTCCAAATGGAAACCTGGTAACATCTCTTGACATAGTGGCATCAGGGAAGTCCCCAAGCATCAGTGCTCAAGAAACATTGTCAAGATGTGTCTGGGACAATACAGTGGGATGGAGAGACCACGGAGGTCAGTTCCTTGTCATAGAATAGCTGTAGCAATTGCAATCCACACTAGCAGGAGCTGCAAGCTGCCCTGACCAGAAGAAAGCAGGAGGGTAGAGTGGCAAGGCTCACAGTATCCTTCTGTGAACTCTTAGAAGCTCAACCATCAAACGTCAGAGACACGCTGTACATACACTTACGGGGCATGGTGCAAGCGTCCACTACAGACGGATCCAGTCACAGTGTGGTGACCCCGTACTCCGTTCACATACTTCCAGCTCTGCTCTCTTGGGATGTTTGCAGAGAGGTGCAATTGATAAGGCTGGCCATGGTTCTTTTGTTTGATTGACTGTTTTTAAATTAGCTGACATTTCAATACAACACAACTTCTTACTCGAGGATTTCTTTCAGTTTGACTTCATTGACAAACAGTAGCTGCATATACATATTGCACAACTTACATACAACAGTTATGCCCCAAAACACCCATCGCAAGTTGAAGACTTCTTAAGTCAAAGATGTATTTAACACACCTAATCTGTCAAACATCACAGTCCAGTTCAGTTTCTGTGCAGACCACACACAAGTCTGCGGTCAGGAAACCACCTAACATAGAGGCTATTTAGAACATTAAAATGCTGACTATCTTATGTACATTATTGTATACTACACAAAAGGTTTTTTTTATTTATTAGGTCTCTGTGCTTACCATTAGCATATGGTTACTGTAGTTTAAAGGGTGGCACATCACCTCCACACCATCAGCTAGTTGAAAAACAGTGAAATCACCTCAAGGCTGAAACCACCTCTTTGGTACTGGCTTCTTTTCTCCATGGTCACATAGCTGACTAGGAGTAGAAGCTTACCCTCACTACCCACTTCCACAAACGTCACACTGCACACTGCTAGGAAAAGCTCAGAAGTCAAAGTTTGAAGATGAAGTTTTGGCCATCAATGCATCATTTCCACACGTCAGTTAGAAGTCAACAGTCAAATGCACCCTGGGGCATACTGCATATGGACAGGGCACAAGATGGTGCCCTGATGCAGGTGTCCACCGCAGAGTGATCAAGTCACAGTAATTAACAAACGCTCCATTCTGTTCACACACTTCTTGCTCAGGTCTCTCCTGTGAAGTTGGCAGACAGATCAAGACACATCACTGCAGTGGCTAAAAGAGGCTTTGGAGAGATGTATCGTCCCTGATGAAAGCAGACAGCCTCACAGAGGAGGAATCACCTGTGGTTTTCCTTTCCCCTTGCATACTGTCTTGAAAGACTCTTTCTCCTTCTCTCCCACTTCTTGCACTTAAGTACCAACTTATCGCCCACAGCACAACAGCAGCCTGGTGCAACAAAGAGATGGTGGGTTCGAGAGTCTTTGTATAGGCTCAGCCACTCTCTTGACATTATTCAAAAATGTAGCATGCCATCACTAATTACAGCCACCTTGCCACACTGTGGTCAGAGCAGCTTGCTTGTCCCATCCAATGTGTGTGAGATTTCCTAGCAAATAACTGCAGACCGAATTAATGAGGATACACGGTGATCTCCTCCCCCAAACAATCCAGACGTGCAGCTCAGCTACATCAGCGAGGACAGCCTGTCTTCAGGCTTCCAGTTCATCATCCTCAGCATACAGACCTTTCAAAGAAGAATTTTATTTTTGCATTTTTTAAATTAACAGCACTGTACAATTCTATCAAGTACAATGTAATATTTCACAGTATAGAATATTGTACAGAATGAGTGAAAGTAACTCATTAGCAAGTGCATTACCTCATAGTTGTTGGGGTTTTCTTGTGTGTGGTGGGATTACATTCTTACACTGAAAAGGAACAGTTAGGATGTGCATGGAAGACATAAAAAATTAAACAAGAATTATGCACGGAAATAGTTCCAAGCCCTGTCATGCATGAAGTTAAACAAATGAAACCCTTAGCCCCAGAGTGTTGTTCTAAATCTGGCCATTCTTCGCTCCGTCTCCATGCCTCCTGGACCCCTTCCGGAAAGGCAAGGTAGACAACTTAGCGGCAGCGACTTCTCTTGCAAATAACCTTGAAGGGGGGTGTCGTCCTCTGACAGAAAGGGGTGATGGGTTGTCATTTGTGCTTAACTGTGGGAAAGGAAGGGGAGGGAGGTGCAGCCAAGTACCAGATAATAAAAGAATTAAGAATACCTCTGAGTTACAAATCCCCCAATGAGGAGGAGAAAGGGCTGCTTTCTGAAGCTGCAGATATTTTGTCCCATTGGTTTGACTTGGTTTATTTTGTTTTCATGGTGAGCCCTGACTAACCTACTTTCACTACAGTTAAGGACTCGGTCTTTTACCCCTGGGACTTTGTCATAAGCTTTGTTTTTGTGTGTATGTACTGATCCCACTAAATCAGCTTTCATAGGACAAATTGGTTCTCTCCTGCCTCTGCTAGTCAGAGGGAACACATACAGCACATTGTGTGCTCTCATGGGCAGGTCAGTTCTTCCAACAACACGACCTGATCCAAGCTGCTGAGCTGGTTAAAGCAACTTGAATCCCATATCATAGCATTGCTACACTATAAAGTGAGTAAAGGCGATAGGAATTCCAACACTAAAAATGCCCAGGCTACTTCTATTGAGCATAATGAAACCAAGTGACTTACTTCATGAAAGAAAACAGCATTTATAAACTTTGCCTCATGTTGGAGAGGTGGCTCAAAATTTAAGAGGACATGCTGCTTTTACAGAAGACCTAAGTTCATCTCTCTGCACCCAGATTCAGTAGCTCACAACCACCTATAACTCCAACCCCAGATGATCTGACATCCTCTCCTGGCTTCCTCAGGCACTCACACTCACATGCACATGTCCACATACACACATGCATGGACACAGACGTAATTAAAAGTAAAATAAGTATTTCCATAAAAAGGAGTTAGCCTTCAGTTGTCCTGCTACTGGATACAGAACTGTGGTGGTTTGAATAAAAATAGTTCCCATACACTCATAGGACTTGCACTCTTATGAGGTGTGGCCTTGATGAAGAGGTGTGGCCTTGTTGGAAGAAGTATATCGATGGGGTGGGCTTTGAGCCTTCAAATGCTCAAGCCAAGCCCAGCATCACCTCTCTCTGTTCCTGCTGCCTGCTGATCCAGGTGTAGAAAGAACTCGTAGCTACTCTCCAGTACCATGTCTGCCTGCATGCCACCATGCTTCCTACCATGATGACAATGGACTTAACCTGTGAACTGTAAGCCAGCTCCAATTAAATGTTTTCCTTTATAAAAGTTGCAGTGGCCATGGTGTCTCTTCACAGCCATTAGAAACCCTAACTATGACAAGAAACTTCACATGAAAACACAACCAAGAAATCACAAGTATGAGGTAGTAAAATGTATTAAATGCTGAGACTGCAGGGCCAGGAAGAAAAAAAAATCACATTTTAAATATTCCTTAACACATTGGCAAATGATCTGTGCACGCCTACATGTAACATCTAAGTCAGAGTTCTCCATGTTTTGAGTCTCTTTGAAAATACATTTAATACATAAGTAAGGATCTACTTATGCATTTGGTGACATACATTACCATCAAAACCTTTGATAAATGAATCCTATACCATCTATTAGCTTCTCGCCAGTTATCTGCAGTTAAACGAGGTTTGCTTCAGAGAGGTATTGGGCTGAGAAGACAGACCACAAGAAAAGACAAAAATCTCTCAGTCATTTCTCTTTGCTTTTCCAGTAAACAGAATTTCTCTGTGTACAGGGATAGAATACCTGCCCCCTGCAAGCCACTAATGGGCCCCCAGTGAGTCAGTGGCTGGCCTTGGCTATGTCTTGCTTCTAATAATCTCCCAGGAGAACTGTACACAGAAATCAACCTCTGATTGATTATAGGCCAGCGATCAGGTCATTACCCCACCATCTCTGTTACTTACTAATAACTGTCCTACTCTTGCACAGTACCATAAATTCAGCTCATTACAAGGAATCTTGGGAGCCTACTTGCACCTGCACCTCTTTCAGCATATCGAAGAGATAGGTCATTCATCCACAGGCTGTAGGCAGTATGGCTTTTTGCCTCCACACACTTCTCTTTGCCCGGAGTCAAAGTGGCTTTCATTTTCATACAAAATCCACTTTTAACATAAGTCCCATAATATCTGAATGGCATGAATCTTAAGATACATTTGATTGCTCAGTTAGCTCCTTTGGTCCCTTTTCCTCTTATTTGCTTGTGCCCTGGATCAATTCCTCATCCTCTCTGTAATCACAGCCATTAATATTCTCCAGGAATGTTCTCAAATGCATGTTATTTTGCATCCGTCTCTTTGCAAAAAAAAAAAAAAAAGAAAGAAAAATATTTTTCTAAGTATGTGGAATAATAAATTTGGCCCTGGTTGAAAAAAAAAATCTGAAAAGTGAGAGGGGGTCCTCTTAAAGACAGTGATTGCAAACAAAAAGAACAAAGGCACCCTTGGTTTGATGAGTTTGGTAAAAAGCTAATGGTTTTACAAAGAACTGTAACGGATTGTTCACCTGGTTCCTAGAGGTTTGAAAACAAAGACAGGAAGCGGCTCGGTTCCAGTGTTTGTAAGAGAAAACATCCCAACAGAAAGTGTTGTCAGATAGTCAGATTACCAGAGGAGATTTGGAAGCTCGTGCCCTTGAGTGGATGAAATTGCAAGATGAATTCGTCTGTGCCTGGGAGGAAGCAGGAGGTGCCTTCAATGGCTTCTGCAAGCCTCATCCTATCTGACAATATTAAGCTCAAGTGCCATACAAGGTGGTTTTGTTTTTCCTTTCTTTCTTTTTTTTTTTAAGAATCAAAATCTGTGGCAGAGAGCACAAGAGCAATTGAATGCCAATGTAAACTGTCTTCATGAAAATGTACTTCCTGACAAAATGCTATGGGAAACTTGCATCATCTTCTTTGTATGTCACTGATGACTTCTGTTTGAGATTAATTCTGGCTGCACATCCATTAGGATGTTGCCGTTTATTTACAAGAGACATAAAAAAAATTTAACCACCACTTCCCATTTTACTGGGAGAAAAGAATCAGACATTTGAATGGACATGATTGCAATGATTTAAAAGCAAATTAATAAAACATTCCCTTGTCAACCATTGAGCAGTACATTCTGCCCTGTTGGAGTTATCTATATTTACTTAGCCTCATGAAATAAGGAATGAATACTCATTAACTACGTATAATGGAAAAAGCCAGCAATGTGACATTACGAGAGCGTCCTATGTTAATATGCAGAAAGAGTGGGGAAGATGAGAGAATGAATTAGAGATGAAATTTTCAGAATGAAGACAGATGAAAGGAGTCAGTGTCTGCCACATCACAGGCAATTCCTTGCTCAAAGATATCATTTTGGAGTCATCTGTTTAAAATGTAGAGCAAATATTCCAACAGGACCGTAAAAGCTCTGGGGTGGAAAGAGTCTCAGTGATCATTTAGGTCAACAGCTGATCTGAGATTTTATCATGCCTTGTGTCATCCCTTCCATGTAAATAGTGAGAGGAGAGGATTAAGCCTCCAAACCACACCACACAAGTGTATTTGCATATGAGGCTCCTAACATGTACTCAGCACATAGAAGCACAGTATTTTCCAACTCTATTATAATTCTATAAAAACACGAGATTATAAACTAATATCAATTTGGGGTACCATCTATACAGACATACCTCTGCAGCCACAGACCCAAATTAGGGATATTCGACACCTCTACTCCATGCTGGCACCAGAGAGCTAAAGAAAGAAGTTAAGTAAAGGCTGTGAAGAATGGGATCGGAATTCGTATCACAAGGTATGAGACAGTCAATGTTTAGGAAAGGGGTGGGAGAGATACTAGAGATGGAGTGATGGGAATTCTAACTTCTGCATCCCCTCTCTTACATTTGTTGTTTGTTTGTTTGTTTGTTTGTTTGTTTGTTTACCTTCCATGTTAGTCAGCTTTCCATGGCTGTGACAAAACACCTGAGGAAAACAACTTAAGGAATGAAATATTTACTTGGGCTCATGGCTTCAGAGGTTCCATGGTGACAGGTTCACTGTTTCTGGGCCTGTAGTGAAGTAGTATATCACAGCAGGTAGGAGTGATTGAAAAAAAATAACAATGACAAATGTTATTTTTAAAAGCTGCTCAACATGTCCAGCTGGAAGTTTACAAAGAGGAAGGAAGGAGGGTCAGAGTACTAAATACCTCTCAATTACCTCAATGATCTACTTCCTCCCATTAGACCCTGTGGTGGTATTGTGGTCCCCAAAATATTGTGCACCCTAATAAATTTATCTGGGGTCAGAGAACAGAACAGCCACTAGATACAGAGGCTAGAAAATGGTGGCACTCACACCTTTAATCCTAGCATTGCAGAGGCAGAAATCCCTCTGGATCTCTGTGAGTTCAAGGCCACATTGGAAACAGCCTTTAATCCCAAGAAGTGAGCCTTTAATCCCAGGAAGTGGTGGCAGAAAGCAGAAAGATATATAAGGCATGAAGATCAGGAACTAGCAGCATTTGGCTGGTTAAGCTTTTAGGCTTCTGAGCAGCAGTTCAGCTGAGACCCATTCTGGATGAGGACTCAGAGGCTTCCGGTCTGAGGAAACAGGATCAGCTGAGGAATTGGTGAGGTGAGGAAGCTGTGGCTTGTTCTGCTTCTCTGATCTTCCAGCATTCACCCCAATAACTGGCCTTGGGTTTGATTTTATTAATAAGAACTTTTTAAGATTCATGCTACAAGACCCCACTGCTCAGAGGTTGCATCAATCACCAATAGCATTCACAGGCTGCCACCTAGGCCTTGGACACATGGCCTTTGGGGAGAGTACAGATTCCAACCATAGAACCTTCACACCCCAAACATAAATTCGGTCCTGCCCTGAGAAAGCCAGCTAGCTGTACATTGAAGGATCCGCCTCTTTACATGAGTAGAAGCCTGAGCTCTCTATTTACTCATGCTTCAAATCACTCATCTTGATGGCCACCCTCCCTTTTGTTTCTGCATTATACACTTTCTCTGCCACGTTACAGTCTTTGGTGTTCATCGTGGACCTTAAAGTGCAAATGTCATTACAGTATACATTTGTAGGGATCCACGTCTGCTGCTGATGGACTCAGTTTTCTAACTCGACTGATAAATAAAGAAAGAGGGAAAGCTGTCAGTGGAGGAGAAAGTGCAAACATCCCCTAGGAGCAGAAAAATGGGTTAGTTCTCTACCCTTTCTTTCTTTCTCATTTGCAACCTCCAGCCATGTCTGGGCTGTGAGACACAAGGAGAGCGAGTGGTAGGCAAGCAAGAAGTGATGGTCAAGAGGATGCGCCTTCTCTGTTCTTTCCTTCTCTTCCACTCCATCACTTACGCTCAGAGAAGACTCACTGTAAAGACTGACCTGCCTGAGGAGGGGTAATTTGGTAGCAGGAAGATAGAGTTTCAGGAGATAAAAGGCCTGAAGGAATAAAAAGAAAAGAGAAAGGGTAGAAGGAGATAAATTCCCAGTAGAAACAGAAAGACCATATTCTCTGTGGGGCTTAGATGGGAAGTGCTCAGTGAGTATTTATGTGATGGATGCCTAGTCACAGGACATGAGCAGGAATGGTATGCCCATTCTCCATTCCCATTTGAGAGATGTGAGAGCAGGTTTCCACTACCAAAACTGTTCTTTTCCCTGCTACTGACCTTGGAAGTCTCTTGGCACAGGCCATGACTGGATAATGGAGAAGAGCTATCAGAAATGTCAGCCTTTAAATGAACATGAAAAAGCACTTGGAGGAGGTGCAAAGTCAGTGCCTTTCAGGGGCTTGTTTCCAAAGCACAGCACAGCACCACCTGACTGACATACCTCACTTCATCCACCGAGGACTATCATTATAGGATGAGGGAGTTAGCAGTTATTCTTACATGTCAAAAGCTCCCTGACTTACAAGCCGCACATTGGCTATGCTTCCTAACTCAAAATCTGAAACTGTCCCCAAGTCACCAGTTGCTATTAGAAGTTGTAACTTTTTTGTTTGTTTGTTTTAATTTTACAAAGGCTTGAAATTTTTATATTCTATTCTAAAACCCACCCCAAATGATGCTATGCCAGCATAGCTCTTTGTGGTATTGACCTGATAGAATCATTCTGAGCTTGGCCTGGGGCCATCAGATCCATAGATGATGCAAAAGATAACACATGTGATATCCACTGCAGTATTCACCATCTAGATCCCAAGAAGGCTCTTTATCACACAGCACAGTGTTGTCTTTAAAAGAATCCTCTGAGTAATTTGTCTTCATGTCTCAACATTAGTAATAACTGTTCTAAAAAAACTGAGTGGCACCACTACCCATCTTAACAACTTGTTACAAAGATTAAATTAAAGCTTAAGTAGATTCCTGCAACAGAATGAACATTAAATATATATGTGCCATTGTTAGAATTTTTAAAACACTTGTACTGCAAAGTATATTAATACTCAATAAGTTTTACGACAGATGAGAGACTAAACCTGAGCCTCCTAACCGGCAGTCTGCCCCTGACTCCAGCTTTGCTCTGTGCCATGTTTCTTCCCATCCTCTTCCATGGTTTACAACTTTGCTACATATTATATAGTCCTATAAGTGGACCTAAACTCTATCCAGAGCTACATAGGCTATAAATACATAAAAATAAAATAAAGCCCTCAATTTTTTATTTAATTTTTACTAAAAATCCTATACATAGAATTTTCTCCATTATAGTGTCCTCTTGCTTCCCTGGTGTTATTAAAGAGGTAAATCTTAACAACCACCCCCAGAAAGAACATGAGCTGAAAGTAGACTTAATAGCCTAAGTTTAACTTTGGCACTTCAGTCAAATTTTAAAAAGGGAACATTGATTCAGCTCACCTGTATCCACAGGGCTGCTACAGAGCACCAGAAGCTTACCTTGTTCAGAGGTTGAGACATGCAAGGATTCTCTGGATGAAAGTCATGACCGCCATTTTCCAGACACTTTGTAGACCATTGTTGAGATAATACAGCACAGAAGTAGAATATTTAAGCTGATTGTAAAACATGGGATGCTTCAGGATGTCTCGGTGGTTAAAAACACTTGTAGCTCTTTCAGAGGACCCAGGTTTGATTCCCAGCACCTATGTGGCAGCTTACAGCTCTATAATTCAAGTTTGATGGATTCGGTACCCCCTTCTGACCTCTTCAGGCACTGCCTGCACACAGTGCATTTACATACATGGAGATAAAACATCAGAAGAAGAAGAAAGGAGGAAGAGGAGGAGGAAGAAGAAGAGGGGGACAATATAAAGTAGGGACAACTGAACAGTCATGTGAAAATAAAATATTTTTTAATTCATGCATCATATCAAAGGAAATCTCTAAGTGGATTTAGGACTTAGATGTAAAGAAAATAATAGCTGAATTCCTTTATTGACTTAGAAGAGATATCAATAGCAAGACTCACAAATGAGAAACTGCTAAAAGAAAAAGATTGTTGGATTAAGTCATATAAGACTACTAAACCCTGCATTTAAAACATCTAAGGAAAAGTGGCAAGAAAATATATGTAATTATCAAAACAGCAAGAGTGTCACACTCAATGAAGAAAATCTAGAAATTTAAAAGAAAAATAACAAAATACATTTCATTGTAGGTGGAAGTTTCTCTCCTGCCTGCTGGTTCCCAAATACCCAGCAGCCACTTCTTAAATAATTGATTCAGAGGTTTAGTATTACTTATAAATGCTCAGCTGATAGCTCAGGCATTTTTCTAATTAGCTCTTGCACTTAAATTAACCCATAATTCTTATCTATGTTTAGCCATGTGACTTGGTACCTTTTCTCAAAACGACATTCTCGTCTTGCTTCCTCTTGTCTGGCTGGTGACTCCTGACTCCACCATTCTCTTCCCAGAATGCTCTTAGTCTGGTCACCCCACCTATACTTCCCAACTGGCTACTGGCCAATCAGCATTTTATTAAACCAGTTCATGTGACATCTTTACAGTGTACAAGAGCATTATCCCGGCCGGGCAGTGGTGGCGCACGCCTTTAATCCCAGCACTCTGGGAGGCAGAGCCAGGCGGATCTCTGTGTGTTCGAGGCCAGCCTGGGCTACCAAGTGAGCTCCAGGAAAGGCGCAAAGCTACACAGAGAAACCCTGTCTCGAAAAAAAAAAAAAAAAAAAAAAAGAGCATTATCCCATAGCATTTCACAACTGTGAATGGATATCTCACAAGGAAAGATGTTATGTACTGTTGTATATTTGTATTTTTACTAATATAGTTAGTTGCTGTTATAATTTTCTATTTCTTCAAGTGGCTTGGGGAACATGCCAGAGAAAGTCTACATTAGTTTTCTCTGGCTGCTATAGCAAATTATCACAAAATTAATGGTTTAAAAATAACTGAAATCTGTTCTCTCATAGTTCTGGAAGCCAGAAATCCAGACCACAAGTCTGTACCAGGCTCAGTGCTAAACACAGTCTCTTTGAAAGGTAATTACCAGTGATAAGATGGGACCCATTCAGTAAGTACCCAGCTTTTCTGAGTAAAACAACAATGCTCCATCATAGATCAGGAAGGCACCTCTGAGGCATCACTCCTCACAGAGTAGCTTTTGACAGGGAAAGAGGTGTTAGGGAAGGGTGCACCATTTTCTTAAGTGGTGCAACCACTGGTACTTGCCTGAATACCAATGAGTAATTCTTTACCCAAGACACACAAGCAACTGTAATTAAACTCAGTGTAGAGATGGAAGAAGAGGAACAGAAAAAGGAGAAGGCAGAGAAGAGACAGACAGACAGACAATAGGACATGAAGTAGGAAAGAGACTAGCTAAGAAGAAGGAGAAGGGTAAAGGGGAAGGGAGCTGAACATAATCACAATGCATTGTACATGTGCATGAAATTGTCAAAAAATTTTGCCTGGGGGGAGTTTTTAAAAGCTGAAGTGGGTGGAGCCAGCAGCCACAGCGCCATTTCAGTCTTAGAATGTTGAGGTTTAAAGCAATAGGCTCAAAGTAATATAAAAAATAAGCCACATAAAGATGGCTACCACACAAAGAATCTGGATTATGTTCTCTTTGATATTCGTAACTGAAGAAAAACATTTGATTGCAAAAGCTGTTGAGTTATGCCAAAATGTATATTTGAAAGGTACCTTGACTTCAAAATTTGGATGTAAGGATATATTGCTTTGGAAAGGAGGCTCTGCTTTTGTTTCCACAGAAAGCCAGAGGCTATGGATTTGTTCCAGATTAAGATATGTCAGATACATACAGCCAAGACCCCCTGAAAGGTCTCCGATGACACCATGGCCCAGATGATCCAACATCCAAAATGGTTTGAAGACAACTGGCTCAGACAATACAGCCTCATGGACTACTCCATAATCCTAAAATTTTCTTTGTGTCCCCATAAGATACAGCGCCTCCCTCCAGCAGGAAGTAGTAAGAGAAGCTACACCCAAATTCCCAAATTATATTTAATTTTACTATGTTAAGGTTAAAACCTTCCTTAAAAAAAAAAAAAGAAAAGGGGAAGTGCTGTGGGATGGTCTGTATGTCAAATTACTCTGATTGGTCAATAAATAAAACACTGGTTGGCCAGTGACTAGGCAGGAAGTATAGGCGGGACTAACAGAGAGGAAAAAAGAAAGAACAGGAAGGCGGAAGGAGTCACTGCCAGCGGCCACCATGACAAGCAGCATGAGAAGATGCCAGTAAGCCATGAGCCACGTGGCAAGGTATAGATTTATGGAAATGGATTAATTTAAGCTATAAGAACAGTTAGCAAGAAGCTTGCCACGGCCATACAGTTTGTAAGCAATATAAGTCTCTGTGTTTACTTGGTTGGGTCTGAGCAGCTGTGGGACTGGCTGGTGACAGATATTTGTCTTTACTGTGGGCAAGGCAGGAAAACTTTAGCTACATTTTAATAATTTTAAATTATTAAATGCATTTTAACAATTTAATAATAAAAAATAAATTTTTAAATTTTTAAAAATTTCCCCCAGGCAAAAAATGTTACAAGCCATTCAATGTTTCCAAAATTTTCCATAATCTTCCTTAATTTAAGCCCTTCCCATGTGCTTTACTTTTTTTTTTTTTGGTTTTTCAAGACAGGGTTTCTCTGTGTAGCTTTGCGCTTTCTGAGCTCACTTGTACCAGCTTCGAACTCACAGAGATCGCTGCTCTGCTCCGAGTGCTGGGATTAAAGGCGTGCACCACCAACGCCCGGGGTGCTTTACTTTTTATATGAGCACTTGAATGTAACTTGTGGCAGCCCCTTCTCTTCTGAGTCTTTTTTAAATATATTTATATAACAACCATTTCACACCATAGGGCAATGCTGGCCATCCTTATCTGCAGTGAAAGAAATCCTCAGGGAGAGGCTGACATGGACATCTACAAAGGCACTTTCATGCAGGAAAAAAAGCCTAAGGCATGTGCCTAAAGGTTGCTGGTGAGGTCCTCAAAGCACGAGACCAATCCTTATGGTCAGATATGCAGCCCCTAAAGAAAGTGACAACATATTAAACCAAAATACAGAAGACGGCAGTAGGCAGTTTCCTCTGTCTGACTTCTCTCACACCGAAGTGCGCACCTCCACCTCATGGAAGACTCGATGGACATGGACATGAGCCCTCTCAGGCCTCAGAACTACCTTTTCAGTTGTGAACTAAAAGATGACAAGGATTATCACTTTAAGGTGGATAATGATGAGAATGAGCACCAGTTATCACTAAGAACGGTTAGTTTAGGGGCAGGGGCAAAAGACGAATTGCACATCTTAGAGGCAGAAGCAATGAACTATGAAGGCAGTCCAATTAAAGTAACACTTGCAACTTTAAAAATGTCTGTACAACCAACAGTTTCTCTTGGGGGCTTTGAAATTGCACCACCTATGGTCTTAAGGTTGAAGTGTGGTTCAGGGCCTGTGCACATCAGTGGAAAGCACCTAGTAGCTGTAGAGGAAGATGCAGAGTCAGGAGATGAAGATGAGGAGGATGTAAAACTCTTAAGTATGTCTGGAAAATGATCTGCTCCTGGAGGTGGTAACGAGGTTCCGCAGAAAAGTAAAACTTGACAAGGATGATGAGGATGATGAAGATGATGATGATGATGATTTTGACGAGGAGGAAGCTGAAGAAAAAGTTCTAGTGAAGAAATATGTATGAGATACCCAAGCCAAAAATGCACAAAAATCAAACCAAAATGGAAAAGACTTAAAACCATCAACACCAAGATCAAAGGGTCAAGAGTCTTTCAAAAAACAGGAAAAGACTCCTAAAACACCAAAAGGACCTAGTTCTGTAGAAGATATTAAGGCAAAAATGCAAGCAAGTATAGAAAAAGGTGGTTCTCTTCCCAAAGTGAAAGCCAAGTTCATTAATTATGTGAAGAATTGTTTCCGGATGACTGACCAGGAGGCTATTCAAGATCTCTGGCAGTGGAGAAAGTCTCTTTAAGAAAATGGTTTAAACAGTTTGAAATAATTCCGTCTTACTTAATTTCTGTAACAGTTGATATATTGTATCTTTTGATATGTAAGTGAGAATTTTACTTGTTTGATAATTTGTTTTCATTGCAAGATGTGTTGTTAAATGCTGTTTATGTTAAATGAATTTTACTTGTTGTTACTTAATCGTAACAGTTGATATATTGGTATCGATATGTAAAGTGAGAACTTTCCTACTGTGTTTGATAAATGTTGTCAGTTATTGCAGAATGTGTTGTCTAAATGCTGTAACAAATGGAATACTATGGAAGTATGTAGAATATAAACTCAGTAAATGTGCATTAATGTGAATAACAGTAAAAAAAAAAAAAAAATACAGAAGACAAGGGAAGCACTCAAATCTATAAACTTCATATTAGAGTCAAGGGAGCATGCCATATGAAGGTGAAAGACAAGGATGTCAAACCTCCCATCCACCCCCTCCAAAAGGGCTAGCAAGTATGCCAGAAGGAATAATCCCCCAGAACACGTCCAGGTTATGTTAGTCAGCTTCTTCAATGGGGACAACATACCCAAGGAAGGAGGAAAGTCTGGTTTCAGTTGATAATTTCAGAGGTTTAAGTCTGTCCAGGTCACCTTGGGCCTGTGGCAGCATCACACATCATGGAGGAATGTGTGCTAGAGGAGAGTGTTCATCTCCTGGACACCAGGAAGCACAGAGGGAGTCAGAGGTTCAAGTCCCATCATCTCCTTCAAGAACATGGCCTAATGACTTAACTTTCTTCGACCCTGCCCCTAGAGGTTCTATGAGCTCCAGTAACAAACACCACAGCCTGGAGACCAACCAAACCTTTAGTGACTGAGTCTGGGGTGGGGATGGGGGCATTTGGGGTCTAAACCATAGAAATTGCCTTGCTGTTGCCACAGGTAGAGTCTACTTACTGACTTGTCATAGTGGATCAATGACCCAGTGACCCTGACTTCCTAATGGATTAGAGATGGTTCATTTTCTACAGGTTAATGCTGTAACTCAAAACAAATCCAGCTCAGAGAACTTTCTGAAATAACAAATGTTCTTCGTTTTCCTTCTCAACATTGTACCCAGTATATGTAGCTACTGTTCACTTCCACTGTGGATGGCATGAGGAGGCAGCTAAGTTTTTAATTATTTATTATTTTAATAAATTAAATGTAAAGGGCCAGAGGGAACTACTGGTTACCATATGACCATTACAGCTCTAAACACCATGAACCACCTAAGTATTGTTCGTTCATCTTCTTATTCAATAGACTCAAGTCCTTTCTATGTGAATTCCTCCCTAAGCTTTCATGCTTACTCCCTGCGTCCTGTAGGAAGAATAAACTGTTGGGTTTATTGCCATAAATCATACTTAAATGGAATAATTTGGAATCTTTTCCCTCTGATATTGTTTCAAAATGCTATGAAGCAAGATCTGGATGGGCTGCCCAGCCATTTTCATAAATGTTTACAACTTCAAGGCACTGCCAACTTGAACTTTTGTCCTGGTCTCTCTTCATAGATAAATCAACAGCTTTCTCAAGCTGCTACACTTAATTCCTACTGTTATCAAAATATGTACATTTATGCAATCATTGCGCATTCAAAATTCCAAGTTTCTTAGCATGTTTTCAAATGATTAACGGCAACTCTCAGATGCAGAGGCGTTCACAGTTCACTGAAGGTAGAATATAAGCCATCAATGTTTAAACCTCTCCCTTTCAAGGACTTTCCACAGATGGCTCCAGGAACACTGGCAGGGAACCATTGCATCAGTAAGTGACTTCAGCATGTCCATAGCTGCAGCATGAAAAGAAAGCCAAGATTCTTAGTAAGCAGAGCTGGCTGTTACAGCAACCCACCCTGCGTGGCCTGAATCCTCCATTCTCTAGAAGGAAACATTTCAACAACACACTGGCCCTTTAAAAGGAAATGTCTGACTCATGAGATGCTACAGGAACAGAGATGGTGGCACAGCATACAACAAGGCTTGTGTGTGGAGAGTTACACAGAAGTGTTTACCAGGTTACATGATGGTAGGTCCTACAATAGAGACAATGGAAGAATGAGTGAAATTAAACCTGTAAATAACATGCCAGGAATAAATAAAACATAAAAACATAAACAAGATCAGATTTATACAGCCCCTATTGTTTCTCAGAGAAGATAATTTAAATGTGACATGTATTGTTCAAATAAAAATGTATTGAATATTCAAATATTCAATGTAATATTCAAAGTATTATACATCATCAGGACTTTAGTTGATTATCCTGTGTGATGGTTAACCTTTACTATCAACTTGATGGGACTGGTAATCACCATGGAAACAATTCTCTGGGTGCATCTGTGAGGTATTTTCTAGATTAGATTAACCAAGGTGAGAAAACCCACATAAAATGTGGGTGGTACCAGTCTATGGGCTGCAGCCCTGGACTGAATAAAAAACAGAATGTTAACTAAGCACCCTCACTCTTCTCCCTCGACTTTTTGACTGTGGATGAAATGTGTTCAGGCACCTCAACTCCTGCCACTGTGATTTCCCTGACACTATGGAAGTAGACCCTACTTCCCTAAGTTTTTAGGGTTTCATTTTGTTTTAGTATATGTGAGTATGTGTGTGAGTGTGTGTGTATGCATGTGTGTGCAAGTTTGTCAAGCAACAAGAAAAGAAATTAATAAATCCTGCCAACCTTTTCATTCTTATTTTCCTCTCTCTCCTCAAATAAAAGTTTAGATTATGACAATAGCAGTTGGAAATGATGGGGTAGAATATCTCCCACCGTCCAATAGGTTATAATTGTCATTTCTGTAAGCAATCATCATTTAGGAATCTAAAGTTGGAGACTAGCCAAGATAGATTTATTCCTAAGTGAATATTTAAAATAAGTGAATGGATGGGTGGATAGAAATTTTTGATACAAGACCTATGTATAAATTATAATCATGTTTACTGGATGGCCTTAAAACATATTAGAACACATGTAATTGAACCTTTCTCTCCCACCTGCCAGTTCTCAAATAATCACTCATAGGCTTAATATTACTTATAAATGCTCAGCCAATAGCTCAGGCTTATTACTAGCTATCTCTTACACTTAAATTAACCCATAATTCTCATCTATATTTAGCCACGTGGCTTGGTACCCTTTCTCAGTACGGCATTTTCATTTGTTTCTCTGAGTTTTGGCAGCAAATCTTTTACTCCACCCTTCCTCTTCTCAGAATTCTCCTAGTCTGGCTCTTGCACTCAATCTCTTCCTGCCCAGCTATTGGTCAATCAGCTTTTTATTAGCCAATGAGAGTAATACATATTCATAGTGTAGAAAAAAATTGTTACACAGCATTTCCTCCTTTTTTCTAAATTAAAAAAGAAGGTTTTAACTTTATCATAGTAAAATTATGCACAATAAAAGTAGTTATTAAGTAAAAATTACAGTAACAATATCCAACCCATTTGTACTTGGCAACATTAGAGAATATACTTTATCTTGGTAGTCTAAAGTTTTGTATCTAATTTACTTTCTATTATAACTAAAGAAAGCTATAATTATAACTACCTAATCTTCAACTCCATCAAAGAACCCAGAAGGATGAAATGTTAACTAATAACAGGAACATCAGGTTGTCTGGACAGTCATCCAAAGTTCCTCTACAACAGTGGAGCATCCATCTCTGGCCTACAGGCCTAGCATATCTGACAGACTTTCCTGTGAAGCAGGAAATTTCAAAGGACTGTCCTACCTTGTCTTGGCAAAGTTCAGCAGTCATTTTTCTTGCATCCTGCTGGTTTGGGCAGTAACTGTCAGCAATTGAGGCAAGAGCAGTTTCTTTGCCCACGTGGCATAATTCCTCTTCGTATTAGAAGTCAAAATTTTATATCAAGGCCACCTTGACCATATAAGATACACAAAGATCTATATTTTTAAGTTCAGAATGACTTTTCATCCATTCCCATGTGTGGTTTAAAAAGTCTTGTTGATGTATATTTTAAAGACTCACATTGATCCAAAGCACACAACAAAAACAACTTGAACATAAATTCTCATTTTTAAGTTCTTAGCTCTAAATATGCATCAATGGGGTGGGAGCTGTTACTTATCCATATTGGTCATAGATGCTGTGTAAGCATTTGAAGGTCACTGGCCTAGTGTTACCTCTAGTAGCCATAATAAACTACCCTGACAAAAGTGTCTGAAGGGAGAAAAGGTCTATTCTGCTTTACAATCAATGTGTCAATCAGTACATCAATAAGGGAAAGGCCAGGCAGGAACTTGAGGCAGCTGGCCACACCCACAGTCAAGAAAGAGTAGCATACCCACTGCTCAGCTTGGCTTCTACATACTTATACAGAGGACCTAACATGGATGATACCTGTAGGCATACTTTTCCCACATCAATTACTATAATCAGAATAATCTCATACAGATATGCCCTCAAGCCCATCAGATCTGGATGATGCTTCATTGAGATGCTCTTCTGTGTGATAGCCACAGTCACCGTCTTTGAAAAATATTCTGGGTTACTGCAATTCTTCTTTATTACTTATATTATTGGTAGAAACTTAACTAGCAAAGGGGGAAGTAGTAGGGTTTCTTTTGTATGCCCATTACATTATATTCTGTAGTTTATTATTTAATGTTGTCCAAATATGAGCTCGACTTTCTGTTTAATTATATTACCACATAACTGAAAAATGATTACAACAAAGAGTGGCAGATTCTCAGACATGGGTCCTCATCATGTGTTAGTCTAGTACATATCAGAATGTAGCATTATCACATAGAGTTGGAGAGTGAAAGTCTTCAAGTTTATTCCTCCACTGAAGCTTAATATAGATGGAGACAGGCAATCACACTTCACAATTGATCACAAGTTCATCAGGAAGACAGATCCCCAATTTGCTCATTAAAAGCAAATAGATTTCTTCCAAGGCCTTGTTATCTCCCCCCATTATCAAGTAAGGAAAGAAAAAAAAATAAAATCAAGTAGTTAAACAACAACAAAGGGACAGGAAATGAACAAATGAACCCAAAATGACTAGGATCTTCAGGGGGAAATAGCCTTTGCAGCCATGTTCAAAGGAAGCATAAAATAAATGTCTGTGCATTGAAATGTATATATACAACACACTGAGATTAAAATGCATGTTTCAGTAAACATCAAGATTTATTATGCTGTTGGAAACTATTGACTAAGGTGAAAGTCAATACATCTCTATGTTCACCACAACAAAATCAATAACTGTTTAATAATTTACCAAGACTCGTGGGATTTAATGTATCTGATGGCTATGAAGTTAAATAAAACTCTTACACTTTCTTCCAGGCATACTTGATAAACCATTAGATGCTGGGTCCATAACTCATGCCCCTCACACCCCACCTTTATTGAATGAGGCACATGAAGCATCAGCTTTTCCAGAATTGAAGATGACAACTTTGAAATTTGAGCAAGGAGACCAGACTAACAAGAAAAGCCTCAGGGAAGACAACACTTATTAGGGACGGATTCAGTGTCACAGATGAATGTGGGCATCTGTGCCTGTGAATTAAATAGCAAGCCTCCTCCTGACAAATATAATTTCATCCAATCTACCAGGTCCCCAAATTGCCTTATATTGATTGTATGTTCATTCTTTCCTGGTTTCCTACATATCTCCAGAGATAAATAAATGCAAGTTAGTCAGATGCTTGGCAATCTAAATCTCAATCTAAAGGGGCTTTGGTGTAGGATTAGAAATAGTATGCTTACACACATAGGATCATTTTACTGTTTGTTTCCACTTAAGGAAAGCAGAAGTAGAAAGAAGGCCAATTCCCTGCAGTGCAGCCATAATGATCTACCTATTAATCAGAAGCTAAGCTACTAGGACTAATCATTAAAACCACTCGAGCTCAATCCAAACTAGAGATGCTCTGTGCTGGGTTATGAGTATGTATGCCCTGTATCTCCTGATGAATATGCAGAGTGTGGCTTCCTAGTGCTTCTAAATGGTATTAATAAGTCAAATTCTGGACGGAAAACAGAGGTCACAGCAACCAATGAAGTGAACAAAAATGGGCTCCTTCCAGAATGCATTTCTAGTGATGAATTGCTGAAGAAAATTGCCAAACTGCCTTTAGCTGTAACTACAGAAAAAAGATCTGGCTCCATCTTATAAAGTCCACATAGGAAAATAATATGTGAATTAAATGTGGGCTTCAGAGAATGATGACCAAGAACATTCCCTGTGGAGGACAGAGAAAGAAAATATTCTTCAGACCCTGCCAATACCTGAGTCAGGGTGGCAAACCTCAAAGTGGCTTCTGATTTACTGAATGTAATAGAAGGAAAAGAGACACAGGCATGAAATAAAGATTACATGCAAAATTGACACAGGGAGCCCCACACTGCCAGTCACTGGAGTGACTCTAAGAGCACCCAGCTATTTTATATAACCTGCATCGTGGTGGGAAATATCAGTGATGGTTGAGCTCTTCAAATGTATCCTTTTTCTATGGGTCCAGACAGAACAGGAAACAACAACAAATTTGGTCTTTGCAACCAGAAGCAGCTTCTAATATCCACATTTGCACACATTTTAGCATAAGTTAGCCAAATTAAAAACTAACATGATAAAGTGTGCACTCACTCTCATTGCTTACTTTTCTTGTTGCTGTGCTCAAGTACTTGACAAAGCAACTCAGGGAAGGAAGGGTTTACTTTAAGCTCACAGTTCAAGGGACCGCAGTCTATAATGGCAGGAAAGGCATGGCATCCACAGTCAGGAAGCTGCTACTGGTGCAGTTCTGCCTCCTGAAGGCTCAATAACCTTCCCAAATAGTGCCATCACTTGGGGACCAGGTAGTCACAGCCAAGAGCCAATAGTGACATTCCACAACTAAACCACAATGCCATTCAAACATCTAACATCACAAATTGTAAATTCTGCATCCTTTTCTCACATGGCACATAGTACCATTTTGTGTCAGAATTCATGTCTGTGCAAAGAATAGTTGCATCCTGATAACCAGACTGGGGAAGTACCTCTTACTAGTCAAATCCCAACTCATCAATGATCTTAAGTTGTGATGCTAAAGGTGTGGTCAGTGAACTACCTTCCTTAGAATTAGTTGAGAGGCTTAAAAAGGCATATTTATGGTTGGGTGGTGGTGGTGGTGCATGCCATTAATCCCAGCACAGGCAGATCTCTGTGAGTTTGAGGCCAGCCTGGACTACAGAGTGAGTTCCAGGAAAGGCACAAAGCTACACAGAGAAATCCTGTCTCGAAAAAAAAAAAATGCAGATTTATAAGTTCCACATAAGGAATCTGAATCATAAGTTATCATGTTGGGTCACTGATCAATATTTGTGTATAATATTCTACAAGAATCATGGAACTAGAAAATGAAAACAATAAATACATAAATGAGACTCAGGAGCTAACACTACTTCACTGCATATCATACCCAGGAACTGAAGAAAACACATCAAGAAAAGAAACAAAAATAAAGCTCACTAGATATGACCAAAAAAAAAAAAAGAAAGAAATACAAAAACAAAGACACTAAGACCTGTTGTAGTCACACAAATAAATGCCCAGTACCCAGCAGAAGTGGGAAACGAGCACACGAGATGTCTATAGAAGACGACTTGGGGGAAGAAGGAGCAGATCTGTAACGCAAAATGATCACTATGGGTTGTCAATGGAAAGAGAACTGCACTATCCATGGTGCTCCCCTGTGGGGGGCTCAGGGCACTCCATCAAGTGCTCTGTATTTGGAAGACCATTTTTCTCAACTCGAAGCTACATGAGCTAAGTGAATAAATATAAGAGGGAATGTGTAGTGCTACTCTGAAAAGTGAAATTCCAAAAGCTTGAGAAATGGGCTTTCAAATGAACTTGTAGATCTAGAAGGCACCAGTATTGTCAAGCCCATTTTCCTGGTCCACAGAGTCCCAGTAAACCATCACAACAAGATGACATTTCATTCTGGCTTAACTTTCTACACAGGAGTTTTTATACAGCCTCTCAGTAACCTCAAGCATGGGTGTGCTTCCCTTGAAAATCAAACACAAAAAGCACACTTTAAAACTAAATTACTAAAATTTTATTCTACCTGGAGAAAATCATATATTAATATAATATTCATATATCAATATTTGGCATGCTTTATGCATAGTGAACATGAGTATGCATTTTAAATACTATTCCATCTATAAGATGTGATTTTATACACAGCTATCCAAGAAAGTGCCTGTTAAACAAAAAGAAGTATGTTTATAGGTCTTTTCCAAAGTATCTTTCATCTTATAGCTTTTAAAACATATCAAACACAGTAAAAAATGTATGTGTGTGCCTGTGTGTTCATGTCTGTGGGGTGTTTGTTTATCTAATGAGCTAATTCCCAGTACTTGGGAGGCAGAGGCAAGCAGATCTCCTTGAGTTCAAGACCAGCTTGGTCTATATAGTGAGCTACAGGAGAGCGAGGAATGGATAGAGAGACCTTGTCTCAAATAAATATTTCATGAGCTAATTAACACTGAATTTAGGGAGCTCATATAAAAAGCAATGGCCTGTGGACTAGGACCTCTGCATAAGCATGACAGTTGTGTAGCTTCATTTGCTTAAGGGGCCCCTGGCAGTAGGATCAGGATCCATCCCTGGTGCATGAACTGGCTTTTTGGAGCCGATTACCTATGGTGGGACACCTTTCACAGCCTTAATGCAAGGGGAGAGGCTTGGACCTACCTCTACTGAATGGACCAGGCTCTGCTGACTCTCCATGGGAGGCTTTACCTTGTTGGAGGAAGGAATGGGGTGTGGGTTGGGAGGGAGGCTGGAGGGAAGAGAAGAGGATCTGTGGTTGGTATGTAAAATGAATAAAATGTTCCTTAATTTAAAAAAAAGAATTTAAAATTTTTTTAAAAAGCAATGGTCTAGAATAGAAAGAGAATGGCTTGGTTTTTGGTTTTACTATTGTAGGAAAGGGTGACCCAGAAGACCAAAGCTCTTGTTCTTATCAACCAAAAATTTTACAGATAGACACACAAGGCCACCAAGTAAGATTCATATTTAGAGGAGGAAGCAAAAGAATATGCACTGGATATCAACATGGCCTTTGGAGTGAGGATGTGGAGAGAGTGGGGGCATGACATTTTATGAATTCGGAGATGGTGGTGGGTGGTACTGGGGATTATTTAACTCGTCACAATAATTAAGCTATATAATAAATAATTTACCCAAGGCTTGGGAGCTTGTATTACTCCCGAGTATGACTTGAAGCTGTAGGCATGTGCAGTGGGGCCAGCCTTCCCCTTAGTTGTGGAGTCTTGTCTGTAGAAGCTCAGGGATTAGTCATCAGGACACAATGCAGAGCACACGCTCAGGAACTGTTTGCTGGTGATGACTCCAAAGAACCAGAGAGCAGATCTTGGAAGGCCTAGCCAGCCTCCTTTCTGACTTGAGAAGGACTTGTAGTTTGTCTCATTGTCTGTAAAATAAGGAGGGAATACCAGAATGAGAGGGCTGATCATTGCCCCCTCCCTGACTCCCTGCCATGTAATCTCTTCTCACATCTCCAGCATAATTTCTGGCATGTATACGAAGGTTTCTGATTTAATGAAACAAAATTCCTTTCCCTGATATCAAAGCAAGCGAGCAAACAAAGAACTATAGCAACTGGGTGGCAGTAGTGCCATGCCTTTAATCCCAGAACTAGGGAGACAGGGGCAGGCGGATCTCTATGAGTTGAAAGTTCAAGGCTAGCCTGGTCTACAGAGCAAGTTCCGAGACTACCTCTGCCTTGAGGACCAGCCTCCAGCAGCACAGGGCTCGATGGGGATCCACAGAGTTAGCAAACTAAGGCTTTCATATCTGAGAGAGTAGGGGAACAGTCAGACACACTCTCTAAATGGTTTCCTTCTGACTTCTTCTTTATTCTTTTTATTATTTTTCCTCTACATCTTTCCTGGTGCATTCCTTCTTTCATTCTAGATGTTTTCCTTCTAACTCTCTTGATATTTTTCCTTCTCTCTATTTTTTCCCTTACAACTTATATACCCTGGCAAAATCTTTCAAGCAATATAAGAATTGCAATGTGGTTACATTCTATTTTTCAAATGAATGATTACAATGAATATAAGAAAAAAACAGCATGTTTTCCATATTCCTTACATGATTAAACATTTTATATACTATAGGTAAAAAACAAGTTGTCCCAAGAACCTACATACATTCATACCCAAGCAACTTATTATAGATTAACAGAGTGTAAGCAAGCAAGGCTTTTTTATCAGTCAGTTCTTTTGCTGGCAGATTGCATTTTATAGTTACAAAGAAAGAACCAATCATTTTATTTATCTCAAAAGGTAATCTTATAAGAAATCTTAGAAGAATCACAAATCTAAACTTTTATATATGAAAAAGAACTAGCCAGCTCTACTTTAAATCTTTAGGGTACATACCCACTCAGCAACAGTTTTTTATATCAGGAAGTTGAGAGCAGAAATGGGTACAAGGAATTAATCATCATCTTTGATCACCACCAATCCTAGCAATAAAGACACATCAGCTAATAGTAATTGGACTGCTATGTTTTTGATCCGTGACCTTAATGAATCTATCACTCAGCTATGTGTCCTTATGAACTTTAGATTGTCTTCTTGGGTTTTTTTTTTTCCTCAAAGCTATTTGACAAAAACATCTTAGTCTAACTTTAAGTTATTTTCAAAGCTTTGTTTCACCTGTGATGCACTCTGAAACCTGTGAAAACATCTCCCAATACTATGATGAAAAGAATTAAGGCTAGCTGGGCTACTAGGACTCAACTGTTTTTCTTAATCATTAACCTAAGCCACAGTCTATATGGCTCCTCAGTAGAAACTCATGTCTCGTGTGTTCTAGCTGTGTGACACTTCCTTGTTTTATTTTTTATCCTCTGTGGCCTCTGCTTTATCAGAGGCCTGGGCAACATTTTATCCTACCTTTACCTATGCTAATTTTTCCACTAAACTAACCGCTATCATAATTCCTTACTATATTTATTAAAGACCCTCAATCATCAAAATCCTATTTAAACTAACACTGTTCTTATATAAAATCATTGTTTCAGTTAAACAGTACAGCTTATGAGGAAATCATCTTCATAACAATCCACAGGGGAAAATGCCCAATAGAACTGGATATTTCCAAGAGATGATCACACTACATTAAAGGCAATGGGGATCCCCCGACACCCATTCACACCATGCCAGATACCAGAGAAAAATGGCAGCAGCAAACATGCAAAGACACAGCAGAAGCAAGAAACAGTCTGGGGCTGAGGCTCTCAGGTCCTTGCCTGTCTGAGATTCACCCGCCAGGGTTTTGTTTCCTGGTGGGAAAATTGCCTGAAGTCAATTGCATTCTATTGCCTGTCTGACATGACCACTGGCACAGGACAGCCAAGGCTACACAGAGAAACCCTGACTTGATAATCCAAAAACCAAACAGAAAGAAAGAAAGAAAACTACAGCAACCCACAATAATGAAAAGGAACAAGTAGGGTTGTGCATTTTCAAGGCAGCAGAGGGAAAGAAGCATATAGGGGACAGAATATTCCAGAGTGGAGAGGAAAGCTGCAGCATAGTTTTTCCTAATGGATCCTCTCCTACTGAGCACCACTCTATCCCAGAAGTATCCATGGGCTCACAAAGTCTGGAAAATCTTCCCCAAGTCCTCTGAACCTGAACAGAAGGAGACTGAATGTATATTTGCATCACTCTTACCCTCAATTAACTGAAAAGTAGTATATTCCTGAGAGTGTTGGTGACTCTGCAGCTGTGTTCTAGCTTTCTCTGATCCCAGTGGCAGTGGGGTGGGTAGATGCAGAGTCAACGACAAAGACTCTGGTTTGCAAGCAATCTCTCATTTATTCAACAAAGGGCTAAGGTTTATATATGTGGCTTTTTGGTAGACTTTTCTCCTAGCTGCTATGGCATTTCTTGGTTGGCTCTAGGCTGCACATCATCACCTTCTGGTTTGGAGCTTATGGGTCAGGTTTCCTCTGGGCAGAGTGCTCTCTGAGCATGTCACAGCTCATTGTTTGCTTAAGGCATGGCCCAGTGCTTTGGCCTTACCCACCTCATGAGAGGAAGCAAATTAAATGGAGAAAACAAAAGTAATTCTCTCTAATGAAGTGCACATTGCAGGAGAGAGAGAGAGAGAGAGAGAGAGAGAGAGAGAGAGAGAGAGAGAGAGAGAGAGAGAGAATAACCTGTTGGATGTCAACTTCAGTTGTTCCCCACAAACCTTCCTAGTGAGACAAAGCTAGGCAAGCCCTGCCTTGGTGGCACTGGATTTAAAGGTGCTATCACACTCAGCTTCTTATGTGAATGCTGGGAACTGAACTCAGGTTCTTATACTTGTACAGAAAGCATTTTCCTGACTGATTCATCTCCCCAGAGCCCCAAATAAGTTTATTGAAAAATAAAAAAGTTTAAGTTCCCTTTAGCCTTCCTGGGGAAATATGACAGCTCCCCTAGCTGGATTGTTGAATATATACTTTAATAAATCTGGAATGTGGAAGACGTAGTGAGAATCCAAAACAAAAGCTGTTTAACTGGCATTTTTACTCCTTAAAATTTGCATAGACAAAATAAACAAGTAAAAAAAAGTGGTTTCAAGCAGAAGAATACAGAGGAAACACACTCGTCATATATGTGACAGGGCAAGGGTTTAGAACTCACCAGCTCCACATCAGACCAAAGAGGATGGCAGCACAGACCTGTCAAATAAATCACAGGCAGGATGGGAAGACAGAGGATGGTGACATCTGTGTCAATTGTGTGTCAGAAGAAAGCACAAGAGTAGTCTAAGAAGCAGACTATCAAAAGGACAGTTATGCCTGAAAAGAAAAACAGCTCAGAGAGACAGAAGTTCTTCTTCAACTGTGCTATTCTAAAACACACTTTTCTTAACAAAACAAAACAGAAAATAAAGCAAGCAAACAGACAACCAAGAACAGGCACAGTACCATGATATAACAGATAGGGTGGGGTGAAAGGAAAAAAATTGTACAGCTGAGGCAATCAACTCATGCTTAAATCAAGATCATTTCACAAGTGAAAGTCAACAATATGAAAAGTTAAGGAGAAAGACTGTGAATGTAGATTTTCAAGGGCATTAATTATGGTGAGTGAAAGGAAGCACACTTTAAAAGGAATTTGGTGTCTCAAGACACAGAATCCAACAAGTAGAGCTGAAAATATAGTACAAGTTAAAACATAAGAAAAATATAGATCCAAATTGAAAGCTGAATGGCCATGTGATAGTAATATGGCTTTCCATGGCAGAACACATCAGTCTTAATGGACCCATCGTAGACTATACAACATGAAGAATAAAGAATCCAGGCATCCAATGAATAACACAAATTACTCACAAAAATGATACAGGTTTTAGCTGTACCCAACATACTAAGGAATGCTAGGATGATTTAGGTCCAATGAAAAGAATGATTTTCCAAAAGAACTCTTTCCATCAAAAGAGTGCTGATGCTTGAATCAGGCAGATGTTCCCCAAAAGAAACTACATGGAGGCCTAAGCGCATCCATGGATGTTTTATTAAGAGAAAATCTAGCCACATTACAGGCAAATTAAAATTTAAAGCTAGATTTCCACAGTAGCTGTACTTTTGCACTCCCACCAACAGTGGAGGAGTGTTCCCCTTGCTCCACATCCTCTCCAACATAGACTGTCATTAGTGGTTTTGATCACAACCATTCTGACAGATGTAAGGTACTTTCCCAGAATCATTTTGATTTGCATTTCTCTGATGACTAATGATGTTGAGCATTTCCTTAAATGTCTTTCAGCCATTTGAGATTCTTCTTTTGAGAATTCTCTGTTTAGCTCTATAGCCCATTTTTTAATTGGATTGTTCAGTATTTTGATGTCTAGTTTCTTGAGTTCTTTATATACTTTGGAGATCAGTCCTCTTATTGGTGAAATTATTAAGGCCACTCCACATAGTTAAAAGGGAGGTTTATTTAGTGGCATAACTTACAAATGAAGGGATAGGTAGGTTGCAGGGTCTGGGAAAAACACAATGCAGTCCGGCGGTGTTCTCTGGAGAACTCTGCTCAGTCTACCTCCAGCATCCAGGAACCAAGAGAGCCAGCTCATCTGGATCTCAGGTCTTCAGGGTCCTCTCTTGGTCCCACCTTGTAGGCGTGACAGTTATCAAAGCCTCAATGGGGGTTGGAACTTCCAAATCAAGGTTGGAATGGCTACCCACTACATCCTCTGTCAGATGTGGGGTTGGTGAAGATCTTTTCCCATTCTGTAGGCTGTCTTTTTGTCTTACTGACTATGTCTTTTGCCCTACAAAATCTTCTCAGTTTCAAGAGGTCCCATTTATTAACTGTTGCTCTCAGTGTCTGTGCTACTAGTGTTGAGTTGGTGTTAATTATCAAATATATGGTACAATTTTTCAAACCTTCTTGTATGTTGAAAGCATTTATATCAAAATCTAGAGGGAAACAAGTAAGCTAACACGTGTGATGAAGTGCTTTGTAGAGATGGTTAAGCTGACTTATAGGATGGTGGTGTCTGTGTCAGTGGGAAAGTATCCAATCCTACTGTTTCAGCTGTGATATTGAATGCAGGAGTACCAGAAGAAGTGTCTGTTGGTAACACCCCATCTCACCATTATGCAAGAAGATATTTAATATAGATTCTGAAATTATAGAAAAGCTAGTTGTGATAAAATAGAAAATTGAAAAAGGCCAGTTGTGATAAAATAAAAAATTGAGAATATATGACAAAATCGGGTCTGTGAGAAGGGAACATCCAAGTGGTCATTATGCTACCAGTAATAGCAGTGTGTATACATTTGCATGCACATATATCATATGCCATTCTTAATAAATTTACGGTATATTCCTGCAAAAATTAAGGAAACCTCTGGGCTACATCTTTTGAGAACTGTCTGTTCTCAGCATTCTGGCTTCCCTTGAGCAAGTGCTTGTTTTTTTCATCCCTCAGCAGTGTCTCTGCACTGTGCCATTAGGAAGGAACTGTTAGGAAGGGAAGCTGCACACAACAGGCAAATTAATTGATGCCTCTTCTACAATTGTTTTTCTAATACAGCTGTAGGAGTAAATATTAAGATTCACATAAGATGCAAAAACAACATCAGGTACTGAAAAATCCATTATAAGTAACTAGAATAATTGCATAATCAAAAGGGCCAAATGAATCCATTAAAGAAAATGTACTAGAGGTAATAAAATAACTTTAAGAATTCATAGAAGTCATATATTCTATAAAAGGTAGCTAGCTAGAGCGATGATAAGAGAGATCCATTCTCAATAAGATAAAATTAGAAAACATTCTTGGAAAAGCAGCACAGAAATTTTATAAAAATTTTAAGTGGGAGGGAGGCAGAGGTAGATGGAGCTCTATGAGTTTGAGGCCAGTCTGGTCTACAGAGAGCTCCAAGATAGCCAGGGCTACACAGAGAAATCTTGTCTCAAAATAATAATAATTTTAAGTGGGGAATATAAAGAAAAGGTTTAAAAAATGAAGTATAATTTAGACTTGATAAATATTTCCTTCAAGTTAGCTTTTTATCTTGTTAATATTTTACTTATCACATTAGTATGTGTGTCTGTGTGTCTGTGTCTGTCTGTCTGTCTGTCTGTCTGTCTACATTGCCACAGGATGAATATGGATGTCAAGGCTCAACTCATGGGAGTCAGTTCTTGTCTTCCACAAGGTGGTTCCTGAGGACTGAACTCAGACTTGGTAACAAGTGCCTTTAGCCACTGAGTGATCTCATCAACCCCAAAGTTACTTTCTGAAAGTGTTACAGTTCTATTTAAAGTCCAGATGTGGAAGAGTAGAAAGATGACAAAACATTTGATACAAAAATTCATTCAAGTAGAAACAGGACCCTCTGGAGAGAAGTAGGGAAGTAAGCAGAGGCTATGGGGGGTCCATATGGGCAAAGAGCATGATGTACTTGAAGGAAAACATCTTTGAGAAACTCATCAACATGAGTAATGAATTTATTTTCAAAAAATTCAATTGGAAAGAAAATCAGCTGAGCACAACCAATATTTTATATCAAATATGACTTTTCTTAGAACATATTATCTCTCATTAAAATGTATAAAAGCAGCAACAATACCCCACCATTGAAATGGAAATCAGATGGAAATCTGTGTGAGGAAAAAAAATACAGCTACATTTAAGTAAAAGTGGAAGCATGTTTATTCTTACTAAACATCAAAGAGAAAGCATATTAGAGCAAAGTTAAACACCAACGTGCTCTTGCAAACTTGAAAATATTTTAGAAACAGTATGAAGATATAACCCAATATTGTTCTAGACCTCTTCTGCAAAAAAAAAAAAAAAAGGGGGGACTAACTTATTATAGATGCTGCATCCATACTAGAAAATGAACCCCAGGGTTATAATATTTTCCAGTTTTTACCACTTCCAAGAGATGATAGGATGAGTGTGAACTGACATGGGCTCTGGTCCTGACACTGTATCTTTCTTCACCGATCACAGGGTAGGGCTCCGGAGATGACTCAGCAGGCAAGCCGCACGTGCCTGAGGACTGGAGTTCAGATCACCACACCCTTGTAAAAGCTGGTTGTGCACAGTGCCCCTCACCCTGATGCACTCCCCAAATGTAAGAGGCAGAGATGGGAAACCCATGGAGCAACCTGGGTAGCCAGGCTACCCAAAACACGGAGCTTCAAGTTTATCAATAGAGTCTGCCCTAATAAAGTAGAAAACAAGTAATAAAGACACTGGACAGCAACCTCAGGATTCCATACACATGTGCATCCACACACATGCAAACATGCATACATGCACACACACATACACAGGCCAGATTTTTTATAAAGGGGGCTAGACAGATGGCTCAGTGGTTAAGCATGATTGTTGTTCTTCCAGAGGTCATGAGTTTGATTCCTGCCAAACACCACTGCCTGTAACTCCAGCCCAGGGCTGTAGCTAGAGTTTTCCTGCCTGGCCCACAGTCAGGACATATCTCTCTCACCTGCCATTCCCACAGCTGCTCAGACCCAACCAAGTAAACACAGAGATTTATATTGCTTAAAAACTGTATGGCCATGGCAGGCTTCTTGCTAACTGTTCTTATATCTTAAATTAATCCATTTCTATAAATCTATACCTTGCCACATGGCTCGTGGCTTACTGGCATCTTCACATGCTGCTTGTCTCTTCACATGGCTGCCAGTGTCTCCCTGACTCAGCCTTCCACTTCCCAGAATTCTTCTCTCTCCTTGTCCCGCCTATACTTCCTGCCTGGCCACTGGCCAATCAGTGTTTTATTTATACAGAATGATATCCACAGCACAGGGGATCTGACACCCTCTTCTGGCTTCCATAAGCAGCTACACATACATGGCATTTACTCATACAGACACAGACACACACACACACTCACACACACAAACAAAAAATATTAAAAAATAAATCCTTTAAAGAACAATAGGAAGTGATCGTAACACACTGAATTTTCTGGAGATTGAATATGATTATGAAGGCTATGTAAGCCTAGCACTGAGCAGATTCTGCTTTTATTAACTTGTTTTCTCTCCTCACTTTTTTATGACTACAAAACAGAGAGAGAGAGAGAGAGAGAGAGAGAGATAAATACATGCACATATGCACATATACAACACACATAAATGGGCACATGGAAATTTAGTTAAAGTAAACAAGGTAATGAATTTCCCTTGTGCTGTTGAGAGTTAAAGGGAAATGGGGCCATTCCCATAACACTACTTAAGCCCTGGAGAGTACCAATTCTTCCTCAGGTCAAACGTAACCATGTGAAAAAGACACAAGATCCAAAGAGACTCAAAGAAAAAGGAATCTGCTCCAAAGCCAGCAGAGAGAAAACACACAGGGCAGAATCCAGAGACTATCTAGGGCAGAATCCAAGGAGCACCCAGGGCAGAATCCAAGGAGCACCCAGGGCAGAATCCAGGGAGCACCCAAGGCAGAATCCAGGGAGCACTCAGGGCAGAATCCAGGGAGCACCCAGGGCAGAATCCAGGGAGCACTCAGGGCAGAATCCAGGGAGCACCCAGGGCAGAATCCAGGGAGCACACAGAGCAGAACCCAGGGAGCACTCAGGGCAGAATCCAGGACTGGACTGAACCACAGCACAGTGATCATTCTTACAAAGACCACAGATGGCATCTCAGGGCAGAGTCTAGGACAAAAGGACTTCATAAGACCTTTGAAATTATCATGCAGTGGCTTAAATTGGACTGTACATTTAGACCACATTCCTCACTAGCCAGTAGATAAGGTCTCTAAGGGAAGAAAAAAATCTGTTGTGGGAAAAATAGTTTCCTCTACATGTCTAAGTTGCAGCATCAGTTCCAAGGTCTGGATGCTGTTTGTGAAAGGTCTTTTCCTGAATCAGAAAGACACAATTAGTTGGTTTGTGATTGGGAGATAAGGTTTGTTTATTTGTTTGTTTGCTTGTTTGACCTAATAATTTTAGATGGACTCCTTAAATGCACCCCTCCTTTGCATTAATTACTGTCCAGTACTGCAGAGCACTCAGCACCAGTGGCAAGCACCCTCTTTTGAGATGAATGATTACAACAGGAGTAAAGATAATTGATCCCTCCTCTTCATGAGTATGTTGTCCCTGAAGAGGGTGGATTCTTTCTTTCCAAACGCCTTAACTATCTGCATTGGTGGTAGAGTAGTGAGCACAGCTGCCTTCCAAAGGCCCTAACTTATAAACCTCTTAAGTGGTCCTTGTGTTATAGAGAAAATTCACAGGCTGGCGATCAGAACTCCGCTTATGCTTCCCCAGCCACTCCTGTCGCCTGGAGCTGACCCTCCACCTCCTAAGTGTTCGCTGTGTCTCTATCCTGTGTGTAGCTCTATTTCCCTCCACACCGTCTGAAAGATTTCCAACCGCAACATTTACTGTTTCAAATATTTCTGAGGAGGGTGGGGGAATCTCATTTTTCCACTGAAAGAGCCAACCTCAAAATGATTCATTTCATTGTCCAGCGTTTTTACGATTAAAAGACCTTTTCATATTATTCATGAGTCTGACTGATTCATCCATATAATTTAGATTTTAAGCTTTTAGGTTAAGGACTACAATTTCCCTGTGACATTTTCAGTGCTGGGTAGAGAGTCTGTGCAGAAATTGATGTTCTTTCTTAGGAAAGAAATGTTAGGACTCACTCCACCTTTTAACTCGGACTGCAGAACTAAAGAAATAGGTTTATACTCCTGAAGGTGGGGAGACTCCTTAATAACCGCCCGGAGTGACAAACTGTAATGGAAAGTGGAGTTTGCACAAATGAGTTTCTGCTTAAAATCACACATTTATGTAAATCAACACAGGGGAACCATTATGTGTGGGTGTCCTATTTTAAATATTTTTTTCACATTGTCCATTTTAGAAGTAATGTATGTTAAGTATGGAAAAATAACAAAAATAAAAAATTAGGAATAAATCAAACACACTCCCACTAACCCAAACAATATCATTTGTTAACATCTGCAAAATTGATTTTCTTTTTCACTTTTCTAAATGAAATCTGGGGTTTTGTTTTCTTCTTTTTTACTTTTTTTTACATAATTCTGATTTTCTGTATATGGCATATATATGCATATACATGTATATAGAATGTATATGAAGATTCATATATCTGTATGAGGGCTGGTGAGCAGGTTCAACAGATAAAAGCCCTCATCTCCCTAAGCTTAATGACCTGAGCTCGATCCCCAGGACCCATGTGGTAGAAGGAGAACCCACTCCCTCGGGCTGTCCTCTGACCTCTACTCACACATGCCAAACGACACATGCAGTGCCCCCTCCTTAAAGACACAGATACAATACAAATGTAAATATTATAGCTCAAGTACTACTTCTACTACATATTCCCAGAAAACCATTTTAAAACAATTATATCTCATCAAGTGGCAAAACTTGCCTTTTCATCTACTTTCTCTAAGATATGTTAAAACTGAAAACTGAAACTACTATCTCTAAGCAAGAAGTTTCTTTGTTGGGGATGGAGCAGAACAGCTGTAAGCACTTGCTGCTCTTCCAGAGTATACCAGGTTCCTGGCACCCGCACCAGGTGACTCACAATTACCCATAACTACAGCTCCAGGGTATCTGATGCCTCTCTGGGCCTCTAAATTTTTATTCTTATATTACTGAAATCTGTCGTGGCCCTTACCATTGCATTTTAAAAATTAGCATGTAGTAACTGTACATATCAATAAGGTGCAGTGTGACATTTCCATGCATGCATATACCATGCATTGATTAACATCAGCCAGGGTCCCTCTCTTCACACAGCTCCCCTTACTGTTCCCAATATCTACTATCACGCCTCCATTTTCAGATCAGTCATTTCAGCTTCCAGAAACAGGAGGGAATGCATAATGCTGACTTATCTGTGTGGATTATCTGGCCTAACCGCGGCTTCCAGTTCCATGCGTCCTGCTACAAATCACTGGTTCCCTGTTTGATGAATGACCGACAGATATTTTCTCCGCTTTTGTATGCCAAACAGCTCAAGCTGGTGACCCGTTCCCTTGCTATATAGAAGCTTGTTGGTGCAATCCCAGAAGTCAGGTTTTACTTTTGAGATCCCATACCAGAAAATTATTTCTGTACTAATATCTTTAAGATTCCTAGTATGTTTTCTTCAAGTAGTTTAAGAGTATTAAGTCATTTATGTCTTTCACCCACATTGTTCTTTATATATGTGTGTGTGTGTGTTACTTACTTATTACATATATTACTTCTTACATAGACGTATATACATAAGAAGTAAGTATATGTATAGACTTACTACATATGTGTATGTATATATATGTGTGTGTATTATGCATTTATGTATGGGTTACATCTTTATTTCACTAGAAGGTTTAGCTAGAGTAGTTAGGCAAAGAGAAAGAAAAGACATACAAACAGGAAGAGAGGAAGTAAATAACTCAGTTTACAAATTATACATTCTCCATGTAGAAAAACCTCAAAGTTCTACAAAAATAATAATAATAATAACAATGTATTCAGTAAAGTTTCAGAATACAAAATCAACACAAAAATTCAGAAGCCTTTCTATACATCTAAGACAATCGATGAGTGGGTGTGAATCATGAAACAAAACTAGAATTTTAGCAAAGGAAATGAAAGACCTCTGCACTGAAAATACCAAAATATTGATGAAAGCAACTGAAAACACCCGAAGGAGGGCAGTGTCCATGTAGGGACTGGAAATGATACTGCTAATGTTTACATTTTCCTGAGTGCTAAGTCTCCATCAAATTCCCCATCAGAATGCCAGTGTCATTCTTTCTTAAAATGAGACAAAAGTCCTAAAATACATGCAAAAACACAAAAGAGCCTGAACAGCCAAAGCCTCCTTGGAAAAAGACTGTGGGACACTCCTCACAATTACAGAGCCACATTAACAAAGAAAAGTAGGATACTGGCATAAAACAGGTACAGAGGCCTGTGAAACAGAATAAGGGTCCTAAAAATAAACCAAATCATCTGCAGCCTGAAGAACAAAAATGCCACGGAGGGGGGGTGATGGGGGGGATGCATGCCTTTAATCCCAGCACTCGGGAGGCAGAGCCAGGTGGATCTCTGTGAGTTTGAGGCCAGCCTGGTCTACAGAGCGAGATCCAGGACAGGCACCAAAACTACACAGAGAAACCCTGTCTCCAAAAAAAAACAAAAAACAAACAAAAAAAAATGCCAGAAATAGATGCTGGGGAAAGGGCCTCTTCATAAATGGTGCTGGGAAAACTGATCATCTACATGCAGACAATGGGAACAGTGCCAAACCTCTCACATCACTGTTTTTGAAGTCTGGTAATTTGTTGCGGGATATTTGATCACATGGTGTAAAAGGTACCTTCTAGTTGATTTAATAAAGAGCTGAATGGCCAATAGCTAAGCAGGAAAGGATAGGCGAGACTTCTGGGAAGAGAGAGGAACTCTGAAAAGAGGTGGAATTCGCCAGACAGACATAAAGGAAGTGGGACTCATGATACTGAGCAGAAGTAACAAGCCAAGTGGCATAACATAGATTAATTAATTAATATAATGGGATTAATTTAATTATATATTAATTAATATATATGGGATAATTTAAGGGTTTGTTTTGGTTTGGTTTTGGGTTTTTTTGAGAGAGGGTTTCTCTGTGTAGCTTTGTGCCTTTCCTGGAGCTCACTCTGTAGCCCAGGCTGGCCTCAACTCATAGAGATCCGGCTGCCTCTGCTTCCCAAGCGCTGGGATTAAAAGCGTGCGCCACCGCCACCCAGCGGAATAATTTAAGTTTTAAGAATTAGTTGTAAATAAGCCTAAGCTAAAGCCAAGCTTTCATACTTCTCTGTTTCAAGCTCAAGTTCTACCTTCCCACTCTTTTTTCATCTGAAACAGTATCTATGTTTAGTCACAGGAGTGCACACAACACACACACACGCACACAAGAAAAACCAACTTTCAATACTTTAGACTCCACAGGGGAAGTTAGAACCCTTCCACCATACAGAAAGGGACTATGGAGGCCACTTGCCTGAATCTGCTGACTGACAACCCAGTAGCCACAAGGTCTCTACATATTATTGGAGCTGGTCTTGCCATTGTCTCTTCTCTGTGTGAATCTGGGTGGTTTGCTTTTTGCTTTGTTTTGTTTTTCTGTGTTGTTTTCTCCCCACAAGTTCTTCACATGAATAGCCTGGTGGGGAAAAGCAAAACCACCACACAAGAAGCAGGGAGTATTCAGAGTCTGCAAAGAAGCCTTCCCTGGTGAGGACTAAGCCCTGCTTACAGTTTGGAGGATTCCAAGCATGCTCACATTCGTGTAATTTGAGATTCATTCTCTGAAACTTGTTACTTTTGTCAATCCACATATTTTCCCACAGTCTTTAGCAATACGGACAAACAGCAATAAAGGAAAGCTGTTAGGCTTGCCTCAAACACAGCAGGATGGAGGCAAAAAGTCAAGGCAGATAGATGCCTAAGGGGGGGCCTGGGGAGATGGCGGGGCCTGGGAACACAAATGACCATACCTGGAAAAGCAGTAAGACCACATATCTGAGAGAGGGGTGAGGCTGGGGCTAATCAGCTGGTGGGCTCAGCTTTACAGACTCTCATCATTTCACAAGTGCAGGATCAGACCCGTTCACAGAGACGGCTTCCCTGCACACTCCTGAGATACACACTCCTGCACTGGGTACCTCATTAACTTGAGGATTTGCTACAGATTCCTTTCTCTGCTCTTATGATAATCCTCATCCACTGAACTCCTTTTTATTGTTAGTCAGGATTTGATGTGGAATTACAAGCTCTGTTGAAATGATTCAAATATCCCAGGAAGACAAAAAGCTGTAGTTCTGTCTGGGGTGATATTAACGCAATTCAAGATAGTAACCATCACTGTTAAGAGTAGCTGAAAGGCCCTTTGTTTACATATAAATAAATATTGCTGGGATACAAATAATAATAGTTGACTCAATACTTCCCAGGAAAGGCAAACCATCCAACTTAAGTCTTCTTTCCCACAGATGTTATATATTTTGCATACACACATATATGTATGCTGTGGGATGGTCTGTATGTCAAATTGCTCTGATTGGTCAATAAATAAAACACTGATTGGCCAGTAGCTAGGCAGGAAGTATAGGCGGGACTAACAGAGAGGAGAAAAGAAAGAACAGGAAGGTAGAAGGAGTCACTGCCAGCTGCCACCCTGACAAGCATCATGAAAAGATGCCGGTAAGCCACCAGTCACAAGGCAAGGTATAGATTTATAGAAATGGATTAATTTAAGCTATAAGAACAGTTAGCAAGAAGCCTGCCACAGCCATACAGTTTGTAAGCAACATAAGTCTCTGTGTTTACTTGGTTGGGTCTGAGCGACTGTGGGACTGGTGGATGACAAAGATTTGTCCTGACTGTGGGCAAGGCAGGAAAACTCTAGCTACATATGTACACGTGTGTAATATACATGTGTGGAAGCAGATGCTTTCCTCAACCATGGTCAACTTTCTTTTTTTTTTTTTTAATGTGTTTGAGTGTTTTGCCTGCATGTTTATGTGGGTACCATGTAGAAGCTTGATGAGTTCCACATGAACTAGCAGTTCAAAAGAAGCCAGAACTGGAGTTACAGTTCTGAGCCACCATGTGAGTGCTGAAATTTGAACCCAGATCACCTGCTACAGCAGCTAAGTGCTCTTAACCACTGAGCTATCCCTTCAGCCCCACACCTTTTTTTTTTTTTTTAATGTGGTCTCTCAGTAAAACTAGAGCTTACTGATTTGACTAGGCTAGCTGGTCAGTGAGTCCCAGGGGTCCTCATCTCTACCTCTCCAGCACTAGACATATAACAGACATGCAACACCACACTCAGCTTTTCTGTGAGTGGGAGGGGTAGAACTCAGGCCTCCTCCATGCTTATACAACAAGCTCTTTACTGATGAAGCCATTTCTCTACCCCCCTGGTGTTAGATCTTGAACCATGAGGAGCTAGACAATCATCACAGACACTGAGGGTTGAAAGATGTTTTCGCTTCACCTCCTTTACCTGTGGCTCAATACAAACTAAGTGACTCATTGAAGAGGAGATGAATGAGCAGAATTCTGCTGACCTATACCTCCAGTGAGCATGCAGCCCTTGGCTAATTCAAGGACTGGTGATAGAGAATCTCATACGGAGAGTAGCTGCGCCCTAGTTTCCTTTTGTGTGGTGGCCACAGAACAAATCTGTAGTGAGAAGGATGGGTGCTGTGTATTTATACAACTCTCAGTATTTCAGAAAGGTCCCTCAGGTGCTGCAGTCAACAGTCACGCACCCCACTGCTGGGAGCCATTCATTTCCTCGTACTCCTCATGCTTCTAAGTAATATAGATCACGTCTCTCAGGACTATGTGATCCTGGGAAACTCACATAAATGTCATGAGCCTTGGCATTAGCATCATTCTTCAAATGTCAAAAATAGACCTTTAAGCTAGCTCCCAGTTATAAATGTAATGGAAAGGAAAACACACACACACACATCAACACTGACTGTTCTAGAACAGCCATGAAACTCCAACACAAGCAGCCAAGAATGGCTTTTTCTTCCTCTGGAAGTGAAGTATCCTTTTATTAATTTATTTGGTTAGTTTGTTCTCTCTCTCTCTCTCTCTCTCTCTCTCTCTCTCTCTCTCTCTCTCTCTCTTTCTCTCTCTTGTGTGTGTGTGTGTGTGTGTGTGTGTGTGTGTGTGTGTGTGTGTGATAGTGCGTAGTGTGTATGCCTGTATATGGTGTGTTTACGTATATATATACATATGAGTATGTACTTGTCGGTGTGGGTGTGCACACATGCACAAGGGGAGGTCAGAGGTGGATGTCGGGTGTCTTGCCTCTATTGTCCACCATTACATTTTGAAATAAGGTCTCTTATTTAACCCTGAAGCTCATGGATTCAGCTAGATTGGCTGGCCAACAAACCTCAGGGATCCATCTGATTTTGCTCCCCACCCCCACCAACACCGGAGCTACACACAGGGTCACACTCAGCTTTTTATCTGCTCACTGAGGACCTGAACTCAAGTCCTCACACTCACCAGGCACCCACTGAACCATCTCCCCAGCCCTAGACGTGAAAGTATCTCTAGCCCATCCTTGTTCTCAAGGAAAGAAATGAAGTGGTGCGGATAGAGCTAAGTCTTCACAGCAAGCCGGAACTGGGTGTTATCCTGACAGGAGCACCACTGTGAGATCACACCTCAGAAGCTGAGAACTGAAAACAGGCTATGGGAGTATTCATCACAGGGCCGGGCACTTTCAAAAGAAGAAATCTGCAAAGGAAATGATCAATGACCAAAAACTTGAGAAGTAAAACTTGAGGACCTTCAGGAACCCAGAGTCCATCTAGGTGATTTGAGGAGGCGCTATGGTAAGGGACCAGATGAAAGAGAAAATAAAGCTTCGTGTTTCCCTTATTCCATCCCTGCGGGGTTACTCTTACGTGAGTTTTAACTGGTGGGTGTCATGTAAATTCCTTTCTCAGGCAATTCCATTCTGAAAAGTGAACATTACCTAAATGGAGTTTTCTCCTGTCTATAGACCACTCTGCTCACAGCAAGCTGTGGGTGTGGAAGACTCCAGTCTGGTGCCCATGAATACCACACCCACTTCTCACTCTGCAAAGGAGATGAAGCTTTGTCTAGCATCCTTATTAGTATATCTGATGTTGCTGCCTGATGGAATCCCTGGTGATTCTGGAATTTTAAATGAAGGCTGGATCTTTAATCACTAACCCACATGAACTTCTTTCAGACCCGTCATCATTTTCAAGATTCACTAAATAAACAAATAGCCGCCTACCTATCCACCTCCCATCACATGCTCCGACTGCCAAAAGGCAGGCAGTTTCCATGGAAGACTACACCCCCAACCTGCCAATCAAGGCGTCTTTAGTCCTCAATGTCTCCGCTGCCAGCTCAGTGATACATTTACTAGTGTGAATGATCAGCTAACCAAAGGGCTCCTGGTTCACTCTTCCAGAGGCAACTTTCTTTCCAAAGATGAGCTAGCCCTCGATTCCTCAAAACAACTCTGCTCACATCCAGCTTCCTGCGCTTCTAGAAACCACCACTAAAGACGTCTATCCTCTCTTTTTCTCCCCGAGCCTATTAAAAGACAATCCTTGAGTACACAGTAGACTTAAATGTAAAACGGGCAGATTCATGCTCCTGACCTTCAAAACCACTGCTGTGCCTTCCCGTCGGCAGAGCCATACCCTCTGCCTTGGCGCTTGGCTGCGTCAACCTGGCTGAACTGGAGTTGCCGGTTTTTTCCAATCAGACACTAATCTGAGTGTGGCTGTGGAAGGATTTGGCAGATTCAGTATAAGTCCTCGCTCAGTTGACTTTAATTAAGGCAGATCATCCTGCAGCTTGGGTGGGCCTGGCTAACCCAGCAGGAAGCCCCCCCCCCACCCCAGCTTAGAGAAAGCTCCTCCTCCGAGAGGAGAAAGCCAGGATGAGCATGGTGGTCCAGGTCTTCAGTCAGCGCTGGGAACTCTGGGTCAGAAAGATCGCCGCTCAAACTACAGTGTGAATTCTGTACCCTGTCTCAAAAATTTTTTAAAAAATCAATTAATTAGTTGGTTTATGAACGCAAAAAGCCATGTGTGAGCATGTGAAGAGCTCCTCGCTGAGCTGTCTACCTCTCCCGCCATCCCCATTTCTGCAAATGAAGCACTAACTGATCCCGCTCCTAGTCCACGAGACACAAATTTACTGTAAATACTGATCCTCACCCCGGGCCTACCACACACATACCCAGGGGAATGTCCTTCTTAAGGGCCCTTGATCAGGACTGCCCTGTTCCCCTCTCACATGTCTACTGCAGAGATGGTGTTTCTTGCCCAGACGACTAAACCTGTGTGTAAGTATAGATTTATTTTTTTTATTGTTCTATGAGTGTGCTTATATGAAATCTCTGCTAGGAGTACAAATGTTAAATTCTGCTTAATTATGTATGTTCTGTCCAGTGTTGTCCTGGGTGGCGCATGCCTTTAATCCCAGCACTCAGGAGGCAGAGCTAGGCGGATCTCTGTGAGTTCGAGGCCAGCCTGGTCTACAGAGCAGAGAGCCAGGACAGACATCAAAGCTACACAGAAAAATCCTGTCTTGAAATATAAATAAATAAATAAATAAATAAATAAATAAATAAATAAATAAATAAATAAATAAATAAATAAATAAATAATTGTACTGTCCAGTTTTTACTGAAAAGAATTAAATAATTTGAAATTGGGATGCTGAGGCTAACTTAAGCCATATAGATGATCATGGTATCAATTTTCAAATGAACTGTCTTCCCACATCTCCTGTATATTATCTCACATATGTTCAGGCTTTAGATGGGTCAACATGAGGTGTTTATGCCATATGGACATAGAGACTTAAGTATAATAATCTTATGGTATACATTTATAGAATTTTTCCACAGATGCTACTTCATAAAACCAGTGATTTGACCCCAGCAGCATAAGCATCAGCTGGGAACTCGATATATATATATATATATATATATATATACTCATGAATATATATATTCATGCACACCCCAGTTTGCTAAATCAAGATCCCTGCCAAGGAGGGGTACCCAGCAATCCATATTTCAATTACTCCCTGTGGAGGAGACTGACACCCTCTAGTGTCACTTTAACTGAAGACTGAGAATCTAGCACTGGTAACATGCAGACAAATATATTTATACGATGAAGTTGAAAGTCAAGAAAAGATACCATTTTACTAGGTTTAAACTAAAAGGCTTCAGTATGAAAGCAACTACAATCCACAAAGAAGCCATAAACTTCCCCTCTGGACAACACTGGAATCAGCCATATATTCGGAAATATTGTGAAGTTTCTCCGTGGTGCTAGATTTACTTTGCACATTACTGCAACAGAACATCTATGATGTTCACACTTGCCTACAGGCCAATCAACCAGAACAGGATGATTCTGGTTCACAGTTCAAGGACGCCGTCTGTCATGATGGGGGATGGCACGGTATCTAGAGCCTGAAATGGCTGGTCCCAATGCTTCCACAGTCAGGAGGCACAGAGAGATTGTCTCTTTTTATTCGGTCTGGGACCCCAGATGTTCTAGTTAGACTTCTGTTGCTGTGATAAACACCAACCATGACCAAAGGCAACTTGAGGAAGAGAATGGTTTGTTCAGTTGATCTTGAGAGAAGTCAGGGCAGGAATTCAAGCAAGAACCTGGAGACAAGAACTGGATTAGAGACCATGGAGGAACACTGCTTAATGCTATGGCTTGCTCTCCATAGCTTGCTCAGTTTGCTTTTTTATACAACCCAGAACCACCTACCCAGGAGTAGTGTGGGGCGTTTACCCACCAACCCCACAGCTTCCCAGAGTTTTCTTGAGTGTGAGCAGCAGGAAGTATTAGAATGATTTATAGCAGAGAATCTTGCAGAGATAAACAGATAGAAAATAAAGGATAGCCTCGAGAGAGCCTGGAACCTATTCCAATGGGCCCCCACTGTCTCTGCCCAGGGTTTTTATAGAGACGCCAAGGGGTGGAGCAAAAGACCTCCTCCCTGAGCACAGCCAAGTGCAGACCATCTCAGACACCTGCACTCAGGCCCGTGGTCCTGATCATCCTCTATGCCGACCTGCTGTGTAAAGCCACGAGGAACCCAAGAACGGGCTCCCACAGAGTAGCACTGCCCACAGTGAGCTGGGACCTCTTCTATGGATCATTAATCAAGAAAATGCCCCCACACACTTGCCTACAGGCCAATCTAGTGGAGGCATTCCCTCCACTGAGGGTCCCTATTCCCAGATGATATGTGTTTGTGCAGCCTAACAAAAGTCAACCATATCACTGTAGCTAGAGTTTTCCTGCTGGCCACAGTCAGACAAGTCTTTGTCAACCGCCAGTCCACAGCCGCTCAGACCAACAAGTAAACACAGAGACTTACATTGCTTACAACTGTATGGCTGTGCAGCTTCTTGCTAACTGTTCTTATAGCTTAAATTAATCATTTCCATAAATCTATACCTTGCCACGTTGCTTGTAGCTTACCGGTGTCTTCACATGTGGCTTGTCATGGTGGCGGCTGGCAGTTTCTCTGCCTCTGCCTTCTGCTTCCAGAACTCTCCTCTCTCCTTGTCCACCTACTTCCTGCCTGGCACTGCCAATCAGTGTTTATTTAATGACCAATCAGAGCAATTTGGCATACAGACCATCCCACAGCAATCACCAGCTATGAGATGGTGCCACCCACAGGTGGGTCTTCTCATCACAATTAACCCAAACTAGACCCTCCCTTACAGACATGTCCAGAGGTTTGTATCCATGGTGATTCTAAATCCCATCAAGTTGTCAATCAAAATCAACATTACCACATACGCACATAGAGATGATGTTGTGAAGTATTAGCTTTTGGTTATTCTTCATCTGTCCATCCTCACATTTGTGTTCACCCGGCTACTGAGCAGAAACCATATTCTGTGTGTTTGTCATTAAAACACAGAAAAAAAAATATGGAGATACCTGTAAACTTTTACTTGTAAAAGACTTTCTTTTCCCTGAAACCATTTCCCCATGCCATCAGCCCTCATCCCCAGTAGTGACAGAATCCCCTGCCTACAAGAGATGGGTAAAGGATGCAAAGCAACTGCCATGAGTTGAATGTGGTTGGTTCTTCAAAAGTCCATGTGCTAGAAGCTTGTTCCATGGTATAGCAGTGTTGATGGGGTAATTAGGGGCATGGGGCCACATTCCAAGATTCATGTTCGATGCTTATCTCTCAAAGTGGGTTGGGCCTCAAAGGTATGAGTTCATCTTTGCAAGCATGGGGTGAGACTCCACATGCATGAGTCTTTTCACTTCTCTACATGTTGTGATGCAATTAATGGTGTTTTAACTGGAATGTAAATGCCATGGATGAAGGATGCTAAAGCCATGTTGTCTGGATATGCAAGTCAGACCCCACCCACCCCACCCCACCCCACCCACTGTGCACAAAAAAAGGAACCTAGGGCCGAAGCAATGGCTCAGTGGTAATGAGCATCAAGTTTTGTCCTCAGCATTTACCTGATAGCTAACAACTATCTGTAACTCTAGTTCCAGGGAATCTGACATCCTCTTCTGGCCTCCACAGGCATTGCACATATATTGTACACAGATATACACACAGGCAAAAATATTCATATACATAAAATAAAAATAAATATTTTTAAGTTGAGGAGGCAAATAAATGTCTTTACTTATAAAATACTCAGCCTCAATTATTTTGTTATAAAAACACAATGGTTTAGTAGAGTAATTTAAACCATCAATCAAAGGATGAGTATCACAGAGAAAAATTTAAAAACCAGTGTTGAGTGCAAATCAAAAGAGAAGAAAAGTAATGGAACAAAAATGAAAGATATGAGTTCCCTGCAGTCATTTTTGTAGAGTCACACATAGCCTCCAGGGAGATCTGTCCTGCAGGTCACTGACCAGGCCGAGCACATGTGGGTACACTTCCCTACAACACTCAGGGTAAAATGTCAAATGCCTTAGAAGAGTATGGAAGGTCAACTCTGAATACTGAAGAAATAAGGACCAAACTGGAACCATCTGTGAGTGTTAACCTCAAATTATGATTTTTCTCAGATGATGACAGCAGGAATTCAATATCCCTCCTTGAATTGATGTCATTTCTAGGTGTCCCTCGGGCTGTATGGAATATCCAGATTGTCCACACTCATTTTCTTTTACCCCCAAAGACAGGCAACCTCTTCTAACGGGATCAGACTCCACTTCTGCTCTAAAGACCTTTCCCTCTGCCCCACTTCCTCTGCTCCTTTCTTGATTCTGTTCCTTTCTCCCTCCCCTACATTAACTGGTCTTCTTATTTTATTCAGGGTTCCTTCAGACCACTGTGCATAAGATGCTCATACCATACGGACCAGCTCCGATCTGGTCAAACAAACTCATCTATCATTCTCTCTTCCTTAGAATCATTCACAACCAGCTGTTTAGCAATGTTATTGCTTGTGTTTCCTGTGTCTTTAGAAAGACTGTGAGAACAAGACCACTGGAAACAAACTTCAGAGAGCTACTTTCAGTCTTTACTTCTGTTCTGGAAAAGCTTTTTGTCATCTGTACAATAAATGAGTCAAACTGTTGCCGTGATGGTTTCTTCCCACTGTAAAATGTCACTATTCTCATCGTGTAGCTAAACTGGGATTATTAAGCCACAGAAATTAACTTTGTTTCAAGTACAGTAATAAACTTCTATATTTCAAGAGAAAATTTGCAAACAACAGTCATACCAGGTAGCCAGTCGGAAGCACTGTAGCCAAAGTAGATCCTCCTTTTGTCTTCCAGCCTTTTTCATACTCCCCCTTGATATGCTAACGTTTGCAATGATATGAGTTTTTCTCCAGGAACTGCGGGGACACTCTGCACAGCACTGCCACTATTCTGTCATCCTCTTCCACTTTTTTCCTGTGAATTCCATGCAACGAAGTAGCTCTTGTTTCTGGGCCTTCCCAGAACCTACCATAAGCATGCATCCCACTATGGCTTACCTATGAAATGTCCCCAAAGGCTATTGTATTAAATGCCTAGGTCTCCACTTGGGGAAGCTCTGGAAACTTTGGAAGATGGGGCCTATCTAGAGGAGGTGGGCCCTGAGGGTGGGACTATGGAATTATCTGTCCCTGACTCCTCCCTGTCTTGTTCTCTGTTTCCTGTTTACCATGGTGGAGGCTGCATAGTCCAGGTCTCCTCTGCCATGATGGACAAAATGCCTCTGAGACTATATGACAAAACAAGTCAATCCTTCAATAGGGTACTCAATCACAATGAGAAAAGTAGCCCGTGCATTTCTAATAACTAAAGATAAAATTCTTAGTCATAAAATTGTACTACCACACTACAAAAAGACACTACAAAAAGGAAACTTATAGGTGTTTGGCTGAGCATAAGAAGCCAATTCAGAAAGGCCACAGATTGTGTGATCCAAAGTATGTGGCATACTGGAAAATGCAAAACTATCTGGCAGGTAGAGGCCGAAGGTTCAAGGTCATCCTCAGATACATACTGAGTTCAAAGCCAACTTGGGTTATATGATTCTTAAATAAATAAATAAATTGTTTAAAAGGAGAGAGAGAAAGAGAAAAAAGTCAGTGGATGGCAGAAACCTTGGGAAAGGAAAGAGAGAGGGACAGTTAGTTAGATGGGGCCTTATGGAAACAAAGCACATGTTCTATGTGATACATTCTGGTGGATGCAGAATGTCACACATTTGCCAAACCTCAGAGCAGTCACAAAAAGTGACCCCCTAAGGAAAACCTTAGATTTAAGTTAATAGCCTTGTGTCTTAGTTAGGATTTCTATTGCTGTGATAAAATACTGCAACCAAGAGCAACCTGGGGAGGAAAGGATTTGTTTCACCTTGAAGATCACAGTTCTCAAAGCAAGAGTCTGGAAGTGCTGGGCAGTGGTGGCATGCACTTTTAATCCCAGCACTTGGGAGGCATAGGCAGGCAGATCTCTGTGAGTTCAAGGCCAACCTGGTCTACAGAGTGAACAAGGTCCAGGACAGGTTTCAAAGCTGCACAGAGAAACCCTGTCTGGAAAAACAAAGAAGAGTCTGGAGGCAGGAACTGAAGCAGGGCCCATGGAGGAGTGCCACTTAATGCCTTGATCCCCACAGCTGCTCAGCCTGCTTTCTTATAGAACTCAGGAGCACCTGGCTGGAGTGGCACCCCCCAGAGTGAGCTGGGCCCTCCCACATCATTTATTAATCAAGAAAATGCCAACAAGGACGCGTCCATAGACCACCCTGATGGGAATATTTTCTCAATTGAGGTTCCTTCTTCTCAAATGACTCTAGCTTGTGTCAAGTTGACAAAAATCTAACCAGGATGTCGTGTATCAAGATTAGGTCATCAGTTGTAACCGGTGCACTACAACAGTGCAAAGTTTAATAAGGGAAAGTGAGGCAGAAAGGGTGGGGGGGTCTATGGACACTAGATATGTTCATTTTCTGTAAACCTAAAACTGCTCTAAAAAGTATGCCAATTTTAAAAATGGTGAATGACCTCAGCCCACCATCCATCACACTCCCCTCATGTCACTTGGTTCTGCTTAAGGGAGTTTTAGTGTAAAGCTGAAGGTAGCTAGACTGGACATTGACAAGATGGGGGCATCTGGACTGAGCATGGAAAATGTGACGGGGAAGAGAGTGGACATGGAGAAGTTGGAGGCATCTAGATTGGACATGAAGAAGGTGAGGCTTCGAGACTGGACACAGAGAAAGTGAGGTAAGAGAGAGTGGACATGGAGAACGTGAGGGAAGAGATGCTAGATATAAAGAAGGCAGGGGGAACGAGAGAGAACATGAAGAAGGTCGGGGAAGGAGAGTGGGCATGGAGAAGATGGAGGCATTCAGACTGGCTCTCAGTCCCACATTGACAGTGGAACAACCTTTCACACCCCTACTTCTGATCTAAACAGGATTTCTATAGCTGGCTTGCTTGTTATTCAGCTCTTACCCACCTTTCAGTTGGTTTCTTCATCCAGTAACATCTACTTATTTTTCCATACCTTTTCCTACAGTTGGGCAGTACTGTCGAATCATTTTCTTGTCTGTTTCACTAATTAGCAATTGACTTCTAAAAACACAGCTCATCTTCAATAAACGCACTTACTAAGTAACTGGTCAATTAGAAAGACTGGCCCCCGGGGGATTTATGACATCATTAGGTTTCCAGTGTGGCCTTGTGCAGTCACACTCAGGTCCCATATATCAGGTGGAGAATCTGTAGTAGCAGGGGGAGGTGCCCTGTTCTGTTTGCCCAGCTGTTGGGTTCAGCCCCAGGCCAGTGAGTCCATCTCTGCAGAACCATGTGCTGTCACAGCCAGATTTATGCTCTAATTATTCGCCTTTCTTTTGCAACCGCTACAGTTTAGTGGTCATAGCATTTTCTTCAGCCCTGGTATCCTTTTTCAAATTGACTGCCATACCATTAGGTTTGTTCAACTTGTTTCTTCTTAGGAAGGGAGCTTTGCAAAGGTATCTATCGATCTTCTCTTGCTTAATAAATACACTGAGTGTTCTTCTTCAATTGTCTCCTATATGTGAAGCAGCACTTTGTTCTCATACAGAAACCCTTTACACACAGCTACATCCATCACTGATGGAAAGCCGCCTGCTTCAGCATTCCTGAACACTCCTCTGTGAGGCCCTCCCCAGAGAGAGGCAGTGTGGATGATGAGCTGCTGCGGTAGCATCCTGAAGGGCAAAGGCAGATGCCTCGCTCACAGCCTCACCTCTGAGGAATGATGACAAGAATACATCGTGTGCAGCAGTGTCGAACGTGCGTGAGGATACAATGCTTGGGCTTAATCTTTCTCTCTCTCTCTCTCTCTCTCTCTCTCTCTCTCTCTCTCTCTCTCTCTCTCTCTCCTCCCTCCCTCCCTCCCTCCCTCCCTCCCTCCCTCCCCTCTCCTTCCCTTCCTCCCTCCCTCTCTCTCTCTCTCTGCAGAAGCAAAATACACACGATTTGCTTTAACTAAAGGAGACTGTAGGCTGTTCTCCACAGCCAGTTAATAACTCAATAAGTGAGAACAGTGAATACAGAATCCTTCAGTTAGTTATTGCTTATGGTAATGTAGAAGGAAATTCATCTGTGTAGGTCTCCAGTAAAGGCTGGTGGGATACAGCCAATGTAAAAGTCATATTTTAAAGAAATATTTATGAGACCACAGTGAGACGTTAATACAATAGATGTTAATGTAATCTCTATCCGAGCAGTTAGAGTGAAAGAGTGGTGGACTGGGAGATGGTAACAAGTAAGAGTGTTTGCTGTGCAAGCATTAAGACCCGAGTTCAAATCCCCAGAATCCTCAAAAAAAAAAAACAAGGTATAGTTACAAGGTATGGTAACCCACCATTGTGGAGATCACTGGGGCGTGCTAGTCACCCCAGTTCACTGAGTGGCCGTGTCGCAGTGGAGTAAGGTACAGTGTGACAGAGGAGGACATCCATTCTCTGGCCTCTGCATGCACAGGGGCTCACATGCCCCCCCCCAACCTTCATACACACCAAAAAATAAATTTTAAAAAGTGACAACAACAACAAGTGCTTAGACTGGTGCCAAGAAGAACTCTTATACTTCCTGATAGTGAAAGACCCTCAGGGGAGATCTTCCCTCAGGAGAGACTCCAAACCCAAGGAACACGCCGAAACCACGGATCAGATGCAAACAGCAAGAGGGTTATTTAGATACACAGGTACCTGGGGCGAAGTCTCTCGGAGGACTTGCGTGCCTTCCTAGGGCAAGGGGGAACTTTTATAGGATCCCAGGGGCAGAGGTGCGGTTACAGAAGCGAGAAGCATAGTTACAGGGTCCCTATTGGTTGTTTCAAAGAAGGCCAGGGTGAACTTGGGGACGTATTTTTAATTCTCGGAAATTTGATGTGTGTGGCTGACTTGGCCTTGCCTAGGGTACAGTGGGCATTTTCCAGCCCAGCTGCTTATTCCTCAAGGCCGGGGGCGGCCAGCCATAAATATCCTGATTTGACTCAACGGTTTTTCTCCCAAGGCCGGTGGCCGACCATAGCTATCTCTCTCTCAAGGCCGGGTGGCCAGCCATAGTTATCTCTCTCAAGGCCGGATGGCCGGCCACAGCTGTGAACTCCTGTTTTTTCTGGTTCTTGCCTTTTAGTATGGCGTTTCTTAGGCTAAGTTATTGGGACGGGGGGGGGGACATTTCATTGGCCCAACGCCCCATGTCCTCATAATGGAGTGGGGGTCTTTCGATAGGATGCAAAACAATACAGCAATCCCAGCATAATACTGAGCATCTCAGCTTATCAGTTAAAAAAAAAAATTTACTCACCATAGGACCCAGTGTGGTAGTTTGAATAACAGTGGCCCCACCAGTTCATATGTTTCACTGGTTGATCTTCAGTTAGTGGAACTATTTAGGAAGGATTAGGGGGTGTGGCCTTGTTGGAGGCAGTGTGACACTGGGCATGGGCTGTGAGGTCTCAAAACCCCACGCCATCCCAGGTAGCTCACTCTTTGTCCCTCTGTCTCTCTCTGTCTCAGCTATTGCTCCCACACCATGCCTGCCGCTGCCATACTCCACATCACAACGATTATGGACCAACCCTCCGAAATTATATATAACGTTCATCTTTATTTGTGATAGCAAAGAACTGAGACTCACTCATATGTCCTCCAGTGAGAGGATAGTAAACTATACATTCAGGGAAATGCTACACAGCCATGAAAAGGGCTGAGTTATGGATTCGTGCAGCACCTCGGATGACTCCCAGGAGCATGAGTGAAAAATGCCAATCCTGGAAGTACAGTATGATTGCAGTTATGGAACATTCTCAAAATGTCGTCCACCCTGCTTTCCAGGGTGAGGGAAGAAGGGACAATGGAGCAAGTGAAGGCTTAGCATGAGTGAAGTCCCTAAGGCAATGGAAGAGTTGAGCATCTGAGTAGTGATGGAGATTCACAAATCTGTGCCTAAGTTCCTGTGTGTACATTTGCTGTACTGGTGTTAATTTCCTGGCTTTGGCTTTATACTATAGTTATGCACGATGTTGCCTTGGGGATAAATAGGATGAAGGGATGCATGGGACTTCCATCTACTATCTGTAACCAGTAATTATTTAAAAATAAAAAAATCAGCCGGGCGGTGGTGGCACACGCCCTTAATCCCAGTACTTGGGAGGCAGAGCAGGCAGATCTCTGTGAGTTCGAGGCCAACCTGGGCTACCAAGTGAGTTCCAGGAAAGGCGCAAAGCTACACAGAGAAACCCTGTCTCGAAAAACCAAAATAAATAAATAAATAAAAATAAATAAATCAAAATAGTATCTAATAATATATTCATGGTATAAGCCACATATTGAATTTAAGTACAAAAAATGAACACTTACACACCAAAAGTTACTAAAAAAAAAAAAAAAAAAAAAAAAAAAAAAAAAAAACTACCCTATTGGTGTGGCCCTGTCCACACCTGAAGCAAAAGTTGAGTATTGTTTCTTTCATGTGCTTTTCATAGCTTCCACAACATCAACACACTAATTCTATAACTGGTGTTCAGAATTCTGTTCCCTTGTTTCTCACCAGAAGGACTCTACTTGAAGACAGCAAGTGAAGCATGCTCTGCTGGAATTAATGATCCAGAAAAGAGCTGCTGAAATGAAAGTAATCCCCTGAGACAATCAATATGCCCCCTCTCTCCAAGAAAGATGGGAAAATTAAAACCAGGTAGAATCCAGCTTTGGGGAGAAAAGCTCTACTTCAGTGAAATATACCTTTTATTAATGAGTCTACTTAATACTGTGGCTGTAACATTTAAATCAGATACACTATTTTGATACTGACTCAAGCTATATTATTGATTTCCTTGGGCTGTCCTTGCTTACCTTTGGTAACCATCAGGCAGCATGTGTACTCATACTTAATATAAACTACCCATATGACACTAGGAGAAGATGAACCACCCATGTGATAACTAGAAAATTATCCTGAGATAAGCATAAGGGTTAAGGGCTTTATTGAAGTATCTTCTACTTGGTAATTACTCTAAGTTCTCTTCCCTTCTTCATATCCCATGAGCTTCATTGCTGTTCTATATAACAGATAAATTATTCATACGCTCTATATTTATACTTCATTTTTCCCTTTGGATAATCTGCATTTATGAACTTATTTTTTGTAAGTATTTCTAAAAGAGGCCCCGCACATCTCCAGGATGAGTTTAATGACAAGAGATAACAACGGTCTATGATTTTTCTCCAGCTATTTATGAAAACAAAGAACAGCTTATTTATTATTCAGATGTAATGCTTCTATTCATCAAAAAGGCATTGATTTCACATTTTCAGCTGAAATAATCCTAAATTATTTTAAGTCGTGAAACAAATACCATCCAAATTGTAATTTCAAGATAGGCTCACAATCAAAAGGAAGACTATAGTGAGTTGAAATTCAAATCAATGTTTCCCTTCTCCACATCTTTTTAAGCTAGAATTACAGAAATGAGAAAGAGAAAATTCATAAATGCAACAACAGAAAATTCACCTTACCACCTGATGGTCATAGCAAAATCCTGTCTGCTGCTGTTTCTGAAGCAGAAAGAAACACAAACACAGAGGTCTTAGTTGGAAGGATAAAACAAATATACACATGATAGACAGGGTGGAATAGAATAAAAAATACAGACAAGTATAAACCTGAGCCCTGTTCCCAGAGAACTGTGGTCAATTAAGAAGCAAGTCTGAGTCCAAACCTCCAAACTTCTGGACTTCAGGTCACAGCCCTTAGAAGGCCTGATGTCCACTGGTTGTTGCTATTGAGTTCAAGGACAGAAATGCCAAGAGGACCAATACTGCATCCTTCCCTTTAGGCCTCAGTGAATGTCTGTGTTACTTGATATTTCCTACCTTCCCCAGAATAAGGTGGTAGACCCTAGGCAAGTCACCACCTTAAAGACTTAAGGGCCCTCTGTCCTTGGGCATTTTCTCAATTTCTTCCAATGTCCCAGCTCAGTCACAGTTAGATGAGTGATCAGCAAATTTTTCTGGAATCTGCTAGTAAGAACTCCTTTCCCATATGGATAGCACTAATTGGACTCAATGGGTTTACTCAATTAATTAATAAGGAGGACACGAAGGTGGGAAGGTGTTGGATTTGGGGAGGAGATGTAGCCATAAGTTTTCTCAGGTCCCACCAAGCCCCATCGTCCCATGTTCCTCTGGTCCTGCCTGCCCCACAGTCAATCAGCTGCTTATAAAATAATCATTCAGGGGCTTAATATTAATTATCAATTGTGTGGCCTATGGCAGGCTTCTTGCTAGCTAGCTCTTATAACCTAGCCCATTTCTATTAATCTATAAGCTGCCACATGGTTGTGGAATTACCAGTCTGCTGGCATCTTGCTGCTCCTTTGGCAGCAGCTGGCATCTCTTCCCACTCTCCTTCCTTCTTCCTGTCTCTCTCTTGGATTTCCTGCCTGCCTCTAAGCTGCCTTGCCATAGGTCAAAACAGCTTTCTTTACTAGCCAATAGGAGCAACACATATTCACATCACAAAGAAAGACATCCCACAGCAATTCCCCTTTTCTGTCCAATCAAAAAGAAAGATTTTAACTTTAACATAGTAAAATTACATATAATAGAACAGTTATCAAGCAAGAATTACAGTTACAATATCTAGTCTATTTGTATTTTGCAAAATTAAAGAAAATATTCTATCATCTATCCTATATTTGTGAGTCTTAAGTTTCATATCTAACTTACCTTTTATCATAACCAAGGAAAACTATAACTATCTAGTCTTCAACTACATCAAAGACCCCAGAAGGATATACCATTACCTAAGTAAACAAGAAGTGCATTGTAAGCAACTTCCAACATTCTGGAATGACAGAGACTGTAGCTAGTGTTTTCCTGGTCTTGCCTGGCCCACAGTCAGAACAAATCTCTCTCACCCACCAGTCCTGCAGCTGCTCAGACCCAACCAAGTAAACACAGAGACTTATATTACTTACAAACTGTATGGCCACAGCAGGCTTCTTGCTATTTAGTTCTTCTATCTCAAATCAACCCATTTCTATTCATCTATAAGTTGCCGTGTGGCTCGTGGCTTACCAGTATCTTAACATCTTTTCATGGCGGTGGCTGGCAGCATCTCTCTGACTCAGCCTTCCTGTTCCCAGAATTCTTTTCTCTGCTTGTCCCACCTATACTTCCTGCCTGGCTACTGGCCAATCAGCATCTTATTTATACAAAGCAATATCCACAGCAAGAGACAGCTGGCTGCCTGGACAGTCACCCAAAGTTCCTCTGCAATGTTGGGGCATCCATCTTCAGCCAATAGGTCTAGAGTTTTTTAGTGGCTTCTCCCTTGTCTTGTAGAATATCTGTCAGTCTCTTCTGTGAAACAAGAACCTGAAGGACCATCTTGCCTTGTTTTGGCAAATTTTACTGGTCATGTTTCCATGGGTACTGTATGTCCAGTAGATACAACATTTTGCCAAGTAGTCCAGGAAAGAACAGTTTCTTGCCCAAATGATTAACTTTTGCCATAAAGGAAGCAAACTCCATATGGAGTTTCTTCGATGCCCATCATCCTCTTTGAAATAAATCAGTGCTGCCAAGAGCAGATGTGTCTCATTGCCCAGAAAAGTCTAAGTCTTTAAAACATTTTAAATGCCATATCCTGTACGTCTTTGAAGTGTTTGAAGATTACCTACCTAATTGAAGCCTATCTACATATACCTAGAAAACTTAACTAACATGAGTATAAGCTTGATTATCATAGATGACTAATTATTAATCTGTATTTCTTAATTATACATTACAATTTTAAATGAGCTTCATAAACATAATATCTCAAACAAGAGCAGAAATACAGATACAGTATAACAATTAAATTTGTATCAATAAACTAAAATCCATAGCAATTTAAAATATTTCAAATGATCTGTTGCTTTTTAAAAGTAGATTCAATAATCTACCCTTTTATCCTATCAAGGAGATGTGATGAAAGGTCCTGGGTGGGACGAAAGAGGGACAATGACAGAGGTGACTGTGAGACATATTATGTATGTGTATGACATTTTCAAAGAGTAAATAGAGGTTTAAAAAAATATTTTGATCTCAGATACCTCCCCATTCACTCCAATACCAGCTACTTCATCTTCTGGAACCATATAGAAAGCCCAAATGCCTTTGCATCATTATTATCCATTACCAATAATTACTAATACTCTTAAGTTTTAATCCATGTCCCAGAAACTCTGCTAAGAACTCTGTATGTACTGCCTTATCTGGTCCTAACAGCTTCCACCAGTAGGTATGAAAACGCAGCCCCATTTATAAAATAAAGCCAGCCACAGCCAGAGATTCTGAAAAACAACTGAAGATCACAAAGCCAAAAGGTGGCAGGGTCAGGATTTGAACTATCTACTCTTAAGCACAGACTTCCCTCCACGCATGAGATAATAGCTGTGTGCACTTTCTGAGTCTGCTCTCATAGAAGCAAACCTTCTGCTCAGAACAAAACAAAACAAAAATGCATTCCAGCCAGTGCAGTAACTGTGAGGGTACTGCCTCAGACACCCGGGCTGGACTTCAAAAATAGCGTAAGGGGAGAGGGTAAAGAAATTTTATCTGTGCAATGCTGGACCTGCAGTAGGGAAGGCAATGTCAAATTACCCACAGTCTCTCTCTACAGGAAACTGTCTAGTGCCCGTGCCCTTCTGCCTAACGTATGAAGAACCACAAAAGAATTTTAAAGAACTTTGCCGTGATGTCTGTGACAATGAATTTCTGTAGGATATAAACTTCTCAAAGTGTAAACTTTTCAAAAGTGGAGGTGCTGTCCTAGGTTTGTAACACACACACACACACACACACACACACACACACACACACACGATTTTTAATTAAGTGAACGGTAAAAAGAGTAAGCAACCATCTATCTATCCACTCCCAAATGGACCTTAAAAATATATCCCGCTTCAAACCTCAAGCGAAGTTACCCCAGTCAAAGCACAGTGTGTCTTACTGTGGGCTGTCAAAGTAATAATCCCTAAGATAAAGTCTGAGTGCAAACAATTATGTCAGGAATGAATCTCAAAAATCAGAGAAAAAGAACTGGAAAAAGTAAGATGGGGGGGTCTGATGGGGGTGGAGACGATAACTGTGATGGTTTTGTCGACTTGACACCATCTAGAATCACCTGGATAGAGTCTCAATGAGGGATTTTCTAGATCAGGTTGGCCTGTGGATATGTCTGGTGGAGACTGACTGTCTTGACTCTGTTCATGGATGAGGAAAGACCCAGCCTCCAAGTGGGCAGCACCTTCCTCCAGGTTTGGGCCCTGAATTGGATGAGAGCAGAGAAAGTAAGCCGAGCATGGGAATGAATGCACACATTCATTCTCTCTCTCCTCCCAGAGTGGGTGTGACAAGTTCTTTCAAGTTCCTGCCTTGCCCTCCCTGTATTGATGGAGGATAACCTGGAATTGTAGGCTAAATAAACTCTTTTCCTTTTAAAGCTGCTTTGTCAGGGTAAGCATCCGAAGGAGTGCAACCAAGAAACCACCCGACCCTTCTCAGTTGGTGGAAGTGAGGTTCTGAAACCAAATGGAAGTGGCCATCTGTGTTTATCTGCAAGGACTACTGTCTTCATTACTTTTCTCATTCCTATGGGGCGGGGGGGGGGGGGTGATGAAAGCATTTTAAGGTGGGAAGGTTATGAATTGCAGAGGTGAGGAGCAGAGTTAGTTCAGCCCTTAACAGTATTTCCCTCCTCAGATGGAGGGTTAAACTGAGAAACTCTTAGTTCTCTGGAGGATATCAAATTCCAGGGCTAACATTCCAGGGCTGGACAGCTGGCTCAGTGGCTAAGAATACTTGCTATGCACGCATGAGGATCTGAGCCTGATGTAAAGGAACTGGAGTTGAGGAATGTATGTAAATACAGAGCCTGTGCTTGCCTGCCACTGGAGAATATAAAAGATGGTATTCAATGTGGGAAGAACAGAGCTGTAGAAACAGCCTGTGTTTGGAATGTCAAGGATGCATACATTTCCCATGGGTTCTGTGAGCTCTGGGAGCCCAGGCATGAGATAGATATCTTCATGGAATGTGATGAGCTACTCAGTCACAATGACAGAGTATGGAGAGAGATGGGAGAGGTCGATGATATTACATCTCCTACCACATCATTCCTCACAAGAACCCACGCACAGACACCATGAGCCAGCATCTGGGAGCTTGAAATATCAACAGCCAAGAGGAACAAACAACCCGAGCCAAGTAAAGGTTCCTCTTCTCTTTCATCCTAGCCTCTGCTTCCCCATGTCCCAACCCCAGAAGAGCCAGGAGCTGGAGACAAGGAAGAAAGAAAGGGAAAGAACAGCATTAAAGAATACCACAGCTCTTTCCTAGACCAGAAGTCTCCACATTGAAGAGCAGAAGCTCAGAGCTGAATGTGAGAAAGGAGATTTTATTCAGACATTTCCAATTCTGAACTTCCTCCTTCAGCCAAGTTCTCCTTCTTCTTTGTTTTGTTTTTTGTTGTTGTTGTTGTTGTTGTTTGTTTTCATTTTCAATATTTATTTGGTGACCAATATTAGTCATATGCTTTGTTGTTGCTGTTTTGTATTTGTTTGTTTATTTGTTTGTTTGTTCTGAGATGGTTCTCTCTGTGTAGCCCCGGCTGGCCTAGAACTCAGAGATCTACCAGCCTATGCCACCTGAGTACAGGAGTGTAGTTAAAGGGTTAAAGCCTTTGCCACCATGCCTGGTCCTTTGCATTAACAGTCAAGAAAATACAATTACAAGACAGACCTGGTGAGTGCCACCTACCTGTCATCCCAGCTGCTCAGAGGCAGAGAAAGGGATATCACAAGTTAGAGGCTATCCTGGGCCACAACGTTTGAACCCAGCCTAGACTACACTATGAGACCCTCTCTCAAAATAAATTCCTAAAAGGGGTGAAGCTATAGTTTAATGGCAGAGTGCCAGCCTAGCATAGAACAAGCTCTAGTTTCAGTCCCTCAAACCACACATACAAAAAAAAAAGGAAATAAAAAAAATACATTTTCAGAATCTAGGATCCAGTCTAGAATCAAAATTAAATATTTTTCTTCCCCTGGCCCTTTTTTTAAATGTTTTTTAAATTGCCATATTGTTATAATGCAAGCTTGTGCCTGAATTACAGCCTTAATAAAGCAATGACAGTTTTATGTCTCAGAAGCAGGATGACCATATTAACCTCTCCTCAGTGGAGTTATGAATTGCACATTCTGCCCACATCCCTTCAGTGTGGCTTCCAAGGCACAAGACAAGGGGAAGCTTCTAGAGAAGGGAAGTGTGCATGTTTATCGTCAGCCCTGTGGGAGAGTTTGCATAATTACTGGAATGATTAAGGCGGTGTTTCTCTGAAACAGAGGAGTGTACTAAGTTATAATCTGTTTCGTGATGATGCATAAGACAGAAGTGTGTGCTGCACCTGATAGAGGACCCCTTGGGTCGCCAAAATAAATAAATAAGTGCAGAGAGGCTGGAATGAATTCAAAAGTGGGTATAAACAGGAACTTCAAGGGGAAATGAGCTTTGATTCTTGACAAGAGAACCGTTTGTGATCTGAATGAGGACGGCTGAATAGAAGAGGGAGCTGTGTGCTCCTGGGACAGGAAGTCTCTATTGGTTTCTCTCTAATCCCATGTTGTAAAGGCAGCTTAATGGAGAGCGGGGCCGGCAGGCAGCGCTCTGATGAATCCTGAGATTGGAGTTAAACCTTCTCTAATCTGACTCACCAGCATTTAATCTTGTAACCATGCATCCTTAATCAAAACTCGGAGGGAACCTTTAATCTTGTACAAATAAAACAGAAGACGATTAGGGCACTGGCCTGCCCCTTCCCAGCTGCTCCCCCTTCCCTGTTTTCTGGACACTTGCCACTGCTCTTATCCTCCAGAAGCCCCCGTTACAGAAAAACCATATTCTGAAACTTGAGGAGCATGAATATGAAGAACACGATAGTTAATAATTCGTGTCAGTCTTGCATCTATTCATCTATTAGTTCTTTTTTCCATGGTTAATGAGCACCTACTTCTCATCAGTCAGTCACCGTTTTACATGTTAATGTGAAGCATGAACAAGATGGACACATCTATTTTTACAGAATGCATTTTAGATTCTAATAAGGACTTTATCACCCTTTCTTTGTTAATGCAGGGGATTCTGGAAAATGAATGTGTTCTTATAGGGGTGAAGAACACCACAGAACTTTCTCCTGTCTCAGAGATGGTGAGGTATGAACACGTCACCGTGTGTGACTCTTTCATGGCTGGTAAAAGAGTCCGCGTCCTTTTAAAAGACTGGGAGCCCGCAGGCACAATTCATCATCTCACTGGACGATGTGGGCAGCCAGGCAAAGGTCCCAGGAGTGCCTCAAGCAGCTCTCCCGAATAACAAACAAGTCCAGAAGCAAGCAGGAGAATGTCTGGAAAAGACAGTGTGGTGTCATCCTATGACATTATTTCCCTTGACCATACCATATCCTGCTGAGTTCAGGTAACACCTCCCTCCTACTACCATTTAAAGCAATCTGTTTTAGAAATGTGACTAACATTTTTTTTTCATTTTTCAGTCTCCAAAATTAATTCAGGTAGAGGATCCAGATTTAAATGATCAACAATTGACCACACAACCCAAAAGGCCACAATAGAGTTAATTGATTAACTAGAAAGCATTTATCTCAACTGTGGTCAAAATAATTGTTACTATAAAATACAGATCTTCTGAAGCAAGAAACATGCTTTTGTATTTGAAAGTGTTTTCTATGTCAGATCTTTCTAAATGTGCAAACAGAGGCATGGCGGGCCTCTATTTATTCCTCCATTGTTCCTTCTTTGAGAATGAATGAATCTCATTCACGGGATGCTGGTAAGAGGACAGTATATTGAAATTTAAAAGAAAAAAGTAATATTCTGCTCTCAGATTTATTGTATCCACTATCCTAAGATATTGGGCAAAGCTCACTGTGGCAAAAAATTAAGTGACAAGTTCCACAATGGAAATAATATTTTTCTGTTGACATTGGTGTATGCAAGAGTGTAAGCAATTCCCAGACGGTTTATTAACCAGAGTGAAAAACACTTCCCTCTCTTAGCTGTTCTTTTTGGTTAAGACCAAATAGATCACCAGAGGTATGCTGAAAGCCAGTGGGAGGCACCAGACACCACACTCCTTCATTTATATTTACTATTTATCTCAAAGACCCTTTGGTTCAGAGAAAGGGACTATTAGTTATCTGTCAATTGCACCTTACTTGTGAAAAGATTTTGTGTGCAAAGAACATGTAAACATAATGCATACTAGAGCAAGCAAGGTAGCTCACCTGGTAAAGGTGCCTGTGGCCAAGCCTAACACCCTGAGCTGGATCCCTGGGACCTGCATGGAGGAAGGAGAGAACTGACTTCCACAAGTTGTCCTCTGACCTCCATAGGTGGGCTGTGGTATGCACGTGCCCACACATACAAGTATTTTTTTTTTATTATTTTGAATAGGTAATAGATAGAAACACTGAATAGAGACTGACTTGGCAGGGCTGGTATATAGCTCAGTTGATAGAGTGCTTACCTAGCATGCACAAAGCCCTGGGTTCAGTCCCCAGCACTGCATCTAATGGAATTGAAAAGAAAAATACAGAAATAAAAAAGGATAGGATTGTTTCTAGGCATGATGAAGGGGTTTATGGTAGATATGAGGGAGGGAGCACAGCCAGAGACAGGGATAGCTAGGAGAGTCCAGAGGGCACATGACCCTGAACTGGGTCATATGAGGAGATGGGAGAGGGAGAGAGGAGAGCCAGGAGACCAAGAGGCCAGGAGGGTAAAGGGTATAAAAGGAGCAGCAAAGCAAAAATGTCTGAATCAAGGTAAAGGGTGGGTAGGCCAACCAGGCCAGAGGGACAGAGGGATGCTGAGAGAGCAGCCAGGTCCTCTTTGATATTTTAAATAGGCATCTCAATTAGCAGTTTGTCCCACCTTTGAGATCTAACATAGACAGGAGGAACAGGCTTGTAATCCCAGAACTCAGGAAGTGGAAACATGAGACTCATAAGGTCACTCAGAAAAAGAACCTGACTGACCACACTGTAGCCAATCCAGCAATGAGGAGGGATGAACCACAGGACACATGCTGTGGGATGTCATTCCATATGCTGTGAATATGTGTTGCTCTGATTGGTTGATAAATAAAACACTGACTGGCCAGTAGCCAGGCAGGAAGAATAGGCAGGGCAAGCAGAGAAGAGAATTCTGGAAAGAGGAAGGCTGAATCAAGAGTCACCAGCCAGACACAGAGGAAGCAGGATGACAAGGCAGAACTGAGAAAAGGTACCAAGCCATGTGGCTAAACATAAATAAGAATTATGGGTTAATTTAAGTGTAAGAGCTAGTCAGTAATAAGCCTGAGCTAATGGCCAGGCAGTTATAATTAATATAAGCCTCTGTGCGTTTAGTTGGGTGATGTGAGTGGGAAAGATTTGTCCCTACTGCCAGCTGGCTGGGATACAGGAAAACTTCTGACTACAGACACAGGCATGGAGGCCCTTGATCTGAACAGAAAGCAATGAAAATCCTCAGGGTGTTTTGCTTTCCCTTTCATTCTAGAATAGCAAAGGGGAGACAAGGGGAGACGGGGTGCAAAGACCATGGCCACTCCCCACCTCTGCTAACCTGGAGCCCAGCACTCTACTTTCAGGTGTGTGTCTCCCTACACAAAACGCAGCGGCTCCCAGACAGTCCCTTTCCTTTCTAAAAGAAAAATAACACTTTGAAATATTTGAGACACAAAAGAGGAAATAAGAAGTTATCCACACATATTTTTATGTCCCCATCATCTTGTTTAAGAAGATACTATCAGTCAATCATAGTCAAATCCATTTTCCCATCTCAAATTCAGCCTTAGCCTCAGTTCCAAAGCCAACCTCCTAAGTATTTCTTATACTTTTACTCCATAAAATGTACCCCTACATAATTATATGTTGTCTTATATGTTTTTAGCCCCCATGTACAATTCCTTTTCATCTTTACACGGTTGGTTTTGTGTGTTTTTCAATTATTATGTATTCTCCTGTAAGCTGCTTTCTCAAGCAATGTTATATTTATGTAGTTCTTTCATGAGCACAGTTGACTCAAGGTCGTTGCCAACTGCATAGTACGTCACTGCGTGAAACACTACATTAAGTTACTTCACTTTGCTACTGATGGGCACAGAGTTCCTTCTATACGTTTGCTCACGAGTCATGTGGCTCTTCTGTATATGGGAAAGATTTCCTGGGGGGTGTTTAGAGGACTGGACGTACTGAGCCGAGGCACACTCCGTGAAGCTTCAACTGTACTAAGTACTGCAAACTGTTCTCAGAGCGGCTACCAAGAGACACTTTTGTGTCCCACACAGTGGCAGCCATAGCTTTACATCCTTGTCAACACCTAATGCTGTCAGATTTCACAATTTCTGCCAATATGATAAGTGAGACATGATTTCTCCTGATTACACTTTCTTCCTAACTTCCAGTGAATTACTAATAGTCATTTATATTCTGTTGTGTGTGATATTCCATTGTTTTTCTTTTGGGTACACTTTCTTTACTTTCCCCCCATTGGCACGTAGAGCTTTTACGAAGGATGGATTGTAATCTCTATTGATTACACATGCGATTCTTCTGGTTTTGCTCTTATGATATGCTTTTATACCAAATCAATTAACAAAGTATTACTACAGTTTATACTATGTAGACAATAACTTGTATTTTCCTATCTTATTTAATATTTATTCAGGCACATTAAATTTTTTTTAAACTTCTATTTCAAGTTTACCTTTTCTCAGTACATTTCAGGGTTAGACCTTAGCTTCACTTTCATACACGGTACAAAAGAGTACAGAATAGTGACTAAGAACACAAAGTCTGAAGCGGGGCTTATCATCACAACTTTTCAATCTGTCATTTAACCTGTTTGAACATCGCTAAAATGGGTAAAATAATACTACCACATACACAGGTAAGAAGCAAACTCTCCTTAGAACACACAAAGGTCATTCAGAACACCTACCAAGTTCACAGATGCAATTGTTGATGCTGTCATCGTGTTCATTACCGTCACCATGTTACATGAGTTCTGCCTGTGAGCAGTCTCCCCACTCCTCTGTCACCTCTCACACCCTGCCTCTTCCTCACTGGCCTAACAATGTCATTCTGTCCTACATCGGGTTTGTGGATGTAACCACTGTTCTGTTTCCTGTCCCTCCACTGACCTATTTATTCTCCAGGGAACTTCAAGCCAACATCTAACACTCCCTGAAGCTGCGGGTCTTACCTCTTCTTTTATCCACATTCCCCTTCAGCACTATCACTCTTGTCTATTAGAGAAGTCTAAAGCGAAGGGTGCTAGTGGATTCTTGTCGTTGAAGCAACAAGCTCCCATGAATTAGGTGGCTTCAAACAACAGAGACTTATACTCATAGTTCTGGACACTGGAAGTCAAAAAGCAAGGTTTCAGCTGAGTGGTGCTTCCTCTGAAAGCTGTAGAAATTTCCTACCTTGTGTCTTCCTGGCTACTGGTGATCTGCTGGCAATCTTTGTCCCTTGGCTTGTGGTTGCATCACTCCAACTCCCTATCTTCCCAGGGTGTCTTCTCTGTATCCCCTACATAGATCTCTTTGTAGACACCACTGCATTCCAGGATGACCTCATCTTAGCCAGTAACATACATACTGTCCCTGTTTCCAAATCAGGTTACAGTCTGGGTTTCTGTGGGTTAGGACTTCTTCCATTTTAAGCAGGTAGAAAACACAATCTTCTCAAGACCCTGGGCTTTAATCAAAGCTTCTAGTCTCCACTCAAACGCCTCACTCACCAAATGCTAGCACACTGCTTTCATGAAGGGATTCAACATTCCTGCACCCAGTTGTTCCAACATGGACATCCTGTACAGCAAGTTACTGCAATCCTCAAATGCTAACCAGTCCCCTATGGGAGTGTGAAGAATGAAGGTTTCAGGACTACCTCCAGAGACTGACTCCATAGATCAGCACTAATGTGGAAGTTAAAGGCCACACACTGGGAAACCCTAATCTTGACAGCAGTGTTAGATGCCCATCCTAAGGAAGGGGTGATTAGTGGAGCTGCCAATCTCAGCCCTTAGCACCCAGGCAGCTGCTTATGAACCCACAGGTCTTGGAAGAAGATGTTCATGGAGGGCTAGAGTATGCTTGATAAATACTCAAGAAGTTGAATTAATGTTGCTTCATGATTTACAAATTCCACCTGATGGCCAACTTCCCATGCTTATGGTAGAGACTCATCATAGTCTCTGTGGCTGTAAAGGAGAGATGTAGGGACAGTGGATAGAAATTATGCAGAGACATGTTAACATACCATACAAGCTAAAGACTTTCTAATGCTCAAAAGGTGTTGGATTTTGAAGCATTTCAGATTTCAGATTTTTTCCAATGAGGAATGTGCAATTAGTTTAGTCTATGCAAATTTAAAATATTTGAAACCAGAACAAATTCCAGTTGCAAGCATTCAACTCATACTTGGCAAACAGCAGGTAGGTAAGGAATGTCTTTTCTTCTCCTTCATGGTTCCACTTCTCCAAATGCAAGAGATGTTGAGTTGTCCTACACTTCCTCTTTTAAACATTTATTCTGATTTACTGTCTGCCTGCTAATAAAGAAATACAGAAGGAAAAGGCTGTCTCTAAATTACTGGGTCAAGACTTAAATGTGAATCCTAATCCACTCTTAAGGTGCTGTTATCAGATTCAGTATATTTGTTTGAGTTTTCTAAGAGTACAACACCAGACTTTATAATAGGGAAAGAAATTGTTTTCCTGGGAGATAAGATTAAAAAGAAACAATTCACCTTTGAGAGAGAGAGTTGGGCCACTTCACTTACAGGTGATGGAATTTAAATGAAGTAGGGAAAGATGAGTGTTTGTGCTTAGATGGTTTCTCTTGGGTCAGAGGCTACCATAGAGTCCAGGAAAAAAATAACTATCCCATAATACTATGATAAAAGCAAGTTTTATTCTTTCCTTAAAAAGACATAGTATAAATGGGACATCTGCCCAATAATGCATATTTTTAAATTACAATAAGGTGAAGACTCATTCACCCAAAATTAATGGCAACAGAGAGTCATTATAAATTCCTTCCTGGCTTCCCAGAAGGCTTTCTTAAGAATCCTGACCTGTGGCATCCTTCTTCAGTGACCTTAGGCAGGTTATCCAAATCTCCAATATGACTACTTCATTCATAAATGAAGATCAGGAAACACTGACTTCATAGGGCCGTTACTAAAATCAAATAATATAATATCTACCAAACAGTGAGCACAGTACCAGGAAAACCTTGAAAATTCAAAAAGAAAACCAATTTTAACTATATATGTATATGTATTAGCCCAGGAATGACATCATGGAGAACTTCCTATTTAAAGGGTGTGGTGTTTTGAATAAGAAATGTCCGCCACAGTCTTGGACATTTGAACATTTGGTCCCAGTTGGTGGCACTGTTTGGGAAGGTTTAGGTGGTAAAGACTTTCTGGATGAAGTATGTCAATAGGGACAAGCTTTGAGATTCAGAGCCTTGCCTCTTACAGAGTACTCTCTCTGCTATATGCTTGTAGTTCAAGATGTGAACTCTCCAATTGCTGTTCCTATTGCCATATCTGCTGCTTACCACAATGCTTCTTACCATGATGGACTCTTCTCCCCCAAAACTGTAAGTCCAAATAAACCCTTCCTCCTCTAAGTCGTCTTGGTCATGCTGTTTTATCACAGTAACAGAACAGTAACTAATACAATGGATGTTCAGCTATAGACCCTGAAACTACTACTCCTCTACAGAGCAAGTACCACATTTTGATGTTATCAGAATGCTTCTCCTCTGCTGCCATTTTCCTAGATGTTTCCAAAATCTATTACTCCCTCAAATAGAGAAAGCATAAAAACTAGAAAAAAAGAACTTGTTGCCGTAAGACTAAGCACCTACCTATGTTTTAAAGCTGGGCAAGGTGACCCAGTATGAAGAGTAGGGTCTCAAAAGCCTGTAAAAGAGTCAGAGACAGCCCCTGCTCCCACTGTTAGGAGTCCCATAACAGAACCAAGCTACACAGCTGTAACATATATGTAGAATACCTAGGTCAGTCCCATGCATGATCCCTGGTTATCAGTTCACTCTCTGTGAGCCCCTATGGGCCCAGGTTAGTTGATTCCCCAAACTCTGCCTCTTGTTTGGCTGTGGGTCTATATCTGTTTCCATCAGGTGCTAAATAACACCTCTCCGATGAAAATTGGACTAGGCACCAATATGGTCATAGGAGACGGCCAATTCAGGCCATGTATCTGATATTGTTAGGAGTCTAAACTGGGATCTTCCTTGTAGATTCCTAGAAGATTCCCTTGTGCCAGGTTTTTTCCTGACCCTGAAATCTCCCTACCCCCTTTCCAGTACTCTCCCTCTCTGCCCCCAACAATCTGATCACCCATGTCCCTATTCCCACCTACCTGCGGTCCACTCATGGAATCTCTTCTGTATCTCCTTCCCAGGGAGATCTGGGAGTCCCGCCATGAACCTTCCTTGTTACCTTGTCTCTCTGGGTCTGTGGATTGTAGCATAGTTATCCTTTATTTTACAGCTAATATCCATTTATGAGTGAGTACATACCATGTTTGTCTTTCTCAGTCTGGGTTACCTCACTCAGGATGATTTTTTCTAGTTCCATCCATTTGCCTCAAACTTCCTGGTATCCTTGTTTTCAATAGCTGAGTAATACTCCATTGTGAAAATGTACCACATTTTCATTATCCATTCCCCAGTTGAGGGACATTTAGGTTATTTCTTGGTTCTGGCTATTACAAATAAAGCTGCTATGAACATAGTTGACCAAGTGTCCTTGTGATATGATTGAACATCCTTTGGGTACATGCCCAAGAATGTTATAGCTGGGTCTTACAGTAGGTTGATTTCCAGTTTTCTGAGAAACCGCCACACTGACTTCCAAAGTGGCTGTACAAGTCTGCACTCCCACCAGCAATGTTGATACTTGTGGGAGACCTGCCCTTTCGTAAACAGAAACACAAAGGAGTGCATTGGGGGGTTGGAATAGAGGGGGATGATTGGAGGGACTGGAAGAGAAGAGGGAGGGGAAACTGTGGTCGGTATATAAAATAAATAAATAACTTATTTTTAAATGAACACAGAGACAAAAAAAGAAAAAAATCAACTTTAGTAGCAGAATATTCTATAGGTGACAGTTTTTAGCATCCCACTCTCAGAAGGCCACCAAGTCAAGCATAAGGACTGGGAGAATGATGTGTCCTCAGCACACCAGCATAATAGCAGTGAGTGTTGCAGACACACTGAATAGGTAGCACCTACAAAGACCTGCCTTCAGCAACATATCACAAAAGACACAAGGTACCCACTCCTCTCGTCTATAGCAGACATCAAATCTAAGTGGTTTTCTCCTTGATGACTAAAGAAAAAGAACAAGAACTTGGAGTTTTGCAACACATCAGAAAAAGGGGAAAGAGGATACCAACTGTAGCCTCAGAGATAGAGCTCACCTTGAAAACTACCTGCTAAAAGAAAGTTACCAGGAAATGGGTAGCTTTCAAATTATCACAGGAATACTAGACTCCTACAAATCCACAAGGTAGATGGGTTGAACTGAACCAAAGAAAAGACTGAAATTAGAAATTGAGTTGAATTTCAAACTCAAAGTTTAAAGTAAAACGGCTGCTGCATAGACAGATGATGGGCACAGGGAAGGCTGCAGGAGAGACTTAAAGATTAATAGCAGGAAAGAAAAGCTGTGGGAAGCAGATGTCACCATGACAAACCCGATACATCTTATGAAGGGGAAATCATAGCAGCTCTTAAAGTGGGGTGAGGCAAAATGAGGAGATGAGCAGTACAATCTTGAGGCAGGGTTGGGAAAACTGCCCAAAAATGTTAGGCTGGAGTGACAGCTGGTGCCTGTAAATACCAGCATTTGTGTGACTGAGGGAGGAGAAGGCCAGACTAGCCACAGTGTGAAAAGCAAAACAATAATCAAAATAAATTATTTCAAATGTTTGAGAGCTTATGACCCCATAAGTATGTAAGCGAAAGGACTCACTCCCCCACGATCCATGAAATAATTAGATAAACATATAAATAGTAAAGTGAACAGAACGTTTTGCATCTTTACAACTTAGGACAAAGGGGCATCCTAGAGATACTCATTTGAGATAAAGTCTGGTTCCTAAGAAGCGACATCGTCAAGGAGGTCAAATACCCCCACATCAATAGCATAGACTTTTAAAAAGAAAATATAGAAACCTAAGAATTGTTATGTAAACAACAGGAAAACAAAGTAGTATTAAAGGTCATACATCTCATTAATACCTTCCTGAAAACAACTACCCTAAAAATAACTGTCATTACGACAGAATAAGCTAGATCACAACCCCAGAAAGTTGTTTTAGAAAATAAATCAAATAAAGAACTTTTAACCATGTCACAGGTGAATTTAGTCTGAATGGTCAAGTATCATTAAAAATCCAGATACAGCCAGGGTGGTGGTGGTCCACACCTTTAATCCAGCACTCCAGAGGCAGAGGCAGGTGGATCTCTGTGAGACCCAGGACAGCCAGAGCTACGCCGAAAAACCCTGTCTTGAAAAAAAAAAAAATCCAGACACAGGTAATAAAAAGCATAGAAAAGAAAAAAAAAGTAGAAGTTTTAGTAGTTTCACAACAATAAAGCAGAGTCAAGTATAATAGGAAGCAAATGTGAAGGTGCTCGAACATAATGTGTTACAGGGAATGAAAACAAATGATCAGGTGTCCTTGATAGCTAAAGAGCATGTGTTAATGAAGGCACCTTCACATTTTCAGTGCAGTGACTTTAGGGACAGCGGGTGCATGTGGAAGGCCCAGTGACTGAGGAAATGCAAGCATACAGAACAGCTCAGAACCACAAGTGAGACAGTGAAAAGGGGGGTGGGGGAGGGGGAACAACACCAAGTACAACCTCCTCCTGCATCAGAGGTCAACGAGACTAGCAGTGGCTTTAATTCGTTTCTCTAAAAGTTCAAGAGTAGACATTCCGGATGAGCTTGGTCATTCCATCGAGTCACCAGGGCCAGATCGTGAGGTACTTCTGCTTTGCTCTCCTGGAGTGGTGCCCCTGTCTACTGTGGGTGTTACAGCTCAAAGCATCGTGTTTTTATTCTACCTCGAAGCAAGGGGAAAGGAATATGACCCCTGTTCTTCTGAAAGCCTTTTCCAGAAGTTACGCCTGTCTCTTCAACCTTCACTCCTTATTTGTAATTTCGTCATGGGCCAAACACACCCTACACATTATAGAGGATGCAAAATGAATGATGATCATCAGGGAAGCCCTTTGGCCTTTGCCCCTGCAAACACCAGGATGCTCTTTTTATGTTTGGGCCATCTTAGTAGATCAAATCAAGGAGAAAGGGGTTTAAAGAGTAGTATTTGAGCACGACCAAGAGGGCTCAATAGGGTCTTAAACCCAATCAGAAACCAGCTGGTGACACCCATAACACCCATGCCAAGATTTTGCCCATGGGCACAGCTTTGCCAAACCAGTCTTTATTGCAGCTCACAAGATTCACAGATGACTTTTCTCCCCCAGCAGGCTGTGTAGCACCTTCTGGTACTGAGAGCTAGCCAGCAGGGAGGAAGCTTCTAGGTCAGTACCAGCTTGATTCCTTCATGTCCCGTGACCAGTGTGCGTGATGTCTTCAACAAGAGGCTTTTACCATCAAGTGCTGGTGTCCAACCAAGACCAAAGGCCAGAGCCTGAATTGTTTAGGGGGCATCTATGGGAACCCCTGACTAACAAGTCAGGAAGAGGAATCCCACACCTGGCACTGAGCTTTTAATTTGGCAACCTGTGACTAAGCAAACTATAAAAATCTATTAACCTTCATTCCACTTCATTTTTTACACTGAAGTCAATTTTAACCATGAGAAAAATGAAAACAAATACCACAAGTAATTATGGACTTTTTTATAATTTTGGCATAGCGAGTATATGTAAGAAATTTTTAATTAATTTGATGCTTAAAGGATTAAATTTACAATTTCAATATCAAAACCATGAGGATAACAAAGATTGAACACAAAGATGATCTTGGAAATCATACTTTGACCATATATATAAGGGTAACTTAATTTCCATAATATATAAAGAAAGGTAATAAGTCAAAAAGAAAGATATGACACTTCCATATAAAGATGAGTTGAGCACTTAATGGGCTCATCTTAAAGAACTACTAGCTGGCAAGTACAGATTCAAAAAAATCTTATTTGAGTAATAATGAATGAAAGTAAAATTGAAACAATGGGATACCTTTTCTAACATTAAATTATAAAATCTTCAGCTATCACTGTACTAAGAAATTGCAAAGATACTTTGAAATATGAAGGCCCACTTCATAATGGAAGAAGAGCAACTCGGCAATAAAATTCAAATTTTTGTTTTCCCATTGACCCAGCCAGGCCCCTTCTAAGAACTCCCTTCAGGGCACATGCACATCACATCCATAAAACACCTACAAGGATGTACAGAAATGATAGGAAACTGAGCCAACCTGCTAGACAAAAGGAGGCTTATAGAAATAACTACCAACCTCCAAAATTGCCCCTTTCTTTATCCAAAGGTGCTTTACACTTCTTCAGTAAGATTAAACCTAGTTTGTTATTTCGAATCATGTTGCACAAAAGCATAGCTCAAATTATATTTTTCTGCATGCACGTTAGTACCTTCTGATAGATTTAAGAGCCTTGAAAACAAGACCATGTTGTTTTGTTCCACAGTGAACTCTCCAGGGTCTTGCTTGATTTGGTAAACAGTAAAAATGTAAGAACTGCTTCTCACAAAATGTATATATAGCCCACCAAAAACAATAGTGTAAAATTCTTTCCCTCATACAATAACCACTGAGTGGTAGAACTGGGCACTGGGCTCAACGGTCAACAAGATATTCTCTGCAGTCATGAAGAACGCATTCACTGGGGAAGACAGAAATGAACAGACACATAAAATAACTACAAAGTCTGGAATGGCTGTGAGCATAGTCTCAGGAAGATGAAACAGGAAATAACTGGCCGAGGCCTGCTTTAGTTACATTGGTCAGAAAACACAGCGCCGGAGCAATACTGAAACTGATTTCACAGAAGAATTCATACACAACAGTGCCAGAAAGAAGCACCCCGAGTCCAGGGAACAGCTTACACAAACATCTTGAGGTAAAACAAGGCGTGAATGCATCTTCAAAAATGACTCCGGTACAATGGGAGATTTTTGTAGCCTCAGGTTAGAGAAGGATGCAGAGGCACAGCCAGCCTTTGTGAATTTAGATTTGTTATAAGTATAATGAAAAGCCACTGAAGGTTTGCAAGTGTGATGCCCTTAATGATGTAGAGAAAATGATCGCTCATAAGTGCTGGGTAGAAAATGGGTCCTAGACCAACAAGCAGAGAACTGGGGGACATCCAGAACTGGGGTGCTGTCATAGTCCAGGTAAGAGAAGGGCCATGATCAAGATTAGCTAGCAGCAGAGTCAGAGAAAGGTGATGGGTCGAGATACTTCAGGGAATAGAGTATAAATCAGTTGTTGGATGCCAGAGAAAAAGGTTTTATGGGAAAAGGAAAAAATCAGGAGTGACTCCAGTTTCTGGGTTGAACAACTGGAAGAAATTGTGCTATTTATTAGGAAAAACCACATGAGATGGTGACGGATTTGTTGGGGTTGAACTGTCTATTAGCAATGGTGTTCAACAAACTTGCCTGGGTTGGAGGTCAGTGTTGGAGTCTTGAATCACAGTGATACTGTAAAAGCTGTGAATTAATGGAATCATCCAAGAAAAAAAGAGAGTAAAGGGAAAGAGAAGAGGATGCTGGGCATGAAGAGATGCTAACACTCGTGCGGAAGAGTGGGAACTCGGAAGAAAAGGAAACAACGCAGGGAGTTAAGAAACAACAGCCTGGTGGTAGACAAGAGCTAAATGTGCAGTCCAGACCTGCCAACTGCTGTGGAAGCAGGAAGATGAAGACAGAGGTACAGACGCTGCTGTGGCTCTGTGAACTGAGGCGGATCCTGAGAGAGACTGGGGAGAACCCAGGGAAAAAGGGGTTAGAAAAAAAAAAGTCTTCTTAAAGATGTAGAAATGATACCACTAGCAACCTTTGAGAAAGCTGGAATGCAGGGTAATGGACCTTAAAGGAGACAGAGAACTGAGAAAGGGACTATGTTTGCCGGTATGTTGAGATGGGTGGAGATAATGGAAGTGGCTACCCAAATGGTCCAGTGGAAAGCTGACCAAGGGAAAGAGCCAACGGTCATGGCGAAGCCTCCCATGGCACCTCCTCATTGTGCACAACTTGCGTGGCTTCATGCTTCCGTTAAAAAGCATTCTTTGAAGAGTTTCTTTGTCACAGTGGGTATCCACCTAATGCTTTAGGGCACCAAATGAAGGAAATAATTCCATTGAGTCTCTGGTAATAGGCATCCATGTAGGTAAAGAATCTACATATAGGTACAGAAGAAACAGATGTACGGGGAAGACGAGGGAGAAGGGCACCAGAAAGCATGTATGAGGGACAGCAAAAATAACATGGTAGGAAGCATTTAATAATGTACCTATGAACAAAGAATGAAAGAAAATGTAACAAGATTTGTTGAGGGCCAAAAGCACAAAGGATTTCCATTTTCATCATTATGTGTTACATTTACATCATACATTTCCTGTGATAGGTATATTTAGTTTCTAAGTATGATTATCTTTTAACAGTTTCTAGCATAAAATTAAAGCAGGCATATACTTAAGAAAATCATGTTAAGATTCAGTTGGAAGAAGTGAACACTCAATTTAATGTTTTGTTGAAATCCATTGATTAAAATATATTAAATATTTAAAGGTATTAAAATATGAAAATACTTAAAATTAACAAGCAAAATAGATAATAAATATGAAAGCTTTATATTCAAATCATATTTTGAAAACTTAAAATCATCTGGTCATAATTAGATATTTCTGGACTCATTCTGAAATTTTGGAATTATAGTTTAGAATCCTGCATTTATCTTCTCTCCTTTATGAGCCATGCTTCAGGTTAAACAAATAGATGTGAAGAAAGTGTTTCCCTACACAAAAATTCCAATCAATTCAGAAAGAGAGATGAATTTAAAAAAAAATATCATTGTTAGGGTCCTGGAGAAGTCCCACAAAAGACCACCATCCATGTATGCAATCAACAAGAACATTTATTATCTCAAGAAAGATTCCAGTATACTGGGGCCAACCATACCACACAAAGGCAAAATGGCAATGACCCTGAGAGGAGCTTGCAGGCTCCTTTTAAGCACAGGCAAGGTGAGGTCCTAAGGTCTAAAGGTCACTTTAGAATACGATTGGCTTAAGTAAATGGCAATCATATTAGTATGTTCTAATTGGCTCAGGCTAGTCGGGGGCTGGTCAGGGCTACAGTTTTCCACTCAGGGGCAGGCCTGGACAAGTCCCAGGCTTTGTCCTTATTTGGTTATTATCTCAGGCTGGCTTAGGCCTGAGTACGTGCAGTCTCTCCACCCGGCTGACAGGGTATTGGAGATTGATTGTCCTTCGTTTGTGACTCTCTCAGAAACTGAATGTTCAGTTTCAGGAAACTGAAACTGAGGCCTGATCTCTGAGAGAAGAGTGAGCAGTGTGTTATGGCATCTTCGCAGTCCTCTCAACCATCTTGCAACTCCCTATGAAAGAATGAACCTAGGCAATAGTCAGTGGTGATTGTAGATGTAAATCTTAAAATGGATACGAAATGCTAATCCCATTAGACCCAACAACCAAAGTTGGAGTGGAACACACAGAAGTCATGGCTGATGGTGTGATACAATAGTGAATACCCAATAATGGTCATGAAATATTGTTGACCCTTACAAAAAAATTAAACCAAAATTTAATAAAGCTTCTAGGCTTATTACCAGTTTATAAGAAGAAAACATAGACTGAGTGGACATGGTAGTGTATTCCCATAACCCCAGAACTGAAGAGGCTGAGGCAAGAGGATGGTGAACCCAAGACCAAGATGGAATGTATAGAAAGACCCTGTCATACACATGCATGTGAATACATACACAAACACAAATACAAATAAAACTATAAATACAAACAAGTCAAATAACACAACAGGATAAAATGAAGCTCAAAATGTGAGAAATCAAAAAGGAAAAACAACCTGTTAAACAGATAAATGGTATGATGGTTTGGATGAGAATGTCTTCCATACATACATTTATGTTTGAATGCTTGGTCAATAATTGATGGAACTGTTTGGGGAAGGATTACAGGGCATGGCCTTGTTGGAGGAGGTGTGTCACAGGGTTGTGGATCAGATGTAAGCTCTTATCCACCATGTCTACCTGCCTGCTGCCATGTTCCCCAACATAATGGTCATTGACTATAACCCTCTGAAACTGTGAGCCCCCAAATGAAATGCTTTATTTTATAAGTTGCCTTGGTTTGGCCATGTGCTCTGTCATAGCAATGAAGAAGTAACCAAGACAAATGGCTTGGGAAGAAAGAGGGAGAGATCTTGTTAAGTAGTAAGACTCAAATATGGGTCACCATCAAGATTCGACCTCAAGATTTAAAAATTTTATAATCTTTAAAATTATAAAAATAATTACTTTTAAAACTAAAAGATATGTAAGTCAACTTTAATTAGGAACTTTTGGCGGTCCTAACTTGAATACATATGCTATTTTGAATAAGATCAAGGAATTTAAACACAGGAGACTGGCATATTTAAAATAATAAGGTTATCAGGTATGATGATAATATCGTGATCATGTTCTTTGGAAGCCTGTATCTGTAGTTTCACAGATGAGACATTAGCATAATGGTACATGTGGACTGACTGAACACAATTGGGAGTATTGATGATTTTAGAAGGAGGCTTATAGCATTATCAAGTGTCATCCTATTCTCTGTTATTTCAGATATATTTGAAAACATGATTAATGGGGGAAAAATTAAACCAAGTGAAAAAGACAGTGTGGCATTAAAACCTAAGACTTGAGACCCGGGGCACACACAGCCCTTTCAGAAGCTTAAGTCAACCTTCAACTTCATATTACACACAACGCTCCAAATGCCACTGTGTTGTTACTCGTCTGCACTGACATTCTCTGTTCCAAGATTTATAATGAATGGAGCCACCCAGCCACCTGTGAGGACTTCTTGTTTCTATCATTTGGCAGAGAAAAGAACACATTTCTAGAATCCATTCAAATATCTACCAAAATTCAACCTTTCAGCAGGTGAGTGACTATGATGGGATTAAAATTCACAGCCAATTACTTCCTAGCAAGCAATTCAACCAGTGGATTCACTTGAGTTCCTTATGACAGAAGACCAATGAAACCTAAGGAGCAAGTGGCTGTGTGCTGCTGAATGCACAAATATTGACTTACCGTATCCCACCAGGCTGTAAGATTTAGTGCCCAATCTGAAAGCATGCCATGTAGATACCAGGACACCATGAGGCAGCTAAGAAGCCTCTATAGGAGGCTGAAGCCTTACTGAAATTTCATTTCAGATACATCCAAATAGAGAGGCATATGGCATCTATGGCTGTCAACAAAATACAACCAGTTCTTTCTTGATTACTTTCTTTCTTTCTTTCTCTCTCCTTTACACCATTAGGACCTGGGACCTTAACAGAAAGAACTTCCATGGCTTTCTCACAATGATCTGCACTGGAAATACTATCTTGGCCAAATCCAACAGAGAGAGGGGGGGGGAGGGAGGGAGGGAGGGAGGGAGGGAGGGAGGGAGGGAAATTCTTACAAACTTGCATATGCTTCAACACCAGCAGGTCTAAGGAAGTGTTCTTGAGTCCAGTAGCATTCACATCCCCTGAGAATATTCTGTAAGTTCCACTTCATACCTACAAAACCAGAAACTCAGGCCAGGGATTAACACCCTATGGTTTAGCCAAACAATTCTGATGAAAAACAAAAGAGAAAATTTATACATGCAGGGGAACTAAATGAGACTTGAGAAAATACTGTGATTCTGTTTAACTCTTGAGAACCTGGGACGGAACACAATAAGATATTCTCATTTAGCCCAGGGTGAAAACAGAGCCATTAAAAAATCAAAAGACATCATCGATGTGAACTAAGCATTGACAAGGTAAAAGTGAAGGGGTCAGAAATATGTGTCCAGTGATTGCGAACCACACTAATCCTTCAGAGTGAGTTTAATTCTGCAATTCCCAATTTGCCAATACTCACTGGCAAATGAACATGTTCATTAAACAAGTCCAGTATCTGTTTCTTCAAACTATATATATATATGACACTCAGAAAGAGAGTATTTGGGGAGTTCTCCCAAGGATATATAACACTGGCATCACACTGCAAGGTAACATGCATGAACAGAATTGATACTGTAGAAGACTCTAAAATGACTCCTGAAGAGTTAGGAAGGCTGACAGCTTCTACAACGTTCTTTCTTTCCATCTAGAGAGAAGAGGAAGAGTCTTTAGAAAGATAAAATGAAAAAACACATTCAAAGACTATGGGTTTCTACCACACATCTCAGTTCCAATGTGAAGTAGGTCATCACTTGTTTGGAATCCAAACCATGTGCTCCTTGTATAGAGCTTTGCATCTTCTCAAACCCGCTGAGAAGGGCATGGAAGGGTTCATGTCTTTGGAACATCTCAGGGGAAAAGATGTCCAGAAAGCAGCTTCTTAAGTAGGAATTTGAAAATGCTGTCATTTCCCCAGAATACATATGATTTCACAAAATTAAAATCCCTAGGGTTTTTCTCTTACTTTTATTTTTATTAGGTTATAAAACTAGTGAGATAATGAATCCCACTAAAAAGAGTTATTTTCAGGTTTTAAGCGATCACCATATTTCAAACTCTTTTCATATTATCTTAATTATGGTGAGACTGCAGAGTATTTATAAATGTAGAGGAAAGTCACCCAGATAATAATATTTCAAACACTCCCTACATTCTATTTAATTAATAAACCCACAAGCCATCTTTTTGCAGAAATAACTGCCTTAAGCTTCAAAAAAGAGTTTTCAGTTTAAAAGTAGCAAAGTTTAACATTTGAAAGTAGGTTGTTTTATTACTGTCTGTGGTAACAGAAAAAAAAAACTGGAAAAATTAACAGAAGACAAACAAGAACAACCCCTCTTGACCATTTTTGTCTGTGTGTGTGTGTGTGTGTGTGTGTGTGTGTGTGTGTGTGTGTGTGTGTGACTGACTGACTGTCTGTCTGTCTATCTGTCTGTGTGTCACTGCACATGTGTGGCAGACAGAGAACAACTTGCTGGACTCTGCCTTCTCCCTCCACAGTCATGTGGATCCTGGGGAGAGAACTCAGGTCATCAGGCCTGCCGGCAGGTGCCTTTCTTGCTGAGCCATCCTACCTACTCCCTCTTATCCCTTTACTGCACACAAAGGACTCTTCTTCTTCCCCTCTATTTCACCATTTTGTTGAAGGCCTTTATTATTTGGATGATCTGCATAGGACTAAAATAATTTTTGTGGCACGTGTAGCCCTCGCATCTGCAAAGGAGCCAATCATCCTCACTTGAGCTCTGCCTGACGCAAGGGCAAAGCACAGGCATGGGGTGGTCTGTGGTGGGGACAGGAGACCTGTGCACACTCTCATTGGAGGCCACATCCAGGGGAAGCTGGAGGCACCCCACTGGGTACCAACTGGGCACACCGCTTTCTCTGGTGGCCCAGAGTTGGAAGTAGGAATAAATTCCCGAAATTTTTTAAACTCAGAGGAAGATACTTACCTCTGTGGGCATAGGGCCCAAACCCAGAGGACATTTCACATCATCCCCCTTGTGTGAAGACCTGTACAAGTGGAGACAAGCTGAAAAAACTGAGACTGATAGTCCCTGCACAAGCATAAGCTTGATTTAAAAAAAAAAAAAAAAAGGTGAGGGGAAGTGGGGGGCTGTAAATCGCTAAGCATACAGATGGTCTTCACTAGCAAGGGGATCAAGCGAACAAGGTTCGTCAGTTCTAGGAAAAGAAGATAACGGGATGTCTTCACAAGAGAGTGCGCTTACTGTGAAGGCATCCTGGCACAGATGCAAAACCACTGTGAGCACCAAATGAAAACGTTTTCCAAGGAATCTGATCCAGGAGCAGGTATATTCACAGCCCCGCCCACTCTGCCAGTCAGTCAGTAAGCAACGGTCGGCCACACTGGCCCGAGGGTCACCAATTTTATCGTGATGCCCAAGGCACAGACTTGTTAAATATGCTCTCTTGACAGTCACCTCACTCTAGATCGGGGGAGTTGGGATGCCCACAGTTCGTGGCTGCCAAGAATGAGGGTTTGAAATGTAGTTTCGTAGACATGCTGATATTCACTTCCAGGATGGTCACTGGCTGAGTTTGGTCAAGCTTATCTGAGCTCATGAGAACCTTAGAGAAGTGAAATTAAAATGTTCCTGGTAAGACAAGCATCCGCTTTCCCAGACAAACAGATGATCAGGGAGCTGTGGCTCAAAGTTTTAGTCCACGTCAGTCACCCAGGCAGACCTCAGGAAGGAAAGTCTCTCAATGTATGCCTTCTGCTCTAACAAAATGCTACCTGGAGTGGTATGTATACAAACCACAGACATCTATTTGTCACCATTCTGAAGGCTGAGAAGTTCAAGTTCAAGGTGCTGGCAGATGTAGTGATATTGCGTCCCCCAAAATATTGTGTTACCCTAATAAACTTATCTGGGGTCAGAGAACAGAACAGCCACTAGATATAGAGGCCAGAAAATGGTGGCGCGCACATCTTTAATCCTATGCGGATCTCTATGAGTTTAAAGTCACACTGGAAACAGCCAGGCATGGTGACTCACACCTTTAATCCCACAAAGTGAGCCTTTAATCCCAGGAAGTGATGGCAGAAAGCAGGAAGGTATATAAGACGTGAGGATGAGGAACTAGAGCCTGGTTAAGCTTTTAGGCTTTTGAGCAACACAGATCAGCTGAGAGGCATCTAGGCTGATGAACAGGATCAGCTGAGGAATTGGAGAGGTGAGGTGGCTGTGGCTTGTTCTGCTTCTCTGATCTTCCAGCATTCACCCCAATAACTGGCCTTGGGTTTGTTTTTATTAATAAGACTCTTTAAGATTCATGCTGCAGGCAGATATGCTATCTGGTGAGGGCCACCTTCCTGTTTCTAAAACAGAGCCTCTCGCCTAGTCTTCACACACTGGAAGGGAGGAGAGAACAGGATGGAAGGCTGAACACCCCCCCCTTCTGTCTTTCATAAGAGCAACACCCACACATCCTAATAACCCCCCTAAAAGCCTCAGCTTCCAACACCCTTGCATTGAGGGTTAAGCTTCAAGGTGAATTCTGGAAGGGACATGGACATTCAAATCACGGCAGGAGGAACTTCCTCAGCACGGGAGTTGGAGACTCTCCAGAGAGACTAGGAAAGACAGAGACAGCCCCGTGATGTTTGGTGCTCAAAGGACGGTCGGAGGGATAAAGAAGAGAATCAACTTAATTTTTAGTAAATTTGGGAAAACAGACTATTCATTCAGTGTCTGAGCTCCCCTACAGCTCAGCTAAAAGGCCATGATGAAGGGGTTGCTGGGACCATTTCAGAGCAGGGATACTGTCCTTGACACTTCATGGAGAAGCATTACAAACAAAATGTCTCCTTTCGCTGCCTTCACCAGAGGACAGCTCCTCTCTATCCCGTGTATCTTTAGTTTCCCCTGTTAAACTTGAAGATGTGTCTGCTGGGGAGCAGCAGTATTATAGCTTTAGGCCAGATAGAGCCGCTCTCTCTCATCCACTGGGGTCATCCATCCTGAGAGTGTGCTCACTGTGTCTACAGGCATTTCTGAGCCTTCTAACCTAAATCTTCCAGGTATAGATGAAGACAGAGACTATAACTCTCCTGTCCATACGCAAGTAATATTGGATGAGAGTTGCTGGAGACAACAGAGCTGCCGGGGTTCAGTCTGCTAAGATATCTTGGAGATTAGGAGAGAGAGGAGAGACCGCCTGTGTGCCTGCATCATCAGTGGGGCGGAGAGCAAGTGAGAACAGGGACTTCACAGACCTTGGGGTGTAAGGAAAGAGGAGGAGGCATCTGGGTGGAGCCCAGCTCTTGTGTCCTGCTCCCTAACACTATTAAAGTGATGGCATTACATTCAGTGACTCGGACAGTCACTGTCAGCCTGTCCATTGTGTGATATGTCAGCAGCTGCATGTGAGAAAACTCCTCAGTGAGAAAAATGGCCAATGAAATCTTTGTCCTGAGGTTTGCAGAATTGGAAAACACCATAAGGATAGTTGATTAATATCCATTTACATTGTCTTGCCATAAGCCTCCCCCCACCCCACCCCCCGTGAGAAGGCACTTATCAGTCTGCTATCCCTTGTTCCCTAAATCACTGCTACAGCAAGAAGATTCACTGAGAGTGAGAGTCCCCACTATGTCTCCACCAACTAGTCTGTTGTACTAAAGTTCTATCTACCACTGTCTTGCCTTTTGAACAATGGGGTCACATGATGTGGGGAGACCACTGAGCCTATGTGCAGTAGCTCAACCATCTGCTTGTGAAGCAGGCATGTATTCATCTTCCCACTCCTTATGGCTCCAAGCAGGGGAATAAGACCTTAGATGGCAGGAAGGACAGCTGAGGGGAAGCCAACCCTCCTGGTGTTCGCACAAATGGGAATAAAGCTTGGGCTCAGGTGCACAGTACACAGCACAGCAAGCTTGAGCTATCTTGTACCTGAAACAAGGTCACCTCTAAGGTAGGAGCCTGAGCTACAGGAAATAGCAGGGTATGTTACTGATGGCAACTGCTTTTCAAAGAGTTGACAGAGTAGATCTCCCATGTTAGGAAACTGGATAGAAATGGGAATAAGCCGCACTCTGACCCCAAATGACATATGAAGAGCTCACAATGAACTCCAAGGAGGACCCACCTGATTTCTTTTCCATTGCTGGGAATCCAATCTAGGTCATCACACATCCTAGGCAAGTGGCGTACCTCTGAGCTACATCCTCAGCACTCTATTCACATTTTATTTTGAGGCATGGTCTAAGTTGCCCAGATACTCTGTACTCCAGGCAGGGTCTTGTAATCCTCCTGCCTCAGACTCTGAGCCACCAGCTCAAACTTGACTAGTGCTTGCTTTTTTTTTTCCAATATGCAGTGGTACATTTTTTAATTATTTCAATTATTGAATTCTACGGATAGAAAGTAAAATTTCTACAAAACCTCCCCTATGAATAAGCATTTGTCACACTAAATTTGGGAGAGACTTTCTTCAACAAAGGATGTGGCCCTCAGGTCTGAAAGCACAATCTTAAAGCCAAAGCACCTAGGAGGGAGTCTTGTAAAGAGTGACATTCCAGAACAGTTTTCCCTTCAGGCTCAGAAGAAGTTGAACAAGGGATATTTGTCTAAATTCATTCTTTTGTGGCTTCTCAGATAAGCCGGTATAATTTTTATCAACTTGAAAATGGATAAATTACAAAATTAAGAGAGAGAAAAGCTTTCCCACGTCCAACCTGCCACCCTACCCCCATCCTCACCTCTGTGACTCTACAGCCCCCACTGGACAGGCAGCTAAGTGTTACAGAGTAACCATGTCTCTCCAAAATCCATCTTTTGAAGTCTTAATGACCACAGCAATGGTGGTTGGAGATGGAGCCTTAGAGATATAATTGGGTCCTTGGAGTAGAGGGCTTATGGTAGGAGAGAATTCTGTCCCATTTTTCCATGTGAAGGAAGACGTAATAAAGAAATGTCTGTCTGCAACCCAAAAGAAGGCTTTTTGGTTCACCTTTGGTTTGGTGCAGAAGCTGACTCTACTACCATACTGTCCCCTGACCTTGGCTTCCCAGCCTTTAGAGCTATGAGAAATAGTTTCTATGGCTTATAAGATACTTGGTTTAGGTTACTTTATAATAGCAGCCCAAACCAACTAAAGGAAGGAAAGGCAGCTTACAAAATCATCTAGCAAGAGGCCAGGCAAGAACAAGCATGAAAAACCCCATCATAATGAAGACAGAGGATCTAGGTTTCCAAATGCTTGCTACCAAGACCCATAATAAGAAATATGGCATGTCATGACTCTGTGGGCATGGACAAGTACAATCTATTAAGGTTTCAAAAAGCAATATTTACTAATGGTGTGTAATCCACATGGATAGTTTATATTCTGTTTTCTCAGTTCTGGTTCATGACCCATATAAATTGATTTCTGGACCCTAGCTGTCTACAAACAGCAGGATAAACAATTCTTATGAAAAGGAGATGATCCATAAGAGGGAGGGGAACATGGGTCTCATATGAACTAACAACATGGCTTTTCTTCATGAAATATGACCCTGTGTCCACAGTTCCTTCTTTTCCACAGCTGGGAATCGTATATCCCTGACAACCTACATGACAGAAGAGTTATTACCTCCAAAGTTCATACTGCATGGCTTATGTTCTCTACCTCCGATGCACACCCTAACTCTACCCATTGTACGGTTACATGAGGAGTGATGTCTTTATAATTACCTGTATGCCACTGTGACCAAAACATGTCCCAGAAACAAGGCCAAGAGGGAAAGATTTCTTTGGGTTCATGGATTCAGAAGTTCCAGTCCATCATAGCAGGAAAAGCACACTGGAAAAGCTGAGACCACACAGATGGGGTGTGTGGCAGGGGCTAGTCTCACCACAGTAGACTAATAAGCAAGAAATGTGGTAGGATCCACCCTTCAGTGGCCAACCACCAGAAACCCACCTCTGTCAGCCAGGCCATCACATCCTAGAGGTTCCACAGCCTCCCAAAGTAATAATATCATCTAACAAAACTTAGAAGAGACACCCCATGATGGCATGGGAATTTGTTAACTATCTCCTACCACTTTTGCTTGACTTGTGGAGTTAAGATCTTGGCTTGGGTCAACTGAAGTATTGCTGAAGGAAGACCTCTCAGAAAGTATGTTCTCATTGGTATGCAAGCCTGGTAGCCAGGTCTGCTAGTTTAATATGAATGAAGTAGTCTTGAGGTAGACATGAATCTTGTAAATGTAACAACTGTAGGACAGTAACGATATTCTTTTAATTCCCACCAGGGGGCACCATGCACAAGGCATTCAATACCAATGACACCAGACGGTTTAGCCAAAGTTGGTGGCTCTTAAAAAACCGTCATGCATCAGACCATCTAGCATACCTCAATATCAAACACCAAAGAAAAAGAATTATTCGAATTAATGTTTGTGAGTTCGAGTGTCTGAAGAGTTCAAGGTCACGCTGGAAACCAACACATCAGGTCTTCCTTCTAAGTGAATGAAATGAGCTGTGTTGTCTTTATGCTTTTCTCATTGATCTTTAGGTTAGCATGCGAGGGAATGGCCTTCATTGTGGCATTTCACTCGCTTGTGTCATCATGGTTCTTCTCGTTCCTCTTCCCTCACTGCCCTCCCTGGTGAACCTTGCCTCCCCTCTTCTCCGTCGTTACCTCCCTCCCCCCAGATAGTCCCCATTCTTGCTTTCATGTCACATCTATTCCATTACCTTCTCTTCCCCCAACTCCTTTTGATCTCCCACTTCCTTCTCATAACCCTCTGTCTAGCTTCATAATCCAGACTCAGGGACACACATACATATTTCAATTCTGGGACCCACAGGAAAGACCAAGAGTGTGATGCATGTGTCTGAGTCATGCTTCTTTCACTTAACGTGATTTCCAGTTGCAACAAGTTTCCTGTCAATGTCATGATTTAATTTTTTTAGCGCATAATAAAATGCCATTAGTATAAGCACCACATTTTCTTCATCCATTCATCTGTTTGCAGACATCTATGTGGGGCCCATCGCCTACCTACTGTGAATAATGAAGCAATAAGGACAGGTATGTAAATATCTCTATACTATGTTGACTTAGGAACTATCAGGTATATTCCCAAGAGATATCTAGCTGAGTCACAGGGTAGTTCTATTGTTAATTCTTTTAGAAACCTCCACACTGATTTCCACAGTGGCTTCACTAGTTTACATTTCCTCTCACTGTCCCTCTTGCCACATTCACTGGCATTTGTGGTCCTTTGTTTGCTCAAGGACAGCCATTCTATCTGAGGTGGGATGACACCACAAAGCAGTATTAATCTTCATTTCCTCATAGACTGAAAATGTTGATCATATTTTATGTATTTATTGGCCATGTGTACCTCTTTTGAGAACTGTTTATTAAATTCATTTGCCCATTTATTGATGGTCTTGTTGTTTAATTTTTTGCAATTCTTTATACAGTCTAGTTTTTTTTGTTTTTTTTTTTTTTTTTTTGGTTTTTTGAGACAGGGTTTCTCTGTGTAGCTTTGCGCCTTTTCCTGGAACTCACTTGGTAGCCCAGACTGGCCTCGAACTCACAGAGATCTGCCTGGCTCTGCCTCCCGAGTGCTGGGATTAAAGGTGTGCGCCGCCACCCAGCACAGTCTAGTTATTTTTAAATTACTTTTGGATTTTTGTAAGTTTGTGCTGATGAGTGCGTTACCTTCACTTATGTCTGTGCACCACACATCTGCCTGGTGCTGATGGAGGTCAGGAGATCAGAAGAGGGAAATGGATCTCCTGAAACTGGAGGTATGGCTAGCTAGCTGTAGCTACTTCTCTATAAATGCCCCCAGGCACATCTCCAAGTCTTGTTTCAGGGGCCATTTTGCTATTGTTGAGTCTGCACTGAGAACTAGCCGTCGTCCCGCACCACTGTCTTCACTTTGGTATTTTTCCTTCTTTGCACACCAGCTACCTCTGCTATCCACACTTGGCTGTCCTTGAGCAAACAAAGGACCATACATGCCAGTGAATGTGGTGAGAGGGACAGCAAGAGGAAATGTAAACCAGGGAAGCCCATCCCTGTGTCACGTCAGACCCTCCACATGGAAGCACCCTTCCAATACCTTTGGGGTAACTCGTGCTCGGCTGGCAGGGAGAGGAGGCCTCCTCCCCGTGGGTTGGTAGTGTGAGAAGCTGCATGGTAACGGGGATTGGTGCAGGGAGAACCTGTCTGTTTATTCCCAAGACTTGCTGAGGGTTGGTCACCCTTCAGGAGGGAGGAAGCTATAGATGCCGAGTCTCACCACCACTGGAACTTGAGTTCTCAGGTTCTGCAGAGGTGAAAGGCAGGTTGGGAGTTCCAGAGACGGATCCTCCCAATGAACTCAGGCTCCGAGATGTCACACTCCTGGGTTCTTCTCAGTTGACGGAGCCTGTGCCCAACCGTGTACTTCCTTGCCCGAGCCAAGTCTCCTGCCACCTGCAAACTTCAGCTTATCCGTGGGCTTTCTGCTCACACTCAGGCTGCTAAGACGAGATCTGCTGCCCTCTGGTTGTTCCTTCTTCTCAGCCTCCCTTCCCATCACCCCTGCTAGGTCGGTTTTTCACAAGTTATCTCTCAAGATGGCAACCAGAACAGCCAGTGACCTCCAAGGCTTATAGAACGACAAAGGGATTTGTCTCCACTGCTGATCCATCTATCAGATCGGCAACTAGATTTGAGGCCTGTGGGACTGTCCTGAGGGCAAGACAGCTCATGTATCACCTAGTGGCTTCTGGTTTGTCCTTCCTGCCCGGGCACTGCACAGCTGATGCTGTCTCAGCCCACCCCTGTGGTGTGCCATCCCCTCCACGTTGAAGCACCCTTCCAATGCCTTCCTGGATTACTGAGTCTCTCTAGCCCATCGTCTGCTGGTTCAGCCCATCCCTGTGCTGTGCCATCCCCTCCACATGGAAGCACCCTTCCAATGCCTTCCTCAATTACTGAATCTCTTCCTCTAGCCCATCATCTTACACAAAGGTTTCACGGCCACATTATCAGCTGTGTGCTTTTCAGGGACTCCCTGTTCTCATTGGCAAAGTGGTGGGGGAGGGGGTCAGACCTGCCTTGAAGGAATGCATTACATAGAACGCAGTGAGTATCCTCTACAGAAACGGACACAGAGCAATGTTCTTCCTTGTCCTCAGCCAGAACTGGCCTCCTTTGCCCACCCTGTAAGGGTACAGTCCTCATCTCACACCAGCATCGTAAATACGAGCTGCTAGACACTGTGATTTCTGAAGTTTCACAAACAGCTTAACAATTTCACAGCAGTAGCAGTTTTGGGGTTTTGCCATGAACCAGTGGGAACAACGTGGCTGTGAGATCTGACAGAGCGGTTTCAAAATCTAGATTGATGAAGTTGGGGAATTCCTATGAAGCCTTACACACCAGCTGAGAGCATTTGACTTGTCGAAGTCGCTTCTGTGAGCCAGATCAGATTCCCGCTGACACCAGCCAGCCAAGAATAAAAATGGTTGCCTGGAAAATTTAGAGGAAGTTCTCCACGTTACCTGCTGCACATCAATTTTGTTTTTGTTTTTGTTTTTGTTTATTATCTGGGTAACTGCCTTGGTTCCTCTGCTTGCCTTTACCAAGAGGCAGAAGAGGAGGGGTCATTGTCTATGGAGGCTGCCTTTCCAGCCCAGCAGCTTCTTCAGGCTGACCTCACAACCCCCTGCAGCAACTGCTTAGTTATCTGTCAGTGGCTCCTGCCCATCACCACCCAGTCTGCTGCAAACTAATGAGGCCTTTCTAATTGATCTGGGTCCCTGACCTTGTAGAATTGGGAGGATTGTTTTTAATGCATTTTACATGGTCAGATCTCCTCTTTTAAAAATACAATAAGCAGATTAGCTTCCTAATGTAAAAACTGGGGAGTCTCTAAGACAGAGGTTTTCAGGATTTGCCAATGGTACAATTCTTCTCTCAAATACAGTTCTTGATAACCATGTATAAGTCAAGCCAAAGTTCATCAGATAAACTCTCTAAATTGGTGTTCATAAGCCCAAGGGCAGATGTCGCCAGAGTCTCTGGACACGATAGTTTGAAAAAACGAAGAGGCAAAAGTTGGGAGTGAGGCTGTTGAGAGAGTTAACGGATATTTTTAAGGCAGAAGTGACATTTCAGGGGACTATAAATGAACTATTTGGCATCAGCCTGAAACCTCCAAGAGCAAGTTCAAGTCTGAAAATCCAAAGGGTCCACAGACCTTCAGGAACTCCCTGCTGGGTGTCAGTCAATACAGTGTTTAGTCTTCTGTATTCTGTATCTTTGTATGTTGGGAAATCATGACGTATAAATCAAGACAGGTCAAATTACACCACAGTAACAAATGAGCCCAACTCTCAGCTGTTCACAGCCGCACAGGCTTATTAGTTTCCTAGGGTGTTCTAGAAAAAGAGTTAGAAGGCTTTATCGGTTATCAGCACAAAGACTGAGCAAATAGCTCACAAGACTACGGTAACTGGGAAGTCCTTTGATCTGCCATATGCAAGTTGGAAACACAGGGAAACTAGCTGGGTCTGAATCCAAAAGGCTGTGAGCCAGTGGACCAATGGTGTGTCTGTCTGAAAGCAAAAGGCAAACAATGTCCCTATGTGCATGTGGAAGGAGGTGAATTCTCCTTCCTCCACTTCTGGTTCAGTTCAGAACATTGGTGGACTGACTGAATAATACCCACTTAACCAGAGAAAGCTATCGAGTTTACTGAGTCACTCATCCCAATGCTAAGGTCACCTGTAAGTGTCCTCACAGACATACACAGAAACAAAACACAGCTGGTGATATGGCCAGAACTTGAGCAAATGCAAATGACTCATAAAATTAACCATCATATCCATACCACATGCCAAGTTAAAGTGTCTCTGTCTTGTATAGGTAAGAAAGAAGGGACAGAGAAGAACAGTGTAGTGCTTCTTGGTGTGTCTGCCCAGGATTTTTTCTGCCTACCTTTCATTATCCAATTCTAGTCAAATGGCCTTTGCTGGATTTAGCAGAGTAGGGAAGAATGAGCCAACCTATAGCAAAAGATGATGGAAAATTAAAATGCTGTGGATATCGCTCTGTATGCTGTGAGTGTGTTGCTCTGATTGGTTGATAAATAAAACGCTGATTGGCCAGTAGCCAGGCATGAAGATAGGTGGGATAAGGAGACAAGGAGAATTCTGGGAGCAAGAAGGCTGAGTCAGGAGAAGCCAGTCCAGGGAGCAGCATATAATGGCACACAGGTAAAGCCACAGAACATGTGGCAACATACAGATGAACAGAAATGGGCTGAGTTTAAGTGTAAGAGCTAGTCAGTAGTTAGCCTGAGCTAATGGTCGAGGAGTTTTAATTAATATAAGCTTCTGTGTTTTTATTTGGGTCTGAGTGGCTGCGGGACCTTGGGACTGCGGGACCACAGGAGTCAGGCAGGACCAGGAAAACTTCAGCTACAATAAAATACTCAGCAAGTACAGATATTGTTCACTATGCCATTAGTTATTCTTAGTCTGAGCCATTGCTTCAGAGGTACCAGGTTACCCCAAAGCACTGTTGACACCTGTCTATACAATCCAGGTTCTGGTCTTACCTAAGAATAACTGGTCCCTCCCTCTATTCTCAAAGTACAGAAAATACTTGGATGGTCATGTAAAACAATTAACTAAGGGCTTGATTATAACAAAGAGAATTATAGCAGAGAACAAGAGAAAATGCGGCACAACCATCAGCCATGCCCCCTTGCTGCCTTTAGAGCCAGTTACTTCCTCTAGCCCAGTCCTGGCCATGTGCCACCACCTCCTAATAATCCGCCACTTTCTCACCCAGAGGCAATTTCATCGTAGCAACAGAGAGGTGTAATTCTTCACAGAATGCGCGCAGCCCTAGAAGGCTTTCTTCAGCTATGTAACATGTGTGGATCGGCTTGATTCTAGGTGGGGACTTGGGAATCGTGTAAACAAAGGACTCATTGCACGAAGGATAATTTTACTGAAAGATAATGAGTGCCTCCTATCTCAAAAAGAACAAATTATGAAATGGTCTAAAATAATATTTTTCTACTTCGCACAAAAAAAGAAGGGAGTGATATGTGGTCTATGTGTGTGTGTGTGTGTGTGTGTGTGTATATATATATATATATATGAATAAAATGAGTATGTTTTGAGGAAGAATCTCATGATATAATTTGGATATCCAGGTAAGTGCTGATTTACATTATGCCATAGGGAGACTTCAATATTTTATGTAATTTCTTAATTAACATAGCTAAAGATGACATCTTAGTTTGCTGACATAATTTGTTACAGCATTCTCTTCACTTGGTTGTTTTCCCTTTACTGTAATGAATGAGGCTATCAAACTACTTCATGCATATGGATCTTACCTCTATTAGATTATTTTATGGAAGCAAACTCTTAAGGATAAAATTCCTGGGTCAAAATTATGATTATTTTTACCTTGTACTAACATAGTTGATATCTCTAGCCCAATTTATAACAATCATTTATAAATACATAATAACTAAATACTATGTAACATTTTTATTGTAAAAGATTAACCCAGTTTAATTGATAACTAATAGGGGAAATATAGGTGGTGTTTTCTTCTAACATGAAAAATTATTTCCCCAAATAAACTCAAAAGCTTTGCATTAAGATGAGGAAGATTCCTTTTAATATCACAGGGCTATTACCTAGAGGCACAGTATGCATGGGTCATAAACCCTTTGTCTGCATTTATGCCAATTTATGAAAGAAATAGTCTCCTTTCATTGTTAGCTTCAGCTGTCAAATTGATAGAAACCTGGAGTCATCTAGAAGAGGGAACCTCAACTCAACAATTTCCTCAATCAGATTGGCCTGTGGGTGTCTGTGAGGTATTTCTCTTAATTTCTAATTGATAAGAGAGAACCCAGAGTATTGTGCACAGTGCCATCCCTAGGCAGTGGGCTACATAAGAAAGCTACCTCAGCAAGACAGATAGAGCAAGCCAGTAAAGCCGCCCTTCCATGGTTTCTGCTCCAGGCTCCTGCCTCATTCCGGTCTTGGCTTCCCTCCATGATGACGGACGGTAACCTGTAAAATGAAACAAGCCTTGTCCTCTCCAGTCTCTTTTGGTCATGTTGTTTAACACAGGAATAGAAATCAAACTAGGACACCCATCCCAAAGCAAAGAAAGGTGATCAATTTATACCTCAGAAGTAGAGCTGACCAACTAGACCTTAGAAGTGAAGCTGTCTTGAGCTCACCAACGGTGTTCACAGAATTGGAGGATTATCAGGATTACAGTCTCTCCTCCATCTGCCTCTCTCAAGGCTTCAGCTTTAGGTTCTCCAGCTGCACACAGTATGTATATACAGAGTTCATCCCTTACAGCTCTGGATCTAAGGAAGGGGGTGGCTACAGGAACTTGGAGGACTGGTACCAATGCCTCCATCCTTCCACAAGGCTCCACCCTGGCCAGAGCTTTTGTGTGGGTGCTATGAATGTCTGCCTTGGCATCGAATTTGTCTATATGACTCATGTCAATGACACGTGTAGGAGTCATAATATGTCATGGTAGACTTTGCAAGTTTTCACAAGTTCTCAAGGAACACACCCTAACCAGTCTGTTGTAGGGTAAGAGGAATATACAACAGATACACAAACCTCTAGTGTAGACTACAGGCACAGACAGCCTGGCTTCTGCAATACAACTAAGTCAACCTACTGTCATCTTATACATATGTAAGCAGCATTGCTAAGGCTAACTCAGCCCAGAGCCTGCAGATACAAGACTGACACCAAGATCAACGTAGTATGAATGGAAACAGAACCCATGGAAATGGAGGTTCCAGGAGGGAATGAGATGCCCGCCCCCTGCCTTAAAAGAGGATATGTCAGTGAAATCTGAACACCCCAGAGGACTAGGTAGAAAGAGCCTTGGTAAGTAACTAACCTGGCATCCTGAGAAGAAAGTCTGAAGATCCATAATTTTTGGCTAGAAAACAAACAAAAATCATTGCCACATGTCATTATTTGGAAAGGGATATTTCATTGATACACAGTCCCTATAACGTGTTCCTGGTCCCAGAATGATTTTACATCAACTTGAAGATAATTGAGAACTGAGTAGGAACAGCTGGGTTAGAGTTTCACAGAACAAAGACTGAAAAATCCTTTAAAATTTAGCTCCTAGGAAATAATGTTACATCTTTATAACTATGGGCATATGTGGATCCAACTTTTCACATCTGTAGTAGGAAATGGGGTTAAGTGTCAAAAGTCTTCCTTTGCTTGTCCTGTTAAAAGCACTTAGGGCAACTACAAAGTGATTCCACTTTCTTTGAATTAGTAATAACAATGGGCAAGTTCCTGTGTGTGAATAGAAGGCTTAAACCTGCAAAGAGTGTGCAAGAAATGCATATTGAATGAGAAAAAAAATATTATTTGGGAAATGAAGCTCTGTCAGGCTTGGCCACTCTACCAGAAAGTTTTCCATTACTGCCATAAATACCTGAGATAATCAGTTTGATAAAAGAAAGAGCTTGAAATCAGAACCTGAAGAGATGGCTCAGTGGTTAAGAGAACTGGCTGATCTTCCTGGAGGACCCAGGTTCAATCCCAGCTCACACCCATCCATTATTCTAGTCCCAAGGGATATGATGCCCTCTTCTGGCCTCATGGGTCATTGCACATATGTAGTACACATACATACATATGTATATATCCCCATACATAAAATAATAAAAACAGTTTTGTTTTGTATTGTTTTGTTTTGTTAAGAGAAAGAAAAATCTTTGTGTTGAAGAGATGGGTCAACAGATGAAGAACTGCACAGGCACCTGAGTCTGAATCCTCAGAACCCACATAAAAGCTGAACAGAGTAGTGCGTGTACCTTTAACCCCAGTGCACATGCAGGAAGCTAGGAAGTGGAGACAGGAGAATCCCCAGAGGCTTCCAGTCCAGCGACCTGGAATACTCAGCACACAATAAAAGAGCCCGTCTCAAACAAGGTAGAAGGTGAGGACTGATGCTGGCGGCTGTCCTCTGATCTCTTCAAAAATATAAATATTTACATTTGTATTTTTACAAATATATATATTTGTAAAGGTTCCAGTATCTCCCAGTCACTCTCTGAGGCTACAGCCAAGCCCTAGTGGCCTTTAGGTTTTTGAAAATTCAAACCATAACAACATGCAGCTCATACTTGAGGCTCACTTGACATTTCTGCTGGACAAAACTTGTTGAGAATCATACGTTCACTGAGCCCTTGACACCTGTTCATTTTATGAAAATGGTTTCTGGGCTTTCTACGTTGTTCTCTGACAGTGGCAAAATTAACTCTGCAGGTCACCTAGAATGTGGCATACAGATACAGTAAATCCCAAACTTTGCACTTGCATACCCTTAACAGAGCAAAGTTTCCTCTACCTAAGAGCCAATCATATTTAATGGATAAGATCTTACCTCAGCTTAGAACAGGGCGCAATGTCATCTTGAAAGAGGGGCTTCTTTTCACAATAATTACTTGCACTTCTCTTGTGTGGAAAAACTGAGGCAACATATGGAAAGCAATCTTTATTAATAATTATATAAGAAGAGCACCAGTCCTGAAGAGGACAATTTTGCATATGCTCCCTTCAGATAAATCACCAGGTCCACAGTGAAACTACGTAAGTATAGCCAGGCTTTAACTTAATAAATTCACTGAGTTATAAATACCCTGACCTTGTTTATAAAGGAAGCTAGTTTGTTCACTTAATGAAGACATCAATTTGCCATTCAGCTTGGACTGATTGCTCATTAGCTGCTTTGCCCTGACCAACAGCTCTGACTTAGCAACCCAGCCTCTGTAGCTGATCGTAGGTAGTGATGTACTGCCACCTATAGTCATAAAGAGAAAGACACTGCACTGCATCTTCTGTTCGAGAGCCACAGCTATCGATCGACAAGAACACAGTACAGGATGCTGCTGCCGATGAAGATGAGGATAAAAAAATAAAATAAAAATTACAATCCCAGGTTCATAACTTCAGTCTTCCCACCACATTAAAATCAGTGTAAGAGGATGATTACAAGCGAAATTAAACTAAGCAATATCGTATTACAGCTGCAAAGTCTTAGCCCAATGCCCATGTGGGACAGGTGCGAAAGGATCATAGCATTGATAACTCGGATAGCACAAGGTCTGTGAGTTATTTTCCAAGCAAACCCCTTCTTGTGTTTTCTCTGAATTCATGCCAGGGATTTTTCTCACTTTCTTCACTGTTTTTCCTGTTCTAGGATGCCACCATCAGCAACATTGTGCTACCTAGTTTTATGTCAACTTGACAAAAGCTAGTGTCATCAGAGAGAACCTCAGTTGAGAAATGCCTCCATAAAATCCGCTATAGGGTATTTTTTTTGGAAGGTTCTACATTTTATTACTGGACAAACTACTCCCCCAACTTAAAACACGACCCAGTCTTCAGGTTAAAATGTTGAACTCCACATGGTAGGATTGCTTGATGACCCACAATTCAGTATAAACTGTCTTGCCATTACGTGAATCCTTACAGACCCAGCTTTGTTCTCCTCCAGTGTCTTCTCTTGGAGTTGTACCTGATTTTGTTACCAGTTTTCATCCAAATCCATTGAGGAATAGGACAATTTTGCTTTTGTTTCTTGGCCAGGAATCACTTGATTCTGAAAGTCTTGTGAGAAGACATGGTGAGAAGCCAAGGCAGGAGCCCACCGCACAACAGAGAAGGAAAGGAGAAGAGCGTAGGGTATTTTCTTAATTAGTGATGGATGAGGAAGCATCCAGCCCACTGTGGGTGGTTCCATTCCTGGACTGGTGGTCCTGCGTTCTGTGAAAAAATCAGGCTGAGCAAGCCATGAGAAACAAGCCAGTTAGCAGCACTCTTCCATGGCCTCTGCATCAGCTCCTACCTCCAGGTTCCTGCCTGCTTGAGATCCTGTCCTGACTTCCTTCAAAGACAGATTAAGGTATAGACATGTAAGCTAAATAAACTTTTCCTCTCAAGTTTCTTTTGATCATGGTGTTTCATTACAGCAACAGAAACCCTACCAAGACAAACATTCATTGCAATTTTTGAGACTTTCTTGAGTTCCTGGAATCTTAGATACCTGAGATGTATCTTACCTCTGAGACACTTATATTTTACTGGAGTGAGATAGATAATACACATACTGTGAACTGTACAAAATAAAACATGCCCCCAAAAATTTTCAAAAAACCCACCCTGATTCTATAGCATGCAGAATGGTGGCAGGTGGCATGGAAAAAAGTGTATGGGGCTGGAGGCAGGGTAGAATAATGAATGCAGGATGGAGTCCTAATCTGCTAGCCAAGAAAGCTTTACTGAAAAGTGACAATGTGCAGAAGTCACTTGGAAGGCAACTAGTGGACTGAATCTGCAGGAAAGCTGAAAACCACTGGCCAATGTCCCATAGAAAGATGGTACCCAGAGTACTGGAAGAGCCTGGAGTCCCTAGGGGCACAGGCTTGAGAGGCAGGGAGGAAGCCCATGGCCTTGGAGGCCACTGTCAATGTATCAGCTTCTGGCTTAGAGAAATGAAGCTTGCTTTTAGATACAGGCAGATGTAGTACCTATGGCCTTTTCTCATTTTTTTTTAAACTACATGGCTACTTTTATCATGATGTCTCAAGAATCACAAGGACTCAGAACAAATATTAACAAGTCACTTTACTTTTTGTAGGCTTCACTTCAACATTTTGTTTCATAGATAGCTTTGAATGTACCTGGTTATAAGCCACCCTGGATCCATAAGCATTTGGCTTTTGTAGTTAGCACTTATCACGCTCACTTATGAGCGTTCTAATGCTGTTTTGTGTTTGTCATAAACATTTTGTTGGCTGCCTAAGACTCTTCAAGAGGGGCATTGGCTTTTGATGTTATTGTGAAGATTGAGTAAAAAAGCAAGTAGTAGTTGAGTACAGTGTACAGGACAAGATGAGCACTCAATAAGCTATCACACTAAGTAGATGTAGAGTGATATGCTAAAAGTTCATGCATGGCCATCTGCTATGAAAAAAATAATGTTATAATGAAAGTCTTAGTAGAAAGGCATTTTACTGATTACTCTTCAATAGACAACTCCGAGGATTCTGATTACTAGGTCAAGTGTTATGGTAGTTATATTAGTTCACTTTTTTTGTTTGTTTGTTTGTTTGTTTTGTTTTTTGTGGCTGTGATAAAATACTATGAACAAAGCAACCAGAGAAGAAAGGGTTGCTTTTGAGAAACGTTTTGGAAACATTGCCATTCCAGAGGGTTAGAGTCTATTATGGCAGGGATGGCATGGTATTCCAGTAGGAAAGGGAAGCAGGGTGGTTACATTTTTCTCCGCATACTGAAAGCAGAGAGAGAACAGGAAGTGGGATGAAGGTACCTCGCAGCCCACCCCCAATGATGCACTTCCCCCAGCAAGGCTCACCTCTTAAAGGTCTCACAGGCTCCTGAAACAGTGCCAGAGGCATGATGTTCTGGAATTTTCTCTGCCAAAGAAATCACTCCAGTACTTTAAATTTAGCCTCAGGCAGGTTCTCAGTACATGGGCAGAACACATCAAAATATCACACAATGGCCTCTAGTACCATCATTACCAGAGTTCTCTTTCCCTTTGGAAACCCCATGAGCCTGGCCTCTACTTTCTACATTGTTCTCAGCTGTCTTCCAGGCTTCTACGAGAACTGATAAATGGGACTGACTGAATCTGGAAAGCTCTATGTGATGGGGAGGGGGAATAATCAATGGAATTAGGAGCAGCCCATAGATGGGAAATTGTCTTTTCAAATGTACATATATGACAAGGTATTCAGGTCTAAGATGTATACAGAACGACAAGGATGTGGAAATGGCTTAGTCAGTTAGTGCTCTCCATGTAAGCCCAAAGGCCTGAGTCCAGATCCCCAGCACCCATATAAAAGCAAGCTGCTGCAGCATCTTATAGTCCTGGCACTGGCAGGAAAAGACAAGAGGATCCCCATAGCTTGCTGGCCAGCCACTCTAGCCAAACTGATAGGCTCTGGGTCCAGTGAGACTTCCTCAAAAGACAACATGGAGAGCAACTGAGGAAGACACCCAGTGTCAACTTCCAGCCTCCATCCTGACATGAGCACACATTCACGCCTCCTCACATATTCACACATAAGCATAGTCACACACTCACCTGAATATAGACAGAGAGTGGAAGAGAGCTACAAAAAGTTGACATACAAAACCCAACCAATCAACCAATGACCTAATGAACTAAATAGGAAGTTCTCCAATGAAGAAATACAGACAATAAATACTTTAAAAACTGGAAAGAAAAAAAAAACCCTATGTCATCATTAGCCATCAGGAACACGCACATTCAAACTGTTCTGATATTCATTAAGAATTGCTATCATCAAAAAAACAAAGGACAACAAATACCAGTGACTGTGTGGAGAAAGAGTGACTGACTCTCCCTTACCACTGGTGGGAGTGTCAACTACACTGAGAAAGTCAATGAGGAAGCCCCTCCAAAAACTCAGTGGAAGTACTACTGACCAGCTGTACCACTCCGGGGAACTTACTTAAAGGATTCTAAGTCAATGTATCTCAAAGATGCTTGCACATCCATGATTACTGCTGTAGTATTCACAACAGCTAGGAAATGCCAGCAGATTCCACCAGCAGATGAATGGATAATGAAACTGTGGACATATACACAATGGAACTGTATTCAACTGCTAGGAAAAAATGAAATCATGGTATTGGCAAGAGAGTGGGTAGAACTGGAAATCATTATGTTATGTGCAATATGCCAGATACAGAAAGACAAATCCCATGTGTTTTCTCTTATATGCAGAATCTAGATTTGAATAGTGTGTGTGTGTTTATATATGTGCACATGCGTGCATTCGTGAGGAGTGTGTGTGTGAGTGTGTGTTGTGGTGATATATTTGTAATCTAAGAAATAAAGCTTACCTGAAGGTCAGAGGACAGAGCCAGTCACAGAGTTAGCCACAGAGTCAGCATGTGCACAACAAATCAACACCGACAGAGGCAGAGATCATCTGAGTGATCAGCACAGGCACAAGATAATCAGTCAAAGAGACAGCCAGTACACACTTTAATCCCAGCACTAGGAAGGTTGAGACAGGAAGTGATATGGCTAGGCAGAGAAAGGAATATAAGGCAGGAGGAGACAGGAATTCACTCTCTTGCAGAGGCTCTTTCAAGCTGAGTAGTTGGTGAGGTAAGAGGTGGTGGCTGTGGCTTGCTCTGCTTCTCTGATCTTTCAGCTTTTACCCTGATATCTGGCTCTGGGTTTTTAATTATAAGACCATTTAGGATTCAAGCAACAGTGTGTGTGTTTACATCTGTGTGTGAAAGTGTATGTAGGGGTGCACATGAGTGTTATAAAAGTATAAAGAGGGCTAAGCATGGTGAGGAAGAGATCTCAAGGAAGTGGTGAGAAGATATCGGAATAAATGTGACATGGACCCAGACTGTGTGTAGGGAGAACAAAGACCAGCAAGAGTAAGTGTATTGGAAAATGGAGCTGTAAAAGAAAAATATATAAGCATATTTGTGTATTAAAATGCCACGAGGAAACATCACTTTGTATGCTTACTTTAAAAAAAAAAAAAAAACAGCAAAGAGGAGGTTAAGTCTGATGTGGCCGGTCCATAATCCTAACACTCAGGCGTCTGAGGCAGGAGGATTGTAAGTTGAATGCCTAGATGGGCTACAGGGTGAGTTCAAAGCCAGTCTGAGCAACATACCCTCTCAAAAGAAAAGGAAGAGAAGGGCCAGCATTGAAGCTCAGTGGTAGGGCACCTTCCTAACTCCGCACAAGGCCTGGGTCCAATCCCCAGCACAGAAAAATTCAAAATCAACTAGTCATGAGGATTGGGAGAGTAAAATGAAAACCATAAAGAACATTAAGACACATTGTTCTTCAACATTCCGTGCAGCTGGGCATAACCCGTCAGATCTCCGTACTCCGAGCAGAAGGACAAAGGGGGCCTCCATCGTCCAGCAGCGGCCCCCGTGAGCAGCGCTGCGCTGTCCCACTCTTCACGCTTCTGACTCTCTCCTCCCTCTGCCAAGCAGTGTGCCTCAGGCAGCCACATAAAGGGGCACAGAGAGCTCACAAAAGGACCACTGTGTTCTTTATTAGCCATGACTTAAACATGTTGACCCTTCAAACAAAAGAACTGCAGTGGTGTGTGACAGAAATCCCGGAGCCCCAAGCAAAGAGCTCAGCCCTGGATCCTCAAAGGGCGGCTAACATGGCGGGCACGCGCATAACCACACAAGTTTCTCCGATGTGATAGTGTTGCGGCAACTTGGACCCACGGAGAGCCAAACCAGCCCCGCAGAGAGAATTCCGTTGGAATTTCAGCTAATTACTACACACATAGATCATCCTGTCCATGTTTCACTTGCTTTCTCCCAGGATCCCGCAGCTGAGTTCATCCCATCAACTCCCTAAAACCACAACTCAAGAGCTGTATGCTCATCACTAGGTTCTAACCGAGTTCCTTGAACCTTTGCCCTTGTGAGTCACCATGGCATTCTCTCACTCACTAGCAACATCCTTCACTCTCTTAGTCAGGAAAGAAATAGGATCCTTGCCCATTGACTCCTCTGTTAGTATTATTATTATTTTATTATTATTATTATTATTTTTTAGCCAGCTTTTCTCCATTCCACCGATCTGTCATTCCTACATTTCATAAATCTAGCCTCCTTTGCAAGCACATCTCTACTCCAGCCTACCACAGCTTTGGCCTGACCCTAGCCAAAGCCTCTCATGGGTCTCCCTAATTCCATTCATTCATTGTATAAGCCACTGCCCTCTAAATAGCCACAGAAATGCTCAGAAACTCAAAGCTGGTCATATCACACAGGTTGAAAGTTTCCTCTTAGAATGAAAGAGATCCAGAGTCTACACAATACTTAAAAAGATTCAACACTGGTGCCCCTTCCTCGGTTCATGCATCCCACTCCTCCATTCTGAAGCCATGCATACCTCCTCTCGATCTGACATACACAGCACACCACCACAACGAACATCTCCCCCCACCCCCCCATGCTTGGTGAAAGCATCTTGCCTCTCTCAGCATCTGCAAATGCCTTTGCCTGGGCTCTGAGAACCAGTCCCAACTTTCTGCTCGTGTCTTTGAATTCCATGCACTCACACCCCTCCTCCGTCCTAAACTTGAATGTCAATCTCAGCTTCCTTCTTTTGCAGGTCCCTCACTCCCCAGGAGCCCCCTATGTGAAACAGAATGTAGAGGCAACAAGGAGTCCAGTGAGGAAGTCCTCCGGGCTCACTGGGGAGACGGAAAAAGCAGCTCAGAGGGGAATCTGGGCATCATGTAAGGAGCACGTAGGTGGATGAAAGCAGTTTTGTTGTAGAACCAACAGGCACTGCTGGTATTTGGGAGATGAGAGAGGAAGTAATGTGAGAGATGACTCCAAGGCTTTGAGTCAGCAAAGGAATGAATGAATGGTAGTGCAATTTGCTAAAATGGAAATGACTCAAAGAAATGCAGGATTTACATCAGGAAATCTTTTTTTAAAAAATCCATCTTGGTTAAGTGATGGGATTATTATACGTCTAAGCAGAAAGAGAAAAGGCACCTGGAGTCCAAAGTTGAGATGTCTTAACACCTCAGACAACTACTATGTATCAAATCACTCCTGAAACATGGCCCTATTAACAACAAGGTTATCTCGTTAATGCTCATGGGCTCTGAACCTACGTGACTGGTGTCTGTCCGCGTACCTGAAGCTTCAGCTGGGAAGACTAACGTGGTATGGTGACCCGGATTAAAATTATCTGGAGGCTTTCACTCAAATATGAGGCTCTGAGTTGGAAGCCAGGCTCAGCTGGTATGATCAGTGGGTGGGGCACACATGGCCTTTCCACATGGCTTTCTCATAGCTTGATGACCTCAGAACATCCCTGCTTGCCCATGATGACTCAAAGTTCCAAGAACAACTGTTCTGGAGCCGAACAAAAGTACAAAAAAACCTTCTGTGCCATCACATCCATAGAATAGCACCCTACCGATCAAAGCAGAGTGAGATCCCCAGGTTACAGGGGAGGGAACGGCACCATTGCCTCTAAAGACTCGAAAACATCAAGCTGGAGAGGTTCAGGCAAGAAGACCAGGAGCTGAAGGCCAGCCTGGGCCACATGCGACCCTGTAGCGGGTAAAAGAATCTAGACTTTCCCTGCGTGTGAGAAAGAAAATGGGAAGGAGTTTCTGAGTTTAAGAGGCCTGCTTCATGCTCAGCCTGGAGGTGCAGCCCACAACTCCAGCTACTTAAGATACCGGGGCAGGAGGATCACAAATCCGAAGTCTGCCCAGGCTACACGGTGAGTTCAAGGCCAAGCCGGTCCACAGAGTGAGACACTATCTCAAAATAAAAACTAGAAAGAAGACTAGGGATAAAGTTCAGTGGAGTGTGTTTGCTTAGCAAGCAAAACCCAGGGTTCCAGGCACAGTTCTGCAAGAGCTGAAGAAGAGAGGATGGGGTGGGGGGGACAAGGAGGGAAAGAAAAGAGCAGCTTTCTATGAGAAAGGTCAGGCAGAAGGAGATGGACCACAACTTGATTAGCAGCGGCCTCAGGCTCACAGTGACTGAAAACAACTTTGACTTATGCTACATACCTGGTGGGTAAGAGCAACCAAACGCAGGAGATACAATGAGGTCTTGTTTTTGTAGACAGTCCCTTCCTGCCTCTCGGGGTGGGTATGGCTTCAGCAAGTCTCAGAACCCCAGCAGCAGCTTTTACTAACGAGGGTAAGGACAGTTGTATTTTCAAACAGTTAAAAACACAAAAACGGAATGTTTAAAATATTCGCTAGTTTGGGAAATTGGACCGTGTCCCATGGAAACTCAGCACTCCAGCTGCCTTTGAAAATCATGAACTACAGCAGATAGCTGGAGCCTGGCAACACATCCCACATCTCTGTTTGTCTCACTTTGTGAATCTCGTTCACTCCTGCTTGGTCTCAGGGCCCTGGGATCAGCCCCCAGGGACGGCACGTGGCCATTTCTTTCTATCCCAGCGCCACAGTCCCCCTTCACTGGTCTCATTGTTTTTTCTGCTGTGAATCCCCCCTGTTGAGACAAGCCATGAAGGCATGGAGAGGCATCTTGTAACTGACATCGGGCAATGGCCTCTCCACCCAGGCTCTTCCCTGTACAAACACGGACTTTGTCCCTTGTCGTGAAGGCAGGTGCTTTATATGGCTTTAGACTGGCTGACCCCTGTGGTATACTTACAGCTCACCCTGTGTGGGCGCCTCCAGAGTGCGATGCATGACAAGGTGAGCTTGCTTCTCCACCTTTCTCTCCTCCACCTGTTCTCACGGGCAGCTCTGCCAGCCTCTTTGACATTACATTTCTTCAAGGAGATGCAGGATTTCTGGCATGGTAGAGACCTGCACCCCCAAATTACATATCAGAGGAACTAGGGAGAAGGTTCAGCAGGTGAGAGGGCTCGCTCTGCAAGCATTAGAATCTGAGTTCAAATCCCCAGCATCACATAAAAAACTAGGCATAACTGCATGCCTGTAGGAGGAAGGAGGGTAGAGAGAGGCAGGTCCTGAAAGCTCATTTGCCAGACAGTCAATCTGAAACCCTGAGTTTCCAGTTCATCAAGAGGTCCTGTCTCATAAGAATAGTGGAGAGTCATGAAGAAAGACACCTTACGTCCTCCCTTGGCTTCCACATAAGAGAGGAAGATACTCTGTGTCTTCCTCTGGTCTTCGTTTATGCATGCCTGAGCATATGGATGACGTATACAACACACACAGATGTACACACAAGCCAGCATGCACATGCACACAGATGCACACACCATACTTTCATAGGCACGTACACACCTTGCTTATGAACACACCCACACCCACGCCCACACCCCCCCCAAAGGACTCACATATCAGCCTGACCCAAGGACCACTCAAAGAGCAGAAAGTTCACACAAGTCTAACAAAAAAGTAGGCTGTCAGTCTCTTCTGCCCCTTGAGAAGTCCACCTCTATAAGGGGCTCCGTGGAGGTATCTCTACTTGATATTAGTCCACAGTACCCTCCAGTCCTAGGAATCCGCTTAAAAAATATGAATTCTTGATGAATCACGGGGTCCTACATAGGCTTAGAACTAGAAACAACCTGGCCAAATGAAGAATTTTAGTACTAGTTTCAAGTCCTGCATTTATCATTATTGATTCTACCTCTCCCCATCTCTCTCTTTCTCTCTCTTCCTGTCTGTCTCTCTCTGTCTCTCCCGTGTCTGTCTGTCTGTCATCTCCTCTCTACCCTCTCCTTCCCTTTCTCTCTCGGTTTTGATTTAAGATACGGTCTCATTCTGTAACCAAAACTATCTTGGAACCCTCTATACAGTCCAGGCTGCCGTGGAACCTGTGGCAATTTTCCTGTCTCCATGTCTCAGGTACTGGGATTGTAGGTGCACACCACCACACTCAGCTGACATCTCTAGTGTGTGGGGACACTTGTCTCCTGTTATCCAAAGTTTTGAGGCTTGCACTGAAATTCTAAGGTGGCAAAGCACACCCAGCACACCCCTATTCTATAAACAATTACATTTGCCTTAATTTATCAGTGCTACGCATTCTAATCAGTGTTGCCAACAGAACTTACCACAATAATGACAGCATTCTAAGTGTGGACTGTGGAAAGCAGAGCCCAGCGAGCCCTTGAAATACAGCCAGTGACATTAAAAATTTACATCATGCTTCCAGCCTTCATTAATTTAAAGCAGCCACGTGTTTATTCTCTTATGTCACTTTTATCATCCAGTATGTGCATGTTTATGTCTCTGCTAGTTTTTCATCTATCTCAGTTACAACATAAGCTAGGTAAAGGCAGAGATTTTGTCTCTTTCTCTCAGGCAGTGGTTCTCAACCTCCCCAATGCTGTGACCCTTTAATACAGTTCCTCGTGTTGTGCTGACCCCCAACCATAAAACTGTTTTCGTTACTTCATAGCTGTAATTTTGCTTCTGTTATGAATCATAATGTAAATATCTGAGATGTGACCCATAAGGAGGTCGCGCCCCACAGTTTGAGAACCACTGCTCTAAGGTATCTTTAGAGCCCAAAGCGTGTGTGGCTTTTTCTGGGGTATGACAGTGTTTTTCTGTGTGAATGAATGAGTTATCTTCTGGATTAGGCAGGCACTCCAAGGAAGGAATGCCATGTCCTCTGAACCCTGGGTGGATTTATGAGTCAAGGTCTGAAGCCAATGTCAGAGGCAGAGCCTGAGGAAGGCTGAACTGTGTACTGCAAAGAGAACCGAGCAATGACCAGAAGAAAAGGGGGGTGGTGCCAGTGTGCTGGCACACGGCTAACACAGGATGAGTTGGACAGACGATGAAACGCAGGATGCAGTTGGAAGCTATTGTGACAATGTAAAACATCGCACGATTCAGTCAGTCTATCGATTGGAAGACTTCTTACCTATCTGATGCATCAGCAAGTGTTAGCACGCCCCACAACGTTAAACACAGAATAAGACAACTGAGACGCTCAAAGCATTTGATGGAAGCAGGCACCCAGACAGCGTGACCGTCAGACTCTAAGTCAGGCAGAGTAATAATAACACCCACACGGGTCACAGAAATGTCACCTGCCCTGCCATGGGCACATGTAAGGAAGCCATGTCCAAGAGAAATGCGTTTTCTTTTAGCTGTCACACTGTCAAGCATCAAACCCAGGCTCCAGCACCGGTGTCTCTTATGACCAGGACCATGCACTTTTATTCCTCACAGTCCCTTTCATGAGGGCTTGGATCTGTGCCTGCGCCATTGCCTAAATCTGTGTCGTTCCTTTAGTTCTTGAGGGCATCCTTCATCCTGACGCTACTCTGAGCACGCCACGGCCCTCTGCCCTCCCCGACTCCGATGAACACAATCTGCTGCTATGTATTTTTGGCTGGCCGACTTCCCCACCTTATCAGAGCAGCTACGTGCTCTGCTCCTCGTTCCTGTAAAACTGAAACTCCAAGCATGGCTCCATATGCGACTCCTCTGTGCAGCTGAAACAGAGCAGTCGGAGCAGACAGACATCCTGCTCTCGAGGAAAGCTGTGGAAGACGTCTTGGCAGATTAAACTTCCCACCGCGCCCTGAAAGACACCTCTTAAGGACTGAGTACTTGTAAACACCAGATAAAAAGCTCAAACAAGGCCAAAACATGGCTTACAAAAGTGACCTCCCTCAGAAAACTTTCTGTTAAAGGCACTAATGGGCTAGCCTGTATTCACCTTTTAAAGCTACCATTTAAATCAAGGCCAGTGAAACCTTCGGCATGAGTATATCACAAAGCAAGATTCTAGCAGCATTTCCTTTCACACGGTGAATGTCATATCCGAAGCCTGCTATTGAGATAGCAACTAGAAAATTGCTTGCGTCCTGGTGTTCAGAAAGGAAATGAACTGTCCAGGAAAGTGCTGACTTTCTAAGAACAATTCAAAGTAAACTTAAAATTGAAAACAGTCAACGCAGAAAAGATGGCTGTTTAAATGAAGAAGGAATGCACTCTGCTTGGTTCGGAAACCCTCTCTGATCTTTTCATTTAGATCCGAAGAGCAACATACAAAATAGAGATGAGGGAGATGGAGGAAATGTCTCAGAAGCAAATACTTTGATTTTTTTAACCTGTGTCCCTTTTAGAAGTGCTGTACAGATGGGAAGGCAAGTTCAGGGCTTTTATTAGGGTCTATCCCCCTTGAGGGTACCCTGCTGTTTCCCTCAAACTTTTCCACGTAATTTCCTCCACATCTCTCCCACCCCAGTCTTCTGATGTTTCCCCTTAACCTCATCCCTCACTCCAGCCCTTGAGAGGTGGAGTGCCTTGAATAACCGATAAATCAGGGAAGAAACCTGGTAGCCCTCACTTCTCCTCAGTCACTTTTCTCCTTGGAATAATGTTCCCCCAGCCCCACGGCCAGAAACAGTAGAGACCATGCTGTGCTGACGAGAGGAAAACGTCTCTCCATGAAAATGAATGTAGGGAAATGATTTCCTTCCAACCAAAAGCCAACTGCTATTGAACGTCTGTTTGCCTAATTCTAGAATCTACCCCTCAAAACTTCACCATCATCAATGGGTTTAATTCGGTTTTCCTTCAAACATCATTTTCTTTCTCTAATTTCAACTCCAGGAGTGTGAGAGACATTTAAGAGGCACTGCAGAAAGAAGGTGTGAGAAGCAGAATTTGACAAGTGAAACATATGCGTTTATTATCTCTGAGCCATTGCGTGCTACACAGGTTCAGAGAAGGCATGACCAATTGCTTTGGTAGTGAAGTTGGTCTAGGTGGGCATTTTTAATCTGGAAGGTGGCCAGAGTGTAGAGGTTTAGCCAGCAAATGTGACTTCCTGTTGTGTGATATTTTTTTTTGACTGTGTTCTGACAAATAAAGCTTGCTTAGAGTCAGAGGGTAGAGCTAGCCACTAGCTGACCTAAATTAACCAGAGAGAGGATCTCAGCCCTTTGGGACTGAGGAACGGAAGAGGTAGGAGGCGACTGGTGGTTGCTCCCTGCTTCTCTCATCTTTCAGGTTCTTACCCTGATATCTGACTCCGCATTTTTTCTTGATAAAGATTAATTAGATTAACACTTCAATGGCTTGTGGTAATCATTTCCTCTTTTCCTTGGGCCTAAGAAAGGACCATTTAGAGACTTTTAAGCCAAAGCCACTGGAAGCTCAGCAGAAACATGGTCATCACTCACAGGAGAGTCCTTCAGGGCCCAATGCTAAGAGTCTAAAGAGACTGATAACAATGATACACACACAAGGTGATCAGAGCACTGTGCCACGCGTGTTGAAAACACGCAAATGTGCAGGGACTAACAGCAGTTATGCCGGGAGAAGTGATACTCCCAGAGTGCAGCACCTGGCCCGCTCCGTACTCTGTAGAAGACACTCGGTGTGGCTGCAGGAAGGAAGGTCAACCATCTCATCAGCCTTGCCTTGACTTCTGCCAGTCACTTTCTTCTTTGGGGAATCTATTACCCTCAGAACCCCCCCAACCCTCCATCTCCAACCCAGTGGGCTTCCCTTTGAAATGAGTGTGCAGTGTGACTAAAGTCAAAATGCGAAGCAGAGGGCTTGTGGGAGTCCTCTCCAGCTCCAGCATCTGTACAAGGCACAGCAACACCCCCGCGGCAAGCTTTGTGTGGGGGGAAGGAGATTGGATGCTGCGGCTGCAGCTGCAGTCTTCAGTGAAAGAGAAATTGTATAAGACTTTAAAGCATAAATGGGAAGAATATGTACTGATTATTCAGTTTCCAAGGCAACTGGGTTCCAAGGCAGAGTACTCTTAAGGTTCTAGCTTTTGAGAGAGAATTCCAGGCGAGTGGGCCACACCAAATTTCATACTATTAGTCAAGGAGTGAACAGTGGAGATTGCAGCCTTGAAGACAAGTGGCTTCTCTTCGGTAGACTTTGTGTTGTTTAAACCTACTTGGAGACCAGCCAATCCCGGGGGGCAGCAACTTTCTTAGGCCACTTCCCGGTGGCCCTGGCCTGATCACATCTGTGCTAGGGAAATGGACTTCAAGCCCTGAGGGAGCTTGCTCGGCCCCCTCAACCCCCAGAACTGTCCTGTTGGAGCAGGAAGTGTAAATCAAGGCATCATACAAAGGCGGGTTTGTCTCCCACCATGCTGACAGTAAACACCAAGCTATATCTAAGTAGTCCCAATAGAGATTGTGAGTTTCAGAACACACGAATCTCTCAGAAGTAGAAACCAGTTTTGTTTTTTGTTTGTTTTTTGTTTTTGTTTTCCAGATATCACTGAATTCTCTTATTACATCGGCAGTACTAGGTACTAAGTTCAGAGACTATAGCTGTCTAGGGTAAATGATTGACAGCTTGGGAATTAGCTTACTTCAAATAAATGTGGCTGTGGGCCATGCCTGTGATAATGGTATAACCCCTCATAGCCTAAACGAATGGTTCTCAACCTGTGGGTCATGACCCCTTTGCAGTCAAACAACCCTTTCACAGAGGTCACCTAAAAACCACTGGAAAACAGATATTTACATTACGATTCACAACAGTAGCAAAAATATACTCACGAAGTAGCAGCAAAATAATTTTATGGATGGAGGTCACCAAAACAGGAGGAACTGTATTAAAGGGTCACAGCCGAAAACCACTGGGCTTAACCAGTGATCACACCAGACACCCAACCTTAGCCTTAACCCTTTCCAGGTACCTCCGGGAGCTTCCACAGGGCAGCAAAGCTAAGGCTGTCTTGCTATGAGTGAATGACAATCCAGAAGGGCAATTTGGGGTTCTGCTTTTAAGTTTCTGAACTCGGAACTCAGGTGGGCAAATTAGTTCTTTAATTTTTTTAATTATTTAATTCTTCTAGACTTACATTTTTAAGCTCTGGATTTTAACTTCCCAAGGGACTGGATCTTTGAATTTGTCCCAACCAAAAGCTGAACAGACTTTTGTTCATCTGCAGAGTAAAACGGCTGTACAGTCTTTCAGGTGAACCTCTCTAATGGGCATCTCCCTGCGTCAGCATTCATTGGCTCCCAAGGCTTCCAAGCATGTCTGACATGCTCCTCGTGAATGGAAGGGGCACAGAGAGAGGAAGGAATTATGAAAGAGAGAGAAGGAATTATGAGTGGAAGAGCTGAGATTTCACAGACTGGAGTACACAAGGAACTTCTGGGTTTATTTAGTTACTACTGTGTTGTTGGATCTACTTCAGAGCCTTCCGAAGGACCAACTTATCTACCAGCCACCCACAGCCCAGAACATGACAGCTTGAAGCTGGAACCTGATAGGGGAAGGGGCTTCCTCCTCCTGGGTGTCAATTAGAATTCCCAGAAAGTAGCTGTGTCTGCAGACAGACTGATTAGAAGTTGGAATGTTACAGGTTCAAATGTTAATTACCTATCTCAGGCTAACTTTTTACTCCCTTGGATGGCCTCAAAACCAGGCAGGTGCTCAAAGCTCAGATCTCAAGGCCTTATTGGAGCAACAGATTCGAGAAATCTGTGCGTGAGTGTTTCATGGATAACCTAGGATGGCATTCTTCAACATACAGTGTCTCTCACTGGCCTGGGACTCACCAAGTAGACCAGGCTGGCAGTCACAGAGCTCTAGGGATCTGCTCGACTCTGCGTCTCTCAATGAAGCACCCATGGCCATGCTCGACACTTCTTATATGGGTTCTAGGAATTGAACTCAGGTCCATGGCAAGCACTTTACCAACAAACCAATCTCCTCAGACCCTTTACATGCACCTAATTTACTGAAATTAAGTAAATCAAATGCAAGGCTAAAATCTGTGTTCAATACCAGAGCACTGAGGGTCTTTTTTTCAGACATCAACTAATCAAAAATTCTCCCCTACCAACACATAAGCTGACTTGTAGTAACTGGTCAAAGGATTACCATTCGGAAGTTCACATGCGTAGCGAGACATGGAATGTACAACTCTATTCAATTAAGAGCAGTATTAGGAACTTTATTTAACTGTCAGTCTACCACCAGCATCTAATACTTATATTTTGACACATTTAGACAAGCATATTAGGAAGAAAATGTAAATTAAATATTATAAAGTGTACTTCTAATGAAACATGGGCTTAATAGGTCATGAATATATAAGTTCAGTGGTTTTATTGCAGTTAGAAAAATTATATTATGAAAGATACAAAAAAATCAATATTATTATTTCTGTTTATTTTACAATCAGTATGCCATCTTCTACCATTATGGCTTCAAATTTTCATTCTACCCAACAGGTGCCAAAGAATAGTTTAGTACATGCCTTAATAAAACAGTTAAAATATTTACAAATTCAAAATAGATGTTTTTGTAACTGAAAGGTTCACCTGAGAATTCACTGTAACATCGCCGTTTGCTTCTCTTTTTTTCCAAGTTGTTAATGTGGCTGAGTGTCCTCACGCCATCTCCACTATCCCCTGTATCATATATATTGAATTCCTAACTTAAAACTGGCTAAGCATCAAGCTACAGTAAATTGTTATAAAGCCTGCAGGTGGACAACCAATGTTATATCCATATTTGTTCTGAATATAACAAGTTAACAAAGTATTTGCTTGTAACTATAGGATTCAAATAAGGGGCGAAAATTTAAGATGACATTATTGTATTGAGCCAGTCATGACAACTTTAAAAGAAAATCACCAGGCATTGAGAAGGCTGGATCACACAACACGGAGCAATGATTGTGTGACTAGGCAAAACACAAACTAAAAACATTGTCAAAACACTGCATGAAGGAAAAGGCATACATTGTACACATATCCTATCATTTGTCTTCGGCATCCCCCCCCCAAAAAAAAATATTGCCTTAAAACAAATTTTCTTAGAAAAAAATGTCTTTAAAAGTTCACGTTAAAATAGGCATAAATGTGTAATGCTATGCAATATACAGAAAACTTACCCACCTTATGGCCAAAAGACAAAGGTAAAATCTTTCCTGTCCATCTAATACAACTTGAAAATCACATAGGTATGAGGTAGTGTAGTTACTTGTATTATATGCTGGCTGTTAAAAGTAATGCTAAATTTTAAAAAATATTACACTTGGCCAATTACCAAACACCATTAAAATTAACCCTTAATGCTAAACTGTTCATAGGTAGAGAGAAATTTAAACCAAGTGTCTTTAAAAAAAAATCTTTAAATTGAGGAGAGAGCTAAGTTTTATCATAAAATGTTAAGTAACTTTCCAAAGCAAACATTTACAGTTACATTTAAAGCAAAAAAATTTGTCATATGTACACAAAAAAACCGGTGGCGGACAGCCGAGTGTACAGTGAGGTAGGAAATCAAGGATTCCATTGGCTTGTATAGGATTTTACACTTTGTAAACCAGAGAAGTTCTCATATTATTTTATGTTAAGTTGAAATCTAAAATTACAAGTATCAAATAGCTGCGTGGGGACATATACATATGTACACAGCTCTTCTGTAACATGGGATGTACTGTCACAGCGAGCATTCTCTCCCAGAAGGACTGAGTGGACTTTTCAAAGTTTCTAGAAAATTATTCTTCCAAAGATAAAATACACACTATCCTTCCTCCATCCCTGCACCCCAAGAAAAAAGGGCATCATCTGACAACTATGAAATTGTGAAATATTGATGCTGGTCCCCGAACCTTCTCTAGCAAACGTCAGCTTGCTACCGGCCGGATACCACACTCAGGTGGCTCTCTGGTGTGAGTGCCCTCCCCCCATTAGATGCAGCAGACAGTGAAGGTCAGTCTCTTTCAGATATGTGACTTGGAGAGATGAAGTCCTATTGACTGGTCCCCTGTGCTTTCAAACAGGACTCTACAAATGCTTCTGGAAACATCCTGAGAGACTCCTTCATCAGAGGTGTTTGAGAACAGAGGTGCTTCACACTTCCGATTTTTTTCCTATTGTCAAAATCCACTTCTACAGAATGTTATGAGATAGCTTGAAGATTAGCTCCTTCCCCAAAGTCTTAATGAATTTCCTATGTACCTTTTACATATAGCTTAAAGAAGCTCTCAGAAGATTTTGAATATCCTGTTTTGACTGTAACCTGCCTCATGAGATTGGGATTGGAATATCCCAAATCTGCTATCAGCTCGGTACTCAGAACATTTCCAATTTTAAGGCATTTCACATTCCTTGAAGAGGGATATTGAACCTATATATATATACAGGTTCCACTGCTGAGGTCTACAGTGTGAGATTCCAGAATGGTTAAGAATTACTGCAAAATGGTATGGGGTAGATGCTCAGATTATTATAAATTCATTTTCTACCAGCATTAAAATAAGCACAAGACTGACTTTTCAATGTCCAAGTCAAAGTGATGTGTGTGCCTTTACACCACACCAAATAGGGGGTGGGAAAAAAGAAAAGGATTCAATCTGCTTCTCAAGTGCCAACTCATAATGGACTGAGACCGAATTCCATGGTTTCAAACGCCAGCAGAGCTGTGGGTCCACGTTTGCTCCAACAAGGCTTTTTACACACCACAGCTCTCCATTAGGATGCCAATGCCCTCCTGGGCATCGGTGACCTGCAACGAGATGATGTACAGCCTCTCACAGTGTGCAGCTTTCCAGATCTGTGGCAACTATGGTTCTGGCCAGCTTGTGCACACTCACACCATTCAGTCTCACTCCCATTTCTTCCTCCAAGGGACAAGAAGGGAAGAGAAAGCTCCTACCTGGCCTAGACATGGCAGAGACTGCAGAGGAAATGACATTTATCTACTGTTTATGCAGCCAGAAATTCTAGTCAATACTGAGGAGAGGAGGTCTCCAGCTCAGGCCGGCTACGGCCCTTCACTAAGTCCTGCCAAGGCAGCCTCGGGGTCACCAGGTCCAGCCCATGCTGGACTTTGGTAGAAGCTGAGGAGCGGAGTGTCCGAGTTCAAAGATGATTTCTTTTCCACGTTACAGCTCTACACACACACTTTCAGAGCTGATGAGACCACCTTCCTGTCTACAGGAGTTTGGGATACAGGCTCCTGAGTGACACCACCGCACTGCTTGGGGAGAATTTTTATTTTTGATCAGTATACTGCTGGAAGGTAGATGCTCGAGCTTCCACAGGCCAGGCAGACCGTGTGCACATGCTTCGAGCTGTTGAAACGGATACAGCAGTTTTCACTGTCGTGGTTACTTTTGAATACTGGGAGATTATGATTCTCTATTTTCACATGTGATTTTTCAGCATCCAAGAGGTAAATCATGTCATATCTCCTGTGAAAATCAAGGGGAATTCAGGGTCACCTCAAAAGAGAAATCCCCTCAACAGGAAGCTACCAGGGGGAAGCAGGGCTCCTAAGCAAGAAGACATGGCCATACGCAGCTCTCGAGACAATGCCAACACTTCAGTAGGAAATCCACGGGCTGAAGGGTGCTCATGCGGTTTACTCATCAGTAGTACACTTGTCAGTCATCTGCTGACAGAAGTCTGAGATCCCGCCACTCTGCCGACAGGGTTCCAATAGTGTGGCCTGCTCCAGGGCAGCGGCTGGCGCTGTCGCCGGGGACTCGCGCACCAGTTCCTGGCCTGCCTTGCTGCTCCCTGGCCCGCGGGGAGGTGGTGCAGCCGGAGGCGCATCAGACAGGCTGAAAACTGAAGGAAAGGCAAGTTCACCATCGGGAATGCTTTTTCCTTTCTCAGAAATTAAAAAAGAGAGCGGGCAGTCTGAGGCCGAGTACTTGGCGAGGATCTGAATCTGCTCTTGACTCAGGGCGGCTTCCTTGCACACTTGTTGGCAAAGTCCCGTCAGGTTCTGCTTTGTTTCACCCAGCGTTGACAAGATGTGATCTCGCTCCTTCAGCAGGCTCTCCTTTTCGCTTTGCTGTGCAGAGGGAGAGAGAACACAATGGCTCATGTTTATTGGGTCCACCGACACTTCGAAGGCAATCAAACATTCAGCATCTACCGTGTCTTCACGCGGTATTGCTTCCCTTCAACCCGCATCAACTCGCCCCAGAGACACTGGCGCATCAGGGTTTACGTGCAGCACTACTCACAGGAGCTAAGTCACAGGACTGACCGAGGTGTTCAGCCACAGAGGAAGGGATGATGTGGCATAAATGCATAATGCAATTTTTTCCACCATAGAGAAATGAAGTTATGTGACTTGCAGGAAAATAGATGCAACTGAAGTTTGCATTAAGTGGATTAATGCTACAAGCCACAAAAGTATACAACGTGGGATTTCAGTTGATTATGACAAAGTTAATACCTGGAAGAAGCCAAGGGCCTTCCAGAGGTCAAGCTGAGGCTCAAGGAACCTTGGTGATATTTGACTTTTGATTATCAGCCGTTTCCTGCTATGAGTTTCTTGTGTGCTATTGTAGCTTTTCCATCATTTATTGGGCACCTTATCCCCTCTACTAAAGGAATATTTGGATAACCTTGTGCACTGACAGCTATGCACAGCCAGAACTCCAGTTCAAGCTTCCCTGTAATTAATGTCATTGGCAGCATCCAGCCAGGACCATCCCCAGATGGAGGAATGTATCTTATCAGAGATGCCTCTGTACTAAGAACAGACTTAAGTGTCTAGACTACCTGTTTGAGAAGGTCTGATGGATGTGCCAATTTAAGCTTAACTACTACCTTTCCCAAATCTTTCCTGTAGTTCCAGATCTCCCTAGCTGTACACAGGTTGCCTAACGACTGAGTACACTTTCCCCCACCCTGCAGAAAAACAGCAGATAGCTTGGATAGGAACCACGGGGGGGGGGGAGCAGTTTTATTTTCTCCCATTGACCTAGCAACTTATAGATTCTTAACATATTCTACCAATCACATTTAAGACTATAGTGGAGCACATAAGATCCCTCTTCTTAGATATTACCTGAATTTAGCCTTTAGTTAATTTATTAGTCACTTCCCTTTTGGGTTGCAAATGATAATTAACAATTACTGCCCCTCTATGTGATTCTTATCACCCCTCCGTTTGACCCTGGAAGCCTGGCTTTGCACTGCCAAGGGAATACTGCTTGTAAGTGTATGTATAAATATATACATACACACTGGGACTCCCTGGGCACAGGAGGACGGAGAAGAAGACAAGAGCTCTGTGTGCTGAGATTCTATTTCCCGAAAATAGTCCTCGCTGTTCGTAGTTTTCTCTCCTGAGCCCCTGGGATGTGTAATATTAAGGTGGGTCCCTCTAATATTAAACAAGAAATTAAGCCAGTGTTCGAAACACAAATGTTCTCTCTCGTATGTAGGTCCTAGATTTTAGGTAAGACACATAAAAATCACATATGATATGAAAGCAGAAACAAAACAAGCCTAGAGAAACAAAGGAGACTCAATGAGTGGGGGCGAGAGGGGACGTATTCAGGGAAGAACATGCACTTGCATGGCAGCATTCTCATGTTGTGTAGTGTAGTACCATGCACCAGGAATATGTACAATTTAAAATTCAACACACACATACATGTTAAATACCAAAAGCTCAGGCTCCTTCCTCCAAAACTCCTACAGACAGGCCTACGTTGGAATTCATAACTTTTCGCTTTATAGAAAGATAACATAGGTGTGCACAGGTGTGCTCCAGTGCGTGCGGAGTTAGCACCCATCATTGAACATCTTTCCACTTTTAAATACAACACTGAAACATCAAATCAGGCAGAAAGTACGGGGAAACTACTTATAGCTGGTTATCAGATTTGACTGGCTTCTAGCCAAGATGCTAAGACAAACTCACTGTTCTGAGTGTTTGAATTTGAACTGTGGAAAAGGGTGACCTTGACTCTGCGAAGACACCAACATGGTGTTCTTAGTGTAAACCCAAGACCCCCCCACCCCCACTGTAAGATTCAGCTAATGCCTGCTTCCCTGTGCCTATGAGCCCAAGACTATGGTCAATGTTTTTAAATATGCCATCTCAGCTATGTAATCCATACAGTGAGTTGGTAAAGAAGGAAGACTGGAACATATCCTTAGATAGGATGGTTGGGAAGCAAGTTTCTATACTATAAGGAGTGAAGGGGTTAATCTGAGTTTGTTTTCGTTAGTGTGGTTTTTTAAAATCTCTACAAGTCCACCACAAAATGTTTCCAAGTGTTCCCGGCTCTGTCCCTTCTGCCCACATCAGGTATCACCGCGGACAGCATGCCCCTTCCCACCCATACCCTGCCTCTGCTTTCACACTCCACCATTTCACTTCTGACCTAGAATGAGCTGGGCAACCTCATCCTCAAGCTGCTTGTAAAGTAGGAGTAAATACATGTTAGCAGACGGCCAAAGGTTTCACCTGTGAAGACGATAGGACTCGTGTCTGAGGGAGCCAGGGGCCACCTCTGTCTGTCTCTGCTCAACGGCAGGTTCTGTGGAGCAGGAGATGCTGGGGACACTGAGACGAGGTATTCACAGGGATCATTCCTAACTGTAATGGTGAATGTCCCCTCGGGCACAAAAACAGTTTAAAAGGCAGTAAGAGCTTTGCCGGGTGCATAAGTACTGTTACAGATGCACACATAAATAGCTCTACAAGGGCATGTGAGAATTCAATTATTAGTTGTTTTTTCAAAATATTCAGATATATAATTTTTTAAAAAGGAATTCCTTCGTTACAAACACAATATAAATTTTTATAATGCAAAGTAATTCTCCAATTTGTTCAGATTTCTAGATTTGTTTCAAAATAAAAATAAGAGCAGGTCAAGAATGAACATGTGCACACTTGTGTGTACGCTAGGTCTACGTTCAGCCACTTCCTCCTACACAGAATCTGTCAGTTACAGGCTTCAGATAAAATCAAGCTGCAAGTGTCAGGGGACAAGAACAGCACTGACTTCTATTCCTGAGAAAAAGTAATTTTAATGCCATTTGTACCCTCTCTTCTTTGGACCTCTCTCAGAAGCTCATCTTAATAGAAACAAAGACCCCAGAAGAAGATGAGAACCCTCTTTTCTTGTCTCTTGGTTCTTCTATCAAAGCTGTGATGAAGCCATTCTAAATAGCAACAGGAAAATGCCAAGCAATGTTGGCCTTTTAAATTAGGAAAGATTAACTTTAACAGTGACCATTTGGGCTTCCTCCCACAAATAGGAACCAATGCTTAGAGATGGCACAAAGAACATAAATACTATGTAATTTCTGTATCTTCATGCAAATATCTATCTATATGATCCCTCCATATTCACATTCCTCCTGCCCGACTAAGTAAGAAATGACTCCATTCATTAAGAAAACCCAAGAAGACTCTGGGGAGATGGCTCAGTGGGTCAAGAATGCTTGTTGCCTAAGTATAAGGATATGAGTTCGAATCCCCAGAAACCTCTCGAAAAGCTAAGTGTGGCCATACACTGCTGTGGGCCCAGTGCCAGGGTGGGGGGAGGAGGGAGGAAGTAGGAGGGAGGAGGGAGGAGGGAGGATTACTGCGGCTGTGGCCAGTCACTCCAGCAGAAAAAGGGCAAGCTGCAGGGCTGGGGAAAGGCCCTATCTCAAGGGGGAAAGGCAGAGGGCAAAGGAGAAAGGCACCTGATATCTTCCTCTGGCCTCTCATGAACACATGGGCACACACAGCAAACACACATGCATGCATTGAGTGTACACACACACACACACACACACACACACACACACACACACAATTTTAGAAATTAGAATGTCCCACAGAAGATGACTTGTGCCCAGAGCTCCAGAATCTTTCGTCTGTTCCTCTCACTCCACGCAGCTCTTACATGGCCACATCTGCAGCCATTAACTGGTGTTTCCATTTCATTCTAATTTTAAAACGTAAATTTACCATGGCAAGTCAGAGTAGTTGATAAGTAGTAAATTAAAGGAATCCAACATAGTCACTTCATAGCATTTATTATCAGCACCCCCCCAACAAAGGTGGTTCAGGAGTTCAAAGCCAACCTAGGAAACTTAAGTGAGACTCTGCCTCCAGACTTTTTCAAAACGGGGGCGGCAACAGTTCGGTGCTTACTTTTAACATGCCCAAGGCCCTGGGTTCAATTTGGGGGGAAGAGGGGGGATGATGTCTAAGTACCCCAACCCCAAAACGCAACCTAACTCCTTAGGATTACAGTCATGTGCGGTCTTTGACAGGAACATGTTCTGAGACATGCCTTAAGAGGCCACTGGGCACAAACATCCCAATGGTGCCACCTGCACCACAGCTGGGCCGAGACAGCGCCTGTTAGCTCCGGGGCCACAAGCTTGAACAGCGTGTTCCTGACTGGAGCCCAAGGCGGCAGCAGCACACTCTAAGTGTTTGCACAGCAGCACCTATCTAAACACGAGAAGGGCAGAGCGAGGATGTGGCTCAGAAGGTTAGGAATGTACACTTGCACGGGCCTTGCACAGTGCAGCTTCCAGGCCCGGACGCCGCTCTGGGTGGGAGGGCGGGTCGGTGAAAGGCCTGGGAACAGGACCGCAGCGGACACCAGGGCCCCGGCAACTACGCATTCAGGCCCTGCCAAATGTTTCAATGTTGGGGTTTTTTTCTTCAGGTATAAACTTAGTTTATTATAAATTGTCTCCTTTACACTTTAATTTTTTTTTTAACTTTTGATTCTTTTGAAATAACACTCAGCTTACAACACAGAAAGAAAAGAAAACAAAATCAAATGGTGATGACAGGGAGTTCCAGGCTTGTGCCTAAAATAAGTACAAATGCTGTGCAGCTATACCAAAGTATTTCTCTGTCCTTAGCCCTTCTCTATTTTCATTTTTCCTTTACTCTTTAAAGTGTTTCATTAAGAACTAAGACACATACACTGGCCCAGCCTGCATCAGTGTCCCCGATGACACTGCCACACTTTGCCCCTCTGGAGGGTCTTCAGGGGTGTGACACACACGGACCTGCCCCTGCTGTAAGAGCACCAGGTCTGCCAGACCCGTCCTGAGGCCTTGCCGAGAAGGCTCGGCCTGCAGAAATCGGTGCAAGGTGGTGTGCTTGTCTCCGGACTCCATCCTACCTGCAGATGAGTGGGTAACGGACACTCCTCTCCGTGAGGGAAGCACTCCAGGGTGGGGGCGCTTTTTTTTTTATTACTCTTACATTTATTTACTTGGAGGGGGTCACGTGCCTTGACACATCTGTGGTGATCAGAGAGCAGTGTGTGAGAATCCTCCTGATCCACCGTGTGGGTACCACGGGTTAAACTCAAGCTGTCTGGCTTGGCGCCAAGACCTTTCCTCACCGAGGCAGCGTGTTAGCCTGGGAGCTGGGAGCAACCCACTCACGGGTTTCTGGAGGCATTGCGGGTTCTGGTTCCCCCTATTCACAAGACCTGGCTCCTTTCTCTGGCCTCCACCACCACAGCTTATTCCATCCCCTCTTCAGATGCTTCCTGGTTTCTAGCCAGAGTCCAAATCAGCACAACAGGTAAATGGGAAGCCAGCCATGTTGGTTTCTGAGTTCACAGAAAGGTCTGAGGAACTATCAGCCTTGCACTGGAAAGCAGGGATCTTTCTGTTGACCAGATGAAAGAAGACCTTCTGAGCTGAGAAGAAGGGAGGGGAGGAGGGCCTACCAGAGTTCACAGCTGTGCTGGTTAGGTTTTTGTCAATTTGACACAAGCTATCGTCATCCCAGACAAACAGACCTCAACTGAGAAAATACTTCTGACTGACTGGCTCATAGGCAAGCCTGTGAGGCATTTTCTTGATTAATGATTGATGTGGAAGAACCCTGCTCATTGTGGGCAGTACCACTGGTCTCCTCTGCCTCAGTTCCTGTTTCCAGGTTCCTTGAGTTCCTGCCCTGGCTTCTCCTGATAATAGACTATGATGTGGAAGTGTAAGCCAAATGACCCTTTCCTCCTCAAGTTGCTTGTGTGTGGTTGTGGTGTTCATCACAGCAATAGAAAGTGAACTCAGATGACAGAAGACACCAGGAAGGAAGCCAACAGAGGCTGAGAAAACCGAATATAAGTAAGTGATGATATGGCCGTGCCAGGAAATACTAGTATTTACTGAGTGCTAACTCTACAGTAGGTACTTGTTGGGAGTTCTTCTGACACATTAATCCATTTGCTCTTCACAAATGAGCATCTTAACTGTAAAGTGGGAAGTAACATTATCCCACCCACATCCACACTTGAGACTGCATCTCCTATCCTCCTCATCACCCCAGATATATGGTCCAGCAACCTAGTTTCTGTATTGGCCCCCAAATATGGGACCTTTGAGCCAGGCAACGGAGAATCGCCAAGCTACTTTCAAACACACAGCACATTCCCTGTGCATAAAATAAAGTAAATCTTCATCAGTCTTGTTTATTTGTAGGAGAGTGAGAAAACTGGGTAAATGCTACAGATGACTATAAATTATGACCACTTGAGGGGGAGGGGGGAAGGAGGAGGAGGAGGAGAGAGAGAGAGAGAGAGAGAGAGAGAGAGAGAGAGAGAGAGAGAGAGAGCGAGAGAGAGAGCGAGCAATGTAGGAACCGGCAGAGAGCCTGTAGTTCAATCTTACGCCAGCTTCTAAGAGTTGCATGTGGACCAAAGTGCAAAACGCAGCTATTACAGTAACTAACAACAAGCAACGCTCTATAAACTCATCCATCCAGAGAAGCTGAGCACTGAAGTGGGATAATAGGAAAGGTTACAGTGCGGAAAGGTATGCGTAGGCCAGCTGGCTGTGTGAAGCTGTTCTGTGGTCCCAGGAACTCTAGTTACTCTGCATTCTCATCCCATTTCTCCTTCATCTTTTTAGTTATACTGTACCTTTTCCCTAAAGTACATACATAGAATGTACATAATAAAAATTTATGTTTCCACTACGCTGAAAACCACAAAGACATCTTTTCCATTATACTGTTTCTAGTCTCACTCAGAACTACAAACATTCATGCTTGAAGACCAGTTACAAACACAACTTTAAACTGCCACCCATGATTAGCAAGGACACAAAACCAAGTGTCTGAGGACTCTTTTGATTGCCTCCAGGCTGCCTGCCCTGGTGCATGGCCAATAGGTAGCCCTCAGCTGGCCTGGTACCAGAGTTTCCTCTCATACAATACTTTCACCAACCACAGGAGGGAAACAGAAATGGAAGCAAACTAATATATCTTCCAGTTAATTTATGTTTTGATGCTGGAAGAGACAGGTCCAATAAGCAAGCACTCCTCACACCAAGGAGCTTGCTGTATCTCAGAAGTTTCTATTCAAACCACTACTTCACCTCGGGATTTTTCCTTGGCACAGAGACACTGGCTCATCTGCTTGGTTTTGGTATCAACCCAAACAGGTAATTCAGGTCCACAGTTCTACCCAACTGGAAAACAAGCTTTTATAGACATCAAACATCATAAAGTACTGTATAATTACTTTAATCTTTATCCAACCACTAAGGATTAGAAAGAAGTCATTAAATTGAAAAATCATTAAAAAATAAAACAACTACCCAGAAAGAGTTCCCCACCTCCACATTTGAATACATCATGCTAGAAATGTAGAATGCATACATAATCAGTCAATGAAAACCTTGTTCTACATCTTCTAATCTTTCTGCACACCTTAATTTCTCTTAAAATGGTATTTGGGATTTCAGTAACTATTTATTCTACAAAATCAAAGAGCTAGGATTTAATAACATCAAGAAATCGACCCACTCACCAGCTTCTCAATCTCTGACTCCAGGTTCTGAATACAGTCAAGCTTCCTCTTGCGACAGCGCTGCGCGGCGATTCTGTTCTTACTCCTTCTGCGGATGTCATGGATACAGTCCAGCTGCTCTGGGGTCAGCTTGTGCATCTTCAACAAGGACTGGAAATCATTCCGGGAGAGCGAAATGATTCGTTGAGCATTAAACGGCAGTTTTACCTAGGATGTGAAATAAACATTAGGAACTACAATGAAGACATGTATTGCACATTGGCTACAGACGAAGACATGCGTTATATTTTTGAGGGGGTTTAAGACGGTACCAAAAAAACACACAGACCGTGGGGGCTGGAGGGATGCAGAGGTTCTGAGTGAGGGCTTACTGCCCCTGCAGAAAAGCTGAGCTCTACACCAGCCACCACGTCAGGTGGCTCACTACTGCCTCCGACTCCAGCTCCAGAGAGCGCCTACCCTCTGCTCTCTGTGGGTACCAGCACACATGTGCACATACCCACACAGCCACACACATATGCATATGCACCTAATTAGAATAAACCCTTAAAAAAACAATCCACAATCCACCCCAGAGGAACTCAGAGTTCAACTGACAACTCTGCCCTGGGGAAGCGGTTAGAAGTCAGACACTTGAGCAGACGAGACGTTCCCATCACACAGCACTGCACTCAAAATGGGAGTTATCTCACTAGTCTGTGTTAGCGTGGACTTGACTACCTACTATGTTAGCAACTTCTCTAAGTTTCTGCCTAAAGCATTTTTAGTATGTGCTCCTCATTTCCCCAAATAAAACCCACTTTATCTCTGAATATTACCACACAGCAGTGACACTACACAGTACTGGAATAATTATGCTAGACATTGCTATAGCACTTCAGGAAATTTCATATGACTTCTTGAAAAAGCTATACATCTCACTTGCCAATGGACTATTGGGACTATTTTGTCATCTGCCTGTTTTCATGGACCTAATGACTAATCCCTGTGGCCTTATAATCCACCTCCTCCCAAAGCCAGAAGATTAACACCCTCTAATTACTACAAAGCAAAAGACCATGAATGGGACATGGAGAAATGGGTCCTTTGTACATGGCCGGTGGGAATCAGTAAGCTACTGTGAAAACCTGCATCGAGCTTTGGAGAAAAATTAAAACCGTGTGCGTGCCATGGAGCTTGTCATCCTACTCCCAAGTGTTTGTGCAAATGAACTGAAATCAGATCTCCAAGTGATGTTTGTCTTTCTACACTCACTGCAGCATTCACTCTCACAATGGCCAAGACGATCAGACTGCCTGAACATCCGCGCACAAGTGACTGGATAAAGAAAATGTGGCATACATGTACACTGTGACATACTACTCAGCCTTCTAAAAAAGAAGGCCTGCTATTTGAAGAACAGTATGCTAAGTAAAATAAACCAACTTCTGGAGAGTGCACCCTACATTATCTCACCTACTCTAGGCAGTGACTGTAACAGCAACCAAGAGCGACAGTAGAATGGGGAGCCAGACTGGGAGCGGGGAAATGGAACCCAGGGGTTCAGTGACTTTTCACTAAAAAAACAAGGTACAGAGATACGTATGCCGTGTTAATACAATGGCTAGAGCTAACACTGTGCTGTGCACGTAGGAACCCTTCCAAGGACAGGCCTTCTGTCATCACAAACTTAAAAAGCAAATAAAGCACACAAAAAGCAAAGAGTATGATTAAAAATTACTTAGAAAAGCAAAGTGAGAATTGCCACTGTAAAGAGAACACTGAGTTTTGCAAACTAAAGAAACCTAATTCCTAATGCATGGCTCCCTACTTACTGTTACTGAAGCAGAATCTTACACAAAACAGGTATTAAGTAGTAAATAGAAACTTATACACACTGAACGCACAGGTCAAGCTTGACATGGCTAATATAAGTCAGTAGCTACATGTAACTCATGCTGAATTATTAAGATAATCATTAAACTAATGCCTACGATAGCTAAAGAAAAATAAAACAAAATAATAAATAAAAGCAACAGCATGAAAAATTAGGTCTGAGAAAACTTGCCCTACATGCCACAAGCCTGCAGCTGCTCACAGCCAACCCTGGCTCACATACCAGACTGTTCTCAGGTTTGACAGACTAGGTGATGCTTTCATACAAAAGTCACCATTAACCACCACTGACAGAACTGCTATCTGATTCTACAGAGGCATCTGATTACAAAGTTACACAGCCCGTGTGGGGGTGCCCTCCACGATCTATACACACACCCCAGTGTGACATACATGCACACGGCAGCTTTTCAAACGCCATGCATCATTCCATGCCTCCACTCTGGCGCCGGTCACATGGTCTCCTCCTTCCTCCCTCACTGCGCCGGGCACAAGTGCACCTCCTGACAAACGGCTGTCTGAACAGCGAGAGTCCACCTCCACTCACCTCACACTCCTGCTCCCTGGCGGAACAGGACTCACTGTCGCCTTCTGTGTCTGTCTCCGAGTCATCGCCCAAGCTAATCACGCACGCATACGGACAGGGCTCCTGCTGGGGCTCCGAAACGTAGTCGTAGTTTCCGATTTCCAAGTTGCTGGAGCAGGCTTCGGAACTCAGAGTACTTATGAAAGGGCAGTTGACGGAACTGAGAGTTGTGAAAGTTCGCTGGCCTGGCTCTGGGCTCTCGCTGATCCTGATACCCAACCAGGGACACTCAGACCGCCTCTGCGGGTAGCCCTGTTCTGAGCCCTCTTTGGCCGCAGCGGGTGACAACTGCATTTGGCAGGTCGAGTCCGTGCTGCAAATGTCACTCCAGAAGCCTTTGGCCAGGTGCTCTGCCACCTCCCGCTCCACGCTGCTCCGATCACCGGATGCAAGGCTGCTGCTGTCTTCTTTGGGGCCAGTGTCAGATTTCAGGTACAAATCCTGATTTTCACCAAACGGTTTCTCTTCCTGGGCATCTGGACCCGACAAAGGCTTTTCTGCTTTCACTGTTTTACTTTGCATCCCAGCAAAGCCCAAGTCACCAGACTGGTCATATGTGTGTAACAGTGAGAGGGAATAGAACCCATGAGGGTCTGCAGAATTGGGAGGGAAAGAAGCCGCTTCCGCCTGCTCTGCGGGGCACTGGGAAGCGGGGTCTCTGCGCTTTGTCTCCTCACTCTCCATGGCTGGCTTCGATCCTTCACATTTTAAAATCACTTGTAAATCTGCACAGCCTTGTGCTCCCCCTAAACACTCAAGTTCAGACGTCTCATTTGGCTGGACAGAAGCAGCATGGACATCTTTGATGCCCGATTCTAGAGTACGGATCTTGTCAGTTCCAAACGCTTTCTGGAATTTTCTGTATTTGGGGCATAAAGACGGCAACGCCAGGGCTCCATCCTTTTCCAGACACATGGACTGGCACGTCTGGCTGGCACTGTCCTGGCAAGAGGGCGATGCTTTCACATCGCCCTGACACCTTTGGGGGTCACACTGAGGAGTCTGAACATTCTTCTTTTCCAAGAACTCCTCTGCTTCATCGATTTCTAGATCTTTCTGGTCTGAAAGTGAAATTTTAAAGTCTGCTTTCTGACAGTGTGAGGAGAAGCATTTTTTTCTTGCACATTCTTGCTGCTCTGCAGTGGAGTCCAAAAACTTAAACTTGAGAAACTGAAAGCAGGCTTCCTCGATATTGTGCACACTCAGAAACTCCACACACTTGCACACCTCCTCAACGTTGTCCTTACTTAAAATGAGTTTGGCAGTGTAGGCAAACTGAATTAAAGGTTCAAATCCTTTAACGGTCACCTGTTAATACACAAGATTGAACAGACACGTCATTTAACAGCTGTCTACCCACGACAACGGTGGGGAGAGCAACCGGGAGATGCCAGCTTCTCTGTGATAACCAAATGGGTCCTTTAATTTGGAAGAGAAGTTCGCCCTCTACGAAACGCACGAGCGAGGGAGACTGGTAAAGTGGAGCCCCACTCCATTCACGGGGACTAAACCTCCACTTCAGGAACTCCACTCCAACACAGGCACTCGGACATCACCAGATCTGTGCAGTAAGGCGTTATGAATAAAGCAGGACAGACCCACCCAAGCCGCATGGCTACCCTGTCTGAACCAGCTCCAAAAACCAAAATAAATAAATAAATAAATAAATAAATAAATAATTAAATAAATAAAAATGAAAAGTACTTATAAAAATATCTTAACTATCAAAAAAGCACAATAAACCAAAGTATTGGCTAGAGAGAGAGGTCAGAGATCGTGGGCACTTGCTGCCCTTGCAGAGAAGCCTGAGTTTGGTTCTCGGCACCCACATGAGGAAGACTCACAACCACATGTAACTCCAGCTCTGGGGATCGGGTGCCTCTGCTAGCACCTGCACTCACATCATACACACATACACACACTCACACACACACACTCACACACACACACACACAACTAAAAAAATAAAAATGGAACAAATCTTTTAAAAAATGGTTAAGTACTGTCTTACATTAAATATTTCTAATAAAATTTTTAATGATCCAGATTGCAAAGGTTCTAAATCTCCGCCTTTGTACTGCTTCAGCAAAGATTCGAGAGCCCTGGACAGCTACGCCTTTGAGCAGACACCTGCGCATTTATACTGAGAGTGTATCTGCAAGGCTGGGGTGAAAGAGCCTGCAATGTGCAAAGAACGTTCACCCTGGGTTCAAAATACAGATTACACTTAAAACTTTGTGTTACTATCAAACTGACCAAAATACTAGGACTCTTCTAAAACATGCTAATCTTACAGCATTTACCTTGAAACTGCTAAAATAAACACCACCAAATTCTTCAAGAACAATGAAACTGAGTCTTTTCCAATGCTGGGAGCGATATCAAATGGACACCCACTTCAAAAAATCACTAGGTAGTTTCTTATCAAACTAAATGTGCAAAACGACCTTATGACCAGAAATTTCACTTCCGGTTTTTTATCCCTAATTAATGAACTTACTTTCACAAAAAAAAAAAAAAAAAAAAAACCTATACCAACTTTTATCTGTAGCAGATAAAAACTGAAACTAATCTCAGTTCCTTCAACAGATGAAAAGGTTTTAAAAAGGAAAATTAAGACGTAATTATTATAGTATTCATGAGCAACACAGAATAAACTATTGGTACGAGAAATCTGAATAATATCAAGGAAATTATCCTAAGTGTGAAAAAGGCAACCCTAACAGGGCACATAACACTGCACTGTCCCACTTACGGACGATTTTGAAATGACAAAGCTCCACACAGGGACAGATAAGTGGTTACCGGCATCCAGAGACAGAAGAGGGAGGGGAGTATGGGCCCAAGCATGGGGAGGAATTAGTGTAAGAAACATGCAGGATCCTTGGGTGGTCCAGATCCTAACTGGTGGTGAACAGGAACCTTCCCAGAACCTCTAGAACCTAGTTAATGCATGTGACACCACAGCCATCTGATCACCAGGAATGGATGGTAGCCACATCAACATTCCTATTAATTTTTCAAAACATTATCAATGGACCACTGAGCAAAGAGCAAAAGGATATTCTGCATTACTCCTTGAAACTGTACTGAATTTATAATAATCTGAATAAAAAGGTTCAATTAAAATTTCCCAAAATATGCCAAGTCAACCAAATAATATATGCAATGTTTTCAACTTGTCACTGTGATGAAACAGTTCAAATATTTGAAAACTTGTGATTTATACTTCATCAGAACAAACATAAAACATCCAAATATACACACAATACATACATATATGTATTGATATATACATCGTCTCTTAAAAATCCATCCAACAAACGTTGTTCTACCTGTAAAGCCTCATGAAATAGTTTGAAATATGAACTGTAGAAAGCATGCCCCACCGTGAGTCATGTTCTTCTGTAAAATCAATGATCCGGTACCCTTGACTCACACCCCAACACTACAGCCCGAGTCACACACAAGGCGCAGCACCAGCAACCAGCTCCACTCTGGATCAGTTTGCAGTTCATCCAGTTATGCCCAACATCACACAGTATGTCACACACAAGAAGTTCTACACACTTCCTCCTCCTCTCCTTAAAACCCTTTGTGTCCAATGTCAAAATATGCTAAGAACAGTGACTGCCAAAGCACATGCTCCAATAACAGAGCCAGGAAGAATCAGTGCAACCAGCCCCACGCCACCTAAGACAAGCCCCTTCAGGCTAGCACAAAGACAAAGACCCTAGTATTTACATTCGTAAATTACACAGACTGGGGGTGGAAAGGTATATGTGAAACAGGGCTCTACAAGTAAGACAACAAACTATTTTGTTTTTTAACATTTGCTTGTTTGTTTGTTTGTTGGGTGGGGATGTGGGAGGGTGTGTGCCAGCACACATGAGGAGGTCAGAGGACAACTTGCAGGATTCAGTTCTCTCCTTCCACTATGTGAGACCAGGGAATCAAACTCAGGTCAACAAGCTCGGCAGCAGATGCCTTTATCCCCTGAGCCATCTCACTGGCCAAGACAACACACTTCTTTCCTCCCAAAGTATAAGGACCATCTCAAGAAAAAGAAAACCAGGGAAAAAATACACTTGCAGAGTGCCTGCTTTTCATGGGAGATGTCTCAGGAGAGAGAGAGAGTGCACACAGCTTGAAGCTGTCATGGGTGTCCCTCAGAAGGACAGAGTCACACAGCCAGCACCCTCTAAGCCAGAACCCTTCCAAATGCCTGCAATCTATCAGGTGGACTAAGATGTAGGTATTGTATCCACATATTCCACTGCTCCACAAGTATTAACACCCAAAGCCATCGTTTTCACATGTAAACATTCCTGTAACAAAAGCCAGAGAAAGGTTGCGACAGAAATGCTCTTCGAGATGCCTGTCTCCTCAGGGACCCTAGAGTTTGTGTTCAGCTTATAACCAGAAAGTAGCTAGGTAACAACAGGTTGTGATAGCCAGCGCTGCAGCCCCTCACCTCTTCAGGCAGTGTGATGGTGAGCTCGGCATCGGTCTGGCCTACGATTCTCGAGTGGAAGTAGCTGCTGCATGCAGCCAGCACCGAGCGGTGGGCTCGGAACCGCTGGCCCTCCACCACGACAGTGACATCGCACAGCACATCCTTCTTCCGCTGGTCATTGAGGCTGAGCAAGACGTTGGTGCTGTGCACAGAAGACTCATAGGCAAACACTGAGCTCTCACTCACAGACATCCTGGGTGGCAAACGGGATCAGGGAGAGCAGTGGAAAGCATGCTTCTAACTGTCATCGACCTGCAAAGACACAGGGAAGATGTCACTTAACAAATCCTGTGGGTTAATGTGTTTTAAACAACAAACTGTCAGCATGAATTAAAATATGTACTTTTCACCAACACAAAAGTGGAGACAAAAGTCTCCAGAGGGACAATGTAGATTCATTCAACAAACTCAAGTAAAGCAGGATGATGACAGTAATTCTAATTTCTTTCTTTTTTTTCTTTTTTGAGACAGGGTTTCTCTGTGTAGCTTTGCGCCTTTCCTGGATCTCACTTTGTAGACCAGGCTGGCCTCAAACTCACAGAGATCCACCTGCCTCTGCCTCCCGAGTGCTGGGATTAAAGGCGTGCGCCACCACCGCCCGGCGTAATTCTAATTTCAAGGCAAGGATCTTAGAGAGAAAAGAGTAAGAACTTCCTGAGCCCATGACTTCCTAGATGTCTGAAAGTAAGTCCACTCTGAGAATGGGTCTGACAGAAGCCAAGGGCTGGCCCAAACCTTCAGTCCAAATCCCACCCTCTACTTGAAGACAGTTCATGGGTGTGGCCAGGGAAAGGTCACATTGGGATGGGGTACTCCACCATTCTCCATGTCCTGTTCACCACATTGGAGAGATTAGGCAAAGGCAGAGTTTCCCATCCAGAGGCTCCAATCAACACAAGGTCAAGTTCATTTGGAAGCACAGGAAAAAAAGCTTTCCACATGCTGCATTCTGTGAGGCCAAAGTCAGGCAAAGCCACATTATCACAAGAACATGGTTTATCATGCACAAAAAAGCCTTGGGTTCCTCAAAACATTACAAAGTAAGACAAAGTCATCATCATTTGGACATAAAATGGCTTCCAAACATTTTTTGAGCACATGCACAATACTGGCACTCAAAGCAAGGAGGTGCCCCAAATACACATATGCATATTATCTCTGTCATGACTATTCTGATGCATACACCCTGAGACACACACGAAACCGTAAGAGTCTAAGGGATGCTATTTTCCTGCAGTTCCCATGGTCTGTGCGGAGCACTCCCGGTAGTGTGCACCTCACAGATGAAGCCCATAAGTCCCTCTGCATCAGTCATTCCTTCCTTCTGACAGCTAATTCACTGGCTGACCCCCAGAGGGTCTGTGAAGGAGACGCTGCTGTGCCTTCAGATTTCATACAACACAAGAAAGGAGAGATCAGAACTACTCGAGTTCACTCAGACCACAGATGGGTTCCACTTCAACGTTCTGATGTGTTAGCTGCAAATAAACAAATCAATCCATAAATTCTCTTATACTTTGTGTTTGCTTTTACACAGGTAAAAGGTTAAACTCCACAGAAGTATAAATGAAGGCACAATCTTTCAGTAAACTCTGTCTCGGGTTAAAGATCCAGCCTTCCTTTAGCTGACCCAGCATACCACATAACATCATTGGTGACTTCAACATTAAATGTGAAGGTGAATGGAACTTTGGGGTTATACCCTTACAGAAGGAGCAGTCCGATTCTTCTTAAAATGGTTCTTCATGATTCAGTTATCAACAAAAGGAATTATTAAGAACTGCTAGGAACAGTAGAGATGAGCTTTCCAAACTCCTGTTATCTCCTATAGGTGGGAATTTGGGGCCATGAGTGTCCTCCTTCAAGGCAGCTGTCCACACTGGCCTGCCAGCCAAGGCCAACGCCAAAGCTACCACCCAGCCCATGATGGCTCTCACACTTTCCAACCACCCAGGTTAAAACCTTTAAAGTGTGTTAGTCTTACACTTATCACAGTCGTTCTAGTGAACACCAACAGCCAAGGGAAAGTATAAAAGCATAGAAACTGATGTTGCCAGCAGTGTGTGATGTCGGGAGCTCCATCTGTCCATCAAAGTTCTATACATGCCCTTCTCTCACCTCACAGTGGCTTTCCAACTTGCCATGTTTCTCTTCTCCTTGGAAAGACAAATAACACACCCTAACCTAAAGGTTCTTTGGATTCTAAGGTGACTCCAGCAAGAGCCACCCCATCACTGGTCTGGTGGTCCATTGCTTCTCTGAGGTACAGTGGGCCACAGCTTCCTTCAGACTCAGAGAGAATCGTATCTGGTTTATCACCTCTGCTCAGGCATTTTTCAGTAACAGATCGTGTCACAGGTTCACATCCCTCAGTGAACATTCACACTGGTAGGACGCCAACCCCAGGCGCAATCAACCGCAGCTGAGAGCGACTAGCAGCGGGAACCAAAATAAACGTGAGGACCCACTAAGAAGGACCAAGCACAGCTCACATTAGGAATTTCACTGCTCCCACGGAAATCTGGGGCCCACTCCTCACACTTTTCTCAGCCAGGTACACGTATACAACTATACAATTCTATGCTGAGTCCTGGAGCCTCGGCCTTACCACTGAGGGCTACACTTCTCTCCAGCTCTAACCCAAGCACTCAAGTCCTGTTTCTACAAATGTGTATCCTTCTACACAGCTCCCAAGCTTGCACATGTACTAATGCAGTTACATAAAATTAAAATACAAAAAAAAAAAGCTTCATATATTAGCATTTAATCCTTACCCCATACAAAATACTCAGGTATTTTCTACTTTAAAAAAAAAAATAGTCCAAGGGACTGGAGAAATGGTTCAGAGGTTAAGTGCTCTTGCTATTCTTGCAGGAGGCAGGAGTTTGGATCCCAGCACCCACTCTGGGCAGCTCACAACTGCCTGTACCTCTAACTACAGGGTGTAATGTCATCTTCCAGCCTCTGAGATCATCTACACACTGGTGTGCATACACTTACACAAATGCCCCCCCCCACACCTAAATAATTAAAAATCTAAAAAGTAAAATGATATCAGTTATGATCTACTCAGTTTAAAGATTCACAGATGGCTGGTACTAACTAACAGCTTGGGGCTGAGAATCTGAGATTAACTGGGATCGAGTCCCAGCTCTACAACAGCTGCATGGCTTGGACAAGCTCATCGATGTGCTGTAGCCCGGCCCCTCCATCTGTAAATCAGGGATGATGTCACCACCTCCCTGAGAGGTTGGGAAGTTTCTGTGGGCTGATGAACAACAGGGACTGAGCTCACAGCAAGCAAACAATACACACTAGCTGTTCTTTGGGAAGACTTGACATTGACGAAGCTCACACCATTCAAGTAACCCTGTTTCTAAGTGGTCTTCCTTGCTGAAAACCTTAGGATAACTCTTCACGTTTATCAAAAGTATACCTAGTTCCTTCACATGGTCTTAAAAGTCACGTGGTTGGTGGGCTTCCGGTCTGTTCACCAGCCCTCCCCTCTGTCAAGTCATTTTGTCTTGTCTGTGCTACGCTCCAGTCACACACCCCTCCCTGCCTGCCACGCTGACACCCTCCAGAACCCAGAGTCCTCCGTCTCAATGTGCTGCCACTTGGATGACTTCAGGCGGCTTCAGGTCTCAGCCTAAATGTCACAACTTTGTCTAGACTGAGCTCTGCCACAATCCAAGTACTCGGGCCAGTACTTTACCCGGCTATGAGTACTTGCTGCCGAATGACTTGACACTTTTAATACAATCCAAACCCAGATCATATACATTTCCCAAATATTCCGTTTGTGGATGGAAATGCACTAATCAGGGCTCACAGAATGAAGAACTTAGGTGGCTTTTCCAGAACTACAAAAGGCCAAAAAGATCCCAGCTCAGACCTCTTGGAGCTACGAACACTGCAGAAGTGGTTGAGTAAGGGCCGTCAACTGGAAACACCATCAGGACAGTGACTTGCAGCAATAAAGACACCTTGACCTCTGTCCTCATTACAGCGGGGCCCTACCCAGGGGTGTTCTGAACTAAGTAGTCGATAATCCTTTTTACCCAACACCTTAACTACGCAATGACCCTGCATAGCTCCTATCCATATCCACCAGGCACGGTCTCACATTTCTCAAACCTAAAAGCACACTACCGCACCCAGCTGCTCACATCTGTAACCATTAATTTATTAAACCCAAACTTAGACTCACTGCACTTGAATGGTTCTGTATTCTTGGACAGACACCATTGTCTCAACTCAAGCCAAGGTGTGCTGACCTTCACAAACTGCTGATTCACTCCCTCGCGCTGACAAAGGATGAACATGCATTTTAGAGCTTCCTGAAGTTCAGTTTCGTGGTGTTCTGTTCTCTACCCATGATGGACAAGTTACATTTTAATACAGTTACTGTTTGGCTGGTGTTTTCACCTTCAGAAGGACACTTGAAAAATAAGACAAGAGGCTGGGGTTCATCACATCTTAATACCTTTTCAGATAATTCACAAAGGAGAGAACTCAACCTGAGATGATCTAAGATGGCAGGGCCAGGTCTGTAGGGTGTGGCTTAGTGTGACTATAAAGTCACAAGCGTACACAGAACTACTTGCCACACGAATCTCAAGACGACGATGTGTGTTACATCTCTGTGTGGGGGTACAGTAAACAAAACTACCACCCAAACATTCTGCTGTCACTGAACAGGGACACAGGTTCTTCCTACCAGGGTTCCCTGCGTGTGCCACCCTATGCACCAGCGGTCACCAGAACACAATCGAAAGGAAGACCCAGTCAAGAATGTGACTTAGACACTCAAAATGAGAATGAGACCCCAGGGTAAATAAGGCAGCGGCGGTCACCAATTCACACAAGACACCCAAAGGTACTTACAGTCATTATCAAAATAAAGGCTGGTCATTTGTCATTTAAGCGTACTATTTAATTAATGAGAAACAATAGTGTCAAAAGGGTTTTGTTAATCCTGTGTGTCTGTCTGTGTGGGTGCTGTGTGTGTGTGTGTGTGTGTGTGTGGGTGTGCATGAATATCCGTATGTCCAGACAAGTACTGACCAACAGACATCAGAAATCATATTTTAAAATACTTATCATGACTTTTCTTTCTAAGTGGAACCCTGGATCTGCAGCTGATCCCACCTCCTGAACATGTCTCCTCCTTTCTGGTAGATTCTTCTCCTCAAGGCTTCTGCCTCTGCTGTCTTCATCACCTGCGGTGACTTCGCGTCCAGCTACCTGGAATGCGGAGTTTTGGATGGCAAACTCCTGGACCCATTATCTTTCTTGATCCTTCTAATCCCCCAAGCCAGTTCCTACATTCCACATCGAGCTACCCAATGTGAGTGTCCTGAAATCTGGTAGTCAGTCGCCTATCATCAATCTTTCAAGTAGGTGACGGACAACTGACACACTATGGTATGTACACATTTAGTCCTTCGCCTCCGGGGCCTTTTTTTCTTTAAAATGTTAAAAATTAAGATGAGGTAGCCCATAGAAAAGAATCCTCAACAACATGATGTTTTCATTATTATTATTCTCAAGTTTTCAATAAACCTTAACATCAAAAGCTTTGTGGAAATTTAAACCAGCACCGTCTTCCAGAGCCCTTGAGACTTTGCCTCACTGGCCGGGGAAAAGCCGGCAGGAAGAAGAAACCAGTAACCGATAGCTGCTCTTTCCTTTAACCTCTTGGAGGCTTACATATCACAGGTGTTCAGTCGCCCACACCTCACAGCACATCTCCCTTAGCCTCAAGGAAAGCTAGAGTAGGACTGGACAGGCAGCACTGGTGAAGTTACTTTTTTTAAACTCAAAGGAAGAAGAAGGGCAAAGCAGAGTTGCCCACAGCACCATCCAAAGGGGCGTGTTTCAAAGCGAGGAGCTCAGGAGAGCCTGGAGAGCTGGAGTCGAATGTTCCGCAGCTTAGGAACTTCTCTAAATGAACACTGTGTGTCAGCATACAGAGCAGTAGGCTTCAGCACAGCACTTTCAAACACTTGGTTCTGATTGCCCCCCCACACCCTCCCTGCACCCCACCCCTGCTGTGTCTTCCTGCCCCCCACCCACCTGGCCCTGCTTTTGCAGCACTGAGGCGCATCTTGATTTGGGCTTTTCCCTGTCTTAACAATTACGTAGTTATGTAATGGCGGTTTGTTGGGTTTGTTTTCTTGGGGGTTGTTTGTTTGGGTTTTTGAGTTTTTGAGACAAGGACTGACCTGGAACCCACTCTGTAGACCAGGCTGGCCTTGAACTCAGAGATCTGCCTGCCTCTGCCTCACAGATGCTGGGATCAAACATGTACACCACCATGCCTGGTCTGTCATATATTTACTGGATTAAATGTTGTATTTGAAATTTTAAGACAAAGTCAGGCTCAAAAGCGAGTAGCTGGAACTGTTAGAGAACCTGAAAAAAGTTGTCTCCTACTCAGACATCAGCAACAGAAGGTTCTTCATACCCCAAATCTGCAAATCTATCTTTGCTCGTTCAGGTTCCTAAATTTGGAAAAGCCTGGAAGGCAATTCCAGAACAATATGAAAGAAAACAATAAACATTAAAAAAAACAAAAAACAAAAAAAAAAAAAACGGAGTTCAAGCTGCAGAACTGAAAACAAAAGAAACCACCACTTTACCTGCCATCCTCCCTCAAAAAAACTGTAGAAACAACTGGGCCTTTTGTTTGCCCAATGCACTGGCCAACTACTTAAAGTTTAAAAGGACTGTTGCATCTTTTATGAAAACACGTACTAGCCACTAGAACTGGTCCATACCAACAAAGCATCCTTCCTGAATCCAGACTTCTCATCAAGCATCATCAGTCACCATTATCATCTGTGGGCTACACAATACGCACGATGAGCTGACTGTGTTTGAGTTATACACTACAGTGAGCTTTCTTTTTGTTAAGATTGGTTTGTTCAAACATGTCTCATTATGTAGCCCAGGCCGGCCTCAAACTCCAACTCTTCTGCCTCAGCACCCCAAATTTCAATAAGCTTTGAAAACTGCATATACACATGAGAGCAACACCAAGGCATATGGGTTTCTGTCACTCCTCAGAATCCACATGGCTCTTTCAGTCGCCTCCTCTGTACGCCTCTGGCTATGGGGAGCCAATGATCTGTGTCTATCACCATCACAGTACAGGAACATGAATTTCCCTTTTGACATGCAAATAGATTGTATCATGTACTCTTTTTTAAGTTTCTTTCAGCTGAATGCTTTCAATACACACTGATGCTAAGAACATCTGATGTTTCTTTTTGTTGTTGCTGTTGGCAAATATTCCATTATACAAATATGCAACAATTTGTTCATCCACTTAATTGGTGATAAAGATCGTTAACTGACCTAGTCTCAGCTTGGGATGATACTAAAATTTTATTAAACAGCTGCCTGGACATAATACACTCACTCCACGTTCCCAGGGTAATTATCTAGGAAGACAGGAGCTGAGTGATATGGGAGGTGTATGCTCTTTAGCAATCACACAGTAGTTTCCCAGATGGACTAAATCATTTCGCTTTGCTACCAGCAGTGTGTGGGCCGATCCATACCAGCTCTATACCAGCACTAACCCTTGGCGCTAGCTAATCCTCTGGATCTTGGCTCTCCTGGTGTGTGCAGAGTATTTCACTGTGGTTCTTATTTGTCTTCCTGGTGCTAATAACACTGAGCATCCTCACATGTGCTTGTGTTGGCCGTTTTTCATCTCCTTGCGTGAAATATATTATTCTTCCTAGACATTTTTTTTTATTATCTTTCAGTTAGAAGAGCTAGTAGAATTATGATTAGGGTTGCAATAAAACTATATTTATTTAGGGGAAACAGCTAACAAATCGAGCTCCCAGCTCATGAATAGGACTTCCCTCTCCATGTTCCAAGGACTTCTTTAATATTTCTTACTGTTACGATGATGCTGTCTAGAGCAAAGGAGGTTTATGCATCTTCTATTAAATTTATTCCTACGTGTTTTATGGTTTCTGTAGCACTGTGGATAGATTTGAGCTCTTATGCTTTATTTTACAGGTTTACTACATAATTGCAAATGTTATCTCTGAGATATGAACCAAAACCCAACAACAGCCTGAACTAATTCATGAATTCTGGGGCTTCTTTGTAAATTCTTTACTGTTTTTCTCTGTGCACACTCACGCCATCTGAAAACAAACCAGTGTGCTTCTTCCCGCCCTTCCTCATGCATGCCTCCTTGTCTCGCCTCACTGCAGTGACTGCCCATGAGTGGTGTCCCGACTCACTCCCTCATCAGGAAGTGTGCACTGCCTGCCTCCAAGGTGGCATAGCTAGAGAGTTTTGGTTTTTGTTTTGTTTTTTTGATAAACAAGTAATGGGCAGAAAATGACCGCCCCAGTTAACCTAAGGCTCCCACAAGAAATTCAGAAGGGGGAAACTGAAAATCTCCCAGAGAGTGAAATTCTGGGTCACTCTGCCTCCCCAAAGCCTATGTCATGCCTAAGTACGCACTTCAGACATCCCAATATCCACAACCAGGTGCCACTAAAGAGAAGGCAAGAGGATTCTTAGAAAGGAGCCAGGCCTCTTATGGCCTCACATGTGGAACATGGCCACTGGGGGACAGAGTAGTGCCTGAAGTACTCCATGTCTCCCCAATCCGCCGAGCAAGCTACTTCATGTCTCTTTCTCTTAAAAACAGAGACAGTCATTTTTCTTGGGAAAAAGAGAAGGTATACTTAATATGTTTAGGATAGCACCTGGCATATGATTTTATTTTTATGCTATAAATGTTGTGTTTTTGATGCACAGGGTGACATCAAAACAATTCCGAAGGAAACGCATTACCACATAGTTTAGTTCACACTCAATATTAACACAGGTAAAAATCACATAAACATTGTTCACTGGTTCTCAGAGAACGGCATCACAGTTATAGGACAGAATGAAAATTATTACCAGCCTTGACAAAACCAAACTTTCGCTAGGGGATGGAATCCAAGAAGGCAGAAAGAGAGGTAGTATTTCTGCATGACTTATAATATAGGGTTCAACTGATCCTGTCATATTAATGAGCCCAAGAAAACAATAAAAACACATTTAGAGCTGAGTGGGAGAGGTTCTCAAGCAGCAGAAACAAAACTAACCTGACTCTGAGGGGGAGGAGAGAGAGAGAGACAGGAAATCAACAAAGTCTCAGATTGACACGCAAACATCTTACAGACCCAGAGGTGGTCACCGAAAAGCTCAACGCCGGACAGGAGTAGATTCTGCATCTCCACAGAATTACAGCACAGTGAACCAGGCTGTTCCCTCTAACTTTTTATTCATATTGATTTCACTAGAAACAAACTTGAAAGGTGTTCATAAAAAGAGTAACAAAAAAAAATCTGATTCAGTTCAACAGAAATGGCTGGTAAATTGGCTGTGAAAACTGATGAAACTTCTAAAGATTTTTCAAATAGGAAAGGCGTCTGAAAGAGAGAGAAATCAATCTTAAACTACGATCTTAACAAAAAGTAGATTTTAGCAAAAATGAGGAGTTAAGGGAAGGTGATAAGATACCGTACAGGGACCAATACCAGGATTCCCATCATCACAGTATAATATCCCTCTCGAAATTTCTTGACACACACCCCCCATCCCCTTTGTGATAGCTGGTCAACCTGACAAGATCTGGAATCACCAAGCCCCTGGGCGCACCCGTGCGGGCTCTTCTCGATCAGACTGACTGCAGTGGGAATGCCCGGCCTAAAGTGGGCAGCAAGCGCCAGCCGGCCGCAGCCGAATCTCAGGAACAGCTTCAGCGCTCTGCCTGCTTGCTTTTGTGTCTTACCAGCTGCTGCTACCACAGTCCCTGTCTCTGCCCTGCAGCCATCCCATGCAGGTAGCAGAGCTCAGATTCTTCAGCCTCCCCACACGGAATGAAAACCAGCTCTGGAGGAATCCCCCAGGGCTTCGGTACACAGTTGGGACCACTGGGGCATCCAACCTGGTGTACTGAACAGGTTCTCAGCTCCCCCTTCCCCTTGCTCTGAGGGCAGGCAGGCAGTGTTGGCCCACCCAGGCTGTATCATGTTAGCCAATCTAATTAACCCTCTTTCAATATATACCGCATGAACCCTGCCCAATACCCACGGATACCTACAATCCTCCTCTTTTCTTCCCCAGGAAGAGCAATGCACACTCACACTGTCTCCACTTCCCCCTCTGGATTTTAAGTGAGTCCACCAAAGGGCAAATTGTCAGTTTTCTTGCAGTTACCTCAGCAATATTCAACAGCTTTTTCATCCTCTCCCTGCAATCCTTAGGCTTCCAGGATCCCACAGTTCATGGACTTCCAACCTGCCCCTCTGGCATCTCAAATTTAACATGTGCAATAATACTGGCTGCCATCCATCACCACACTCATTAGGATATTCATCAAAATATTGAGGTAATTTTTTTTCTTTTTCTTTCTTCGTTTTCAGCATTCAAATTGTCAGCTATAAACACACATTACCTTATAAATTTGAAGCAATAACTATAAGCATAAAAGTACGCCTTCGTTAAAAATGTAGCTCACGTCTATTTTAAATGTCGATTAAATAAAAGGACAAGTAACATTTCCGTCTTCACAATGGGATTTTCTGTATCCACCAACAAGGATTGCATCAACACTGGAAAACCCACCACTGACTTTAAAACACAGAAGCCCACGACTATAACCTCACCATGACTACCAAAATACTATTAAAATTTACTTTAAAAAGTGGCTGGGGGCTAGGGAGGTAGCCCATGTTAACTCTGCAAGCAGCAGGATCAGAGCTGGGATCCCCGGTACCCAGGGTGACAGTTCACACTTAGGAGCCCAGCACCAAGTCAGGGGAGCACAAGGAGGTGGAGCCAAACACATGTCTGGATTGTACTGACCAGCCAGGCAGGCCAATCAATAAGGTCCAGATTCACTGAGAGACCCGTATCAAAAAAGAAAACAAAAAAACCAAAGGGTGGGAGTGATAGAGGAAGACATCTAGCTCCCTCATACACAGACACGTCAGCTATTAAAGCCAATCAGAGGTTCCATTCATTCGCCTTGACACTGACATCTCTATGTGAACGCTGGCTTGGGGGAACACAGACACAAAGGAGAGAGAAGAGCTTTAGGGAAAGTTTTACACACAGATAAAGAAGCATCCCGTGGCAGGGGGTGGGTAGCGGTCTCCCTGCAGAGAACTGAGTCATTGAGATAAATGAGCTGGGGAAGCTATCTTGCCACTGGAAGAGAGCAAATGGCGCCGCTATCTCCAGCCTTGATCCACAGCTTCTGCAGAACGTCTGACTTGCCAACGAAAGCAGCATCCTCCAGCAAACCACGCAGTCATCTTACCACTCCTCAGGCTCTTCTGACTTCCCCAAATGTAGGCTTCTCCTCATCTACGATCCCCTGGCTCATTTCACTGCAACTGGCCATCCTATGACAGAGAGCTGGGCTCTCGAGGTGTAGCTTCTAGAAAGTTCTGCCAGTGTCTAGAGAGGTTCCCGGTATATAAAGCCGTAAGTTTACGTTACATGTAAACCCAGTATCTGACAAGTATGTCACAAATGCTGAGATAAATTTAGCAACCCACCCTACTATCTACAGACTCATCAGATGTGTATCTGTGTGTGAGTTTGGGAAGAGCAGCAGCATCCACGGGGAGACAAAGAACAAGGTACCATTAAACCCCAACACTCATCACCCCCACCCTGAACGTCATCACAGTGAGAGCCGCTGCAGTTAACAGCAGAGGGCTTGGGTGGACGGGCAAGCTCCTAGCTGAGCTCTTCCGCCAGGAACGACTCCATAGGTCAACCTACTCCAGGGATGCCGTGCCCCAGATGCCTGAGGCCTGAACCCAACTAGACCAGGCATGACAGGCAAGCCCTCAGGAACAAAACACACCTCACAGAAACTCAAAGAACTAGAGCTTGACTGGTACTTGGGGAGTCCTTTACCACAAAGACATAGCGGAGTACAGAACGTTGCCAGTGGTCACGGTCGCGGCATCAACGGGAATTTCCTTGTTATTTCTCTCAACGACAGCTACAACCGAAAGCATTTCGGCCAAGATACCTCCTCAGCAGGGCCACACGCTTTTCACCATTAAAAGTCTTGCTAAGAAAAAAAAAAAGTAGCTGGGCGTTGGTGGCACACGCCTTTAATCCCAGCACTCGGGAGGCAGAGCAGGCGGATCTCTGTGAGTTCGAGGCCAGCCTGGGCTACAGAGTGAGTTCCAGGACAGGCACAAAGCTACACAGAGAAACCCTGTCTCGGAAGAAAAAAAAAAAAAAAAGTCTTGCTAAGCCAGGCACACCTATGACCCCTTCTCAGTGGAGAGGAGGAGGCAGGAAGGTTGTGGCGTTCAAGGCCAGCAAAACCCTACCCAATAACAAAGTCTTTTTACTAAAATGAAAAAATAATTCTTAAAAGAGCCATAAACTAGTTTGCTGATTCTTCTAATTTAACAGACGGCTCCTACACAGTGGAAAACTGTGTGCTGTGCCGAAAAGACACCCCAGGAAATACAGTAAATAAACATCAGTCCCTTGGAAATGACACCTGAGCCAATACACAATAACAGCTTTTCACTGCAAAACCAGTGCTGAAACATAAAATCTACACTAATAAAATTACCGTTCTTACCGAAAAACACTTACTCTGGAATTACAACCTAATAAATGTATTAAAATGTTAATAAATGTTTATAGCTAAGTATTTTATAATCAACTCTCTGAACTGACTGAGCTGACTTCTAAAAGATGTTGGCATCCTTAGCAGAGGGAGAAGACATTAAGCACAGGAGGACACCAGCAAGCAGGGAAGTCGGTGGGTTGGGGGACAGGTGGGTGGGTCTCCCTACTCCTTCGAGGGGATGTTCAAGACTTTGCCTCCTCAGTCAAGAGCACCTTCCTAGGGTGTCCAGGAGGCAGACAGTTAGTTAAACAGATTAGTGGAGAGGAGTGAAGGAGGGCAGAGCCCTCGCTCTATTATTTAATCAACAGCCTAGGAAATGACCCATGGCTAATGCCCACGATACAAAGGACAACCAGCAGAAAAGGGACCTGCTATAAAGAAGGAAGAATGAGAGAGCAGAGCGCATCTATCCAACGCCACCGACCCCACCTAAAAAATGAACGAAAGTTGTTTAAGTAAAATGACTTCATCAGATAGTTTGGTAGTCTGAATAAGAATTGCCCCCATAGGCTCGTAGATTGGAAGGCTTGGTCATTAGGAAGTGGCACTACTTGAGAGGAATTAGGAGGCGTGGCTTTGTTGAGGAGGTGTGTCACTGGGGGGGGGGGGCTGTGGGGTTTCAAAAGCCCAAGCCAGACCCAATGCCTCTCAACGACTTCCCCAACATCATGTCTGCCTGTGTGCCTCCATGCTCCCTGCCTTGATGAAAATGGACTAAACCTCTAAAACTGTAAGCCAGCCCCAGAATAAATAAGTGTTGCTGTGGTCATGGTATCTCTTGACAGCATTAAAACACTAACTAAGACAGATAGAAAGCAGGAATACTTGATACAAAAATATTCTTTTCAACAAAGAATATCCCAGGGCTTTTAAGAAGATGCATCTAAACTTCCTTTTGACAGAATATAATGTGCACACAACTTCAGTGCATTATGAACATGTCCCAACTGTCCCAACGCTGAGAAGGGAGCCTGCATCTGGCCCGCTTCGGGGCAGTCTGCTGTGCCCTAACAGCAGTTGGTTACTGGGCAGCCCCTGTTTCTGTTTCCCAGGTTTGTCTTGGGGCAGGTTTTAATACCCTACAAATGCATCCTAAACTCTGAGGTTCTGAGGAGAACTAAGGAAGGTCTATTCTGAGAGCGTTGATTTGAAAGGAGGTGTTAGGTATACGAGATGGGTAACATCTTCACAACCCAAATGATATTTGCTCACTCCAAGTCACTTACAGGTAAAAAAAATAAATCACAAGACCAGTTTCCTTTGTATCTCAAGAGGTAAATTAGAATAATGAGTTAATTCCAGCCACTTCCTCAGTCATCACAATGTATGGAAGAAGAAACTCAAAATCTAAATGTTTCAACTTACTATACAGTCAACAAGTACACATAATACCCTCTCCTTCAAGCTGCTCCAAACTGCCAAGTTTCAAAGCCCACAGAACCAGAACTAGCCCATACTGGGTCACTCCGCGGCCATCAGTAGACATCTTAGTAAGCAAACACAGCCAAGGCACACCGAAAGACAGCTGTTCACCAGCAGGACACTCACACGGGGAGGGGGGTGAAAAGAAAATCCAAGTGTCTGACACACCTTTCTGAACAGAAACAACTACAGCTAAAAACACACTCACTGTCTTTGGGTCCCTAGCATGGGTAACTTCTCTGCAGGCTCGTTGTCTAAAGACAACACAAGGCTTACAAGCTGAGACTGGAGGGTGCATTACACATGCTCCCCATAAACTGACAGAGTCCAGGAAGTAGAACTGAGAGGACAGTTCCATCCCAGCACTAACAAGCAGAGAGGGAGTGGCCAGGCTGCTAAATCTGACGGGTCAGAGCATCCTCAGCTAGGATGAGCCAGAGAGAAAATTCTACGTACTTTTTATTTCTTCAAAAACCAGTTACATTTAACTGGCAGGACACCATGGAGTGCTCCAGAGCTCAAGGCTGCGTCCATAAGCACCAACCTGAAACTTTGCTACCAAATTACCATCAGTGTCCATTTGAGTTGTATTTCTAGTAGCAACACCTGCCCAATGCACACCACCAGCTCACCTGTGGTGGTGGCTGCTAGTTCAGCTCCCAGAAGCTACCTAACGAGGCCCTGTAAGTAAGAACACAACCTGCCTCATTCCAGACACCATAAAATAGGACCTAACAATTTATGTCCTGACCACTTGGTTCACAGTAACACACTAGATGCTCATAGCAATCTATGGTACAGATATCATCACCATCATCATCATCATCATCACCATCATCACCACCATTTTTCAGAAACACAAGTAAATTAAGAGCTAGCTCCAAAGCCTAAAAGATGATGACTTAGGCAAAACCTGATATTTAGCAATACAGTTCTACTTCTCCCACTCAGAGTTTATAGCTTCTCTGTCAACTGTACAGGGACCCCAACTTCAGATCTGTTAATGCCATGCACTATGGAAGCCGGGGGTCCAGGGTGATGCAAAGTAGTAATTTGGCTGCAGTTTTGAAGTTTACTCTCTGCTAAGGGCTTAGACTTAGGAAACAACACTCAAATTATCCATGCTCTGGATATCAGCTGAGTCTCTCCTTTGACATATTTTTCTAAAATCTCATAAATCATCCATCCCACCACCTAAAATAATCTTTTCATTTTGCTGGCTCTTCAAGAGACACAGGGTTCAGGGTTCAAAGTTCAAGCAAGAGTCCTACTAACAGAAAGTCAGAAAACTGAAGGGATTGGGGGTGGTGACTGTTAAAAACCTCAGCCATGGACAGAGCAAGCCACGCTGTGAAGAGTCCTCTGCCATCTGGTCATGTCAACAAGTTTTGTAAGCGTTATTGTGAGAGTCACCTCCACAGTACAGAGGTACAAAGGCACAGGCCTTGAGGTAGGACTGAATGGTAAATAGTAGCCACACCTCCTGGCCAGTGAGATGGTTCAGTGGGTAAGGCCACCTGCTGCCAAGCCTCAGGGCTGGAGTGTGATGTCCAGAAACATGGCATGGAGGGAGAGAACCTATTCCCACAGGTCATCCTCTTACACACACACACACACACACACACACACACACACACACACACACACACACCATGGTACCTGTGTGCCCATACATGTAAACAGAGAGAAGAGAATACATTAAAACAAAAAAATGTAAAATTAGTAACCCAGCCTAAAAGTCTGACATTTTAAGGAATACCACTTTCCCAAGGGATTATCTAAATGCACAGTTTTAATAATTCTCAAAAGAGTATAAAAAAGGGGGGGGACCCATAGGCTCTCAAATGGTAAGAGAACACTGTCACTTTAAAAACTGCTATAAATATTACTCTCCAGTGTGTAAATTATCAAGCAAATATTCCTGCTATCCCTTCTGCTACTCTTCAGATCACACACATTCAACCACCCACCCACTAGTCTTACCTTCAAATTCAATAAGACGTTGTCAAATTTAACTGTATCATTTCTTATTTCGATCACTAACTTCAACAATGTAGCCAGAAATTACCACCATCTATTCTTTACAATATTAAAAACTACATATGAAGTGAAAATTAAATACTAAGAATATTTTGAAATAACCACAGCTCTCCGGAAGAGATCAGAAATTAAAAACAAACAAAATAAAAAACCCTGTTGCAATTTCGGAGTTAATGGTATTGGCAGTGGAAAGTGAATTGTGGATCCCTCAAGAGAAAACTAGATAAAATGCATATAACCACATTACTTAATACACAAGTAATGATGTCACTCACTCTGCTTCTTTAACTTTTGGGCTTTTATTTTTAAGTATTTTTAAAAGCGAAGTTTGGGTATTTTCACCGCAGATAAATCATCCTGTATACTACCTGACAGCTCCTAATATCTGAAAGATGCATGGTTGATAATCCCTAAATCTAAAGCAACAAAGTAACTGTTTTCCTACTACAAATGTTTTAAAGGAACTGACCATCCATAATAAAGAATGCATCATCATTCTTGGGCCCATAGAATGGCTGAGTGGGTAAAGGCACTTGCCACCAAGCTAGGTGACCCGAGTGTGATCGATCACCAGAGCGCACAGGATGGAAGGGGAGAATGGTAACTGCAAACTGTCCTCTGACCTCTGCCTAAATAGATGCAGAAAGCAAGAATAAATAAGTAAACGTAAAGAAAACTTACAGGGCAAAAAAAAAAAAAAAAAAAAAAAAAAAAAAAAAATTTCATTCTTTTGGTCAAAGGGAAGAAGCCAGCTCTCCTCCCGGTCATACATGTTTCCATTTCTAAACTTTGCACTAAGAACTGACTGGTATGGGTATGTGCTCATTTTTTTTTCAAGCAAAAATCCATAAAATCAAGAGAGTGAGACAGACACATTCTGTCTTCCCAGAGACCCCCTCACTCTAGGCTTGACCCAAGAGAACCTGCAGACTTCTTCCTTTACCACATCTCTGACCCTAGAAACTAGTTATGCAGGAAAACCTAAAAACCCTGAAAGGAAATCCCCTTTGTGGCCTCATCAAAAACAAACTTTTACAAAGAATAACTTAAGCATGTCTTCACCACTCAGCATCAACACTAAAAGCGAAACAATTACTTAAGGACACGAAGAGAAGGGAATGTTTCGTTCCAATACTGTTGAAAGCCTTCCTTCTATCTGAAATCTCTCCAGCACAAATTGTTTCTCCCGCAGTAGGCCACGAGGCTGCTGTTTAAACACCACCTCGGTGTTATACTTGGCCACGTCCTGAGCGTGCTCTCCCACGTCACCCACTGATTACCTGTATCAAAACACACAGCCCGCAGCGGGGGGGCCCCCCTCCGGCCTCCAGAAGCAACCCCTCGTGTGTGCAACTCAGCCTTTTATAGTGGAGGCATGTGATGAGCGTATCTGCACCAGCTGTTCCTAATTACCTCTCAGACTGGGGTGAATGACTCAGCAACACAAACTCTTTTAAAGAGTCACCCTACCTTGTTATCCAACCAACGTTGCGAACAAAGGGAAGCCACTTGACAGATCGGTCGGTTAAACAACAATACAAGAGGCGATCACGCCTCCAAAGCCACCCAACTCCAAGATGACTCACCAGGAGCCTTTCCCCCCCAGACTACCTTACGATGTCCAAAGCCAGAAGTGGCAAGCGCCTTCAAGCCCAGCCCAGAGCTTGCACCACACCACTACCGCCAGAGCAGGAAGAATAGGCCAACCCATACCCCTTCCCATTTCTCTGAACGTGTGTAGCGTTCAAAGGCTCGGCCACTAACAAATCTAGGGTGTCCATCCTTTAATCTTTCTGAACTGCCTTCCATGTAAACCCAGTGGGCTGAAAGGAGTGCTCAAAAACCTAAACAAAGACCCAGCAGGGGCATCCTCCACGGCGAGGAGTCACAACTGTATACAATTCTCCAAAAAGAGCAGCATCCTGCAAAAACAGCCTTTGTTCTTCCAAGCCTGTCGCTGGAGCTGGTTTTCCCACACGCGTTCTTTCAGAATTACTACGTCTGCCTTGACTCAGCCCATGCTGAACGTAGAGAGCTCACTACATAAAAGCCATCGGCGCAATTCCACCAAATGACACCAAAGTGCCGGAGAAGAACGAGAACGCGCTGGCCCTGGCGCTACCGGACACGGACACAAAGCTGGTGTCGTTATTATCACCGAGACCCACTTCTGCCCATGCAGTGAAGAGCCTAGATCACAAACGTGCGTAAAGCTACAACAAAGGGAAGCCCGGAGACCGCAGGGTGGTCCTGGCGTCCGGGCTGGCTCGGCCTGGCCCCCGCGCACGCAAGCGGAGCGGGACGCGGCCCGCGGAGCTCGGTGCAGGGCGGCGCCGGCTCGGCCGGTCCGGAGAGTCCGCGCAGCGCGTAAACAGCGCGCAGCCTGCCGCCCCCAACTCCCAGGCCCGCGCGGCCGCCCGCCGCCAGCCCGGTTGACCCCCGGGGAAGGACGGAAGGACGACAGCCCGCACCGACCGAGCCACTCACCGGAGCCGAGGCGCGGCGCGGCCCGACTGAAGGCTGCAAGCGGCGGTCAGGTGACTCACTCCCTCCGCGCGGCCGGCCGCCGTCCCCTCCCCTGCGCTCCGCTCCGCTCCACTCCGCCACCGCCGCCAGCGCCTCCCGGCGCTAAAACCCCGCCCCGCCCCAGACTCCGCCCCGTGGCCGAAACCCCGCCCCTTAGCTGAAACCTCGCCAGGCCCCCCCCCTGCCACGCCCCGTCCCAGGCCACGCCCTCCACTGGTAAGAGCCTCCCAGTTTCTCTCTCCTGGAGCCCGAAGTAAACTGTTGCGTTCTGGAGCTTGGAGCTGAGAGCCAGGCCTCCAGCCCTGTCTTCCTAAATCTGCCTTCCGTGGTAGGGTGATAAACCACCGAGGACCACCTCCTCCTCACCTGCTGAGGGAGGAAAAGAAAGGCTGACGCCTCCATACCCCCAAGGGTTGTTGCATTGCTCATGGAACATCCCACCACCACCCCACAACAGGTCAGATAAGGATCTTCGGCCCCACGCCCCCCAGAAACCGTGGAAGCTCGGTTCGGCCATGCTCCTGGGCTGCTTTCCAGTGGGGGTGAGAAAGCCTGGTGTTTGAACTTGCCGAAAGGAAAGGGGTGTGTCAAGAACTCTGGCGCTGGGCAGGACTTTTAGGAGCAGGTGTGAGAGGAGGAGGCTGCCGCCCATCTCAGTGATCACTAACTTCAAGTTGTGTCCGATGAGGCCTTTCCTTGAAAACCACAAGGCATGTGACCTGGGGTGTACTTTGCTCATTATAACCCACTAATACGAAGGATTCCTCCGATCAAATCCCTTTGCCCGTGCACGCCACACACACTGATTTGAGAGTTATCCCTGTGCCCTTCCTACTTGCCTGAGTAATCTGTACTCTTTTTCTTTTTCTTTTTGTTGTAGTTGTTCTTGTTTTCAAGACTGAGTTTCTCTGTGTAACCCTGGCTGTCCTGGAACTCACTCTGTAGATCGGGCAGGCTGGCCTCAAACTAGCAAATCCACCTGCCTCTGCGAGGTGCTTCGCTGGGAATAAAGAAAGACCTGCGCTTATCTGCTTGCTGTGGGCCGCTGCATTCACCAAGGAGCAAACACATTGTGCTCGACTTCACATCCGGAATATGCTACAAAGTGTCTGGCATCCCCATCCATGCTGTAGCTACCAGGAAACATGGACCCAGTTGCAAAGACTGGAGGTGTCAGCCCTCTCCCCTCACGCCCTGGTCATGCTGACATCCTCGGCTGCTTATTCGGCGGGCACTTATCCAGTTGTTCTTTAGATTTCATTATGTCCACAGCTGTTCAAAGCAGTGTCTTTCTGCGAGGCTGCATGCACACGTGGCAAAGCTTATTGGTCTGTAGAAAAAGTGGGCTGCTCTGGCCAACCTGATGAGACATGAAGGAATCGCCACCCCTAAGGCCTGTAGGGTAGGCCCTGAAACCTGTATCCCTGGAGGGCTTGTGGAAAGGAATCATATTGCTGGCTTCTGAGTTCAAGTGGGAAAGATGGAGAAAAAATGGGTGGCTAAAACACCAGCAACCCCCAAATGCATGTACTCCTTAAACACAAGCAGACAAGCCCAGGGGCTCCAAGAGAGGGGTCACTACCAAATAGTAATATCATTTGCATGATTGTATCCGTTCAGTGCAGAAGCTCTGAGACTTAAGGACATTCAGTTACCTCCAAAATAGGTGGGAGGATGGCATAAGTGACCGGAGATGACAATGTGGGTGTTGAAGTGATGGCTTCGTGAGGAAGGGACAGCAGAGCAAAAACCAGGCCTTAGTTGAGATGAATGTGGTCCAGCAGGCTATGGAGGGATCCAGGGATGGAGGTCGGTGGCATTTTCAGATGCCTGAGTTCATGATATAGGTATTTATTTCATGAGAAATGAGGGAAGACACTTAGGGAGAGACCATGCAAGAAGGATGAGAGCTCTTATAGACACTCGAGAGTTCTGAGGCTTCATTCACTCTCCTGCCGTTCTGAGCCAAGGGAACTATAATCTGCCTTCTTTTCACACCTCTATCGTGCAATGCTTTGATAAACTGCCTTATGCTGTATGGTATTAGCTCACCCAGAAGCCCCCTCCAAGCATGCTTATCCTGACTTGTCCTCCAAGAACACCTCTCCTAGCACAGGCTGCCCTGGCCCCCAACTCTGTGGCAAGGAGTAAAGAAAAAGTTACTATTACTTCTCCTGTGATATGGACAGGTCTACAGCTGTGGCATAATCCTTCTGCACACTGTGAAGATGCGTTGCTCTTGGGGAACTGCAGATATCTGCCTTAAAGGTTGATGCTTCTTTGTCCCATAGCTATGGATTCCTAGTCCCTAGGAAGATTTGCCTATGAAGCAGAGACATCCTAACCTGTCAATCACTTATGCTCCCTGCCTAACAAAGTGATGGCGAAGTTCTCTGTGTGAGCCTTTGTCAACACACTGTCCTTCTCACACAGCACTACACATGTGCATTATCATATTTATTCCAAAAATAGTGCTCTCTTTTCAAACATTTCTCATCTTTATTCTCTTTTGAAACATTATACTGGCTTTATCACAAAAAACAAAATTGTGTCATTAAATTAACACTGAAAAGCATTTAAATAACTCCAAGACACAAGCCAAGAAGAGATTTGTTCAAAGAAATCTAAACATATCCACCATCATTTTCTCTTCCAGGGACAGGATGCCTTTCATGGCTCTCAACAATGAAAAATCCAAATCCTACCAGAAAGCAGCACGTGGTGACCAGAAGGGAGAACACGGCACAATATCTGGACGAGACATAACATATATCCCTTATCAAATGATAACTGAACTCCTCCTTTTTCCCTTCATCAGGGGAGATCTGCACATTCACACTTGCTACTCACCCGCATTCAGCTCTGTGTCTTATTTCCTAGGACACCCTCCTCATTCTCTAACCCTGGCCCAGGACGTCCATCATCGTGCCTCCAATGTCTTGAATTTCTGTAAGTAACCATCCACTAATTCCATCAGCAAAAACTCTGGATGGGGGGCGAAGTCCAGGCTTTAACCTGGGAGTCGGGGGATGTTGAGACAAAACAAGCAACTTCTACCTGCAGAAACACTGCTATCTAACGCTCCCCTCGGAAGTGAAGAAGACTGAAGTCATAGCCCCCCACCCTTCATTTGGAACTGCAAGCGTGTGTGTGTGTGTGTGTGTGTGTGTGTGTGTGTGTGTGTGTGTAATGCATACTTTATTTGAAGAGAATGAAAGGCTCCCTGGAGAGCAGTGTTCACCTGGTAGCTGAAATGAGAAAGAAGATAAAGAGAAGATAGCCTCTGATTTGTGGTACCCACGAAGTCTGTAGTGACGCTGGAAGGCAGAAACCCTGCACGGTGGCACACGCTGCCACCACAGCTCTCGCATCGTCATGAGGTTGAATTCAGTCTGGTCTCTACAGTAATGCCCTTCTGTTGAATTCAGTCTGGCCTCTACAGTAATGCCCTTCTGTTGAATTCAGTCTGGCCTCTACAGTAATGCCCTTCTGTTGAATTCAGTCTGGCCTCTACAGTAATGCCCTTCTGTTGAATTCAGTCTGGCCTCTACAGTAATGCCCTTCTGTTGAATTCAGTCTGGCCTCTACAGTAATGCCCTTCTGTTGAATTCAGCCTGGCCTCTACAGTAATGCCCTTTCTGTATTCCAGGTAGGGCACTAATGATAGATCAGAGAAATGATTCTTTCTCCCTATCTTTGTGAATCAATGAGTTTGAGGATTACGTATAGAATGATGAGTGAGGGGGTGACTTCCTAGAGGGTGGGAAACCTCTAGAACAGAGGTACAATGGAAAGGTATCAACCTGGCATGCGTGACCACTTCTCCACAGAGGCACTGATGGAGTCCTAGTTTTCCAAATGCCTGGACACCAGACAAAGGAAAGGGGAGTCCTGGAGCAGAAAAACTCCATGTGACAAAGACCAAATCCATGAACAAGGTGATACTGAGACAGCAGACTTTTTTTTCTGCCTGTTATGGAACTAGCTCTGTAGACCAGGCTGGCCTGGAACTCACAAAGATCTGCCTGCCTCTGCCTCCTGAGAGACAGAAGATGATTGACCACCAAAGTGGATCAAATACAAGAAATATCCGCACTTCTACAGTCCAGCAGAAGGCTGTTGTGGGATAAAGATGGCCATGGAATTTGTCACCCTCCCTGTCCTCTCAAATTTGGGCCTGCCCCGAGGAAAGCAAGGCTGGATCTAATCTTTCAAAGGAGTGGTAGTGATTTCCTCTTCTGAAATGACCTCCCTTAGAATGTCATGCTGAAAAAAAAAAAAAAAAAGCCACTTTGCTGTTAGAAGGCCAGCATGGGATGCATACCGCCTCTTCCTTCTAGCCCCAGCAGTCACCAGCATCAAATCCTAGTCTCGTGAGTGGGCCTCTGCTGTGGAGTGCTGTCCTCCGGGCATAACAAACCATCTCCGACGTTATCAGAGCAGCTGGGAATATCCCCCGGAGACCTTCAAGATGGGGCCGACTGATGTTCCCTCATAGCAGAAGGGGAAGCGGCTCATGAGTCAAGGACTCCCTCTTGCCCCTCCTTCCTGCCAGCTCTTTGTCATTCTGTTCTGGCTGCTTGTTGTCTTGGGAGATGCTAAAGTAAAGCATAGAAAGTTCACTGGAGGCTGGGACTCCATCAGTGCCTCTGTGGAGAAGTGGTCACGCATGCCAGGTTGATCTCTTGTTGTACCGCTGTTCTGGGGTTTCCCACCCTCTAGGAAGTCACCCCTCACTCGTCATTCTGCAAGTAATCCTCAAACTTATTGATTCACCAAGATAGGGAGAAAGAATCATTACTCTGATCTATCATTAGTGCCCTACCTGGAATGAAACTGAAAAATATATATCCTTGACAAACTGGGGTCCAGGTAAAAGAGCACTTGAGCTTTGGACTGGGATGGCCACAGGGAGAGGGAGAAGTATACTGAAATCTTAGAGAAGGAAAGAGTCGTCATCATCATAGACTTCCATCACAACAGCCTAGTTCCTGGACTGGAATGCTGTGAGTAAGAAATGCTTTGAGTAAAGAAAAGATTACCCTCTGCGATTTAAAATCTATAAATAAGATCTGGGATGGAAGAGGAGAGATGTCTATACTACAGAGACACAGAGAATGTAATTAATTGGAGGTGGCTAGTTTGCACCTCTCGCTACTCCAGATTGCTCCTTCAGCTTCTCCACCCTGCCCTGTGTTCTCCAAGACATGCCCCTTAGCATGCAGATTTCCCTGGTCAGTGTCTGTGTATAATAGTAGGAGACGTTGGCAGCTTAATTGCTTCCCCACTGCACCATGTGGGGAAGTGCCCATATTCCTTTCTCAAAAGCCTCAATGCCTTCCAGGCCACCCTCACCTATCGTTGATAGCCAACAAAGGCATCGCTTTAGGGGTAGTGATACCTCCGTCCCGTTTTTGTTATCTCCCACATAGGATGCTCCACCCTCCCACAGCATGTTCTGTCCTCCTCCCTGGAAGTGGTCTCATCAAGCTCTGGCCAGTTTCCCCAGGGATCATCAGGTCAGGAGTTGGATGAAAGCCGCAGTGAATACATTAACGCATCTAAACAAGAGACGAAGCTGTAGGAGAAAGAAGTTAACCCCTGAAGCCAAGGAAAGAAAGCCTCGGTACAGATGCAATCCTGTACGCTGCCTAGGGGTGAAGATGCACGGCCATAGACAAGGTATTTGATCCAGGCACTCCTACCTGGGAAGGCAGGAATGCAGACGGCCGTGCTCTGAAACATCTAGACCCTAGCCATCAAAATCATTCCCCTCACATTCCTCTTTGATTCTTTCTAATGACATCTGGTTTTGCAAGTAACATACATTTGCCTACGGAGAGACACAGAATAGTGGATAAACAGTGCTATTTGACATACATATTGGTAACAGTCTCATTGTAAATTACCCATCTTTCCAGTGTTCCCGCCTCTTATGCAGCTTTGTGAGTGTATCTTTGAAAGCTAAATCACTACTGATATGTTGATAGGTCAAGGTTCAGAATCAGCAAGTTCAGAGTCATAGTGAGTTTGATGAGACAAACTCTGGTATAGCCTCGTCAGGTAATCCATACTTCCCAGAAACATCATTGATATTCATTCATTCATTCATTGGTGTTCATGACCCCCTTATTCTCCATTACCTTTCTCTAACTTCCTTTATGAGAGCCACTATTAGGTGCTTGCTCAGTATCAGTTTCTCCTTCATCCTTTCTCACACAATTCTGATTAAGTATGCCATATACCCACTTAACACCTTCCCAGACTCCTTCATCACATACCCAGTTCTGTTCAACAGGAACTTAAGGGATTTTCAGAAAACCTCTTCATTTCCTGAAACCAAAAGACCAAAGCAGTTGGCATACAATTTTGACCCTGGCCTTCCCTCCACTGAATGACTGGAGAAGGAGTCATTTCAATCAGTCAAAAGTATAAAAACCACAGAGTCTCAGGCCAGGAGAATAGGACATGTAAGCTGCAATTCAGGTCCTCAGCTGCTTCCTTAAATAGATGACCCATCACGGTTTCAGGGTTTACTCTTCTTATTCAAACAAAGAAATCCTCAATTCTCTTAAGCTTCTAAAAATGAGTTTCCATTACAACTGGCTAGAGAGTGTGGCCCTATAATCTCAGGGCTTAATCGTGAGTCCCCCATATTCTTCTGATACACTTCAGGATAAGTAGGGGTAAGTAAACTATTACAAAAATAATGGATCAGACTGAATTTTTAGCACAGCCAAATTCAAATTCATTTTAATTCTAGCCCTACCTTATGATAGGAGGACATGAAAACTCCCGAAGGTTGGTAGGTGATAAGGATGTAGGTCCTGTGACTGTACTAGTGCCCTGGTACAGGATTCCTGGGGAACTCCCTCACCCTTCCTACCACGAGGGCAGAGAAAGAAGGCAGCCAACTGGAAGGCAGAAGAGAGAGCTCATTAGAGCCCTGATCCTAGGCCAGGCATTGCTGGTGCACTTTAATCCCATCACTCGGGAGGCAGAGCCAGGTGGATCTCTGTGAGTTCAAAGCTAGCCTGGTCTACAGAGCAAGATCCAGGAAAGGCACCAAAACTACTCAGAGGAACCCTGTCTCAAAGAAACCACCCAAAAAAAAAAAAAAACAAAAAGAAAACATAACAAAACAACAACAAAAAAAAACCCTGATCCTAGAACTCCAGCCTCTGTGACTGTGAGTGTGGTATTGTGTTACTGCGGTGTAAACGCTTGAGACACTCAGCCCCTGGGTGTGATCTGGAAGCTGGCAGGTGAACAGCGGCGTGATAGTGATGACAATAAGAGAGGAGCAGATAAATGGATCTGACCATGAAGTTATGGAGACGGTTATTATTGACTTCCAGGTCGCTCCTTCCTCTTGGGGATCAGTAGATCACCAAGAAGAATGCCGAGATGTCAGTAAAAATACTCTAAGTTTCAGGAAACGACTCTTTTGAGACATTGGACAGCTGCCAGAGAGGGAAAAGGGGAAGTTCCGATCCTTCAAAACAAATTCACGAGTTTAAGCTCTGTGTAAACACTGGGAGAGCTTGAGAAACTGTGTGGAACTATCCTGACACTTCAAACTTACCCCATTTTGTTGCATTATAGAACAGAATAATTAATGAAGAGCAGCCTAACTGGCAGATTGCATCAACTGCTAAGTGGGTAAAACTTTAAAAATGGGGTGCATGTTAAATCCTCTGGTTGAAAGGAACCCACAGAGAGAGGAGACATCAAATCCCATTTAGTTAAAGGAAATATCTTTCTATACTAAAAATTTTATATAAGTCAAAGGAACATCTTAAAATTTGCATTAATCTTAATAATTCTGAAAGCATCAAGTTAAGTTAATTAGAACACTGAGAAATGGTCCATTGGCGAAATACAATCTTAGAGAAGTATTTTGGAGCAGGGTTGGGCAGTCGAAGGGCACTGGATGCTAAGTAGAAGAAAGATGACAGAAAAAAAAAATCGTAATTATTGCTAAGCTAACATTAGACCCTTTAGGACACACGTTGCCCACTCAGTAAAATTCTTCTTAAATGTCTGTTTTTAAGTTTGATGCTGAAAATAAAACATATAAATACATTGTGATTAGTAAGGATGTGGAGGGATGTTCATAGGAAAGTGCAAACAGCAGGAAGGATGCAGGTAGAGCTTTACCCCATTCAGGATGCTGAATGTGGACTAGGCTTTGTTTCTGTTGATATGGCACCTTCTAACGCAGATTTAAAAGGAATCATCCTAAATGGAAGGATGACTTGTCAAGCAAAAGGATCACAGCAGGTGCCATGTCGTTCTTTGAGCTCCTTGGTCAGGAGCCCTTTCTTGCTCCAGAGACCTTCTCCAAGGATCTTGTAAATAAGTTCTGCCAGTTTAAATGTTGCCCTCTTACAATGATTGACCTGCACGGCTAAAATCTTTAGTTTGTGTGCCCTGTGGTGTGCCATCATTTCTAAAGCTGGACCGATTTCTTAACAAAGAGGGTGTTCTAATCAATCTTACTGTGATGTTCTACAATGACAAACCCCTGGACTCTGTGGAGTCCACCCTGGAGGTCATCTCAAGCAATCCAGGGATGGTATGGAAGAGAAGTCAGGAGGGTGTGAAGTTGGACTTCCTGTTTCTGACTCACCAAGTTCAGAGAACAAGTGTTCAGTAGCCTTGAGTACTTAGTAGTCTCATTCACAGTGACAGAATGTCACTGTTGAAAAGGCAGAAGGAGCACACATCAATGCAGGACCAGGAAAACTTGTGATCAGTAGACACCAGGGTAAACCAAACCAGAACACAGGGATATTATTAGCCCGGGTTCTTCAAAAGGGATATACCAAGATGAGATTAAACATTCAAGGATCTGGTCAGAGGGAATGTTTCTATGAAATGAAGTAGAGAGAAAACTGGAAATGGCTGGCAAAGTCTTAAGACTCTGTAGCAAGTCTAATCCCAGAGATGAAGACTGTGCAATCTAATGAAGGGTCAGCAACACCCTCAGAAAAACCCGTGAGCCTAAGTCAGCATCAACAGAATGGTCATGGCTCCATGAACAGGGTTGCTAGAGAGCTCCTGCACTCTGCCACTGGTCAGGTGCAGCCCTTGGGGGCTGTGACCTCAAGCAAAGTTACTCATGCATTTCCAAGATTAGTAATCAGTAGCGCTGATCTACAGCTGTGTTCTTACCATTCACGCATTGGGGAAGGGTGCTTTCTCATGACCCCTTTATCATATTCAAAAAAAATGTCTCTGTTGGAAAATCTCCTTTATTCTCAATGAAGAAAAAAATAATTCAACTAGTCACCTTTTTTTTTCTTTTGAGACAAGGTCTCATATATCCCAGGCCAGCCTCAAATTCACTATATAGCAAGCTTGATCTTGAACAATAGATCCTCGTGCCCCTGCCTCCCGTTGACTGCTGGGATAACAAGTGGGTGCCACCAAGATCAATCTACAGAGGACTAAGAATCAAACCCAGAGCTTCATATACAAGGTGCAAACACTCTAAAACCTGAACTACCACCCCAGCCCATTGTTTAGCTTTTATTGAGGACTTATCTCTACCAGTAAGCTCTGCTGAACACTTGATGTATTTTTTTTCTCTTACAGTCCCACGCCTGAGGGAGGAAGATACCACCATTACCAGCCTACAGAAAAAAAAAAAAAAAAAAAAAAAATCACGGTTTAGAGATGTTGAAGAATGTCCCTAGTAATACAAACCCAGAAAGGAGTAACGTCAGGGTTCAACTTAGGTATCTGACTCCTGAAGCAGATTTTTGTATTAAATAATGTTTTTATGAGAATCAAATGAAACTACCCAGGTAAAAGCCCACAAATGCATTGCTCAGGTAGTAAGAGCTCAAAGAATACTTTGTTTGCTTAGTAGTTGAGCCAAGATTCAGTCCCTAATGCTAAGGTCTGTGTCTTGATCACTGATCTTGAATATCTATCCATGCAAAATCACCATTCCTATCAGATAGTGCTGGGCGTAGCTGGAAGGAGTATTTACAAAGCAAAGTGGAGCTGGAATTATCTGTCTTCTTTAAAGAGAGACTATCAGTCACACAGATAGAATTCAATGATAGGGGAGCCTAGAAATGCCAGGTATGTTTCCTTTCATTCCCCAGGGAAGAAAGTCACACAGGTGTGGCCTGTTTCCTGCCTATTCATAACTGGAATTATGTAAGATTTATGAGACAGAAGTGCCGGTGAGAAAAGGATGAGAAGAATCACACTCGATCCAATTTTAAAAGAAAAGAGGGTGTTGTAGAAGCCTCAAGATCTTTACTTCTGGCCAAGATAGCACAACAGGAATAAGATTTCCTGTTCTACCAGAAACAAATAGGCAAACACGTTAAGAAGGAATGCAAAATGATAATGTCTTTACATGCTGGAGTCTAGACACATGGGACAGTGTTCCCTGAAAGAACAGACCTATCGAGGACTATGGGGCTCCAGCCTCTCGATAGTCCCCTCCCAGGGTCCAGGAAGAATCTACAACCAGCTGATAATTAATCTTTGATTAAAAGAAATGAATCTATGTACACAAAACTCCCTAGTCCATATACTTTATTATTCTGTGTGAGTCCTCCCTCTAAAAGCTTCTATTCTGTTCTCATGCCTAACTCCTTTCTTGCCTGATTGCTCTCTGTGTTTATTTACTGCTCCATCTAAGTTCTGTCTTAATTCTCTCATCTGAATTCTGCTTCATCTAGGTCCTTTTTATCTCGTTCTTAACCAACTAGTACTTCCCCATCTGACTCTTTCTCATCTTCCATCTTTTCCACATGCTCTCTCTGAACAAAATCCTCCTTGTCCCTCTCCATTCTCTGTCTCTCCGTCCCCTTAAGGAGTCCAGTGATAAACCCAAGCAATAGCAGTCCCCTGGTCAAGCAAGGTCACCAGGCTTGAATTCTTATGTGGTCATAAAGGTAGGTAAGAATTTTCCTCAGGCAGTGACCATCAGGTTTCCAGGGTCAAACCGAGGGGTGATAAGAATCATATAGAGGGGCAGTAATTGTTAATTACCATTTGCAACCCAAAAGGGAAGTGACTAATGGGGAAATGAATTAACTAAAGGCTAAATTCGGGTAATATCTAAGAAGAGGGATCTTATGTGCTCCACTATAATCTTAAATGTGATAGAAACTGGTAGAAAATGTTAAGAATCTATAAGTTGCTAGGCTAATGGGAGAAAATAAAACTGCCTTCTTTTTTCCTGTGGCTCCTATCTGTCTAAGCTATCTGCCATTTTTCTGCAGGGTGGGGGAAAGTGTGCTTGGTCGCTAGGCAACCTGTGTACAGCTAGATACCTCTGGTGATAGTTAAAGGGAGATCTGGAACTAGAGGGAAGATTTGGGAAAGGCAGTAGTTAAGCTTAATTGGCACATCTGCCAGGCCTTCTCAAACAGGTAGTCTGGACACTTAAATCTGTTCTTAGAGAGTACAGAGGTATCTCTGATAAGGTACTTTCCTCCATCTGGGGATGGTCCTGGCCGGATGCTGCCAATGACGATAATTACAGGGAGGCTTGAACTGGGGTTCTGGCTGTGCATAGCTGTCAGCACACAAGGTTATCTAAATATTCCTTTAGTAGAGGGGATAAGGTGCCCAATAAATGATGGAAAAGCTACAATAGCACACAAGAAATTCATAGCAGGAAACTCATAGCAGGCTGATAATCAAAAGTCAAATATCACCAAGGTTCCTTGAGCCTCAGCTTGACTTCTGGAAGGCCCTTGGCTACTGTCATAATCAGCTGAAATCCCACTTTGTATATTTTTGAGGCTTGCAGCATGGACCCACAAGGGATAAGTATTGTGAGCATCCCCTGACTACTGCACAGAGAATTCCCAGGCAGAACCAGATGGTTAAGCTTAGAGCTAGCAGTCTAGGACAGAAACAAGATAGCTAGAATTTACATAGCATAAAACAAGGGAAGGAGTTGTTGGGAGGGAGGGGAAAGAGAGAGATGGAGATGGGAGAGAGAGACAGAGGGAAAAGAATCTACTTACTCCAGGAATCAAAAGAGTTCCCTAGCCCAGCTCTTGAGTGTTAGTTGGTGCATGCATTTGGAGAAAATGCTGGCAGATGGGAAAATAGTTACACAAATTTAACAAAAGGCAGAGAGAACAAATCCTACAAGGCACACAAGGCTGGAAATAGTGAAGCATCTCCATGCCACGGTAGAAACCCCATTCACAAAGCATACCGTAGAGCAGTCGTCAGGACGTTGATTTAGAATTAGGACAAAGTTGGCTCTGAGAAGTTGCTCTGGTCCTGTTCAGAGAGGCTCAAAGGTTTGAAAGGATCTATCAAATTCTTAATTATCAAATTCAAGAATATTTATGGAGGGGCAAACCTGTCCATTCAAAGTGAACTGCTTAAAAATTGTTGAAGGAAATTAACAGCACAGTAGACATTAGGAAAGAAGTATTAATTTGGAGATGCATCAACAGAAGTGATCTGTGGCAGTTTGAAAGAAAATGGCTCCCCAAGGGAGTAGCAGTAATTGGAGTTGGGGCTTTGTTGGAATAGGTGTGGCCTTGTTGGAGGAAATGTGTCACTGTGGAGGCGGACTTTGAGGTCTCATATATGCTCAAGCCACACACACCCAGTGTCTGAGACCACTTCCTGTTGCCTATGCAAGATGGAAGGACTGTCAGCTCCTGCTCCAGCACCCTGACTGCCTGCATGCCACCATGTTGCACCATGATGATAATGAGCTAAACCTCTGAACTGTAAGGCACCCATAGTCATGAATTACTGCTATCAAATATTATATAGTATACATAATTGTACACTCTATACACTTTATGTTTTTGTATATAGCAGGCTTTTTAGACTATTAACAGCACCAACCAGTGAGTAATGTATTGTGTGACAACACTAGAATGTCTATATCATCATTAGGTAATAGGAATTTTTCATCTCTATAATCACATTTGGGCTATCATTGACCAAAATGTTGCATGCATTGTACACTGTGTTTGTTTGGTTTTACTTTTTTATTCAAACAGTACTATTACAGATAACCCCTTGGCACTTAGTTCTTTTTACTTCTTATATCTGTAAGTAAAATTCATCCAGCAGTGAGTCTTACAGTACTTAAGAGGAATGAACATTCCATTGTGTGGTTACTCAGTGGTTCTCTACTTCACTCTCTGATTGTGGGGCATTTGATTTCTTTCCAGGTTTTAGCTGTTACTGAATGGTGCTATAAACTCTCTTAAACATGTATAAGAGTTGTTTTATTTTTATCTTCCTAAGAGTAGGATTCATAGGTCACCTGGTATGCTGGTTAATTTTAACTGTCAACTTGGTGCAATCTAGAATCACAGGGGAAGAGATACTTAATGAGGAATTACCTTGATGACGTTGGCCTGTGGGCTTGTCTGTGGAGACTGTTAATTAATATAGGAAAACCCAGCCCACTGTGGGTGGCAACACTCCCTAGGCAGGGCTGCCTAGGAAAAGAGCAGACAGCAAGGATGCATTTACTATCTCTCGGTTCTTGGCTGCGGATGTGACATGACTAGCTGCTTAAGTTCTTGCGTTGGTTTCCCTGAAATGATGGACTGTAACTTGGAATTGCGAGCCAAAGAAACTTTTCCCCCTGTGTTGCTTTTTGTCGGGGTACTTGTCAGAGCAATGGATACAAAACTGGAACACCTAGTGTATGCATGTCTACCATTAAAAGATACTACTATCTACTTTCCTAAGTGATTGCACCTGCTTACGTGCCCGTGAGTAATGTGAAAGAACTGATTGAATTCTAAGACTTTTTCTTTTTCACTAAAAACTACCCTAGCCTTACTATCCTTAAGTGTATATAAGAAATTTAATTCTTTCCTAGAAAACAAAAAACTAAATTAACAGAAAAGTCATATCTGAGAAAAACAGCTAGGAATTCCAAGATATATAGAAATTGAGTTAGCTTCCAATAAGGTGATGACATTCCTTAAATAAGTGTAAGCTTTCACTTCATTTGGTTAAACAGGGAAACTCTCCCGCAAACTGGGATGAGTTGATCACTGTGTTGGCTCATTTTATGTCAGCTTGACACAAGCTCGACTCATTTGGAGGGCTGGAGAAGTGGCTGAGAGGGAAGAACACTTGCTACTCCTCCAGAGGACCAGAATTCATTTCCCAGAACCTAAGTCAGGAAGCTCACAGCAGCTTGCAGCTCCAGTTCCAGGGGATTCATCTGATCTCCACAGGCACCTAACCACGTGTGACATACATACACATACCCACAAAATAAATAAATACATAACTGAGACTCATCTGGGAAGAGGGATTGTCAACTGAGAAAATACCTCCCTAGAATTTGCCTGTAGGCAAGACTACAGGTGCATCTTCATGATGAGGGACTGATGTGGGTGGGCCCGGGTCACCGCAGGTGGTACAATCCCTGGGCAGATGGTCCTGGACGGTATAATAAAGCGGACTAAGCAAGCCAGTAAGCAGTACTCTTCCATTGCCTCTGCTTCAGTTCCTGCTATGATTTCCCTGGATAATAGACTGTAAGCTCTAAGATGAAGTGAACCCTTTCTCCCCCACGTTGCTTTTGGTCGTGTTTTTCATCACAGCAATAGACACCCTAAGGAAGACCTTGTCTGATGGTTGTTCAGCCGGCTGTCAGCCAACTTTAGTCCCTGCATCCGTTGGCTGTCATTGCAGCAAATATGTGAGATGGTCCATTGTTTGGACAAAGGTTTGTCCAACCTCACAGCTTTAGAAACCCTGGTGCTTCTGCAGGGATGCAACACAGCATGGTACCAGCACACAGAGGAGCAAAACAGGCCGGCCCAGGGCCAAGAATCAAAAGACAGAGAGAGGGGAAAATCAGAGTGCCATCATCCCCTTCAGGGTCATAGCTCTTCTCCCTGCAGCGTCTCCAGTCTCCTTCTGCTGTCTCCCTGGGAACTAAGCCTCTGAGGAAACACTCCAAGATCACACCATCGCAGTGCCTGGGTTCTTCTCTTTGTCTGAGCTCTCTACATAAGACCTCTGAGGAAAATGAGAAGGCCAGGAAGGGCAAAGCATAGGAATGTTGGGTAGTTTCTAATTTTCTGAATGTTTTCAGTAAGAGAAATGCCACAAATCTCTACTGAAGTCATAACTCAGGACTTTAAGTAGTAGGTTCTTAGAACTCTAAAGTAAACAAGATGAATTTGAATGCTAATTGTAGAGGAAACTTTCCTCAGAAAAAAAACTGTTACATGTACTTAAGTAAAATTGGTTGGCTTTTTTGAAGTGATGTGGACAATTATGAATCTGCTCTTCAAAATGCAAGCATAGTCATTTAATTGTTTACATGGTGCTTATAATAGGCACAGTACTGTAGAGAAAATTTACATTACAGCCATACTTTTATGTACTATATTTTTGTAGTACATAGAAGTTCTTTATATATGGTATTTTTATTCCCTTTGTTGAAGTCAAAGCATTAAATTCCATATTTTGAAAGGGTTAAAGAAATTTTACTTACAGCGCCTCTTTTATGATATTTTCAGTCAGAGCTATGAATCACTTCATGTTGAATCAGCAACCTAACCCATGATTATATCATTAGCACTATGACAAAACACTGTTTTTAAGTGATGAAGTTTCTGCAAATACACCACTAGTCCATCTTCTGTTACTAATGGCATAACACCACAGATTATGTAAGTTATACATAAAAGAAGTTTATTTGGGGTTAGGATTCGGTCAAAGGTCAAGGGTCCACAGGTGCTGATGGCCTTCTTGCTGGCAGAGTTCAGAGGTGACTTGGGGCATCGCATAGTGAGAAACAGGAAATCAAGAGACACAGCCCATGCTGGTTTTTATAGCAGATCCACTTTCAAGCTAACCCATCAGTTACACGCATGGAGTATCAATCCCATGATAAGGTCTCAATTGGCCCTACTTTTGATTCTCATAATGGAAATTAGGTTTCCACATGAGTCTCAAAGGCAACAAAAGCTTTTAGGTCACAGCACACTGCAGATAAAGGAAGCATATACTTATATTGCAACAATATATCTCAAGATGCAAAGTCCATAGTTTCCATCCATGCACATATATTTAATGTGTATAGCGCAAAGACTCAGGGAAGAGAAGGAGCGAATCGTGGCTGCTAGTAACAGGAAGTTGCTCTCTGTTTCTCTGTCTATTTTTAATGCATGCTTGAATCTTCCAGAAAGTTTGTTAAAATGCAAAGTCTGACTATGGAGTCTGCCTAGAGTGGTTCCTGAGATTTTTGGTGTTTCCAACAAATAATGTATATGCTGTGGGGCTGCAGAGGCCACCTGTGAACAATGAGTCTCACCTATACAAAGCAGGGAGCACCTTCCCACCATAACTCCTGTGCCTTTCCCTGTCGTATATTCCTATAGCAGATCATATCTGCCTCTCTGAATTGTCTTCCCCTTTACTTTGTGGTGCTGTTTTCTCTGTCTCCTTACTGCATCCGGGAAGGCATAGAGCTTGTCTGTCTTCTTCACCTCTTTATTTCTGGTGTTGGTGACTTGATGAGCCATTGCTAGTAAAGATTTATTAGTTAAGTGATACACATGCATGAAGTTATAGTGTGTGTGCTTTGGAGGTTACCAGATATATTCCACATTTATTATTGGTGACATAGGTCACCAAATGCATTCCATTTACATGACAGACAGGGGATCAATGGCTAGGAGTATGATACCATACATGAACTCACCAGCTGGGTTACACTTGCAAGGAATATGAAGTCCCCTGTCCCTGTGTCCTAGGGTATCATCACATGGGATTAATAATTACTGTGCTCCAGTCTTGGTGCAGTGGGAAGGGGCTTGGACCTGCCTAGGCTCAGTGTGCTGGGCTCTGCTGATTCCCCATGGGAGACCTTGATTTAGGGGATGTGGGGATGCGGGGTGGCTTGGGACAGAGGGCTGGGGGTGGGAGGAGGGAAGAGGGGGGATCTGTGGTTGGTATGTGAAGTGAGTAGAAAATTTCTTAATAAAGAAAATTGAAAAAAAATTACTGTGCTCATAGTACCGGGTGAGGACTGAATTACTATCTGCAACAGAGAGTCATGTGCATACAGGTACATAGTAAACATAGTATGATGGGAACCCAAAAGTTATGCTGTTTTTAGCATGGATAGGTGTAATATTTATGAAGTCTAGAAGCTTCTTAAGGTATGAGCCATATCCGGTGCTGTGTGTGGAACAGATCAAGCCCATGGGCAGATGGATGGTTTCCAACCTTCTCGGAGACACTGAGGATCTGTGTAAATCTACCCAGACTCTCTGAGGGGAAGGTGGACAGAACCAACAGTCAGGGTTCTGGCCCAGCTAGCTCCACCACTGTGCAAAGTAGCTCTGCCCTCTCTTTGATCTCATATTGACATGTCCAATAAGTTTCTCCAATAACAATTCATTTAAGAGCCATGGGACATGCTCATCTCTGAATCCAATTCAGCAATATCTTCCTCTCAATTTCTCAGAGGGGAAGCAGTAAATATACCAGCATTGTTTATGGTCCCAGAAGCCATCAGGGAGATCTCAATATGCATTAATACCATCTATTATTCATACCTCACAGAGTCGTGCATATTATCAGCTCTGTGTCTAGATGATGGAGACCATGGTTGCCAGTCTGAGATGAACTAGGGAGTGAGAACACAGACACCTTTAGCGGTTATGTCTTTGGAAACTAAGCACTAAGGCAAGGAGACAGCATCTGAGGAAAGAGGTCAGAGGAAGAAGTTTATAGGGGATCCATCGGGTGGGGGGGCTGGGGTGGGGGGCTGGTTTCAGATCTATGCAATGGAGCCGCTTCAGCAACGACTCACCACCCTGTAGACGGTGCTTCTCCTTGAGGTCTGTGATGCTCCATCCTGATTCCCATCGGTATCACCAGGGAGCTGGTAGACAAAAGCAAGGCCTGAACAGTCAATGCTCAACCTGGGGGGGGGGGGCAGCCATCTTGTGCTGTTCTTTGACTCCTCTGGGCAGGTTTAACGGCCCCTTGGTCCTGAATCTCACCTGAGACTTTTTTAAATTGTTTCAAATCAATGTGTCTAAAATATATGTTCATGAGCGTTTAATATGTTTTACACAAAATTTGTAGTTAACTCTTACAGAGATGTATATTGGCTTGTTTCTGTTTGCATTTGATACATTAAATGTTATGGTCAAAGAATATTTAGTAAACAAAGATTAGGGAAATTTTTTGATAAATGTTTTGTTTTTATAATGCATATTTGTCTTTCATTGGAGAAGTTATATAAGGTACAGGTGCATAAAATATATAAGATGTGTCAGACTAAATTGTTAAATTGCTTCCAAAGAATTTTTCAAAGGGATGTTGATATTTATTTATTTGGGAACAGTAGATCACTGTCATGGAACACCACATGATACAGTATTTAAAACGACTGGGCATGGGGAGGTTTTTACAGACAAAAACGAACAGAAATGTATCAGGTCGTTGACAGGTGTCCTTACAGAAGTTCCTTTAGTCTATGGCTGTGCTGGCCTCTGGACAAAGGCGGTGAGTGTTCCTGTCAGCCTTTTGTGATAGACAAATGTGCCTAAGAATTTTTCCTTCAAAATCTGCTGCTCTTATTTACTGTTTCTGATAAGTTGATGGGAGTGACTACGTTCTTGTTCTGACATCTTTGACAGCCCTGTCACACATGTGTTATATGGGTAAATATACTCAATACAAATCCCAGAACATTTGTTAAGTTAACCACATTCACGACCTGCTAGCCAGAAGAATAAAAGAACAATTTATAAGACCATCTCCCAATGATAAGCTCTGATTGGCCTCTGTAGCAGTACTGAAATGGACGTGGGTTATGAAATCTAGATCCATGTGACTTCAATACTGGTTCAGACACCCCACCACCACCACCGCTAGCCTTTATGACAAATACCTGAACTTCTCTAAATCTGTTTCTTCATGTAGAAATGAGGATGGTGTCATCTGTTTCTCGTGGCCTTTGGACAAATGAGTGTGATAATTATAAATACCCCAGCAAAGCATCCAGCATTAACTGTGACTTTATCATTTATCTTGACCCATCTACTGACCTATGTACCAGCACTTGGCTGCGACTTTCATTGTTATACAAAAAAGTTGTATTACATCTTTGTTGTAATCGTTGTATTACATTGTTGCTCGAATTTCTAAAAGGTCTTTTAATAAAATCCTGGTGCCAGATATTGGGATAAGTGCTGAAAGATCAGAAAGACAAAAAGGAGCAAGCCATTGCCATACCTTACCTCACCAACTCCATGAATGCATCTGGGGACCTATGTCACCAATAATAAAGGTGGAATATATCTGGTAACCTCCAAAGCACACACACTATAACTTCGTGCATGTGTATTACTTAACTAATAAATCTTTACTAGCAATGGATCATCAAGTCACCAACACTGGAAACAAAGTGGTGAAGAAGACAGACAAGCTCTATGCCCTCCCGGATGCAGTAAGGAGACAGAGAAAACAGCACCACAAAGTAAAGGGGAAGACAATTCAGAGAGGCAGATATGATCTGCTATAGGAATATACGACAGGGAAAGGCACAGGAGTTATGGTGGGAAGGTGCTCCCTGCTTCGTATAGGTGAGACTCATTGTTCACAGGTGGCCTCTGCAGCCCCACAGCATATACATTATTTGTTGGAAACACCAAAAATCCTCCGACTGAAGTCCTCTGAGTCCTCACCCAAAGGGCTCCTGGCGAAAAAAAGCCTTTAATTCCTGTCTCCTTGCGCCTTGTATAACTTTCTTGCTAGGGTTAAAGGCATGTGATTCCTAAATACTGGGATTAAAGGTGTGTGCCACCACTGCCTGGCTCTATTTCTCTCCTAGACAGAGTCAATCTCATGTAGCCCAGTGTGGCCTTGAACTCACAGAGATCCAGATGGATCTCTGCTTCCTGAGTGCTAGGAGTAAAGGTGTGTGCCACCACTGCCTGGCCTTTATATTTAATCTAGTGGCTTGTTTTGTCTCTCTGATCTTCAGGCAAATTTTATTAGGGTACACGATATATCACCACATTACATCTTTGTTATAAGGACAAGGATGTTTTACTGCCTGATATGAAATTCTAACATTTGTATCACACGGTTTAGAAAGCGTGTTCCACACCTAAATCACCATGGACAGTGTAAACCCCTGTGGAATATAAAGCTATTTGGCACAAGTTATAATGTGTATAAAATGTAATCTTCTTACTTGGTGGGCTTGATATTATAAATATAGTATGAGGAAAGCTAAAAGAGTCTTTTAAATTATTGGCTTGCAGTCAAATCCAGACCAGGCCCTCTGACTCAGGGCGCACTGCCTCTGAGCAAGGGCGGCATTGGACTTGTTCGTTCCTGTAATTGGTATTGCATAGATCACTGTTTTCCCAGTAGTTGTTTCCTATAGACAGAGGCGGCAAAGCCAAAGAAAACACAGCAGAGCCTAGGTGCCACTCGGGTATTGCTATTTTTCCGAAGTAACATATTATACATTTTAAAGATCAGGCATACACACATCCAATATCGTTTATGTCTTCACCTACGTGTCAGTGTGTCAGTTACCTCTGCCAAGAATCACTGGTTATCAGATCCTGGCTTAACCCCAGTTTAAGTAACTCTAATTCATGCTGAAGCTCTTAATTTGGAGACTGGGCTTCTCAGAAATTATCTGGCTTCCTGGAATCTTTGAGCCCAAAGACCCTGAAAAAAGTACTTTCATGATTTCCTTAAATAATGCTACTTACAGCTACACTCTATAATTTATGGTGGAAAGAATTCTGAGTCTCTCTCTCTCTTTCACACACACACACACACACACACACACACACACACACACACACACACACCAGTACCTTGAATTTGAATCTCTCAGACTCCACCTGTGTGAGAGGTACATCTCTATTCCTTATAAATGACTCAGCCCGCTGTATATTCTAGAAAAGTCACCTCCTGAGTGATGGGGGCAGCAAGGGGCCGATGATTATCTTAGGACCTACAGGTACAAGGCACAAAAATACCAGTGGGTACATACTACCCACATGGTGAAATAAATATGTATTATACATTATTCACTATATTATATTATACACTTACATCTATATTACTTTCGTAATTACTTTGGAGAGATCTAGGAGGACGATATACACAGAAACTGCAAATTTGTTTTAATTACTCAGAACACCCAGGAGAAGAAGTATAAAACAAACAAACAAACAAAAAACCCTAGGAAAGTGCATTGAAGAATGAAAATAGAAAGGCTAAATCACAAAGAAGTCCTCAGAATTCATTAAGTTGTAGTGACTGATTTTTTAAAAAAAAAAAATGTCACAGAGGAAATCCCAAGGGATAAGATTTTCCTGCTGAAGATAAAGGGAAGGAAATCCTAAGAAAAACAAACAAGAAATGATTGCACAATTTGCTAGAATTAAATAAAGAGATGTGTCTGGGACAAAGTCTGTAGCAGGCAGAATCATGTAGGCATAGCCTTCAGTCATTTCAGTCTGGAGTCCCGGATGAGCACGTACCAGGAAGCTGCACCTACCTTCTTCCTACAACACTAGCAATTTTCACTGTCCGGGGCACACGCCAGCAGATCAGAGGGCCTGCTCAGCAGAGTTCGAGTCCTAGGATCCTTCCCTGTGTTTCCATGCCCCTTCCCTTCGCGCAGCGCATAGCAGTGCTTGTGTTGAGGTCAGAGGACAACTTGGTGTAGTTGTTTCTCAAGGGCTTTTACCAGTCGGTCCCAGAATGTATTTATTAGTAAATACTGACTACAGCCTGATGATGTAGGGATTTCACACTTGTGAGTATCACTGCACTGTATCTTTCGATGGATAAATGGCCAAACGATCCCAACTGAGGACTGGCTCTTCCCATCTTCCCTACTTGGCCCTCACTCAGTCTGACTGAAATGTCTCAACGGTAAGTTAGAAAACCATGACTACAGAAGGGAGCAGAGGGGAAGGTCTAGCACTCGGGGGACATGTCCTGTGAACAGGGCTCTTTCTGTTATATTATTCTTGTTTGAATTACCATATCCGTGAAGGAGAGGGGATAATTTCTATGCTACAGTTGGGGCCATTGTCTAGAAAGTCCCTGGAGTGCTGAGCTCTTTAGTATCGAAGCCAGATTGAAATGCTCAGTCTGGCTCCAAAGTCTACACTCTTCCTATTACATCACATTCTGAAGTCTTTAAGTCCAAAGTCCTTGAAAATAAGAATGACATTTTCTTTCTCACACTTTCTAAGGGCATTGTGAGGATCCAAGAGTCATTTCAAAGAAAATGATGCCCCCAAAAAATGACAAAAAGGGAAACATTTTATGAAGGTCATTTCCTATGGAAAATCCCCAATACTTTGACGCACTTATCCACTTTACAGTTGAAGAACAAAGCAGTCAAAGGAAAATTCATTAAAAATTACATATCCACATCCTCAACAAAGAAGCAGGTGGTATAATGAAATAACCTAAGTTTCCATAATTACACTCAAACCTGCCGTCCCAGGCTCTCTACTTGGGCAAGTTATTCATTACCTCAGCCCATCAAGTGTCCTGAAAGCCATAGATATTAGAACTTGTTTTCTGTGTTTGTTCTGAGGCATAAACAACAGACATAGAGAGTCTGGTACAGGGCCCAGTACACGGCATGACCTTCACAAGCTACAGCCATCCTTTGAATCCCTGCTTAAATGGAGGATGATTCTGATGGATTGCCAGCCTTAAAAAGCATTCTTCTTTCTCAATGGCATTAAAATTTACTGATTCCTAGCTTCCTAGTCCTCACTAGCCTTCCCCTGCTGCCAAATAAATAAATAAATAAATAAATAAGTAAATAAATGTGGCGTACATTGGTTACTCTTTATTTTGAGAGACATGTTTCAAGATTCTCAGTGGACACCTGGAACTCTGGAGTACCAAGTCCTACATGTAGACAGATAGCATGTTTCTTTCCCATATCGACATATGCATATTTAATGCCCTTTCCACGTATTTCGGTAAGAGGGCATTTTGAGAGAAGGTCTCATTAGGTAGTAGGCCACTAGCTCACTACGTAGCCTAGACTATCTTTGACATCATGTTCTTCCTGCTTCAGCTTTTCAGTGCTGAGGTTAGAGGTGTACACCACCGTGCCTGGCTGCCTTGTCTGTCTTAACTAAATGTTTATCACGCACTGTGCAGTTTGAGATGACACAGCAAAGCTACCCCTGTGGTCAGTAAATCTAGGTTTATATGTGGCGGGTGGTGTTAGGAGGGGTGGAGCCTCTCAGAACTGATGCCTCCCGAGGAGTGGCAGATCTTTAGGTCACTGAAGGAATGTCTTAGAGGAGAACATGGGCCTGTGATATTTCCCTTTCTCTGTTTGTTTCTTGATTCACGACACAAGCATTTTACTGTGCCACAAAGGCTTCCCAAAGTACAGTACCTACAGCAGAGACCCAAAGCAGCTGGAACATCCAGAAATGTGGTTTAAAAACAATTTTTTGAGCCTGATATGGGAGTACTCACCTATAATTCCAGCACTTGGGAGGCAGAGGCAGGAGGATCACTCACAAGCCCAAGGCTTATCTGAGCAAGCTGGGGGTTCAGGCCAACTAGGGAGAGATAGTGAGATTCTATCTCAAGGGGAAAAAATTAATTATTTTTTCTCTCTTTATAAGTTAGTTATATCGGGTAGTTCATTGTGGTGTCGTGGAGAAAATGAATAAAATGCTTCACAATTTTGTGGACAAAAGGTTCACAGTTAGGAGCTTTAGGAAGCGGCCCTGGATGTTCTTCTTTTCCTTATTAATTTCAATACTTTTCCCCTTTTCATTCCATGGAAAGTTGAAGGTCTCTGAGCTAGATCACTAAGTAGATTCAGTGGTAGCAGGAGGAAGGTGCAGATGAGGCCTTGCTGATTGGTCGTTGTTGGCATGAAGGTGTGACAGAAAACCCAAAAGAGGTCTTCAGCCTGCTCTAGTCTCACGTGTAGAGACCAAGATCCCTCTTCTCTTCTATAATCAAGACCACAGAGAAATACAGGATACAAGAAACCATGACAGGCTTGGAGAGAATATCCCATTCCTCCCTTCAAGTCACAGAGGGCAGATGGTATGAGCCACAGCCTGAGAGAAAGGTTGAAATGAGCTGCCCTTCAAAACTGAAATGTCCAAGTGAACAGACTGATGGTCTGGTTAAACACTGCTATGTGGCTTATCACCTCAGAATGTAGCGGCATCAAATGACAGCCTCCAATGACAGCTGAGCCAAGAATGAAGGCAAACACATCGGGATGGTCTTCTGCATCGCGGTATCTGAGGCATTAGCTGGAAAGAGTGGAAATGCAGAGGCTGGAACTATATGGAGAGTTTTTTGTTTGTTTTATTTTTGTTTTTGTTTTCTTCAGACTACTGTACCTGCTGTCAGTTACAGGATGATTCAATGGCTCAGTTTTTGACCAGAGTGCTTCACCATGGCTTCTCCCTGTTCTTTGAGCCTTTTCACATCCTGGAACTTCAGCTAATCAAACTCATCGCATCATTCAGGACTCTTAAGAACAGATGAACAGGTGTCACTTTTTTTTTTTTTTGTAACCTTATCTTCAAAGTCACAGGTGTCACTTTTTTTTTTTGTAACCTTATCTTCAAAGTCACATAGCTCCGCTTTAGTGGTTCTCTGGCCAATCAATCAGTGATAATCAGTTCACCCAGATTTAAGGAGAGGAAACATAAATTATACCTGTCAGTGACAGGGGAATCTCAGGAAAATTGCATGTACATAAAAAGGCCTGAGCTAATACCCTCATGAAATAGAAAATCTGGCCAGTGTGTTGGCAAGACCTAAAACATCCAAGAGTAAAGAAAAAAGTAAGTATTGCGTAGTTGGGAAAGAAGTTATTTAAGTAAAAGTTTCATGTTCATACCACACCACATGAGACTCTCCAACAGACCATTTGCAACAATTTGCCATCTGCAGGAAGAAACCAGATGGTCTGTACACTTACATGAAAGCCAAAGCCAAAGCCAAAAAAAAAAAAAAAAAAAAAAAGCTATGACTCAAAACTGACTGTTGTGATCTGCTTGCCTTTTAACTTAGGATGCTAATGTCTTTCAGAGATATGATTAAGTAAGAAGGTTCTGAGTTTAGTATCCTTTTCGGAGTTCTAAGAAAAGAAGTATACTTCTAGTAAAGATTTTTATTAGCAAAGTGTATTGGTATAGAATCCCATCAAACATATGTGCTGGGAGAGAAAGAGACGAGTTTCCTTTCATATGTGAAAGTTAAAAAGTCAAAGTAGAATGTTAACCTCAGGAGGCTGGAAAGGGGCAGAAAGATGAGGGAAATAGAATACTGGATACCAAGACACAGCTCAGCAGAGGAGTAAGTTCTCATGTTCTACACCAAAGATGGACGACCACAATTCACCATAACCCATTATATGCTTTAACAAAATCAAGAGGGCTGGAGAAATGGCTTTTTCTCTGCAGAAATGAGGATCCCCAGCACCCACACAGAAGCTAGCACAGTAGTGAACACATGTCATCCCAGTCTCCTACAGCAAGGCAGAGGCAGGAGAATCTCTGGGAGTTCATGGGCCAGCTCTCCTGGCAGGTGCAGCAGTGAACAACGGTAGAGTGGCCTTGGTCTCAAACAAGATAGAAGCAAGGAATATCATTAGAGTGGGTCTTTGACTCCACCTGTCACCTACATGTACACACACACACATACACACATACACACACACATACAGAGAGAGAGAGGGAGAGAGAGGGAGGGAGGGAGGGAAGGAGGGAAGGAGGGGAGGAGGGAGGGAGGGAAGGGAAGGGGAGGAGAGAGAAATGTCAATTTTCCTAATGTGATTGGTACACTCTGTATGCACATGTTGAAATATCATACCATGCCTATTAATACATACAGTTAATTTGTTAAAAATTTAAATTTAGCTGGGCGGTGGTGGCGCACGCCTTTAATCCCAGCACTCAGGAGGCAGAGGCAGGAGGATCTCTGTGAGTTCGAGGCCAGCCTGGTCTCCAAAGCGGGTTCCAGGAAAGGTGCAAAGCAACACAGAGAAACCTTGTCTCGAAAAACCAAAAAAAAAAAATAAAAATAAAAATAAAAAAATTTAAATTTATTTATTTTATAAATGCACTATGATCTGTTTTTCATTGATATTTAGGAAAATACATACCTCACTAAAGGTCACAAAATGAGCTAATGTAAGCTTCATTTTTAACTTAGGGCCTAAAACTCCTCCTAAGTCAGATGCTCCTTGGGGAACAATGATTGGTTCCCCAAATAATTTGTCTTGTTAAGATCATTCTTTTATGGTCCTCTGTAACCAGAGTGGTCAAGAGAAGTGACTGGACATCTTCTCCGCATCTGGCAGCTCCAGTCAACTGCACTCACTTTTTCCCCAGAGCGATGACTGTGGATCGTACCAGCTCTGGCCTTGAAAACGGTCCACAGACACTGAGAACAGATGGGCTTCTTGGGCTTCAAAACACCTCCTTCCTGCCTAATGCAGGTGAATAGCGTCTTAAATAAGCCATAACTCCTAGTCCAAGGGCTAGCAGATCAAAGACATTGGAGCCAAAGGACAACGAAGCATTTGTATTTCAAGGAGGTTGACAGGCTCTAAACTTGGTTTAAAGAAGTTTGCACCAAGGCCAGGCGGTGGTGGCGCACGCCTTTAATCCCAGCACTTGGGAGGCAGAGCCAGGCAGATCTCTGTGAGTTCGAGGCCAGCCTGGGCTACCAAGTGAGTTCCAGGAAAGGCGCAAAGCTACACAGAGAAACCCTGTCTCGAAAAACCAAAAAAAAAAAAAGAAGTTTGCACCTATTAGAAAGCGATATCCAGGCCAAATAGCATGTCCCATGCTGGCATCCATAGTTGTCTATGATACCCCGCCCCCACCTCCGGATAGGCAAGCGCTGCAAAGTGGATAGTCAGACTTTCAAGTGTGGTGACAGCAGAAAACTGTCCCACAGCGTGGATAAGATCAGAGGAACAAGGGGCAGTGTAAATTTCAGCCAAGTATGGGGAAAGAACCACAGCCCACATGAAAGAAATGCCCCACCACCACCACGCCACAGGCTCATGTATCTGAACACTTGGTCCCCAGTTGGTGGTGCTGTTTGGGGAGGTTATGGGACCTTTAGGTGGTAGAGCCTGGCTGAAGGAAGCATTTCACTTGGGTTGGACTTTGAAGGTATATAGCCTTGCTTCACTTCCTATTCTCTCTGCTTCCTGTGTGTGAATGAAAATGTGATCATCCGGCCCCTACCCTTGCCTTCATGTCTTCCCTGCTGTCTTTGTTACTGATTTGTTGCTGTGAGGAAACACCATGACCAAGGCAACTTACAGGGTGGGGAAAGCATTTAATTAGGGGCTTGCTTACATTTTTCAAAGGACTCGTCTACGATTATCATGGAGGGAAGCAGACAGGCATGGTGCCGGAGCAGTAGCTGAGAGCTTTATATCCTGATGTGCAGCTATCAGGCAGAGCGGCAGGGAGAGGGAGAGGGAGAGGGAGAAGGAAAGGAGAGAGAGAGAGAGAGAGAGAGAGAGAGAGAGAGAGAGAGAGAGAGAGAGAGAGAGAGAGAGACTGGGCTTGGTATGAACTTTCAAAACCTCAAAGCCCATCCCCAAAACACACCTCATCCAACAAGGCCACACCTCAATCCTTTCAAACTGTTCAACTAAGTGTGGACCAAGCATTCAAACATGAGCCTATGAGGATCATTCTCATTCAAATACTACCCATACCATGTTGGACTCTATCGCTCTGGAACTGTAGTTAAACTAAAACAAACTCTTACATCGCTTTTGGTCATCATATTTTATCACAGAAACAGAAAAGTAACAGATGCACAAGGAAACATGAATCTCTCCCTAAACACCAATCCTTCTGAAGGATCAAGTGGACACCTTTATTGGTACCAGTGTGCTACATGGATATGATGGGACAAGGACAGAGGTGAGAGAGAAAGATAGGTGAGCAGACATTTCTTTGGAGACCAGCACCCATTGCTTAAATAACTCATGGAGAACATGAGACAAGTGGAAGTTCAAACAGCTAGAGGAAATGCTAAATGCTTTTGCAGTTTCTTAGGAACTTTCATATAGGCACAGGAACTCCACTCTAAGAATTTACCAAAAAGAGATGAATATTTCTGTGTTCCATACTAGCCATGACAGTTAAGCTCAACTGTGAACTCGATGTGATTCAGACTCATCTAGAAGATGGGCCTCTAGACCAGTGGTTCTCAACCTTCTTAATGCTGTGACCCTTTAACACAGTTCTTCATGTTCTGGCCGCCCCCAACCATAACATTATTTTCATTGCTACTTCATAACTGTAATTTTGCTACTGTTATGAATCGGTATGTCTTTTGGAGATAGACATTTGCCAAAGGGGTCATGATCCACAGGTTGAGAACCAATACTCTAGACATACCTGTGAGGAATTATCTGGATTAGGTTAATGGAGGGGTGAAGGCCCACCCGCTATGGGCAGCACTGGAACGGGACCTGGGCAGTATAAAAAGGAGAACATGAGCTGAGCACAGCATTCAAATCCCCTTTCTTCCCAACTATGGCGCAATGTGACCAGCTGCCTCGGGGTCCTGCTCTTTGACCTCCCCACCATGGCACACTGGACCACAGAACTGTGAACCAGAACAAACCCTTCTCTTCCTGTTACTCTGTCAGTTCATTTTTACCACAACAACAGAAAAGGAACTACGACATTTCCCCAAACAGGAAATAATCCACATGTTCTCCAATGGCAAGTCATGAGCAAAACCTGGTGGATTCATAGAATGGAATACTACTCAGTGAGAAGGGGGATTCATTCCTGGCACGTGAGAACACATGGATGGACCTCAAAAAAGATTGTACTAACTAAAGGAAGATTAGGTATGAGTAGCTGCATATTCTCGTGGTTAATGTATATGGCATGCCTGGTAAAAACCCAACTACAGAGACAAAACGCAGATCATGGCTGCCTGGGGCCAGGAGCGGGAAAACTCTGCAAATTGATGACAGTGAAGTTGCTGTTCTTTGAGAACATGTTTTTTTTTGTTTTGTTTTGTTTTTTGTTTTTTTTTGTTTTTTTTTTTTTTTTTTGCTTGTAATTTTCAAAAATTTGACACATAACAGCAGTATATACCTTTGGTGCAGTGAGATCATCCAAGGCATAGAGACAATGGATAGCGAGCAAACCTGGCTGATTAGCATTTCCCTCCCACAAGTTATTCACCATTCGCCCTAGTTTTCTTTCCTGCCACGGTGACAAAATTCTCAGATGAGAGCCACAGAAGGGAAGAAGTGCCCGTTCTAGGTCACAGTTACAGGTCAGAGCCCTTTGTTGTGGGAATGCAAGGCAGCGGCTGCTTGCAGCAAGCGCACAGTCAGGAAGGAGGAGCTGTGGATGTGGGTGCTCAGCTCTCTCCATTATATGCAGCCCAGGATCCAAGAACAGGGAAAGAATGGTGCACTCACAGACTATTTAACCTTTGTCGGCCTCTGGTGCCACATCTGGAAAGTGGGCATAATAATACTAAATAAAGTAACTGCAATTGTTAAAACTGGGTTACTAAATAGGAATATGTTAAAAGGCCCAAGATGAAAGTTTATGTGTTCATCGGGATTATCATTAGCAAAAGATTGACTTTCGTATGTAATCTACTGAAGAGGTGTTCAGAAACCAGGTTGCACGGAAACTCAAGCTGTGCTGCCTTCCCCAAGGGGATAGTATGCAGCCATTAACACATCACTGAATCTCTACATTAAGAATTAAATAAGTGTCTCTCCAAAGGAAGTTCAAACCTCTAACACCAGCATTTCAGCTTTAAGATGCTTAAAAATGAAATTTACAATAATAGTACAAAGCATTGCCCGACTTCTTCTGCTCTCTACCTCCCAGCTGCAGCTCGATGTAACCAGCTGCTGCACATCCCTGCTGTCACTGTCGCTCTGGTGGCTACTCCATCCCTGCCGTAATCGAGACCCCAAACCATGAGCTCCAATAAATCCTTCCTCCTTTAAGTTGCTGTGTCGAGTATTTGGTCACAGTGACAAGAGAAGTGAGCAGAACCTGCTTCCACGCTCACTCGGGTGACTGTGCGAAGGTCACTAAAGAGTCAGCGTCCTGAGAATGAGCAAGTGAGCGCAGGAGAGGGGCAGTATAGGTAAAGAGTATGGAGAGTGTGGTCCCAGTTCCTGAAGTGACTTCCCATTCCGCTAGCGAGTTCTCACAGTCCAAATCAAGTCACTAGGTCCAACCCACAATCAGAGCAAGATTCCGCAAAGGCATGGACACCAGTGGGCTGGTGGAATGAGACTGGCCTTCATGCTGACGCAAACGAAGAAACCATGAAAGACACAGTTAATATCACTTGGCCTGTTTTAAAATACTTCAGGATGTGAAGAGAAGGCTCCGTTGGTAAAGTACCCGTTGAACAAACATGATGATCTGAATGTAGATTACCCAGCATCTACATGAATGTTGGGCATGGTAGTACACATCTGTAACTCCAGTTCTTGAGTTGGAGGATGACCAGCAGATCTCATGATGATAGTGGACTAAACCACTGAAAACGTAAGCCACCCCATTAAAATTTTTCCTTTATAAGAGTCGCTGAGGTCACAGTATCTCTCCCCAGCAATGGAAACCCTAACTAAGGCACATCCATACACATACAATAAAAATAAAATAAAATAAGAAAGTGTGGTCTCCAGCATCCATGCCAGTGCTGGGTGATTGTGATGGCTCACCTGTAATTCCAGAGTTCACAGTGTGGAAAAAAGAACCCTCCAAAGCAATCGGGATGACTAAACAAGGCAAAATGGTAAGCTCTGGGTTCAACAGAGAGGTTCTGTCTCGGTGAATAAGATAGAGACAAGTCAAGGAAGAGTCCCCATGTCAGCCTCAGGCTTCCATATGCACAGGAACACATGTGCACACACACCGTACACATGCATGCGCCTACATATATACAGACTACACAGCATACTACACACATAGACACATGCAAAAAATTTTTTTAAATAAGTGTATAATCTTTGACCCAATAACTCCAGCTGTTATCCTCTGAAATCCACCCAGGCACACAAAGGTTACTACACACATGTGTTTCATTTTGGTTATGATCGAGGCTACAACGTCTTAACCAGGTTGTATCTTGCTCAGATATCCTGGCAAGGTCACAGGAAACTGGTGTGTTGTGCATGCAGGGGAGGGATTGTTGAGCCGCAGTACGAGCTCCAAGCACCAAGCTAAGCATTCTGGTGTGGGACGCTGTCAGGATGAAGTATCAGTACAGAGCCTATGCAAGACGTGATGACAGACTCTAATGGGGGTTCTGAGCACAGCTTGGTTAGCTGGTGGCGTACAAAGGCAGAGGATGGCGCAGACAAGTTAGAGGAGGTCAAAACGCAGAGATCTAGGACTAGACAGGCAAGGGAGGAAGCACAGCGGGCAGGTAGGAGCAAGACAGCAAGATGAAAAGCTTACAGGAGGGAGCTAGCTCTTAATGCGCAGATGTGAAGTCAGCCTGGGGAGGAAATGTACCAACTTCCTAGGTTTCTCCTTCCCATTTCCTACACCTGCTCCCACTGGGTAAATGCAATCTACAGCTGCCAGAGAGGTAGCCATGGATGTGGTCCCGATGTAAATCGCCTGCCAGACACAGGTGAGCTGGAGAAGGGGGCAGAATGGGGGAGAGAAGTGACTCCGGAAACCCATCCATCCCGGAAAGAAAGTGGCAGTTCTTATTCACGCCAAGGCATCGAAGAGTTGGCAGACCTCAGTGACTGTATTTTACAGTTACAGAAGTAACTTATGTGTTCACAGTGGGAGCCATGATACAAAAGAACACGACTGAGCCACTGAAACGTTTGTGTGTATGCATATATGGACCAGTGTGATAAAGAGACTGTTCGGGCATTTTACTTACATTTATGAATGTAAGTGATTCATAGCAAGTGTAGATACGTACGTGGAAATGCAGCATGCAGTAACATTATATTGTATAAGAACATAATTTAGGTGCTGGCAATTTCGGGTAGGGTAGCAGAGATTTTTGAAAGGGATTATCTCTAGGGGATGACGGGAGGGTGGGGAGGATGGCTGAGAAGAGCGGAGCATAGGACATGTCATATTTTCATTCAGTATTAAAATGACAAAAATAAAGGGTTATTTGGCACAATTTTTAATGTTTAGCAGAGATGTAATAATACTATAAAAAACACAAGTGTTGTTTAAGGCATGATAAAATGCTTACATAATAAAATTATAAAATAGTTCCTAAAAGAAATATCAGACATTAGCAGAGACTGCGTATGGCTGGGATGATCGGCACATTTTTTAGGATCTTCTAAATGTCTTTAATAAGAATGTGGTACTTCCATAATGGAAAAAGAAAGTTTATTAAGGCAGGCTTTCAAATTTTGAAAATGGATGCCAGTTTCTTATGTAGAATCCCAACCATGAAAAAAAAAAAACACTTAAATATGTCTGGAATGAATTTTGAAGGCAAGTTTAAAAATAGTTGAAAATACCAAATATAAAAAGATATGCAACTGTCATTAAGTTCACTAAAAAAAAAAATCTACAGAGAATAACTGCCATCTCTGAGTATTTTTTAAAAACATACACACTAGCACCTTTTAAAAACAAGTTCTGGTGTCTTAGTGTTATTTTTCACCCAGCAAAAAACCTGATTACAGGAACAATTTGAAAGCTGGAGATCTTGGCTTGAAGCATGAAGATAAATAAAATGTTAGTCCCGCCTCCAGCTGAATAGTCTAGGTAAAAACATCTGTGTCTGTAGCCTTCAGATAGGGAGAAATGGATGGAAATCACATGACTTCTAGACTTGGGAGGGAACCCCAGGTTTCTAAAATCAGGAACAGGAAAGGGGAAAGGAGTGTTTGTTTGAGGTAGTGCTGACTCCCGCCCACGTGGCTCTGCACAAAACAAAACCCATGTCGAAACGAATTTCGTTTCTCGTTGGTGACTACAAGAAACATCAGAGCACTTGTCTGGTTTTTAAAGGAATATTAGCCAACTTTCTTCTTGAAAGAAGAAATGAAATTATCCAAAGTAAATACCCTGGGGACGTAATGAAGGTGGAGAACTAAGCCCTTCTTCCTGTGTGAAGGAAGATTCCATGCTGTCGTAGCTAAGCATAAATAAAAAAAATAAAATAGGATATACTTACTGGGGGAATTGTCTGCTGACAGAGAGGAAGACTTGAAATCTTCTGAACAAAAGGCAAAGTTCTACAGGAAAAGGATTACCATGTGGTAATATGTGTTCTACCCTTTGCTATTTCTTGTGTGTGACAAGAATCACCACATAGCCAAGGGGAAAGGCAACTGGGTGCCACATGAGATAACACTGGGCAGTTTTTCTCTTGAATACTTTAGAAATGTAGAATTGGGACATGGGCCTAGACCAGCACCTGTCTACACCTGGGGAGTGGTGAAGCCAGTGTTTTTAGCCAAGGTTGAGACAAGTTTTGGGACTGTTTCTTCACCTTCTTTCTCATTAGGATTTTGAAGTCTAAGGAATTTTCATAAGGCCATCCACAAGACAGAGGAAGAAGTGTTTCCCTTTTTTTTTTTTTTATTTTGTGTAACCAATTTAAGATATGGACCTTAAAAATAAACTGTGACTAGGGCTATAGTTTCCTGTGCTATTTCTCAATAAGTAAAAAAAAAACAATTCCCAAGAAGTGGTTAAACTGCTTGTCACATAAGCATCAACTTAAGAACTGGAGTCTGAATCCTCAGCACCCACGTGAATGCCAGGCAGGCTTGGTGGCTTGCCTGTAATCACAGATTTCTGCAGGCAGAAACGGGGGATTCCCCAGAGCAAGCTCGCTCTGGGTTCAATTAAGAAACTTTGCCTTGATGAATTCAGTGGAAAGAGACCCAGGAAGTCTCCCTATATCAACTTCAGACCTACATAAAGGCATGCACACATAAAGGCACCTGTATCCTGTGAATATATATACACCAAATACATACGACAAAGAAAAAGGAGAGATCAGCATCAAGTTCATTTTCCTGCATAAACTTTGTAGATCCGGAAAGCCAAGGGTTGTGTTTTTCCCTTTGGAAGAGAACCTAGGTTTCCTGGACCTACCAAAAACCCGATTCTGGGTCAATCAGAACACCTGTTCTGCTGGGGGGGGGGTATGCACACCTTTAATCCCAGCACTTGGGAGGCAGAAGCAGGCATATCTCTGAGTTCAAAGCCTGCCAGGTCTACAGAGCAAGTTCCAGGAGAGCCAGGGCTACACAGAGAAACCCTGTCTCACTCACCCCCACCCCCCAAAAGAACACCTGTTCTGTTCATGACTGAAGCTGAGCTTCCAGCAGGACTCAGCTTCCCTTGGCCTCAGTTGCAAGTACCAAAGGACCACGCCCATGACCCCAGTGACCAGTACTGTGCATCTGCTTATATCAATGTAGGTTCAAGGCTATATTTGCAACCTGGCTTTTTGTCTACCTCTCTCCTCTGAATATCATTTATTTGGACATTTTAGCTTTACATTTTATATTACCAAGATACTCCTCTACACTAAGTCTATAGAATGAGTTTTTTCTCTCATAACTCCAGTTTTTTTTTTTTTTTAATGAATGGATAACTTTTAACTAACAAAGTAGTCTATACGTGGTTGGTTCTTAGTGTGTATGTTAATGTATATACAACCATGCTCTGTGGGTTATTTTCCTCAGTTTTTAACCACACAATTGTCAAGAATCATCAAATGAGAAGGCGGTCTAAGCTAGGAATGGTGGCATGTGCCTATAAACCCTGCATCCTGGAGGCTCAAGAGGATCTGTAGTTTGAGGCCAGCTTTGGCCTCAGAGTTACACAGTGAGTTCCAGATCAGCTTGTATTACATAGTCACTCTTTCCTCTCTCCCTCCTTCTCTCCCTCCCTCCCCCCTCCCTCCCTCCCTCCCTTTCTCTCTGTCTCTTTGTCTCTCTGTCTCTGTCTGTCTCTCTGTCTCTGTCTCTCTCTGTCTTTGTCTCTCTCTCTCTCTCAACACACACATTGAAGGGGTCAGGGAGAAAGAGAAACTTTAGGTAGAAAAGATGAATTTTAGGCACATTCATGGAACATTTCTCAAAATTGTATCAAAGTTACATGATTCTATCTTTTCATGGTGGAATCACTTAGATGAAATAATGTGCTTTAATGTACCTTTAAAGGTAGCCATATTCTCTTCACAAAATGTATGTAAATTAATATCTACAAGGCAGGCTAAAATTATAGGCTCAAGATCAAACACATATATACGTATATATTTGTATATATACATATATATCTATATATGTGTGTGTATCACTGGTTCTCAACCTTCCTAATATTGTGACCCTTTAATACAGCTCCTCATGTTGTGATAACCCCCAATGATAAAATTAATTTCATTGCTCCTTCATAACTATAATTTTGTTACTGTTATGAATTGTAATATAAATATCTGTATTTTCTGATCGTCTTAGGCCATCTCTCTGAACAGGTCATTCAGCCCTCAAAGTGATCACAACCCATAGGTTGAGAATCATTGATACACACACACACACACACACACACACACACACACACACACACACACACACACACACACACATACACACACACATACACACACATTTTTGCTTTTGTTTTTAATGTGTAACTGACTCTGGAGTGGAACAGGGCAAAGGATTCGTGGGCCAGTTCTATGTAAAATACAACTTTGGGCAATTGATTAAGCCTTGGCCTTCTGATCTAGAAAGTGATAGCACATCCACCTCCTCACCCACTCGGTTTGGTGTGGCAATAGAGGGGGAAACCCCCAACTTAGGAACTCGTAGTGATGCTGGGAGCTTCTTTCTGTTATTCTAGTTTGGTACATGGCCCTGAGCAGCAGCTGGGAATGGCACCAGATGCTGAAATTTGTTGTAACGTTATGGTGGTTGGGGTGGTTGTGGTTTTGGTGGATGAGTTTGCAGAGATAGGGAAGAGGCTAGAGGCTGGTTCACTTGAAGTTATCTGACCGAGATCTGCTGGGAGGTGAAAGTACGCAGCTGCTTTGTAGACTTGCAGAAGGCAGAGACTGTGCAGTCATGACATATTTGGATCAGGACCGTGGGTATGAGAGTGGATCATTCATTTGTTTACAGGAACCTATGGTTAAAATGAGTTCACCCTCTCCAACTGCCAGGATTAATGCCCCCGTAGAGCAGGTCGGAGCTGTTTCCAGGGGCATGGCGCAGGCAAGCTGTTGAGAAATGTGGCCTAGTGTGCACAAGATTCCCAGCATAAGTAATTAGAGCTGATGGTCCAGTTTCCAGAAGGATCCAAAATTACAGAGAAGGAGGTGCATGTGGGGTCTGGGCTTGCCCAGCTCTGTCATCACTTCCTGTCTCTTTGGTGAAGGTCTGGGGACTTGGTTGCTGAGATGAGCACTTGGACAGGAAAATTGACCACAGCCGTCAGCAGATCCGAAACTTAGCTGCCTGAGTTTTTGTTTCATGTGTTTCCCAACTACCCTTGGGGAGTGTAAACACACCATTGCTGTTTTAATCATGTGACTAGGAAAGCAATCATTTCTCTGGCCTGAATAAGTGTACATCGAAACAGCACCCTCTACCACATGCTCCTGTGCAGTAATAACCAAAAGAGAACTTAAAATGAAGTGCAGAAAGAACTCCGTGACACTTGCTCACGCTGCGTTGTAGATCTCTCGACCTTCGTGACTTCACTGAAGCCGGGGTTCTTAACCAGCAAATGCACTTTGCTATGCAAACTCTATCACATGGCAGCCAGGCTGCTTGCAACACCTTAGCTCATCAAACATAGCGATGGCTATGTTTCGTGAATTGCAATGCTTTTGCTGTACACACAGAGTTTTAATTACTGAAAACAAACACTTAATATTTTCTTCTCATCATTCCTCATCAGGAAAGTGTGAAATCAGTTCATCAGTTCGCATTTCATTGTGTTAGAATGTTTGGATTTTTAAAAATGTTATTGGAATTGCTGACTTGAGTTTCATGCAAAACTCATTAAATGAGTCTTGGCTAGAAATTGGGACATGATTTCTAACAACCTCTAGAATTATACTAAAGCACACTTTTGCAATTTTTCCTACATATTTATGCAAAGCACTGTTCTAAGCATTGATGATTATAGAATCAACACCCCAATCAATTCTTTTAAAGTGATGAAGATGTTCTGCATTCTGCAGTATCAAAAATTTAGCCAAGATTTAGTTCTTTATCTAAAACTAAACAAACACATGTAGCTTATTAATATACAATTTAATCTGTATGTAGTAATTGCTAAAGTTTTGTGGGTATCAAAGAATTGCTTTAAAATGAATTTATTACTTATTATCAGCAAGTTTTTTATTTGTATAGCTTTTAAAAATATGCTTGCGCTGGGTGGTGGTGGCAGCAGCAGCAGCAGCAGTGGCGGCGGCGGCAGCGGCGGCAGCACACGCCTGTAATCCCAGCACTCAGGAGGCAGAGGCAGGTGGATCTCTGTGAGTTCGAGGCCAGCCTGGTCTACAGAGCTAGTCCAGGACAGACTCCAAAGCTACAGAGAAACCCTGTCTCGAAAAACCAATATATATATATGCTTGCAAATTGGGATTTGCATAAAATATCTCCATTGAAGAACTGCTCAGAGGGAAAAGTTTGGGAAGCCTTGCTCTAAAGCAACATCTGTATCCTATCCCACCTTTTTGTTAGTAACACCCAGGCTTGGATTCTTTTTTTATGTCCTTTTTTTTTATGAATAAAGAAAAGACAAAACCCCGCTGTGGGTTAGGTGTCCCTAGGGTTGGAATCCTGGACTATATAAAAAGGAGAAAGTTCACTGAGCACGAGTATTCGCTGCTCTCTTCTGGGGTGATGCAATGTGAGCTGATGCCTCAAGCTCTCATTTCTTGTCATGGTGGTCTGTTCCTTGAAAGGTAAACCACAATAAGTCTTTGCCTTCTTATGGAACTTTTCTGTGTGTATTTTATTATAGCAACAGAAAAAAGTATGTAAGATAAAATAAAATCTCTAGGTTAGCAATTAGCCCCATTATTTTAAGACTGGAGCCAATCCACTTCACTTGAAAGCATATTGCCCATATTATGTCAAGTTGTAACCAACACATTGTTTTAAAGAAAGTGTGTCCTGTCCCATGACTTTGCAGGTGTCTAAAGGAATAGGAAAGACAAGAAAAACAAACAAACAAACAGAAAACTATTAAGAAATGCCATCATTTACAGTGTGAGCTGGCTGACACAATGGCCTAAGCCCTTTCAAAAGAGTCATTCATACATGCAAACCTACACCTGATAATTCTGAACGATTTAACTTGTAAGAACCGCCAAGCTTTCAAGTGGGTTGTTCTGATACCTAATGTCAGCATGTTAAGTCCCCTCCGGGCAAAGGTACATGTCGGAATTGTTCATCCAGTGGCACTCCCAGCACTTGGAAATGTATTTGGCATGTAAAAAGCACTGGATAAATGTTTTTATATGAATGCTGTCATACATGGGAAGATGATTAACTTGATCTGGCTAGGCAAACAATTGGTAATTCATCTGAGCATGACTGATGAAGTAAATTCCCCAGGTCTCTTGCTCAAGGACAGGTTACATAATGAGACTCTCGCTGGCCATGTAACTTATCTGGGAATTATCAAAGATGTCAGCTTAACAAAGACACCTCAAATAATTATCTTGAGAAGTCATTGCCTTCTGTTTGTCTAAGGAAACACGGCAAATTTTGACAGAGAGCCACAACTCATGATTTTAGATGTCGCTGATGAAATTACAACACTTTAAACTTGCTTCATTCTTCCTTTGCAACCATGCTTGGCATCCATGGTTTTGAAATGATCATAAAAGCATCAACAAATACATATACATCATAATTGCATATGTGAGCTAGGGCCTCTCAGAGAAGCATACTCATCTTATGTACGTCATTGTCGATTCATATTTATGTTGTAAAAGATGACTCCTTTCATTGTTGAAGTGGGGCATTAAGAGACACAAGTGATTCATGGAAAAGTAGGAAATATTGAGAATTAAGCTGAGACAGACCAGCAAGTCCTAGGTTTCTAAGAAGCCAATAAACATCTGCTCTGCAATTAGAGGTGGTGCCGCCACTTGCCTGGCACACTTTTTGGAAAAGCCCAGGCTGGAGGATAGGGGAGGAAATGGAACAAAAGCTGCAAATGAGGAGGAGGAAGAGGAGGACGACGACGACAATGACGATGAGGATGAGGACGAGGAGGACGAGGATGTGTGGATGGTAGAAGAGGTATTACCAAAAACATTGGCAGAAAACCTATCAGCTTGACTGTAAAAGGCCAACCTAACCATACTGGTAAGGCCGCTCACTGTCTCTTAAGAGAAACTTAAGCTCGATCAATCTTTCCACTGTATAAACTAGAATTGTTACACAGTAATAACCTCTTCTTAATGCATGGGCCATGAATCAAGGAGCCATTGTTGTCCTCTGAGCTCATTGCTGACCAGATGAGTGGCGTGGCACAAATGACAGCTCTCTGTAGATAGACCTGGGTCCACACTAGACAATGGAGAACATCTACAGAAACCCAAGCATGGGGCCAGGCCTGAGGGATGATGTCATACACGGCAGTGTATGCTGTGGACTCAGCTTCATTTCTGTCTATCATTCTGCTTAGTATTTTAGCCATTGTTTCTGAAAATAGGTTCGCACCAAGAATGAAGTAGGGAAACATGATATAGTCATTGCTTGAATATGAAGAGAACAGCAAAAGCCAGAGCCCTAATTCAGGCACTGGGGTTGCAGGAATCTCCTCACAGAAGCCTGGGCTGTCAAAAAAGAAGCATGGGACTCTGGTGCAGGCATTCTCTTTCCCGTTGGCTGCCCTGTATTTGATGCTGTTTTTCTGAATAAGATTGAATATTTTACTCATTTTCTGGTCACTCATTGCATTCAATATAAATTTGAAGCATTATGCAGACTGTGGAAAGAGGTACAGAAAGCAGCTGGGATCCCAAAGTCTTCCAAATCTCAAACTCCAGCAGAGGATCCGACAAGAAAATTGGTGACTATGGAGCTGATGCTGGAAGGGAAGGGCTTAGGAGATGCTCTGTGCGACTGTTTTTAGTGACCAGAGGCTTCAGTACCTATAAATATGGCGGTATGAACAGTAAAACATTGTCAATGGCATATGTTGTAGCTGGAGTTTCCTCTTCGGGTCCCGCCAAGCCCCGGCAGTTGGATAGCCCACTTATAAAATAAACACACAGACGCTTATATTATTTACAAACTGTATGGCCGCAGCAGGCTTTTTGTTATCTAGTTCTTATATCTTAAATTAACCCATTTCTATTAATCTATAAGTTGCCATGTGGCTTACCGGTACCTTACATCTATCTCACTTTTCATGGCCGCAGCTAGCAGAGTCTCTTTGCCTCAACCTTCCACTTCTCCCAATTCTCTTCTCTGCTTGTCCCACCTATACTTCCTGCCTGGCTACTGACCAATCAGGGTTTTATTTATTAACCAATCAGAGCAACACATTTGACATACAGAACATCCCACAGCAATATGTGGCATAATATTTATTGTCTTACAAAAGAGTCAACAAAACAAATAATTATGGGAGGGTTGGTTTTGTTTCATTAGCAGCTTTTTAATATATATTGAAAGTTGCCTTGACTTCTGGAAAAAGAAGGACATTCTCTGATTATTCAACAGCAAAATCACATTTACCTGCTATTTTTAGGTTGTTTTGTGAATTCTCTGTCATGGGTAAGAAAACAATCATCTTCTATAATTCAAAGAAAAATTTTAGATTTCATTATCTAGGCTTTCTTTTACATAAAAAAAGACTCGCTGAGAGGCAGAAAAGAAAACTCAGTGGTCAAAACTGCCTATTGCTCTTGTAGAAGACCTGAGTTTGTTTCCCTGCATCCATATTAGGAAGCTCACAACTGCCTGTAACTCCAGCTCCAGGGCATTCAATGTGTCTAGCCTCGGCAGGCACCTCCCCTCACATGCACACACCTATATCACTCAAATAACTAAAAATACTAGAATAAAATATTTTTTAAAAGATTCATTGATAAACAGCAAGACAGATTTGAAAGAACAGTCCCATGTAGCGAACACTAACTGAAGAAACCCTGAATCAGGGCACCTACTCTTACGTCTGGCTTTCAGCCTTTCACTTCCCGGACCTATGTTAGGGCCAAGAAGCCCAGGTCTCTGCTTGTGCCCATTCCTGTGTTTTCTGGCCAGGCTCCAAACCACAGCACTTTTGCATCTGCAAAAGCACTACCTCAGAAGCAATCAAAAGATGAACAACGCAGGCATTTGAATGCCAATGCCATCTAAAGCAATCAAAAGATGAACACAAACAGACTGGAGAGGAACTTATGAACATGGGGGAGCTAGTCAAGGGCAGGACTAACAGGGTCTTGGGGGGGGGGCAGAATTACCAAGCATCAAGACAGACCTTATCACCTAGAGAGACTCTGACAGTGGACCTTCCCAAACACGAAAACTCAAGAGCTATTCTTCCCTGGCTTCTCAGTATGACAAGCACCCAAGGACAGGAAAGGCAGATTTATGGTCCAGAGGCTGCCATCCAGAGCCGCGCCTTCCTCGTGAAGGTGCTTGTCTAACACATCGGGCGGATGGTAACACCATTCCTCCGTGTTGGCTTTTTCCCAGTATACATCACAAACCATTTCTGGGAGACTCGCAGTGCCTTTCCACAGGCCGACTCTATTTCTCTGCCACATCGTCAGACTCAACTGTAGGGCTTTTCTGAGTTAACGTTCTATAAGCAAAGATAATGGAGGACCTGTTCCACATAAACATTTTGAAGCACCACATTTTTTTCAGCCAGTTCGATGTTTTCTTCTCTTTCACAAAATAATAGTGCACCCTAATATGTGCTACCAACATGAGGGTTCCTGGAAGCAAAGGAGGGTTGCAACAACACTGCCATGGCCAGTGAGTCCTGGGGCTCTGGAGATTGTCGCTGTAGCTATGACTGACGAATACTTCCACCCCCAGAGACACCCATTCCACAAGGGATTTGGATTTCATGACCAAAGAAGCTAAAGAAAATTAAATAAGCTTGATTCAAAGCTCAGGTCATCTAATCACAAGTCATTAGGGGGGTAAAAGAAGATTTTGCTGTCCTAGAAAAGCTGAGATGCACTGGGCAGAGGTGGCACACGCCTTTAATCCCAGCACTCGTGGGAGGCAGAGGCAGGCGGATCTCTGTGAGGCCTGGTCTACAGATCAAGATCCAGGAAAGGCACAAAGCTACACAGAGAAACCCTGTCTTGAAAACCAAAAAAAAGAAAAGAAAAGAAAGAAAAAAAGAAAAGCTGAGATTCTATATAGTAAGCTGTAGTTATCTGAGAGGTTACCTGTTCCGGGAGTGTAGGAGTCACCTAGAAAAGGACCAGCCTTGAATGAATGGGGACCAGCACAGGTTTGTGTTCCTTCCACCACAATATATTTCTCAGAAGATATGGTGAATTAACTTTTCCTCCATTCTAGGAATCCAGTGAATGAACACACACACACACACACACACACACACACACACACACACACACACACACACACGCCCCTGAAAGGTCCTGAACACAAAGTGCTTCCTTTGCTTCCAAGTTCTGTAACTGCTGTCACGGCCCCGCCCCTTCCTTTCAGTGTGTTTATTTATGGGCTCTTTGACAGGTCTACTGCTAAGCCAGTGGCCTTGGGCTGTAGTTACAGAAGCTTTAAAAACTCCAAGTTAGCATGTTTTTTTCAAATCAATTAAAAGCGCTTAAAAATATCTAGGAAAGCCAAGAACAACAACCAAAGTCCTAACCACCTGGACATCCCCGAGAGCTCGGCGAGGACTGACAGTCTCAGGCGCGCTAGGACCTGTAGAGAGTAAGGAGCCGAGCGGAGCAGAGGCGCCGATTTGTTCCTCGAACGCTGGCTGCTGACTAATCCAGAAAGGACAGTCAGAGTGGAAAGCAGACCTCAAGCAGATCTCTTAGCAAGCTGAGCTTTGATGGTGGGGTGTAGGTCTCCCATGGCCAGCCAGCAAGGCTCTGAATTACGCAGTCAGACACAGTTCTCTCCGCCTCTGGAGGCCATTGTTCTTCCACAAGATTCACAAAAGGAGGATTCACTCTTGGCTAGACCAGCTGGCAGGGACAGATTTGCTCTGGCTCTCAGAGAGTCTGAGAAAAGGATGACTCAAAAGATCTCCCTGGCAAGCGCAGCCCGATGGGGACAAAAACCGTTGATTACTCGGCGAGAATGTCTGGCCACCAAACAGCCACGAACTGGAAAGAACACTGGTGCTCCTGGCTGGCCAATCCCTTCTTGAACAGAAAAACAGCCCAGAGACACAAGCAAACCACCCAAGGCCACACAGCCAGCCAGCCTACAGGGACACAGGGATGGGGCTCAATGGCTGGCCGGGGTGAGAGACATTTGTTAGTCTCTCTGTGTACTTGCCTTTTCTCAAAAAAAAAAAAAAAAAAAAAAAAAAAAAAAAAAAAAATAGAAGGATTTGCAGGAGCCTGTGAGTCAAGCTCAGGTCAGCGGGTGTGAAAGCCGTGACTCCAAAAGGAAGATCTCACGGAGGATAAGAAACACTTGACATCATCAGCCAATCGGCGGGAGACCCCCGATGCCTCTGCTCAGAGTCCGCAGAAAGATTAGAAGTAGAATATAGCATCCATAGAGACCAGCTATGTGTGTTGGGGTGAGGAGGCAGGAGGTAAACCATGAGATATCTTCAGACTCAGCCATGTGATCTGCAAGCCATTGAGACTTCAGATGGTCAGTCATCCCTGCCAGGGGAGAGGGCCCTCCCTGAAAAATAAAAAATAAAGTTTCATAAATGTAAGTAGGATACACAACAGCCCACGCAGGCTGTGGTAGGGAAGGCAGGAGAGCAGAGCGGAAGGGGCCCCAGAGGAAGGAAGAAGAGGGAGGCGCCTAACAAAAACACTGACAAATAATAAAAACAGAGAAAGAACTCCACGAGGTGGGTGCAGCTAAATTAAGTTCTCTTATGGGAAAAGAAAACGGTAAAGGTTTCACTTAACATGCGTGCAGGGAGGCCAGAAGCTACTCTAAAATGCTAGATTGCCATAAGGGTCTTAGAAATACACAGAAACGTGAATGTCTGGAGCTGTCTCTCCCTCACGCTCAACACACTAATTGCCATGCTTTCATTTTTCTCCCCCAGACTCTTAAGCGCACATTCAGCAAGATCCAGCACACACGCTCGCTCAACACACACCTTCAACTATCAGAAAGGCAACTTAACTTCACCGTGGAAGTATTGTGAGCTCCTGGGTGGAAGGCGGGGCTTACTCGGGCACCCTGACTGCATCTGGGTTTCACAAAAGGAGCTTGCAGTGGGAGTGGGGGCACAGGGGACTGGTTCCTCAGCACTTGCTGGGGAAACACAACTTTTGCTCACTCACCCTCCCCTTGGTACCTGGGCCCAAAGTGAAGCCGACACAGGAGGCCACTGGAGCTTACACCTATTTTAGAAGCAAATTCATCTCCATTTTCTGCATCCTCCCCCTCCCCACTCCAAACCTTAAATCTGACCCTTACAGGAATTACAATCCAAGAAGGAAAATTTTGAGTAGGGCTGAGCCTCAGTCTGCAAAATGCTTAACACGCATGAGGACCTGAGCTGGACCCCCCCCCCCCCCCAAAGCCACCAAGGAGAAGGTAGCCGTGATGGTGCGTGCTTGTGATCCCAGTGGTGGGGAGGTAAAGACAGGTGTCCTAGGCATCTGGGGCTACGTGGCAGCTTCAGGCCAGCGTAACCCTGTCTCAAGGAAAGCAGGTGGGTGACACCTGAAAAACAGTACCTTCACATGCACACAGGTGTACCCACACATGTGAACACACACGAATACACACACACCTACACACACGCAAAACTAAAGATTGATCGGCAACCTCATACTCCAGTGTGTTTCATATTGAGGGAACACTGGGGTTAGGGTTGACTTGAGACTGGGAACTGGGTGTTTGTTATCAGAAGAGCGTCTTGGTAGCCAACTTTGTATCACACACGTGTGGTACAGGTCACACAGAGGCAGTGTAGCCCACATATAACCTGGGAGTCCTGTCTGGCCTGTGGTTCTGAATCATCCTCCCTCAGAAGCGTGGTAAGAACTAGAGTCAGAAAAACCATGTTGGCCAGTTTCATTTCCCCCTGCTCAAGGAGCGGTGATGAAACACCCCCAAAAGCGATGTTTTAAAAACACCTGGGTTCCTCTTGATTACCTCATGGGAAAATAACAGAACACACGCATCTAAAACTCTACTGGCTTGGGGTTTTGTTTTAAAGCCCGCAGGTACATACAGGTGGCAGGCTGAATTCTAGTCTCCCAACTTTCCTCAAGATGGTATGTTTAAGTACTGACAATCCCTCCCCAGCCCTCATAGAAACTCCCACTGACCCCCCCCCACCTCAGAATGTTTCAGTGTTTGAAAACAAGGCTTTTGCAGGTAATTGAGATAGAATGGAATTATGAGGGCGAGCCCTCATCCAATCTTACCGACAGCCTCATAAAGAGATTAGAATACACACAGAAGAAAGACAACCATTTACGAGCCAGGGAAAGAGGCCTCGGACAGAAATCAACTCTGCAGACAGCTTGATCTTGGACTTCTAATTTCCAGCACAGTAAGGGAATAAACTCTGACAGTTAAAGCCAAGGGCACAGGAGCTGGGGAGCCTGGGAGAGAATTGGACTCCCAAGGATGGTGAGAGAAGATGGCAGCCTATGCTGAACTCCAGTGGCCGGGAGTCAGTGTCCCACTGAAGGCAGCTGAGAAGATCCCCAGGCTTTGCCAGACCTGTTCCAGTAGAGATCTGTGACAAAGGGCCGGGACCGGTTGGCAGGGCTGGCTGGGGGAAGTATGGGCTTTTCTACACAAGCGTGGAGGCAGACGAGACATGCTGGCAGTGAATCCTACAGACAGATTATCATTGGGTGGTGCCACATTAAGACGAAAAGAATGGAGAGGCAGTATTGAGAAACCAGAGACATAGAATACAAGCAGGAAACCCAGGATCCAGGAAAGTGAAGACAAAATGACGTTAGGAGCATGCTGGCAAACACACAGTAGTCAACTGCTGAAGAATGACATTCTACTACTTGAGGGCACGTCATTGGCTGTACTTGAACTTCCTAAACTTTTCATTACTGAAGTATTTGGGGCACAATAAAATAAATAGCTAACATTTAAAGAACTTTAGTCTTTGGTGTTCACTTAAATATGGAATGAAAACTGTGGAATACATAGAAATAGTAATGTTTTAGTGCCTTTGCAAATCACTGAAATCACCATCATAATCCTAATATGAGAGAGTGCTATAGAATTACTGCTTAGATTCAGACGAAAATATCTAAGGGCTTATATACAGAAAGAGAAATACCTAGATCTGACAAAATAATGGGTATTAATAATGCAAATATCTAGTAATTCCTACCTTGTGAAAAGTTGAATGCAATAAGACAGAAATTTATTTTCAAAAAGTGTTGCTTAGCGGAGTTGATTGAAGGTCTTTTATGGCAATATTGTCAGTGATGGAAAAGTACATATATCCCACATGTCCTCTATTTGTTTTCCAAAAATGTGGTAACTCTGCTTTTTTATTTTTAATTGCATATATATTTGAGAGTATGTGCACATGAGTGCAGGTGCCCATGAAAACCAGAAAAAAATGTTGTGTCTCAACCCTCACTGCTGCCCTCAGAGAGGATCTCCTAAAGATCAGTGGGATCAGGAAGCACACACTGGCCTGGGAGATGCATCAGAAGGTAAAATGTTTGCTGTACAAGTGTTTGGCTATGAATTCAGATCTCCTGCACCTACATAAAAGGCCTGGAATGGTAGTATAAACCTGTGATCCCAGCCTAGGGGAGGAAAGAGAGTGATAGGATGATCTGGCCGTTTGCCAGTCAGTTGGATTTGCCTAATCACTGAGCTCCACATCCAACAAGAGACTCTGTCTCAAAAAAAAAAAAAATTGTAAAGTCTTTGGCTTGCTCACACACACAAACAGGCCTGTGTACACACATGCACACACCACACACACACAACCAAACGGAAAAAAGAAAACAAACACTAGGTAAGCATGGTGGTTCAGGCCTGTGGTTCCAGCACTTGGAGGAAAGTGGGATCAGGAGGCTGAAGAGGTTAAGGTCATCCTCAGTGCCATACAGAGTTTGAGTTCAGCCTGGGCTACATGAGACCCTGTCTTAAAACCACCCCACGAAAACAAACAAAAAAACCCTCTGATGGGTGGAAGAGCAAAATCCCATGGCCGCCAATGATAGCCAATGAGACTTTAAAGTAAATAAATGTAGTAACAGTGAAAAGAAACTGTGGGAAGATAGGAAAAGCAACTATCATATAAATATTAAAGGGGGTCAAGCTAGGGGAGAAGATGGCAAACAAGAAAGGAAATGTTTCATTAAAGCTTTGAGTGATAGAATAGCAACCACCTAAGTCTGACAAATAAGACCAACGGTTTCAACGTAACACTGTGGAGGGCGGGGGTGGCTCAGTTTTGGCCTCTACACACATTCACACACATGCAAGCTTTCTCATACATCCTCACATATGTACCCACGCAAGCATGGGCACACACCCACACACCAAAGAGGAAAAGAGAGAGTGAAAAAAGAAATCTCAATAAAAGTTTGTGTTGATTCCATGTTGGACTATTAAATGGATTAAACAAATCAGTGAAGTCCACTTACCTATTTCTCATCATTCTTTTCATGTGATTACGTGAAAATCTTAGATCGCATCCAGAGCTCACACATTTCGGTGAGACTGTAATCTGTGTCGCTCTTTCGGGAAGCCGGAACAGCCACCCAAGACGCAGCAGAGTGGATTTGTGTTCAAGAGTCACCTTTGAATATAAATAAAGGAGACTTGGCCTTATAAACTTGTATTGAAGAAACTACCTGGTGAGATATAGGAAGGAATAAAAATGCAGGACTCTTCACTAGAGGAATTACAGGAAGGAGGGTTAGTGGCCAGCATTGAAATATAACAAGACAGTGAATGTGGGGATCATGGTTACAAGCAAAGGTGATATAAATCTTGATGATATACAAAGTAAAGATATCAAGCAAGGCTCAGCAAACTTCTTCTGAAAAGACCCTGATAATAAGTACGTTAAGCTTATGGGCCATCTGGTGTCTGTCAAGGCTGTTTAACTTCACCAGAATAAGTCGAAAGCAAACACAGACCTTGCATGATTACAAGAGAGCACAGCCCCATTGTGTTAAAGTGCATGTACAAAGCCCAGGCCTTTAGCACCTCTTTAGCGATGTCTCGATTTCACGATTTCACTGCTCTAGCCTCACAGCAGGAGTAGACAGCGCTTGATCAAACGGGCAAGAGAAACTCCAAATAAAAACGCAAGTGCAGAGCTTCATTCACCTGAAGGGACAGCAGTCCATGCTGGCCTGCCAGTCACAGTTCACTGATGCTGTAAGACAGAAGAGAAGAGAGAGACATGGAGCTGTGGGTAGAGCTCATCTGGTAGAGTGTGCGTGTAGCGCACACAGGAAGCCCTGGGTTCGAGGCCCAGCACCGCATAAACCCTGTAGAGTGGCACATGGCTACAATCCCCACCTTTGGGAGCTGGGGGCAAATGCATTGGAAGTTTCTGGCCGTTCTTGATTACTTATGGAGTTTGAGACCAAAGAAAGAAAGGAAAGGTCGGAAATGAGGAAGGAAGGAAGGAAGGAAGGAAGGAAGGAAGGAAGGAAGGAAGGAAGGAAGGGAGGAAAAAAAGAAGGAAGGAAGAAAAAGGGAAGGAGTGAGGGAGGGGAGGAAGGGGGAGGGAGGGAAGGGAGGGTGAGGAGGGAGGGGAGGAAGGAAGAAAGGAAGGAAAAGTGACGTGTGATGAGACAAAAATACCTGTGTTATACAAAGCTTGCTAATGAATACTGAAATAAACTGATTTTGTTTGGCTTTGTCATGTATTCTGACTGTCCTCAAACTGCCTCACAATCCCCAGGCTAGGATTACAGGAAATATGCCACCATGCACTGTGAAACACATCGGGTGATGGTGGTGGTGGTGGTGTGTGTGCATATATGTGTGTACATGCACACACATGTACGTAATTGCCATTACATGTCTGTGTATGTAAGAGGATAACTTTTAGTAGTTGTCTCCTTCCACCATGGATCACCTGAACCATCTCAGCAGCCCTACATTGCTTTTTTTAAATAAGATTTTAATTTTATTTTTATTTTAATAAGTTCCATGATGTCTAATGTGCATTTGAACACTGATCTAAATATAAGAGCTTAGGCCAGAAAGAAAAAAATAATATAATTTTTTTCAAATAATCTACAGTATACCTTGCATGCAATTTCTTCTCAACAACTATCTCCTTTTTTTTTTTTTTTTTTAATTCACTATCATTATAACAGAAATGGTTAATTCAAAAAAGAAGGGACAGGCATCAGCTTGGTGGATAAAAGCATTTGCTGCTCGCAAACATAAGGGCCTGAACTCAAATCCCCAGAACCCATGTAAAGCTAGCATGTGTTGGGAACCCTCATGTTCTTATGGTGAGGCGAGAGGCAGAAGAATCTCTGAAGGCTCATGGGCAGCTGTTCACACTACTGAACAGAAGATTCTGTCTCAGACAAGGTGGAAGGTGGAGACCAGCATCCAAGGTTATCCTCAGACCTCCACACTTGCACCAGGGCACACGCAGGCGCACACACACACACACACACACACACACACACACACACACACACACTTTTTAAAGGATAGGAAAATCAACATTTCTTATAGCTCTATGAATTATTGTGGTGATATATTGTGTCCCCCAACATATTGTGCATCCTAATAAATTTATCTGGGGTCAGAGAACAGAACAGCCACTAGATAGACACAGAGGCCAGAAAATGGTGGCACACACACCTTTGATCCTAGCCTTCTGGAGGCAGAGATCCATCCAGATCTCTGTGGGTTCAAAGCCACACTGGAAACAACCAGGCATGGTGACACATGCCTTTAATCCTAGGAAGTGATGGCAGGAAGCAGAAAGGTATATAAGGCATGAAGACCAGGAACTAGAATCTGGTTAAGCTTTTAGACTTTTAACAGCAATTCAGCTGAGATTCATTCTGGATGAGGACTCAGAGGCTTCCAATTTGAGGAAACAGGATCAGCTGAGAATTTGGAGAGGTGAGGTTAGCTGTGGCTTGTATTCTGTCTCTCTGACCTTTCAGCATTCACCCAAATATTGGGCTCCCATGTTTTTATTAATATGATCATTTGAAATTCATGTTACAAATTATATCCATTTTCCTCTAATGTCAGCCTGTCTCTTGGGCTCTTAACCCAACTGCAAAGATAACTTTTGGGATAGATAAATTTTAATCCAAATCCACTCAAACATTTAAAAATAATTTTCACTTGAGGAGAAACATCTATTCTGGACTTTGGATAGAATAACCCTTCAGCGGTCTTTAAATAGTAAGGGATCATCAGACCCGACACATCATACACTCCAGGCCCTACAGAAATAGTCATTCTGTTTGTCCAGCTGCACATAGCCCCACAGATCTCAGCCCCGAGCATGCTGGGTATATTTAGCAACCACTTGAGTTCCTTATCTTTCTTCAGTGTATTTTAAAAATAAGCCTAAGTAAGAGATTTCTGCTGCTTCAAAATTTGACTCCCATTTTTTCCTGTTTGAGTTTGTTTGAGACCCTTTCGCCCACTCTGAGGCTCAGAGGAGGCTATCAACCTCCCACAAGTTCCTACTAATGAGGTAGATAAGAGGTGAGCTCATACTGGCAATGCAGGAATTGCTGGGCCAGCACCTCGCGGCACAGTGCTGGCATTGTGAGAACCAGCCAAACTCAGTGGGAGAGTCAGAATGGCTGGGCAGGCAAATGAAAGCTTGTTCCCTCTAGGATGGTCCCCACCCCTTGCCAATTTTATGAGACATATTTTCACTATGTTGCTCAAGATGGCCTCAAACTTATGATCCTCCTGCCTCTGTCACCTGATGGCTGGGTTTGTACACTGTAAGTACTCAGTTCTCACGTCCTGGTTGATCATGAGGGGACGGAGAGAGTGCCATGTGATTTGGTACTCAAAAGGCTGGAACACTGATAGCTGTCTTCTCCCCCTGGATGCCAGAGTAGCAGGTTATAACACTAACTGCCTTGTGGTCAAAGTTCTAACTCATATTCCAAAAAGACAAGGCAAAGGCCATTCTCTGTCCTTTTGCACCATCATGAACAATGAAAGGGAGGAAATGGAAGGTGGGTACTTCAACACCAACACCAAGGTCTAGACTCAATTCTAAAATGATTTTCACACTAGCCTCTTAAACATTGAGATGTTTTATTGGATGAAGCTGCTAATCTTCTCACATGGCCAAATATAAGAAAAGCCTTTGCATGTCATTAGTAAATAACTACTTACTATGTGTTACAAAAAGCCACGGACCCAGAAAATTTTTGTATCTCCTTCATTAGTACAGAGAGGCAGTGAAGACTGAGCCTGGGCTTCTGAGGACTCCCTAGGCTCAAACTGTGGCTTTACTATGTACTGACTTCGTCAAACTATTCCACTGCTTGTTGATTCTGTTTCCTCATGTATAAAAGGAATATTCAGAGTTTCTTAGATCCTTGATCAGATTAATGGAAAAATTAGACAGGATAATTTAATATGTCTGGCCTATGGTAGGTACTACATGTGATTACTGGTGTTATTTTCAATACAAATCAAATACTTTACTTCTTAGTAGGATAAGACAAATAGTATAAGACAAATTTGACTTTCTTTTTTTTAAGATTTATTTATTTATTATGTACCCAGAAGAGGGCACCAGATCTCATTACAGGTGGTTGTGAGCCACCATGTGGGTGCTGGGAATTGAACTCAGGACCTCTGGAAGAGCAGTTGGTGCTCTTAACCTCTGAGCCATCTTTCTAGCCCAAATTTGACTTTCTTTATGTCTTTATAACAATGATCTGCTATGGAAAGCTAGTATAAAAGCAGGAGCAGAGGAATTATTGAACTATATTGTTCTCTGTCTTCCCCCTTATTCATGATTTGGCATGTTTCAAACACTTATTATTAGACCTTGCAAAGTGGGTCCTTATAGACATAAAACAAAATCTTTAGGGAGGAGTTGAAGATAATGGACACAATGGAAACACATTATTGTCATAGGTCTTCTGACTGAAGAGTGAACGGTGTCCAGCAGAGGTACCAGTGAGGAAGTGATAATTATTTATCTGAAAGAAGTTATTATCTGGAGAGAGGTTAGAAAAGTCTCATGACGAGGAGACACTTGCACTGAGAATTCTGAGAGGTAAAGCAGGCTCTGCTGGGGTCTAGGTTGCTCCGAGTCTACCACATTGTATGTGATGGAGAGCATGAGTGCAAACAGTGGCTGCACAGCCTCCTCCACGCCCAGCAACTCAGCACCTAAATCCTCCCACACGTGAGATAAGGGAGCAAAAGGGGTCTCCAAAGCGAGTCCCAGGAAAGGTGCAAAGCTACACAGAGAAACCCTGTTGAGAGAGAGAGAGAGAGAGAGAGAGAGAGAGAGAGAGAGAGAGAGAGAGAGAGCAAAAGGGCAAATACTGAGTTTGAAAACACATAGAAGGAAACCAGTCAGAAGTTCAAGAAATGGAGACGGCGGTGGATCCCAGCATCTGGAGTACTTGCCCATGAAGCAATGGGATTGATATATAAACCAACCAGGTATCACACACACACACACACACACACACACACACACACACACACACACAAAGTGAAAGGAAGAGGAACACAGTTCAAGACTACATAACAGTTTCCAGGCCAACCTGAAACATGAGCATATGAGATCCTGGGAAACAGAGAGAGGAAGAAGGGGAAGTGGGGGTGGGAGGGGAGGAAAAGAGAAAGAAAGAGAAGAAAGAATAAAGATAGAAAGAAGAGAGAGAAGGAAGGAAGGAACCATCAGGGTGATCAATGGAACCAATGCAGCAGAATCCCAAGAGGGTGTCAGCTCTCCTTAGTAAAACTTTAGTTTCCAAACAGAAAAAAGTCAATAGCACTGATCTTTTCCAGACTGAGAGCTAAAGCAGACCTCTGCACCAAGCAAGGCCTACCTGTGAAACCAGAACTAAAAACTCTCCACCCACCACCCACAGGCGTATCCAGAGGTTTGCCATGTACTTGGGACTAGTGTGGGGGGAAAAATGAAAACCCCAAAACTAAAGAACATATTCATGGGAGGATCCCATTCATATTATTCCCAAGACATCAAAATGAAAGAGTGTTATTGTTGCAATTAAAGTGGGGGTACACCGAAAAATCAACAACACCACAAGAAACAAGCAAGGCCATGAACGTGGAACACAGCTAGGACCCACGAGTACTTCACTATGTAAGACACTACTCTCGTGGAGGTGAAGTACAGGGAGGTAATTTAACAATGAAATGAAATAAAATAAGCCCACACATGGACAAGCACACTAACAACCTACCGCCCCAAGGAAGTCATCAAGTGTAACAAATGAAGACTACGCCACAAAAGCCAGACATCATTGACCTCAGCAAGGCTTTCAAGGTTGTCTTCGAGTTTCATCGCTGTGAAGAGACACCATGACCATGGCAACTCTTACACAGGAAAACATTTAACTGAGCTGGCTTGCAGTCCAGAGGTTTAGCCCATTGTCATCATGGCGGGAAGCGTTTCAGCACGTAGGCAAACATGGCGCTGGAGAGGAGCTAAGACGTCTACACTGTAGCTGCAGGCAGCAGGAACAGCGAGAGAGACTGGGCCTGGCTGGAGTGTCTGAAACCTCAAAGCCTGACCCGAGCAACACACTTCCTCCAACAGGGCCACACCTCCTAACAGTGCCAATCCCTGTGAGCCTCTGGGGCGGGGCGGGGGGGGGGGGGGGGGGGGCAGGGCGCATTTTCATTCAAACCACCACAAAAACCGAATGGCTTCAACAACCAAGAAGAAACGGAAGCAACAACGCCGAACTAAGGCGAGGACTAAAACGGCAGCACACAGGATAACACAGCGCAGCCCAGGCAGCAGTTTGAAAGTGAAGCATCGCCCAGAGGCTCATGGGCTGACACTGTCTGTCTCCACTGGGCAGTGCTGTTTGGGGGAGGTTGTGGAATCTTTGGAAGGCAGAGCCTAGCTAGAGAAAGTGTGTTGGGGTGGTGGGGGGGGGGGGGATAAAGGTAAACTTTGAGGGTTGCATACAGAATTTGATCTAGCCTACCATTCAGAGTTTGCCTCTTGCTGCATCCTCTCCGTTTCTCCTGAATCCCTCCAGGAGGCCGAGGCAGGAGGCTATCAAGTTCAAAGCTGGATGGGCGTGCCTGTGAGTTCAAAGCTAGCATAGGCTACATTGAAAGATCATGTCTCAAAAAAATCATGCTATTTCAGAGGGGAAGGTATTTGGATTGAATCTTTAAAGATGAGGGAGAATATCCAGACTAGGAAGGATGTAACAACTGCAAAGGCTCATAGATACCACGGCCACGTGGCGATACTTCAGGCAAAATGTCCCCCTTGACTCTCTTCTGGATGATATACTATCATGTGACTCACCATCATGTGATTTTTGAAGAGGTTGTTGAATTAAGAGATCCCTCAGCATCATCATGTTGTTTGGGTGCAACAGACCATAATTTCATAAGCATCATACGCATTCTCTTATCCTACAGTAACTCTGTCTCTGTGGGTTTTTTTTTTCCTTACTCCATTTGAGATGATGTAATTTATTAATAAAGAAGTCATTTTTAGAAAGTCGTGAAGAACAAACACTAGAGACCACTCTGTGTGCACCAAGGTGATGGGTCCACAGTTGCTCCTTCTCACAGGGATGCCCACCTGTCCTGATCCTCTCCACTTAGGCCAGGATAAGATGTTTTCCTTTCATGCTTGGGTCCTGCAAAAGTGACCCAAACCTGACTTTTTATTCAGGTACATCTGAAGACCTACTTTGGGATGGTGGGTGGACCATAGCACTGGGTCTCTGAAGGCAAGGCAGTCCTTGTCCCTCATTCCTGGTCCCAGGCTAACAGCTGTTGCCTTAGCTCCTTAGTCTCATGCACTGCTCACCCTCTGACCATATTCTTCTCCTGGTCAAACTTCCATTTCGTACAAACAACATTCAAAGCAGCACAGGTGATCATGTGAGGTTCCATGACACAGACATCCGGAGGCACCCGTGGGGTTCCAGGGAAGGCCTGACACAGTATGAAAAGGAAACTATAAAAATCAGCTTAACATTCAAGATAAACCTGGCATGTGGACTGTACCTAAGAGTGTAGATGTAATTCTAAAAGGTCTTATTAAATAAGAAATACAGAGTTAAAAGCCCAGAGATTGAGCAGTAGCCAAGAGCTAAGACCACCTTATCTTACCACTCTCTGCTGTCCTTCCCCTGAGAGAGAAACCTTCTTCCTGTGTCCTGTCTTTTTATTGCCTTTCTGTTCTGCCTTCTCATTGGTTCTAAACCCAACCTCATGACTTCCTCATCACTGCCTGTCTATACAGACCTCCAGGTCTCTATGGTTCGTACTGAGATTAAAGGTTCGGGTCACCGCTTGGCTGTGTCCTTGAACACACAGCAATTCTGCCTGCCATGTGATCAGATTAAGGGCACTAAATGGTTCACTCTTAGCTCTGATCCCCAGACAACTTTATTTATTAACATACAAATAAAATCACATTTCAGCACAAATAATATATCACCATATAAGGAAGTAATGGGGGTGGGAAAAGGAGAAGTTCATTTCAACTTAAAAGTGTTCCAAAGCCTTACAGGAATTGGCTGAAGACAATGGCTTCCAAAAAGAGAAGAATGCCTGTAAATTTGAGGACTGATAGGAACCTTAAATTCTTGTAATCTGCCCTCCCACCGCCCCCACATCCTGGTGGGAAGGAGCCATTATGAGCAAGGATTCAGCAATGGCTTCAGAGGAGCCTGGCCTGACTAACGATGTCCTTGCTGTCAAGAAATTCTGGGAAAAGAGATCTTGACTCAGGAGAGCTCAGACAAACATAGATCTCCTAGTACTAGCACTTCCTCTTACAGGCAAAGCCAGTGTTACAGTTTTACGAAGCATATCGTTTTTGTCCATTAAAGGGTCCATCTTCTTTGTTGACCTTGGAGATCCAAAGGGAACAGATTGTCCTTTTAGGCACTATTATTTAGCTAAACAGCTGATATTAATTACAACATCCCACTCACAGTGCATTGGAGTGGTGGGACTTCATTTGCTTTCTCTCGGTGAGGAAGGTACCTCATGATAGTAAACTACTCAGTTTTCATTGAACTTGGAATCTTTAGGCTACTAGTACACGATTAAGATTACTAGTTCACCCTAAAATATTATCAATCAAATAAGAAAAATACTTTGAGTTCGGCCAAGCACAAATAAGTCTAAGCGTGGAACTGGGTCAAGTCGATAAAACACTTTTGCACAAGCTTAGCATCAGAATTGGCAACCTAGAATCTGGGACTGGTGCTGCGTGCCGTCTGGTTTATGAATGAAATGTTGTTGGAATGATGCCACACCCATATTTTACCTAGTTTCTACATGCTACTGTCCTGCTAAATCAGCAAGTAGTCATTAATAAGACCAGATGGCAGGCTGCAGATATGGCTCACTTGGTAGAGGACTCGTGTGGCATGCATGAGGCCTTAGGCTCAATCCTCAGCATAACATAAACTGAACGAGGTAGCGCTATAACGGTCATCCTTGAATACCTAGTGAGTTCTATGTCAGCCTGAGATACACGTAAACATATCTTTTTTTAAAAAGTTGAAAGAATCAAATGGCCACTGCAGATGAAAAAGTTTCTCCGGCCATTTCTGATTAGTCTTTGTACTCTCAGCTGCCAAATGTAATTAAGAATATATATATATATATATATATATATATATATATATATATATATATCAGTCTTACATATTTCTCTTTATTCAATGAGCTTTACTGAATACTACGAGTCGTGGAACTTTGGTGAGGGGTAAAGAAATTTAGGATCTGGCTCTTGCCAATAATATAAAAAATGCCAGGAACAAAAATGAATAATTTCAAGATGTGCCTTACGTACTGAGATGGACATACACATTGACACTGGGAAGGCACACCTGGAGAACTTTCCAGAAACTAAAGAAAAAAAAATTCTTGAGAAACAAGGCCAGAGAGGGAACTGATCAAAGAAAGATGCATGGCCTTTTCATTTTATATAATCTGAATATAAATATTTGCTAGAAAGGTATATTTTCATATTAATGATTTCTACCACTGAAGATTAAAAAGCAGATAGGAGGAAACTTTAAAGAGGTTGCTAGATTTACAGCAGTGGTTATGACTATGGTTTCATGGCCATTTACTTATTTCCAAACTCAGCAAACTGGGTGGATACATTGATTGTGTGCAGCTTTTTGTATGTCAATCACACCTCAATAAGTTATTTTTAAAATGACTAGGAGTTAGCCTATCAAAGTGCTGAACGGGCCTGGTGGTGGTGGTGGCGGCGGCGGCGGCGGCGGCGGCGGCGGGTGGCAGCGCACACCTTTAATCCCAGCACTAGGGAGGCAGGGTGGCTCTCTGTGAGTTCGAGGCCAGCCTGGTCTACAAAGTGAGTTCCAGGAAAGGCACCAAAACTACACAGAGAAACCCTGTCTCGAAAAAAACAAAACAAAAACAAAGTGCTCAAAGGAAACCAGGATCATTTAAAGGCCTGTTTTGGCAACCAGCAGCAAGATGAGTCTCCGCTGCGTTTCTGTTGTGAGAATCTAGACTGACCATCTCCGGTGCCTTGGGCTGGAAGGAGCTCGGAGCGTCTCATCGGCTAAATGACCTCACAGCTTGATCCATCAAGTAAACATGGTTCTGAAAGGCTAGAAGGAGGAAACAGCTTAGCCTGTAGGAAACGAAACTCTAGTCTTTATGAAACTCATCTTCCGGGAAAAAAAATGATTTTGTTGACAAATAATGTCACTTGCAAAGAAAAAACTAAAACATATGGTTTTTTATTAATTGTAAAAATCTGCACAATATCACCTATGTAACCAAAAAAGAAGAATAAAATGTTTTCTATCGTCTCTCTTTTGGGGTGAGCCTCCAAAATTGATTCAATAGTTGTCCACCACCTACCTGGAAGGAAAAATTTTTTTTAAGGGAACAGAGTCCCAAGGTCCCAAAGCAAGCTGCTACAGTACCTCAAATATGGTGAGTACAGGCACTCTTGTAGACTCCGTCAGTACATTTCCCCAGGGATTGCCTGTCAGGCATATGCATGTGGGACGCAAGAGGAGTTGCCTTCTGGTATACGTCATTCACCAAGAACATTATTGGGAATTTTTCCCGAGTGTTTAGTAGAGAGAGAAAGAAAAGATACACACATTCTGTCAAGGTTCAGAAATCTGAAAGGCTCCACAGCCTAAGATAGCATGCTAGAAGATCTGAGTGGGCTGCATTTTGTAGACAGAACGTGAGGGATCATGCTGTGTTGCTTTCCTAAATATTTAGGAGTCTATAGATGTGTGTGTGCATCTGTGTCTATGTGTTTGTTAGCTTTGAGGGACAGAGATGGTTAGATAAATAAGGGATGTGGAACACTACCAAAAAAGAAAAAGAGAAAAGTGTGAGTGGATAGGGTGTATCAGGGATCAATTTTCTACATTCCAGTTTCTGCTAATCCATTTTTAAAAAATGATTTTTTTTTTTTTAGTCTTTGACATTCCCTTCCCCTCACCACCATTAACTGTCTATAGTCTGTGGACCATGTGAGCCTTCCCTCTTCCATGACTAAATATTGACAGGCTCAGTCTTCTTGGAGGTCTTATACTGGTAATCACAACTACACCAAGTTGTAGTTTCATGGGTACAACAGCCATGCCATGTTCAAAACAATGTTTTTGCAATATAGCCCCTCCCCCCACCCCAGTCCTTTGGTTCTTGTATTCTTTCTGCTTGTCTTCCACAACGTCCCCTGATTCTTGCAAGGACTAATATACATGAGCCCATTTAGGACCATACACTCCACTATTCCTTATTCACAGCACTTCAACCAGTTATGAATATACATTAACCACTGCTCTCTGTGATGAGAAGCCTCTCTAACAAAGGCTGAAGGTGGTGTTAACATGTGGGTGTAAATATGTAAAAAAACAGCATATTTCATACCTATCTGAAAATGGAGTCTGTAATACAGACCAATGTCAGATTCAGGTAAGGAAGATCTGATAGGGATCTTGAAAGGATAAGATAATACTTGCTACGTTGCCTCCAAATAAGTTCTTCCCATTCAAAATGGGTTATGTATTGCAAACATAGTATTGAGCAATGAATCTTGAGTGGTATGTAAAGTGATCCTAGAGGAAAACACCTGAGGAAAAAAGATGATGCCTTAAGAAACTTCATTAGCAATCTATTAAGATAGAGAAAGCCTGCCACAGAAATGAGTTCATGGTCTAAGGTGTGGACCATGACATGAGGGCAGGCAGGCAGGTGCACACCTAAAACATGGCCATCCTTTAGCTGTATGTCAAATTTATCTTATATTTGTTTGTAGCTCACATTTTCATTCAAACAGCAACTTGAAGATAGTAAAACATTTCATCCTTTTATGTATCACAAATTAAATCGAAGGGTCCAGTAACACTGTTGAACAGAAGTGTAAACAGCCAGAGGAGGAAACAAAAGATGACGGATCTCCCGCATCAGCAATGATCCCCTCCCATCACCGTGCTCCTGTGCTCAGTGACTTCCGGCTTTGTCTTACTTTTGTTGGTTCTTAAGATTGGGTCGGCAGCCTAGGCCGACTTGGAACTTGCTCTGTAGCCCAGACTGGCCTTGAATTTGTGATCCTCCTGCTTCAGCCTCCCAAGTGCTGGAACTACCGGCATGGATCCCAATGCCTTCGGTGTGTGCCAGCCCAGCCTTTCCAAGAGAGACCCTGTGTGAAGTACTTGGGACTTTGTGTCAAGCTTTTCTCTGACTTTTATAGTGCCATCTAATGGGCTCCTCCTTCCAGGGAAAGGTATCCAAGTATGACACTAAACACCCATTCTTATTTAAGACGCAGGCCATGTTTTAATAAACTAGAAGGTGACATTAATAAAAATATTGCCTTAAATTTTATACTCACATTGGAAAGATGTTGTTCTCGGTTCCACACAGTCTGTCACTCTAGCTGCTGACAGGCTATCCTTACTTAAAAAATTAGTTGAAGTTTTAGGAAGACTAACCATTAGTTTGGAAATAACACCATATTGGACAGCAGACACATAGAACATCTTCATCATCACAGATACAAGTATCAAAGGCTTGAAAAAGTAAAATATTATTCCTTTACTTGGGGGGTTTTATTTGTTTCGTTGGTCTTTTGTTTGGTTGGCTTTTGGTGGTTTGAGACAGGGTTTTACTCTGTAGCCTGAGATGGCCCAGAACTTCCTGTGTAAGCCAGGATGGTCTTAAACTTCTAGCCATCTTCCTGCTGGGCTTCCTAAGAACTAGAACTTTGGGCACAGGTCACCTTGCACAGCTCTTGTTACTCATTTAGGGACAGGCTGAGTCCCCTTGATATTTTATTTTTAAACAGCCTTTTATGGCCAACAGACGAGCCGAAATAGAGAGTTGCAGAACTGCTTCCTGGAAGCCTGATTCGGCTCCAGAATGCTGGCAGGCCATTCAAATCTCCGCTGGGGGATTCTCTGAGCTGAGTGATGTCAGGCACAGGCTGTTTCTGAGAAGCTTTCATGGTTCCTCTGCTAAATACAGTGCGCTTCTTTGTATCACATTCTTTTCCCATGGCTGTCTTTCTCACTTCCCTTTTATATGAGTCACACTTTAAGACATTAGGGCCACATTTTTTTTTATGGCTAGATCTGACTGTGAACATGGGCAAGGAAGGAACATTCAGGAATATTTGGGGAATTCTGTCATCTTAGAGACTAATAAACCAAGAGACTTATACTTAAGACAAGAAAACTCAAGACTTTTGACAGTCTGAGATTTCACATCCTGTACACTGCCTTCTTTTCTACCACTAACTAAACACATCTTTGTCAGAATTTAAGTTTTCCTCTGGGAAAAATACATGTATATGATTAGATCATCCAAGACCATTTTCATTTTCCAGTGAAGACTTCTTGGTATCTAAGAAACCTGATCTAATGTTTAGTCGGAAAATGTCATTTAATCTTCTATAATGGGAAAAATATGCACTTAAGACTATATTCTGTCATTTCAATGAATTATTGAAATGGATACAAAAAGGACAAGATCCCATTACACGCATTGTGGCCACCACTAGAGCAATGCTTAACCCCCATCCCAGGGGAGAGCAGCCAATAAAGAAACAACCTTGTAAGAAAATTCCATGTGTGTGCTTTCCTTATAAGGTGTTTGCTTGCTGCGCCTTATAACAATATGATTTTAACAACCAGATTTCTGACGTTCAACCAATACGATGAAGGTGTTATTTTCATATTTTCAGGATGTACATTTTTAACTACTAGAGAACTTTGTTAAACAGAATGTGATTCTCAGTATACCCTCCAGCCCTAGCTCCTTCTTACAACTGATGAAAGGCTCAGAAAATCCAACTTTGGAAAACTAATTGACAGTCTTGAGTAATTTAAGGAACTTAAAAGTGTTTGCTTCTTGCTTTCCCTAAGGTCTTCCAAGAATGTTCCCAGAACCTGTCATAACATTAGTGGGGGGGAAAAAGCCACTACATATAAATCCAAGGAAAGAGGAGTGAAGGGCAGGCTGGAAATGAATGGTGAAGATTTTGAATTTCCAGGAAGAGAAGAAAGGAAGCCTAGGTGGGAAAAAGGAAGTAACAGGAACCAGCCTACGACCCATCAGGAAGGGGAACAGCACACTGCACAGTGCTTTTCAAACTCGACCGTGTCAAAGACCGCATCCCACCACGGTGCGGCTGTTGGTTAGAGCATCCGCGTCCACACCGGGCTCCCGCGGGACATGAGTGCTGCTGCTGCTCTCTGGCCCACATTTTACATACAGTGGCCCCAAATCACCTCAGTCACCACGATTATTAAATAACTCACAGTTATATTGATGCTTTATAAGACTGGCCCTTAAATATTTTGTGTTATTAATGCGGGTGTTATTAAATGAATGAAACAGGAGTCTATGGAACACTTTGGGTAATCTTTTTTCTTTCTTTTTCATTTTTCTTTATTAAGAAATTTTCTATTCACTCCACATACCACCCTCAGATCTCCCTCCTCCCTCCTCCCACCCCCCAGCCCTCTCCCCCAAGCCACTCTGCATACCCCAAATCAAGGTCACACTGAGCCTAGGCAGGTCCAAGCCCCTTCCCACTACACCAAGGCTGTGCAAGGTGTCACACCACAGGCACCGGATTCCCAGAAGCCTACTCATGCACCAGGGACAGATCCCAATTCCCTGCCTGGGTGCCCCCCAAACAGTTCAAGTCAAACAACCATCTTCTGTATCCAGAGGGCCTAGTCCAGTCCCATGGGGGTTCCACAGCCACCAGTCCACAGTTCATGGGCTTCCACTACTGTGGTCTCTCATCTCTGCACATCCTCCCATCGTGATCTTGACGTCCCCTGCCTGCAGAATCCTTCCTCTGTCTCATCAATTGGATTCCCGGAGCTCAGCGTGGTGCCTGGCAGTGGATCTCTGCATCTGCCTCCATCAGTCACTGGACAAAGGCTCTATGATGAAAGCTATAAGTTATTTGCTAGACTGGTCACTGGAGTAGACCAGTCCAGGTACCCTCTGGACCACTGCCAGCAGTCCAAGGTGGGGTCATCCTTGTGGATTCCTGAGAGCCTCCCCAGCACCTTGTCTCTTCCTATTCCCATGATGTCCTCATCTATCATGTTATCTCCCTCCTTGCCCTCCCACTCTGTCCCTGTTCCAGTTTGACCCTCCCATTTCCCGATGTTCTCATCCCCCACTCCTCACCCTCCGCCACCCCCCACACCCAGTCCACTCATGTAGATCTCATCCACTTCTCCTTCGCTGGGTCATCCATGTGTCCCTCCTAGGGTCTTTCCCTGTTAGCTAGCCTCTCTGGAGTTGTGGGTTACAGTCTGGCCATCCCTTCCCTCCCATTTAGTATCCACTTATGAGTGAGTACATACTATGTTTGTCCTTCTGAGTCTGGGTTACCTCACTCAAGGGAATGCAAACTTGTACAGCCACTCTGGAAATCAGTTTGGCAGTTTCTCAGAAAATTGGGAATAAGTCTTCCTCAAGACCCAGCTATACTACTCTTGGGCATATACCCAAGGTATGCTCAATCTTATCACAAGGACACATGCTCAACTATGTTCATATCAGCATTATTCGTAATAGCAAGAACCTGAAAACAACCTAGATGCCCCTCAACTGAAGAATGGATAAAGAAAATATGGCACATATACACAATGGAGTACTACTCAGCAGTAAAACAAAACAAAACAAAACAAAAAAAACAATGATATCATGAAATTTGCAGGCAAATGGATGGAACTAGAAAATAAAACTCTCTTATAGGAAGTTGTATTCAGTGGCTCTCAAAACATATCTGCTTCAGAGTCACCCAGAGGGCTATGATCCACCCTAGAGTTTCTGATTCAGTGGAGCAAGGGTCTGCATTTATCATAAATTCCATTGCTGCTGTTGCCCCAAGGGTCACCAAGTGAGGAGCCCCCTCTCTGGTGATGACCTGGCCTACATCCTTTACCTTAGACAGAAGAGTCTGAGGCAGAGATGAATTTATAACCCACAACGGATCGAGTAAAGCTCCTTGGGCCGTGAGTCCTGAATGTGATCCCTGTACTCTGCTCTCCACCGCTTCCGTCACAAGTTCAGCCTCAAACTGTGGTGTGTGGATCCTTCCCACACGATCACCCTCTCCAGTCCCTTATCAGGAAAAACTAGGAGACTTTGACACAGAGATTACTGTGCCTCCTGTCTAGTCTTCCAGCTACCTTTAAGGCCTTTTATTGTCTTTCACCTATTTTACAACTCTGTAAATTCTTAGAACTGATAATAATGAACGTGACTCTGCTCGGAAGAAATGAATGAGTTGAACCCTTAAAATGCAATTGGCTAGGGGCCCAGGTTCTGCCCAGCTGGCTTACAGTGACCAATATGAAAGCAACTGCTGCCAGGGAATTAGATGAGACATGTTTTTAATAAATTATTTATATGAGATAATAACTTCTAACACCACAACTGCAACCTTGAAGCTTCCAGTCTAGCTTGCCCAGAGGCCCAACCACCACAGGCTCCATGGGGTCAGACTAGAGAGACCTGAGCCACATACCTTGGAAGACCCCCAACTTGAGGGCACTCTGAGCCTCAAGTGAGAACACGGCCACAGGCAACCCCCCTGCAGGGCTGACTTGTCACATAAGCAATGGAACCATGATGTGAGCCCTCAGCCCTACAGCTCCAACTCCCCGCGAGTTTTCTATATCTGCTAGGGAAAAACAAACAGCATACATCTGTGAAAACCCACCTTCTTAAAACTGGAGAAGTCGGGCGCTTCCGGGTTCTGCTGCGTTAGCTGGGTGCTGGGGGCGCCGCCGGGGGCGGGGGCTGCACGCCGGGCTGGCGCCCGACCCCCGCGGCCGTCCTGCTGGCCGCGCGCCCCCCGACTTGGTGCCCGTGGGCCCTCAGGCTCCCCCGAGTTCAGCAATGTCCAGAAATGACCAAGAACCGTTTTTTGTGAAGTTTTTAAAGTCTTCAAACAATTCAGAATGTTTTTTTTAAAGCTCTTGAGTCAATAAAGGAATTACAATCAGAAGATTATCTTCAGATTATTACAGAAGAAGAAGCATTGACGATAAAGGAGAATGACAGGTCACTTTATATCTGTGACCATTTCAGTGGGGCTGTTTTTGATCACCTTAAACAGCTTGGCTGCAGAATTGTTGGTCCTCAAGTAGTCACATTTTGTATGCACCACCGGCAGTGTGTCCCAAGAGCTGAGCATCCAGTTTACAATATGACTATGTCCAATATAACTGTCTCTTGTACAAGCCCGGATAGAGACAAAAGGGAAGAAGTTCATAAATATGTACAGATGATGGGTGGATGAGTGTACAGAGACCTTAATGTGTCAGTCACTCACCTCATTGCAGGAGAAGTTGGGAGCAAAAAATATCTAGTTGCTGCTAATCTGAAGAAACCCATTTTGCTTCCTTCTTGGATAAAAACACTTTGGGAGAAGTCACAAGAGAAGAAAATAACCAAATACACTGACATAAACATGGAAGACTTTAAGTGTCCTATTTTTCTTGGTTGTATTATCTGTGTGACTGGCTTAAATGGTGTACACAGAAAGACAGTTCAGCAACTCACAGCTAAGCATGGAAGCCAGTACATGGGGCAGCTGAAGATGAATGAGTGTACACACCTCATCGTGCAGGAACCGAAAGGACAAAAATATGAATGTGCCAAAAGATGGAATGTGCACTGTGTGACCCTGCAGTGGTTTCATGACAGTATTGAGAAAAGCTTTTGTCAAGATGAATCTATATACAAGGCTGGACCCAGAGCAGAAGTAAAGACAGTGCCTGATACTTCAACTCCCACTGCTCAGAGTAATGCAGCAGCCGAAAGTCGTACTCTGGCAGATGTCAGCCATATATCCAACATAAATGGCAGCTGTGTAAATGAAACAATGTTTGGTTCAACTACTAGCAAACTTGAATGTACACTTGAAAACTTAGAAAATCTGGACATCAGTGTGTTTCAAGCACCTGAGGATTTGCTAGATGGCTGTCGGATATACCTCTGTGGTTTTAGTGGCAGAAAGCTAGATAAGCTGAGAAGGCTTATTAACAGTGGCGGTGGAGTTCGATTTAATCAACTTAATGAAGATGTAACTCATGTAATTGTGGGAGATTATGAGGATGACCTGAGGCAGTTTTGGAGCAAATCATCCCACAGGCCGCACGTAGTGGGAGCAAAGTGGTTGCTGGAGTGTTTTAGCAAGGGATATATACTCCCCGAAGAGCCGTATAGCCACACTAACTACCAGCCAGCTGAGATTCCGGTTTCAGATCAGCCCGCACACCAGACAGTTGTCTTAGAAAAGAGCAGCACATTCTCTAAGAAAGATTTTGCTCCTAATGAGAAGCTCCTGCAAGCTGATGAGGATCTGCTCGCTCGATATGTAAATAATGACTCCACAGTAGTTGAAGTTATAGAGCCTGAAGTTGGGCCTTACAGTGATTCTACTCAAGTTGAGCCCTGTGATGACTCCACTCACATTTCTGTGCAAGCGGAAGACCAATCTTCAGTCAGCCATTGCCTCCTTGATGGCTCTGCAGTTCCTGAGGAAGGCTTATTTAGCCAAAAGAGCTTCTTGGTTTTGGGTTTTAGTATTGAAAATGAATGTAACATTGTAAAGATCATAAGAGAACATGCTGGAAAGATTGTGTCCCTTCCCAGCAGAATTGTTGCTGACTATGCTGTGGTTCCGCTGCTGGGGTGTGCAGTAGAAGCAGCTGTGGGAGACGTTGTTACAAACACATGGCTGGTTACGTGTATAGAGTACCAGACACTAGTTGATCCCAAGTCGAATCCCCTCTTCACACCAGTGTCGGTAATGTCGGGAATGACTCCTTTAAAGGACTGTGTGATTTCTTTCAGTCAGTGTGTTGGAGCAGAAAGAGATTCCTTGGTATTCTTAGCAAGTCATCTTGGAGCAAGTGTTCAAGAATTCTTTGTTCGCAAATCCAGCGCAAAGAAAGGCATGCTCGCCAGTACACATCTTATAGTGAAAGAACCGATTGGTTCTAAATACGAAGCTGCAAAGAAGTGGAGTTTGCCGGCAGTCACTATTGCATGGCTCTTAGAAACTGCTAGAATGGGGAAGAGAGCGGATGAAAGCCATTTTCTGGTTGACAGTGCACCTAAACAAGAACAAGTATTAGAAACTAAGCTACCAAATGTAATGAATCCAAATCCAGACTCTCCAGGACATCCCGACACACATCTAGAAATGCACAGAAAAATGGCTGTTACACCTTTGGACATGAACCGCTTTCAGAGTAAAGCTTTCCAGGCTGTTATATCTCAGCACTGTAAGCAGGACTCAGTCTCTTCAGTACTTAAAAAGCCACTTAAGAAGGAACCCTCCTTACACCTGGACACACCATCAAAGTTTCTGTCTAAGGACAAACTTTTCAAGCCATCTTTTGATGTGACGGATGCACTTGCAGCCTTGGAGACCCCAAGAGCTGCCACCCAGAAGAGGAAACTGAGTTCACCACTCTCTGAAGTCATCGTCAGAAACTTGAAAGTTGCCTTGGCAAAAAGTTCCCGAAACACCAGCACTCTTTCTGCCAGCCCTCAGCCAAAGGGTGACGACCATTTGGAGGAGGTAGAGACTCCACAGCCACTTGACAAAGTTGTGGTGTGTGTGAGTAAAAAGCTCAGTAAGAAACAGTGAACTAAATGGGGTCGCAGCCTCACTGGGAGCAGAGTATAGGTGGAGTTTTGATGAGTCAGTGACTCATTTCATTTATCAGGGTCGGACAAATGATAGTAATCGAGAATATAAATCTGCAAAAGAAAGAGGGGTGCATATTGTTTCCGAGCATTGGCTTTTAGAGTGTGCTCAAGAGTATAAGCATCTTCCTGAATCTCTGTATCCACACACTTACAATCCCAAAATGAGCCTGGACATCAGTACGGTGCAAGGTGGCCGGCTCTGTACTAGCTGGGTACCCTCAGCAGTCTCTGCTTCCAAGGACGATGAGCCAGATCATTTGTCTGTAGAAGAAAATGAGACAAACAGCGTGGCCACGAATAACGAAGAATCGGCACTGTTGAATGGAAGAAATGACTGTAAAGGAGTTCTGACACAGACCTTGGAGACGAGAGAAAACTTCCAGAAGCAGTTGCAAGAGATCATGTCAGCAACCTGCATCGTGAAGACGCAGGCGCAGAAGACTAGCCTGTCCAGAAGCAGTTGTAACAGTGCTTCTTCAACTCCTGACAGTGCTCGCTCTGCTCGGAGTGGCCGGAGTCGAGTCCTGGAGGCACTCAGGCAGTCTCGACAGAGCCCTCCCAGAACGAGCAGATTATTTGGGATGACCCGACAGCAAGGGAGGAGAGAGCAAGGCTGGCCAGCAACTTGCAGTGGCCTAGCTACCCCACACAGTATTCTGAGCTTCAGGTTGACATGAAAAAACTGGATGATTCTCCTCCTCGAGAGCCTGTGGACCATTCAGAAATTGCTGAGCAGGCCTCGTGTGTGACTGAAGCTCCAGAACACCCAGTGTCTGAAGAACCAGAAACTCCAGCAGCAGATAGGCGGCATCTCTTCCCCGGGCCTGAGCCCCCCAGCATTGCTTTTCCCCTGCCCAAGCCACCTGGGCCTCCACAGCCTGCAGACAAGATTGAAACAATGGAGGAGAGTCAAGAAAAACTTAAAAAACAGTATGTATTCCAGATGTCATCACTGAATTCTCAAGAGAGGATTGATTACTGTCACCTGATTAAAAAACTAGCTTGTCAGTGATTGAGAAGCAGTGCTCAGACCCCAACTGCACACATATGGTTGTGGGGTACCCATTGCGCAATGAGAAGTACTTGGCCTCCATGGCAGCTGGCAAGTGGGTGCTTCATCGCTCCTACCTGGAAGCTTGCAGGACAGCTGGATGCTTTGTGCAGGAAGAAGACTATGAATGGGGAAGTAGCTCCATACTTGATGCTCTCACAGATGTCACTGAGCACCAGCAAAAACTAGCACTTGCAGCAATGAGGTGGAGGAAAAGAATCCAGCAGAGACAAGAATCAGGCATTGTTGAGGGAGCATTTAGTGGCTGGAAGGTTATTTTACGTGTTGATCGGCCCCAAGAAGCCGGGTTTAAGCGTCTTCTTCAGGCAGGAGGAGCAGAGGTGCTACCTGGTCATCCAGTCCCTTTATTTAATGAGGCCACACATCTTTTTTGTGACTTCAATAAACTGAAGCCTGATGACTGCAGAGTTTTCATGGCAGAGGCTGCTGCCCAGAACATGGCCTGCTTGAAAACAGAATATATCGCAGATTATCTCATGCTGGAATCGCCTCCTTGTGCAGATAATTACCGACTCTCAGAAGCTGCTTTACTCCAGAATAAAGAGTGTGGGCCTGGATTATCCCAGAAGAGGAGGGCTCCTGCAAAGAATGTCATCAAAAGGTCTTGAGTTCACTAGCGGTTTAGCCACCAAACAACAAATGTTTTCTAGTCTTAGAAATGGTTATAGGCTGATGATAGTGTGCTTGCCTAGAATGCATGAGGCCCTGGGTTTGATCCCCAGCAACACAAAATGAGAATTTCAGTTACAACCTGAACATTGTTGTGATGGGTTTGTGTAGTAGTTTAAAGACATATCTGAAGGACTTTGCTTCAGAACATAATGGATCCTGGGAACTTGATGCTTTTAACACCTTTTGAATCACTGAATATTGACTGTTCTAATAAAAAGAACTTCACTAGCTTGTCAGGCCAAACTGAGTGCATAATTGTTTTTCTTGTAAATAGCTGAGGCTGTCATGGTAGTTTTAACATGGAGAGATTTTTTTTTGGTTTCGAAATGTCTTAGTTCATAAAAGTGACAAAAGTTATCAATTGGGGTTATTTCACATTTCCCCTGATTTCTTTTATATATATATATTCTTGCCATTTTACCTCTTTTTAACAGCTTAAGCATGGGGTTCAATAATGAAGCTGGGGCTTTAAACTTAAATGTGTATATATGTAAATGTGTATGTATAAACTTCTATGTTTACCAAATGTGAGCACCAAAACTTAGAAAATAAAAAAATAGCAACTCAAAAAAAACAAACAAACAAAAAAAAAAACTGGAGAAGTCGAAGTTAGACACCAACCAGCCTCGCTGGGCGTCAGTTAGACATCAACAGTGCCTTTGATCTGTCCTCCAAGCTCCAGGAGGCATCTACGCCCTGCCTATTCCAGCTTGGGGAGGTCCCACATCACTTACGTGATAGCCCTTTCTTCTATCTTCAAAGCCAACAGCACAGTCCCCTGACCCGCTCTGATGCTGAGCCTCCTACCTCCTTCTGATGAGGACCCTTTGGTGACAACGGACCCTTGAGGCAGGTAAGGCCGAAAGCACTGGGCCACACCTGAAGCAAACAAAGAGCTCTGACATGCGCAGTAGTACCCTGATCCAGAGGAGCCTGAAACCAGACCCCCAAGATGACAACTGTCGATGTAAGACCCAGAGCCAAACCAAGAAACACCACAGTGGCTGGAAGCAGAGCCCGCCAAAAAGTACACACATAAATACTTCAGTCCTTTGTTTAATGAAAGGGATTGCTTGCAGTTCTCTCAGAATCTGTGCTGTTGATTCTGTGTCTGCCCACCCACTGCCCCCAGGATCAGAGACAGCAGGATCCTAGCTGCAGAGCCTGCAACAGACCCTAGGTGAGCTGCAGAGGCTCCCATCTCAGGGTTCTTAACTTGATCCTATCTGCATTATCTCTTCTTCTCTGTGATGTGATATTCTCAAATTTTGGGAATTGGGATATGCTGATCTTTGGGAAACAACGTCCTACTGATCACAGTAGAACAGAGACCAGAGAATTCTGTAGTTTGGATGTAGTGAGACTGTCTCATTTGGTACTCAGAGTCCGTGTGTCGGGATGGTTGGCCCTTTGTATGGTGACCTGAAAGGTGATGGATTTAGGAAGCAGGGTTCTAAAGGAGGTTATTTAGGCCATTGTAGGTACTGCCCTCAAAAGAGATGAACAGAGTTTTCCTGGTTCACTAGCTGTTCCCCAAACTGCAGTGAGCATAAAGAACATGCCTGGTCCCTCCCTGCATACCGGTTGTCTTGCCCCATGACCTCTGCCTCTCTCTTGTAATTCTGTCATGTCATTCATGGTGTCACACAACCAAGAGACCCTCACCAGCCAAGCATCAGGCCCCCAAGCCTCCAACACTGAGGGGAAAAGTACCATTTTTCTTTATACCTTAAAAAAACTACAGTTGATTATTTGGCTATAAGTGCTACCAAATATGCACCTATTTATAAAACTATCATGTCAGCATTCTTACTGCATGTGTGTATGTTCATTTTAATTGTCTTTTGACTTATAAACAATCTGTAAGGTATAAAATTTATAAGCGCTCCTCATGAATTTCTTAAATAAGATCTCAGACATAGATTCATTCAATATTTTTGCAGGTTTTATATTTTACGACTTTACTTTTTATTAAAAATAATCTTCCAACATTCTATATTCTCCTAAAGTGGGGATGTAATTCTTGAATGGCAGGATAAGAAATTGCCTATCATGTGCTTTTCCATAAAAACCATGGAATCTCTGGCAAAGATTATCAAAATCAAATTTGAGCTCTAGAAATTAAAGTGTTGCAATATTGCGTTGCGTGTGCGTATTTATGAAAAGTGACTGAATCTTGGTAAGAAGAATGCTTTGTGGTGTTTTTACTTAACACAACCCCTTCTCTTCCCCCTAACTCCCTGGCTGCAAAGAGTGTTATAAACCAAGATCCTCGAAGATACCGGAGCTGTCCTGGTTTGTGTTTGTTGTTGAGATAAAACACCGGCCAAAAGCAACTTGATGCAGAAAGGCCTTGTTGCATCTTACAGATTACAGTCCATCATCACCAGAGAAAGCCAGGACAGGAGCTTGAGGCAGGAACCTCCAGGAGGCAGGGGCTGAAGAGAGGCCATAAGGAATGCTACTTAAGGGCTTCTTTCTTCTAGGTTCCTTAGCTACCTTTGTGATGCACCCAGGCCCATCTACTTAGTACCTTTGTGATGCACCCAGGCCCATCTACTTAGGTATGGCTGTGCCCACAGTGGCCTGGGTCCTTCTATTACCATTAGCAATCAAGAAGGCACCCCCACAGACATGTCCATAGGCCAGTCTGGAGGTGAGGTTTCCTCTTCCCAAGTGACTCTAGCTTGTGTCAAGTTGACAGTCCAACTTCTCAAAATAGCTATGAGAACAGGTAGTCAACAGCCACTGGAGAGGAGAGAGTGATTTGACACCCCCCCCCCCCCCCCCCGCAAAAGCCCCATAATGGACAAAAACTTACCTATGCAGCTGCTTGTTGCAAAAAAAAAAAAAAAAAAAAAAAAAAGAAAAGAAAAAGAAGTCAATGGCAAGCCAGGTTCAGTGGTACATGCTTCTAGTTTCAACTACCCATGATGCTGAAGTGTGTTGATTGTTTTTTCTCTCTTATGGAGTCTGCCACCCAGCTCCAAATATATCATGCTTATTCTTTTTTTTTCTTATTTATTTATTTATTTATTTGGTTTTTTGAGACAGGGTTTCTCTGTGTAGCTTTGCACCTTTCCTGGCGCTCACTTGGTAGCCCAGGCTGGCCTCGAACTCACAGAGATCCGCCTGGCTCTGCCTCCCGAGTGCTGGGATTAAAGGCGTGCGCCACCAACGCCCGGCATGAAGGCTTTTTCTTAATTATGAATGCCCTGCCTTATTTTTTAGCTTAGTTTTTAGTCAGCTTTTCTTACTTAAATTATTCCATTTTCCTTTTGCCTCTGGGCCTTTCCTGTTCTCTTACTTCTGTAAATCTTACTCTGACTTCATGGCTTGCTGTGTAGCTGGGTGACTGGCCCCTGGAGTCCTCCTCCATCTCCCGATCCTTCTTCGCTTCCCAGAGTTCTCCTTCTATATGTTCTCTCTGCCTGCCAGCCCCGCCTATCCTTTCACCTTCCTTGCTATTGACTGTTCAGCTCTTTATTAGACCATCAGGTGTTATAGACAGGCACAGTAACACAGCTTCACAGAGTTAAACAAATGCAATATAAACAAAAGTAACACACCTTAAAATAATATTCTACAACAGAGGTGGGAACACATGATCTTAAGAATTTGAAAACAGGTAATGGAATGAGCAGGACAAAGAGACCCACATCCAGGCAGTCCGCCTAGAGCTTAGAGGACAAAACATGAGCCACCCGGCATCTTGAGGCATCAGGAAGACGGGCACTATTATGGTGAGCAAACATATGGTGTGGTGAAAGAGAGAAAGAGCAAGAGAAAGAGAGAGAGAGGGAGGGAGAGAGGGAGAGAGGAGAGAGAGAGAGAGAGAGAGAGAGAGAGAGAGAGAGAGAGAGAGAGAGAGAAATGATTCATTTCCTGTAGACAGAAGCAAATCTGAAGAGGTCAAAGTGGTGAGAAGCAGGCTGTGGTGGGTGACTTGATTGCTACCTAGGGCCATAATGATGTCTGGGCCTGGGCTACTGCTTGGGCCCATATCTGGGTTCATGGCCCTGAAGCAACCATGGTCTGTGATGATGTCAGTGGCTTCTGATACCACCAAAGGCCAAGAGGATAGAGCTGCATAGAGTTGGCCCCGCCCCTCACTGGCTGAAACACTGGGGAGAAATGGTCCTGCCTGCCCCTCTCTGGCTGAAGCACTCAGGAGGGAGGGTTCTATACCTCTCCTGGGCAGCACAATAGAGCTGACCCTATTCACAGGGGCATGAGCAAGCTGGTCTGGAGGGGGTGAGAATGGGAGAGTGGGTTGCACCCCTCTTATTTGTCATGTGGTGGCATGGGTGAGGGAAAGATGCCCTCCTTCCCTTGTCCCATATATGTGGTGGTACTGTGTTCCCCGAAATACTGTGCACGCTAATAAACTTATCTGGGGTCAGAGAACAGAACAGCCATAATATTAAACAAAGAGGTTAGGCAGTGGTAGCACACGCCTTTAATCCTAGCATTCCAGAGGCAGAGATCTACTTGGATCTCTGTGAGTTCAAGGATACAGCCAAGCATGGTGACTCACGCCTTTAATCCCAGGGAGTGATGGCAGAAAGAAGAAAGATATATAAGGTGTGAAGACCAGAAACTAGAAGCATTTGGCTGGTTAAGCATTCAGGCTTTCAAGAAGCAGTTCAGCTGAGATTCATTTGCATAAGGACTCAGAGGCCTCCAGTCTGAGGGAACAGGATCAGCTGAGGAATTGGGAAGGTGAGGTAGCTGTGTTTATTCTGCTTCTCTGATCTTCCAGCATTCATCCAATAACTGGCCTCAGGTTTGATTTTATTAATAAATACCTTTAAGATTCATGCTACACACACACACACACACACACACACACACACACACACACACACACGCACACACACACACACAGGTTTTAAGGGGGAAAACAGACTCATTGATACAGGATAAGATAAATCCAGTTGGAAAGCTGGGCACTGATCACATGCTTCTTCACACTGCCTGATCCAGTCTTCACCACCCAAAAGAGTGTGACCCCTTTCTCCTCCCTTTTAAGTGGTCAAGTAGGCAGACAAGAAGCAGTCACATATCAGGCCAGATAGCCCAAGATCATGAGCAGAGCGAATTCCCACTCGACACCTGCAGCAGGTGGGGGACCTGACCCAACCCCTCACCAGCTGCAGCACTCAGGAGAATGGTCCCTGAGCCTCACCTGGACCGCACGGTAGAGTTGACCCTGTAGATAGGCGTGCAGGGTGAGCCAGCCCTGGGAGAATGAGGGGGGCATAGCTGGTACTGCCTCCCTCATTTGCAGTGTGGTGGCGGGGGTGAGGGAAAGATGCCCTCCCCCCCTTGCCCTACCACCTCCGGATGCCACAGTAAACAGTTGTCCCGGGCTTGATTGATTGGTTGTCTGTTGAAGACAGGTCTTGATATGTTACCCCGCCTGCTTTCAAATTCTTTATTCTATGTGTCTTTCACATCATGCATCTTGATCCCATTCATTTCCCATCCCTCCATATCTGCCGTCTACTCTTGCAACGTCCCCCCAAAAATAAATGAAATAAAATTTGAGAAGAAAGAAAACAAGGAAGAAAGGAAAAAAATCTTGTCATGGAGGCTGCAGTGTGACACAGTGAGTCACGCAGTAAACCCCGTTATCTGTATATCTTTACCTGCAAATGTTCATTGCAGAGAATCACTGATCTGGTTCAAGGCCTATGATTTCTGCTCCACTATCGATGCTGGACCCTCACTGGGACTCCTCTTGGATATCCTGTTGTTACCCTGTGTCATAGAGATCCTGCAGCTCTGGGTCTGCAGGACCGGCCCCTTCACAGGCTCCAGCAGATCATAGATGGGGTGGGTCAACTCATAACCCTGGTTCTGGGCCTGGATTGGTGCAGGGTTGGTCAGCCTGCCAGCTCTCCCCTGTCTTCACTAGCAGAATGAGCTCTCCAGCATTGCTCAGGCTAGTTCACCCCTTCAGGCAGCAGTGAGCAAGGGATGGGGCCAATTCTCCTGTTTTCAGGCCCTCAGGTGTGGTGGTATTTGTTCCCCAAAATATTGTGTACTCTAATAAATTTATCTGGGGTCAGAGAACAGACAGCCACTAGATACAAAGGCTAGAAAATGGTGGCACTCACACCTTTAATCCTAACATTCCAGAGATAGAAATCCCTCTGGATCTCTGTGAGTTCAAGGCCACATTGGAAATAGCCAAGCATGGTGACACACCTTTAATCCCAGAAAGCCAGCCTTTAATCCCAGGGAGTGGTGGTAGAAAGAAGAAAGATATATAAGGCGTGAGGGACCAGAAACTAGAAGAATTTGGCTGGTTAAGCATTTTGGCCTGGTTAAGCATTTGGCTGGTTAAGCATGTGGCTGGTTAAGCTTCAGGCTTTCCAGCAGCAGTTCAGCTGAGACCCATTCCGGATGAGGACTCAGAGGCCTCCAGTCTGAGGAGACAAGACCAGCTGAGGATCCGGCGAGGTGAGATAGCTGTGGCTTATTCTGTCTCTCTGACCTTCCAGTATTCACCCCAATAACTGGCCTCAAATTTGATTTTATCAATAAGAACTTTTAAGATTCCTGCTACACTCAGGGTTAGCTCTCCCACACCTATACCTTCAGGGCCAGCTCTACTGTGTTGCCCAGGTGAGGTGCAGGGGCCATTCTCCTAAGTGCTGCAGGCGGTAAGAGGCAGGGACTCCTCTCGCACTCTTATGACCTCAGGGACAGCTCTCCCACCTGCTGCATGGTGAGGGAGCATCTCTCCTTTGCCCACATTACCATATGGCAGATGAGAAGTGGGGCCAGATCTCCCATGCTCATATTCCCAGACAGTGTTGCTACTCGGCACTAGGAGGAAACTGGCCAGTGCACAACTGAGAAATGAGAGGTCTGTAATGATCTGTGAAAAGTAAGCACACGGTGAGTAACAACCATCCATATGTAACACCAGTCCCAGGGGATCCAGTCTTTTCTTCTGACTTCTGAAGGCAACACACACACACACACACACACACACACGGAACATATACATACACCAGGCAAAACACTCATTCACATACAATGAGTAAATCTAATAAAAATTTTAAGTCACTTGACTGCATTAACAAAAATGTGAACTACTAGAAAGGGGAATCAACGACTTTGATAGTGCAATTGAGATTATTATGTGTCAGAGAGAACAAAACAGGAAAAACAGGCCTCAGAGACCTGTACCTTATGACAGTTCCAGAGGTGAGAAATGGATTTTAATAAGTAACAACAACAACAACAAGGAGAAGATAAGAAATAAGCCAAGTATGGTGGCACACATCTATAGTTTCAAAACTCAGGAGTTAGGGGGAGGGAGATTGTAAGTTTGCAGCCATCCTGGGCTTGTCTCAAAATGGAAGGAAAATTTTGAAGAAGATAGGGGCTCAAATTTTTCCAAATATGATGAAATATACTCACCCACACATCCAAGAATCTCAATAAGTTAAACTCAAAGAGATTTGGCGTGCGACGGAATTGCAATCAGAGTACTGAAAGACAGACTCTTTAAAGAAGTGGAAGAGAAGGACTCATCGCATGCAAAGAATTCTCAGTGCAGCTAACTGTAGCTTGAGTTTTTCTGCCTGGCCCACAGTCAGGACAACTCTCTGTCACCCGCCAGTCCCACAGCCGCTCAGACCCAACCAAGTAAACACAGAGACTTATATCGCTTACAAACTGTATGGCCGTGGCAGGCTTCTTGTTAACTATTCTTATATCTTAAAGTAACGCATTTCTACAAATCTATACCTCGCCAAGTGGCTGGCGGCTTACCGGTGTCTTCACATGCAGCTTGTCATGGCGGCGGCTGCAGTGTCTCTGGTCATGGCGGCGCTACAGCCAGTCCTTCTGCCTCCCTGTCCTTTTATTTCTCCTCTCTGTTAGTCCGCCTATCCTTCCTGCCTAGCCACAGCCGATCAGGTTTTATTTATTGACCAATCAGAACAACTTGACATACAGACCATCCCCAGCACAGCCAAGACACTCAACACCTGCACTCAGGCCCATGGTACCATCTCAAACACCTGCACTCAGGCCCATGTATTCCTAATCATCTCAAAAAATCCCTTAAAAACTTATTTTAAAACCTAAAAATAATATTAAATATTAAAAAAAAATAATATTATATTAATAACATATAATTTTTACCTATAATAAATAAAAAAAAAAAATATAATCTATTAATAATAATAATATAAAATTAAAATATTATTTAATATTACAATACTAATAAATAATATTATATAAAAAATAAAACTTATCCTTAATTATATAAAATATATTAAATAATATTAATATAAAATAATATACTATAATAATATAAAAATAAAAAAATATAATTATTAATAAATAAAATTAAATTATCTTATAAAATCTAAATTATAATAATTAATAATTTTAATAATAAATAAATATCATAATAAAAAAATAAAAATATAAAATTAAATTTACAAAAATTATAACTATTAATAATAATAATATTATTATAATATTTAATAGAATATATAAATATATCCTAAACCCTAATACAAAAAATAATAAATTAATCCCTATATATAGTTTTACCTCCAAATATAAATTTATCTTTCTAACAATCAACAAATTACCATTTAAACCAATATAATGTTGAAAAACATACTGTAAACTAGTATATTTTTTATCCTTTTTTTATCCACTTTATATGAAACAATGAACCCCATAATTATGTTACAGATGTATGCTAACAATTCTTAATAAATCAATGATCAAAAACAATATCCCTCAAGAACTAGATACCTTCATACTGAAAAACATTCCCATCAGTAAATATGCAATTTAATAAGTTTAACAAAAAATTATATATAATATAATTATAATAAATAAACTTATTTTTAAATATATTTATAAATAAAATATATCTCAAGTTATATTAATTATATAATTTTCCAATATTTTTATATAGATTTTTATGATTCCAATTTCATATATAATTTATACTATTTAAAATCAAATCTAATAATTAAAAACTAAAATATTTCGTAATTTAAATTTTATAATCAAAAATATTCTAATAATAAACAATCTTATAGTAAAGATACTTGAAAACTGATAATCCTATAATCTAAATAGATTTCTGAGCTACCTAAGTAATATCAAAACTAGCTTTTATTTTTATTTATTTTTTCTATGCACTAAGAATATATATTAAATTAATAACTTAATTTTTAAAAAAAATATAAAAATAATATAAAAATACTCTATATATAATAAAAAAAATTATAAAAATAATAAATTATATAAAAAATAAAATAAAAAATTAATAATTTATTATACTATAATAAATTAATTAATTACTATCCTATAAAAATAAAAATATATTACTCCCTAAAATAATATTAATAATATATATATAAAATATATAAATATAAAAAAAAATAAAAAATATAATTTTTATACAAATTTATTATAATATATATATAATATAAAATTTTATAAATCTATACCTCGCCAATGTGCTCGGTTACCGTTTGTCATTACATATCTTTCCCTATGGCTGCGGCTCAGTTCTACTGGTCATGCGGCGCTTACAGCCAGTCCTTCTGCCTCCATGTCCTTATATTATCCTTCTCTGTTAGTCCCTCCTATCCTTCCTGCTAGCACAGTCCCATCAGTTTTATTATATGACCAATCACGAAACAATATTTAATAACATTAGCACCCATAAGACCATCTCAAAACCTGCACTCAGCCATGTCCTAATCATCCTCTATACGGACCTGCTGGGTAACGCCACAAGGAACCCAAGAAGGGCTCCCACAGGACATACATTAACATCCCACAGCAGCTAACAGTTGGGGAAAAATGGCTCCCCAGTGAAGGTCGAATGCTGCTTTCCCAGAGGACCTGAGTTTGGTTCCCAGCACCCATGTCAGGCAGCTCACAGGAGCACAGAACTCCAGCTCCTGGCGACTTGTTGCCCTCTTTTGGCCTCAAGGGGTACTGCACTCACGGGCATCTAGCCTCATATAGACATATACACAATAATTTAAGTAAAAAATAGTTAAAGACTAACACATGATTTCTTGTCAGAAACCACTGATATTTGAAGGAGGTGGAGTAATATAGGCAAAGTGCTAGAAGGAAAAACTGTCAACTAGAACACCTTCATCCTGTTCACCACTGAGACCATCCTTTTCCCTTGTTTTCCCACTTTCCCTATTTCCCAAACCCTAGTGAAAGAGAATTCAGTCAAGAGACTTAATGCACCCTCCCCTTCACCACAGCAATCACTGTGAGAAGTCTTGTCACCTCCAGAAGGTTGGCTTTCTGTTGGCTGCAGGGACACCTCACACCATCCTTTAGAACCTCAGTAAATGGTGATTAAAAACAAACGTGTAAAACTTAGTCTACCCTGTGCATCCCCTGGTCACTTGGACACAAGCACATGCTCACACAGACTGGTGTGCTGCTGAGGTTTTACTGTCAACTTGACACAGTCCAGTGTCACCAGAGAGGAGGGAACCTCAACTGAAAAACTGCCCCCATCAGATTGGCCTGTGGAATGGGGTTGGGAGGCATTTTGTAACTGCTCTTTGATATAAAAGGGCTCAGCCCACTGTAGGCGATACCATCTCCCAGAAGGTGGACTTGGGCTATGTAAGAAAGCTAGCTGAGCTGGCTGCAGGGAGCAAGTCAATAAGCAGAATTTCTCCATGGTTTCTTGTAGCTAGAGTTTTCCTGCCTTGCCCACAGTTCTCAGCTTCAGGTGATAATTCTCTTGGACTATTTAAGAAAAATTTTAAGTTAATTGTCAAATTCTAGGAAAGGTAACTATATCCTTCATTATCCAGTCTGTGTATAATGCCAAAGTTCAGGGTTTATCTCAAGTCCTTATTCAAGTAGTCTTTGAGACTGGATCATCTCAGCTATTCATCTCAAAATTGCTCTGAGCACCTTGTAGTTCAAAGCTGATCTGTGGATGATGTTTGTCAGCTTAATGATATTATTATTGTCCACGTGGAATTGTTGTTGTTGTGGGCCCCATCTTCTTTCTGGAGACTTGAGTTGATGTTAGGCCTGGCGTGATTTCCTGCAGAAAACTGATAAGAGACTCAAACACAAAGACATATATATGCAGCTAATTGAAGCCTTTTTTCTAGAATTAGTTAGTACTCTATATGACCATTCATATCTTAACAAAGTTTAAAATGTATATATATATATATTAATCTTGTAAATTTTGATATAAAATTTATACTTTGAGAAAAGTTTAAAGAATCAGAATAGAATCAAAGAGTTGAGATTAGTAATAGAATAGTCCCTTAATTAATTTTGCTTTTGTCCTGTACCATAGCAGAAGATGGCTCTTATTCTGGCATGATACAGGGAGTTTGCATTTTCCTTTTAACAACATGCTTGATTTCCAGAACACCTTGTGCAAGGTCCCACCAGTCCTGTGGTATTATCCTATTATATGTTGACCAAGAGTTTAACATTTGCTTTACATATGGGGAATGCATGCCATAAGATACTATTGCCTCCTTAAACCTTTTTAAATCCAACATTTCAATTGGAGCCCAAGTATTTTGTGTAGCCATCATTTGATCAGGCATCTGCTGTACAGTTACAGGATAAATTAAGGGTGACTGTGTGAAAACAGGCTTGCTTTCTGCAACCTTATGATCTTCTAAAGCTGTTATCCTGGCACTTAAAGTTTCTGCTTTACGTCCTGCGTGAGCACCTGCCATGACTTCATTCAGTGATGAACTATGACCTGGAAATGTAAACCAATGAACACTTTCCTTGCCTAAGTGTGGTGGTATTGTGTTCCCCAAAATATTGTGTACTCTAATAAATTTATCTGGGGTCAGAGAACAGACAGCCACTAGATACAAAGGCTAGAAAATGGTGGCATTCACACCTTTAATCCTAGCATTCCAGAGATAGAAATCCCTCTGGATCTCTGTGAGTTCAAGGCCACATTGGAAATAGCCAAGCATGGTGACACACGCCTTTAATCCCAGAAAGCCAGCCTTTAATCCCAGGGAGTGGTGATAGAAAGCAAAAAGATATATAAGGCATGAGGACCAAAAACTAGAAGATTTTGGCTGGTTAAGCATTCAGGCTTTTGAGCAGTAATTCAGCTGAGACCCATTCCGGATGAGGACTCAGAGGCCTCCAGTCTGAGGAGACAAGACCAGCTGAGGATCCGGAGAGGTGAGATAGCTGTGGCTTGTTCTGTCTCTCTGATCTACCAGCATGGACCCCAATAACTCACCTCAGGTTTGATTTTATTAATAAGAACTTTTAAGATTCCTGCTACACCTAAGTTGTTTTGGGCCACAGTACTTATCACAGCAACAGAGAGTAAACCAGAAGACACCCATAAAGGATGCATACACAGAAAACAGAGATGGCATGCCCATTTCCGGGCAACCAACCAGTGTTATCTTACTCAGCCAAGGGCTTTTGATGTCTGTCCTAAACTCTACTGCTACTATTTTTAGATGAATGGATACCTACAGAAAAGCTCTGGGGGTATAGACAGAAAACTTAGCTCATGTGACCCGGAGCTAGAAAGTGCCACCCCAGCACAAGAGGAAGGATGGAACAGGGGCTTTCCTGGGGTGTGGCGACACCAAATGACTCATACCACTTCCTTGTTCTGGCCCTTTCCATTGCCAGGGTGGAGAAGACTCAGACAGGCTGGGAAAGTGCTCTTATTCAAGGGGTAGCCTTGGTGTGGTGTGAGTTTTCTGATTTCGTCTTGCAACAATGCCAGGCAAGGAACTAAAACTGCAGAGCGAGATGGTGCGGCTTCAGAGCCACAACAGATTTAGTGCTTGGAAAATGCCTTCTCAGAGTGCTGTGCCACACTAAGTACTTCCAACTAGAGGATGTTGGGAGCCTTCTGAAGCAGTCTTAGAACCTCCCACCTTCTTCCCTGAAGCATATCCTAAAAATGAGAATTCCTCTGCCCCACGCTGGGTGGTAGAATCCAGAACCAGTTTTCATGAAGGCAAGGCATAGAGAGAGAGCATGGTAGCCGTCTCCAAGCTCTCTGTAGGAGTGAGACATAAATAAAGGCTCTAGCCTACCAAATCATAAGAGCTCTACTCCGGAAGGGGCCTGCCGTGTTCCCAGGAGGAAGGGATGATACACATCTAAGAAGATTCCCAACAGGCAGGTCTCAGTGAGTCTCCATACTTGATATATTACACTCTTTCCACACATCAGTCCATTCTGCACTAAATCTAAACACACACACACACACACACACACACACACACACACACCACACACACACACACACACACACACACACACACACACACACACAGCCATCTTTTCTGAGTCTTGTTAAATAAACCTCCGGTGCTTGTCTCTTATTTTGCCTTTGTTACAGGAATGTCAGCCATGACCCTTGTGAAAGAATCGAACCTTTTCACCCCCAGCAGGTACAGGAGCCATCTCTGAGATCAGTTCAACACGTTCTAAAATTAGTTATCCACTGTGTAGATACAAATTACAAAAAGTCAAGCTCAGCACATTCCTCTTTGTGAAGCCAGGGACCAAAGGAACCTCAAAGCTCACAAGGCAGCTAGAGAGCCCAGACAAAGGAGACAGGAGAGAGGAGAGGGAGAAGAAGAGGTTAGCCTCCGTTAGCTTGGCAACCGAGTGAGCACAGGGGCCCTCTCAGTGCCCCCAAGCAAGGTTTGATTTGCAATTTCATCCTGTGACTTTTTGAGATTTTCTCTCTCGACGGCTAGAGAAGATAATGGTTCCAGACACTAAATCTGTCTGAAAGCAAACCGCTCGAGTGCTCGCTCTGCTCACAGGCAGAGGAATAATTGGGCTTTTTATACCTCAGGAGGCTTCCAAATCACCAGAGATTAAGCATCAGCAATTATATAAATCCATCCATAATTCAAAAAGAATCCAAGCTGTTGAGGAAACCAGAGCCAAAACAGAATGGCTCTTTGCTTCCATGGAGCCACGCTGCTTTTGAAATGCTATTATTGAGCTCATTCAGTAAAATTTGCTTGCTTAAAAGCTCCTTGTTGAAAAGAAGAGCGGAGAGTAAGGAAATTCTAAAATGCTGTTTCATAAACAGGCTATGTGTGGGTATAAGGGAAATTACATTTAAAATTTTTGTGTGCGACACCTACTGCAGTGTGGGCACCTAGGGAGGGACCAAAGGGACGTAGGTGCTATTGTTATTGTGCTTTTTATCGTTGTTTTAACTACAGAGGTGGATTTATGAATTACAAACGCTCTTCAGTGGCTGTGTAACTCACCCAGACAGCTCAGAAGGCTTACAATTGACCTCGTGGCCCACAGAACAAACTAAGTTCTACGACGAAGCTCTGTCTGTATTAAAAATCCTGCAGGTTGTTTGACCCTGGCTGCATAGGATATCATGATGGCGGAGAGTGTGACATTCTGTAGACCTTGTATCATAATCATCTTGGGCCACATTGTGACCTTCAGTGGCCACTTGCCTTTGTTTTTTTTTTTTTTTGTTGTTGTTGTTGTTTTGTTTTGTTTTGTTTTTTGGTATTTCACGGATATTCTTGTAACTAATAGATAAACTCCTCAGGCAGGGATCACAGAGCTTAGCAGACGTCTCTCTGTAGCAGGAATCTTTAAAGTTCTTATTAATAAAATCAAACCTGAGGCGAGTTATTGGGGTCCATGCTGGTAGATCAGAGAGACAGAACAAGCCACAGCTATCTCACTTGCTGATCCTCAGCTGTCTTGTCTCCTCAGACTGGAGCTCTGAGTCCTCATCCGGAATGGGTCTCAGCTGAATTACTGCTCAAAAGCCTGAATGCTTAACCAGCCACATGCTGAACCAGCCAAATGCTGAACCAGCAAATGCTGCTAGTTTTTGTCTCACCTTATATATTTTCTGTTTTCTACACCACTCCTGGCTTAAAGCTGCTTTCTGATTAAAGTGTGTGTCACCATGCTTGCTATTTCAATGTGCCTTGAACTCACAGAGATCAGAGATTTCTATCTCTGGATGCTAGATTAAGTGTGAGTCACATTTTCTAGCCTTTGTATCTATGCTGTCTGTTCTCTGACAGATAAATTTATTAGAGTACACAATATTTTGGGGAACACAATACCACCACATTTCTCCTCTACCAACACAAAGCCAAGCCATGTTTTAACATCTGGCACCTTTAGGACAAAAGTTCCCATTTGGCTGTAACCCTGATGATCCACCAGCGTAACTGGGAAGCATACTGATTTATTGCTTCCTTGGTTCTGCTACTATGCAGATTCATGTAGCACCTTCCACGGTGAAGCACGTCTTTCAGTGCAGTGTGGATCCATGATCCTGGATCACTCTTGATTGGCTTTGAATAAATAAAGATTTTCTTATTTCTCTTAGCAGAGTATTTTATATTGGTACATATGGGGGAGATGTAATATTCATGCTTTGGACCAAATTATAACTAATGCCATGCCCTCAAAGGAATCTTTATTATTATCTAAAAATAATTACAACTTCACATATCTGAATGTATTTTTTTTTTTATTTTATTGTGAGTGTCTCTGACCTAGAGGAGACCAGAATACAGCCACCTCAAATATGCCACTTTCTTGTTGTTTTGTTTGTTTGTTTTAAAGAGAGAGGGGGAAAAAAAGAGTGTGGAGTTGTGTGAGGAGGGAGCTAGGGAGGGAGAATCTGGTAGAAGTTAGGGTAGGGAAAAGTGTGATCAGAATACATTGTATGAAAAAGAATTTTCAGTTATAATAATAATAATAATAAGCCTCATCTCCCTGGTGCTTTAGGGCCAGTGTGAAGTCTTCATTTTTGTACCAGGAAGGAATGGCGAAGTCACCAGACCTTCTTATTAGTGGAAGAGGCACCAGTTTAAGCTATAATTCACCTCTGCGTTCTAGTTCAGCAGAACAGCAGTCAAACATGACTACAAGGCCACATCTTTGAATTCCTGAGCATCCCCCATGCATACACAAGGTATACCGTTGCTGTTACACTAATAGGTTGGTAGACTGATACTATAGTAAATGTGTACTAATACACTATCAAATTTCTGTTGTTTTCTTGGTGGTGTGTCTCTTGTTTTACGGATCTGACCCAGACAAGCACTCGGAAGTATAAAGAGGAACTTAGGTTTATCACCTATAAATCCCAACAACTAAATCCATCCATTAGCTAATTTCTGTCTTAGTTACCATTGCATAACTATCATATATACCGAGAGTATCCTGTAAAGAAGAATTATACTAAAGATGTGAAAGAAGGGCTGTGGGAGATGGCTCAGTGGGCAGAGCGCTTGCTTGTTGCACAAGCGTGAGGACCGGGATTTGGATCCCAGTGCCCACATAAAACCCCGGGTGTGGCCATGTGCAGACTTGTAACCCCAGTGCTCTGGGGAACAGAGACAGGAGGATCACTGATGGTTATTGAGCCCCCTCCTGGCTTCTGGTTCAGCGAGAGACACTATTTCAAAGAAACTATGCAGGAAGTGATAGAGCAGGACAACCAATATGCTCCACTGGCCTACATGCATGCGCGTGCGCGCGTGCGCGCGCGCACACACAAACATACACACACAGGTGCATATACATACACATGTGTACACACACACACACACACACAAACTCTGTGAGTTCAAAGCCAGCTTGGTTTATATAGTGAGATGCGATCTCAAAAAGAGAAAAGTAAAAGAATTTCAAATGCACTAAGTAATCTGTATGGGCTACCTAAGAGTACTTACTCTTACTAGACTATTTTGCAACCCTTTAAATATACAAATTAGAGCTGGGGAGATAGCTCAGTAGTTGCGAACACTGGTTCTCCTCATACAGTTCTATTCCCAGCCACGACTTGGTAGCTTACAACTGACTGCAACCCTAGTCCCAGGGAATCGGAAGCCCTCTTCTGGCCTCTGCCAGCACCGGGCACACAAGTGGCGCACACACATGCCGGCAAAATACCCTTTATATAAAATAAAATAATTTGGAAAAACTAAAAATAAACATAATTTGGAAAATTTTGATTGTCATATAAATAATGTCTGTGAAGAAATAAAAATTGGATTTTCGTATCAGCAATACCCCAGCCTGCGACCTATAGGCCACATGTGTCCCAGGATAGGTGTGAATGTGGGCCCAACTATTAGATGGCAACATTACATCACAATGTCAAAAGTGTGGACACCTTTGACCTAAATAGCCATCAGACTTACATGGTTCACCAAAAACAAATTCACTTTCTCTCCAAGGTCCAAAGCAGTGTCCTCCTTCCTGAAGCTTCTGAGTATTCGTCAACAGAGAATCTGTCCGTCAAAGGCGAGTGACTAAGTTTATGGGGTAAAGAGCTACACCCTACCAATCACGACCAGCATTTCCTTAAATGAGAAGAACAACGGCAATGCTTCTAAGTGTCTCGGGGGACATAGGTAAGCCATGAGCAAAGGAAGGAAGGAGGCCGCCTTGCAGAGAGGAGTCAGAAGCCAGACTTTATCTGAAGGATAAAGTCATATCAGCTCATCACACAACAGCATTCAAAACAAAGACTTGGCTCTGTTTTGAGAAAGTAAAAATATCAGAACTCCACTGTGGCTGTGGTTCACACTTTGCCATTGCAGTTGCATTTTTAAAATTACAGAAAAAGAATGATCCAGAAACTTTGCCCTAGGCGACATGTTGCTGAAATGTTGAGTCCTTGTTTTTAAACTTTAAATCTTATATAATTACAGAACTTAACATTTTCCAGCTATAATGTCATTCTAGTTATGGAACATTTTATGCAGTTGAAATAATTATACAGGAAGAATTTAATTAGCCCGTCCATTCAGCCATTAATGTCAGTTATAAAGAAACTTAAAATATATGCCTACATGACTGTGTGGTGTTTCTGACAAGAAAGACACCAAGTTATAATTTTATGAATAGCTGCTGATTCTAAATGATCATTATTTAGTGACGCAGCTAGTGTGTGATTCTAGGGAATGCTGGATAGGGAAAAAAAACAGAATTCTGTCTGTGCGTTCAGTGAGGGACACTCAATGGAAGAGGGTGGAAAGCTTTTGATAATTAGAATGTCCTATCATGTCTATTTTAATTATTTAACTATAAAATTATCAATAATTTAATTGATAATGTGTTGATATTTGTTTTTAAAGGGCTTTTTAAGTGTGTGTGTGTGTGTGTGTGTGTGTGTGTGTGTGTGCCACTTGTGTGCATGGACACCCTCTGAGACATCTGATCACCTGGAGCTGGATTTACAGGTGGTTGTGAGCCACCTGATGTAGGTACTAGGAATCCAACTCAGATCTTCTTGGAGAGGACCATGAGCTCTTGAACACTGAACCATCTCGTCTGTCTACGATCTCCTTAGGAGTATCTGTCATTCGCTGCTTCTTCCTAAGGTGATCAGACAGTGAGATAATGCAGTCAACACTCCTCAGACATCTCCCTCCTAGAAAGCCATCCTCAGTGTTCACAAGACAGAAGCATACATGTCCTTCTTTCTGCTCCCAGTATATCTGTGACTACAAAAAAATGGTGGCATTTGGGGGACAATATAGATGTGGAACTACACCATGTTTGGATTCCAAAATAACTAATAGCTTTTTGGGTGATTATAGATGATAAGTCAATATCGTGACTCTCAACAAGAGGTGCATTTAAAAGGTTATAGTTAGCTGGGTGGTGGTGGTGGTGGTGGTGGCGGCGGCGGCGGCGGCGCGGCGGCGGCGGCGCACGCCTTTAATCGCAGCACTCAGGAGGCAGAGGCAGGTGGATCTCTGTGAGTTCAAGGACAGCCTGGGCTACAGAGTGAGTTCCAGGAAAGACGCCAAAACTACACAGAGAAACCCTGTTTTGAAAAAACCAAAAAATAAATAAATAAAATGTTATAGTGTTACCATATAATATATATATATACATATATATTATAATGGCATTATAATATTGTTGTGAAGATCAAGGGCAATACCATATTGCCATCTGGAATATAATAAGTGATCAATAAAGGTTATTTAAGCATTTCCTTCTCTTACCTAATCAACAGTGAGCTTTTTAAAGTATTACATTATATATATATATTTATATTTTTTAACTGTTTTTATATTTTTTAACTGTTCGTGGCATGTGCTACATGAGGGCACTTCCACACAAATATACTTTGATCCTTGAGTACACGTCTTCATCATTATATATGTACTGTCTAAAGCTAGGTGGTTGCTATAACAGAAAATGGGTACCAGTGAAAAGACAAGAATCCTCAGAGTCACATCTCTCACACTGTCACCTCTTTGTTTGCTAAGCTGCTGTTAGAATTTACTTTTTCCTCAACTTCGCTCTTCTGACACCAATGTTTAAAAGCACACACACACACACACACACTGAGCAATTTATAACGCTTGCAAAATGTTCCTGGCCTTTCCTGTTCGCTGTTTACAATGAGGGACGGATGTTCAAGCCTAATTAAGTAAGGAGAAAATATTCGCCCAAGGAGAAGGATCTAGTTCTGCCTGTCCATGAAGACAGCAGAGGGGCGGAGGCAGTGATGCTCAGGAGGCCAAGATGGCAGAGTGGGAGGCAATGCCAGATCCTGCCTGACCATTCAGCTCCACGGTCACCCCCTTTCACACACCTGTCAAGCCAGAGCTCAGCCAGCCTTGAACATGCCGTTCTGGGTGCTTGTCACATAGGGGTTCTTCTCCCAGAACCACCCTTCCTTGCATTTTGACCTGTGATCTTTGCAAGTCTTTCTTGAGTCGCCTACTTTTCACCGCTATCCCGCCCTTCTCTGGAAGGGAGACGGGGGTGGGGGGGTGGGGGGGGGGGGGGGGGGGGGGGGGGGGGGGGGGTGGGGGGGGTGGGGGGGTGGGGGGGAACAGCAGTAATGTCTTATAGCCCATCTCCTTCACTCTAGGGATGGTAAAATATAGGTGGTCCCGTCACATGTGAATTCTAGTAAGTGATAAATAGTGTGTATGATGAGTCTGTCTCAGATATTCCACAACACAGCATGTACTGCTTACTTGAATTCAAGTTTCATTTGGCACTCTGCATTTTTATTTGCTCAATCTAGCCTTACTGTTGCCCCTTGCTGTGGAATACTATTAGGCAACTTGTCCCGAGTAGCATCATTCTTTGTAAATATTATCATACTACGGTCCCCTCGAGGCCAGGAACTCTTGTGTCCTCACTGCTCCTCTCTCACCCACCGAATTCCCGTAACACCGTCTTCAGTGTTGGGAAAGCAGGGATGGGATCCCCATTCATTCTCTCACTCCTTTGCATTGAGAAACAACTGCTAACATCTGACCAGCTGCCAGGCACTGGGCTGGTTCTGAAGATAACACTTTCAACAGAATCCAGCATCAACAGGTTGCTCCCAGCTCCAACAGGAATGCAGATAGGTCAGAGCTCTCCCACCACTGTGTGAGCTTCTCCACCAGGGTGGTGATAACGCAGGTGAAAGACACCAGCTGCACTCTTCCAGGAGGGAAGAGCATCAGGCTGAGACTTGGTAACTCGTGGCAGTTTACCAGAGAATTGGCAGAGAGAACAGCATGATGAAAGCTTGCAGATAGAGGCACGGAGCACCAATGATTGTGAACCCAGCTTCCTCTTATTTCAAGCTTGCGCTAACTTGGGACATCGCTTACTGTCTTGGAGACCTCAGGCTCTTGTTTATTGTTTTCTTCAAATACTTCCAGAATGATGGCTCTTCTGCCCTTCCGTATCTTCCTCCTCTGAGTACTGGGCTGCTTTCTCTCCCTTCCTCCAGCCTTGGCATCTTCAGGGACGCAGGGCTGATTGCTACCAGGTGTCTTTCCGGGCCTTGCCTCTCTCCATCCATCTTCTCCTCACTGCTCTATCCTGGATTCTTGTTTTCCTTTACTCCCTCCACCTCCCGTGGCCTAGTTGAAGCTGATTCTTGTGCTGCCTTTTGATCTTTTGAGCAGCACTGTCCACCTTTCATTCTGCATTTCCTGCATCAAAAAACTTCACATCTCAACAGTGGTGGACAATGCCCTTTGTAGGTTCCAACTCTAAAACTGTAGTCACAAGAGAAAGTAAAGCACTTCTCTAACGAGAGGCACACAACATACCAGAGGAAGTTCTCAGGTAAACCTGTTAAATGGCACTTCCTAGGCCGTGGCCTTGGGAGGAGCCAGCTAGCTGTCCTTTCTTACTTGTTCAGTACTGACCTGTCTGTGCCCAGCACAAAAACAGCACCCGCGAAGCTGCCGATGCAAGAATTTACATGTAATTAAATCTTCAGTCCTAATTAAGTTGTTGATATAATTAATGTTCAGTGATGGCCAAGTGATAGAATTAAACAAATAACGAACTGCTTTCTGTATACTATGTGTTGAGCAAAATTTTACAGAGTTTGAACTGAGGTCTTACACAGGGCCCGGTAAAGCTGATCAATTTAGAATCTAATCACAGCAACTAGACTCTCTTTGGCTTCTGGAGGGCCTGTTGCCAATTAACTAATGAAGCTATAAATAATTAACAGTTAGGCTGTAATCAATTGTGTGATTGGCTGACTAAGCTGGGACCAATTAAGTTATTTTTCTGTGACATGCTTCTGTTTTCCCATAAATGCTATCCGATCACATTGTTGGGAGAGTTCCTGAAACCTGCTGTGACTGTCGCAGCTGCTGCCCAATTTGTGAATCAGTTGATTTTTGTTTTGGCGTGCTAAATGTAATTAGTCTAAGGTACTTTCATTTTAACATGGGGAGCCAGGAATGTTAAGTGCTCTGAAGAATTTGTGAGAAGAGGGTGTCTATGGTGGTTAATTTCACATGTTAGCTTGATGGTCAAACAATATTCTAGATGTTTCTAGGCGGGGAGTGTTTTTACATGAAATTGCTGGTATTTAAATAGGCTGAGGAAAGCAGGGTCCCCTGTCTTGGGTGGTAGACTTTGTTCAAAACAAAAATGCTAACTGTTCTCTGTGTATATAAAAACTTCCTCCTTGCTGCCTTCATAGAAGCCATGGGTATCCCCTGAGTCTTAAGCCTCCTGGTCTACAGACAGGATGATGCCTCTGGCACTTCCCAGTCTCAAGCTTGCTGACAACTCTACACACAGCAGGGCTTGAGCACTTTAATATCTATAAGCTAAATCCTTTTTACAAATTTATGTATATAAGGCACATAGATGGTAGATAGATAGATAGTAGATAGATAGATAGATAGATAGATAGATAGATAGATAGATAGATGATAGTCTTAGTTAAAGTTTCAATTGCTGTGAAAAGACACTATGACCACAGCAATTCTTATAAAGGAAAACATTTAATTAGGTGACTCACTTACATGGTAGGAAGCAAGGCAGCATGCAGGCAGACACGGTGCTGGAGCTGGGAGTCCCTACATCTTGATCTGAAGGCAATAGGAAGTTGTAAACAGATTAATCTATATATTGCCATATGGCCATGGCATTACCGATCTGCTGGCATCTTGCTTCTTGGGCAGCTGGCTCTGGTCTCTTGACTTTGCCTTTCTTTCTCCCTCTATTCAGTTTGGTTTTCCCACCTAGCTATATTCTGCCTGGCTATAGGTCAAATCAGCTTTATTTGTCAACCAATGAGAGCAATACATATTCACAGTGTACAGAAAGACCACCCCACAGCATTGGAAGTGATCTGAGACACTGTGGGTGGCTTGAACATAAATGAGTCTTCAAAGACTGGCTCTACAGTGACACACTTCCTCCAACAAGACCACACATCCTAATAGTGCCACTCGCTTTAGGGACCATTTTCTTTCAAACCACCACATAGATGAAGAAGAAGGAGGAGGAGGAGGAGGAGAAAAGAAAGAAAGAGAGAGAGAGAGAGAGAGAGAGAGAGAGAGAGAGAGAGAGAGAGAAAGAAAGGTAGGTAGATAGATAGATAGATAGATAGATAGATAGATAGATAGATAGATAGATAAATAGATAATGGATGGATAGATATTGTAGCTTTACACATACACATACACCCTATTGGTTTTATTTCTGGAGAACCCTTATGCAATCTTGCTGAAAGCAAAGCAATAAGAAGCCACTTTAATTAGAAAACTGGTCTTTAATTTGACTGACAAAGCCTATTTTATTCTGATAAGCCTATCTCTCTTGGCTTCTCCCAGTGTTCACCTACACCAAATGCAGATGACTTCATTTCAATGAGTCATTTTTATTTCCATATTCAATGTCAAGGACTTTGGAAGAATATTTCTAATTAATTTAATCCTTAGCAATCCCCTAACAATAGGCAAATAAATATTTACCACATGTATACCTAAGACTTCAAAGTAGGCTAAGGGACAGAGTTGTATTTGAAGGAGTCAAAAGACAGGACAATATCTGTGAGTTCTGATATTCAAAAATCTAAAGAAAAAATCTGGGTAAAGCTAATTGAGACTTTCTCATTAGACCTCACAGTCCATGATAATTTTTTTTGTATATTTGTTTGTTTTGCAGAAGTAAAGTTTTTGAAAAGATGAAGAACTGAGAACTCAATGGGAGGAATGAGGGGAGTGCTGAGTAAGGTCTTCAATGGGATCTGGGTGCTAAATGCATTTCACTGAACAGCATCACTTTATAGATGCACTATAGTCAGATGGGTCCTGAATGGGCCAAAAACTCTGCCACTGTGCTAGGGTGCTGAATAACATTTTAAACACATGACCTAATTTTTCTTTGTTGCACTGTGCCCTGGAAGTTCATTCAGCTTTCCATCTCACAGTGAGTTTGATAGCATACTAATTGTAAAGCAAATTGAGGTCTCACAGTCTCCTCATTCTCTCCACAGTAGGAGGAACAGCCAGCCAGCCATGAGAAGTCACCAACAGGAGCTATGTCCAGTTAGCCTTGTGCAGACATGAGAAGAATTGGAGTACCTATTCCCCCTTTTTACAAGAGTGTAGAGGGCTGTTTCCAAAAACCAAGGAGTGACATCATCTGCCACTAGTTAGTGAAATGCCTTCCAAGTCCCCAGTCTAGAAACTGAGTGATTTGGCAATAATATCCAAGCCTTCCTTTGTCACTTTGTCATTCCTCACCTCTGACAAACTTCTAGCAACAATAAAAGGAGTAAAAAATTTGGTCCATATGTGTGTGTGTGTGTGTGTGTGTGTGTGTGTGTGTGTGTGTGTTACTTGATATTCAGGGGCAATCACTTTTAATTCCACACCAGGCTGAAGGCAGATCAAATAGCCTATTTCCATGCTACACAATTATATCAGTGAGCCAGGGACAGTATTTTACTTTGTAGAGATGTTCGTTATTTTAAGTACCTTTATGTACAGTAAAAATGAGGGAGTCTAGGTCTAAATGATGACTTTATGAACTTTGATGGTGGATCAGAAGGCAACGCTGCTACCTGATATGATATGTAGAAGCTCAGACTTCTAAGGTGACAGACTCAACCGTCTCCTTAAAGTAAGAGAATATTCGAGTATCTCAGCTGACTACTCATAGCTACTCTGAAGGGTGTGAAATCTACTCATCGCACACATACACACCACACAGGCATGTAGATGTATCCAACAGTCTTATTAAATAAGAAACACAGAACCAATGTAAAAGAGAAAGCCAAGAGGTCAGAACTCAGAGCTAAAATCTCACCCTTCCTCCTGCAGTGTCCCAGCTTCCCGAAAGAGAGCTATATCCTGTCCGTCCATCTTTTTATAGTATTTTGTTCTGCCTTCTCATTGGTTGTAAACCCAAACACGTGACTGCCTCGTCACTGTCTGTATGTACAGCCCCCCAGGTCTTAAAGGCATATGTCTCCAATGCTGGCTGTATCCCTGAACACACAGAGATCTATGGGATTAAAGGCGTGTGCCACCACCGCCACACTTTTGCTATGGCTCTAATAGCTCAGACCCCCGGGTAACTTTATTTATTAACATACAATCAAAATCACATTTCAGTACAATTAGAATACCACCACATTTCCCCTTTTCTATTTTAATAAAAAGAAAAAAAAGCAAAAGGTTATAACTAACAAAAGAAAAACTATATACAAAAGTACAATAACTATATACAATATATACAAGTAATAAATACCTAAACAGGTATTTTTGACAAATCAGAGAAAATAATTCCATTATCCATCCTATTTTGGTAAATCCAAGATGTATCTAATGCATTTTCTATCCTAATTAATTTTCAACTATAACTAACTAATCTTCAACTCCCTCAGAGACCCAAGAAGGGAATATTATTAGCTAACAAAAATAAAAACAGGAAGTGCATGCAAGCAACTTCCAAAAAATTTGTGAGTTGACAGAAACAGCCAGCTGCCTGGGCAGTCACCTGAGGTTTCTCCGCAGTGTTGGGGCATCATCTTCAGCCTATAGGCTTAGTGTATCTGACAGACTCATTTGTGAAGTAGGATGTACACAAGGTCAACAGTTCAACCTCACATTGGGTGAGAGCAGTCCACGTACCAGAAACACCTGAATTCCACTAGTATCCTGTCATGATTCAGGATTTTAAATTCTGGAAATTGTTGACAGTTTTTTAATAAGCTGTCCATTCTTCTTGGCTGTGTATATATGGCTTCATCTCAACATCCCCTTCTTCTCCACATCCCTCTATTAAATGTCAGTCTGCTATCGAGAGGTGTGAGCTTTCAGATGCTGTTCCATTGCACAACAGAAGCCATTTAGTCTCTGCCTGTTAAGCTGCCTTCAAAGAAAAAGGGCACAGGCATACACATGGAGGGAAGGAGTTGAAGTTTGAATGTGGACTACAGCTGGAAGTTTTCCTGTGTCCCAGACAGCTGGTGGTTGGGACAAATCTCTCTCACTCTCATCCCCCAAGTAAACACACAGAGGACTATATTAATTATGAAACTGCAGCATTACTAGGACTAAAATAGCAGCTTTGGCTGCTGGCTCCACCCACCTCAGCTTTCCAACATGGTAGAACTACATTTATCGCCAGCTCTGGGAGAACCATGCCTCCCAGAGTCAGCGGGTCTATGCTTCCATCCAGCAGTGTGTTGCCCAAAAACTTTTCCTTTCTTTCTCTCTCTCTTTCTCTCTCTCTCTCTTTCTTTCTCTCTTTCTCTCTCTCTCTCTTTATTTCTTTCTCTCTTTCTTTCTTTTTCCCCTGTACTACCAAAGGCTAAATCTGCCATGCAACGCTCTATGTAGCTTGGAGATGCCACTGTTTACCTAGGTGGGGATCCACCACGCTGTGCTCAAGTCCGAATGCTGCAGTGTCTCACGGCCCACATGAGACATGAAGCAGGAGCCCGTTTTGGGCTCCATTTAGAATCGCTTAAGTATTCTCAGGTTTCAGGTGGAAACTCGAGCCATTGGGTGCCATTTATAGTTGGACGTTTTCCTGTGTCCCGCCCAGCCCCGGACAGTCCAGACAAATCTGTCTTGTCCCCAGTCCTGCAGCTGCTTATAAAAAAAATCATTCAGAGGCTTAATATTATTTATAACTGCTTGGCCATTAGCTCAGGCTTATTACTGACTAGCTCTTACACATAAATTAGCCCATAATTTTTATTTATGTTTAGCTACATGACTTGGTACCTTTTCTCAATTTTGCCCTGTCATCTTGCTTTCTCTGTGTCTGGCTGGTGACTCCTGACTCAGCCTTCCTCTTCTCAGAATTCTCCTTGTCTGCTTATCCCGCCTATACTTCCTACCTGGCTACTGGCCAATCGGCATTTTATTGATCAACCAATCAGAGCAATACATTCACAGCATGCAGAGCGACATCACCTATCAGTGGAATGTTCCCCACAGGCTCTTGTTCAAACACTTGGTCTCCAGTCACTGGTGCCATTTTAGAAGGTTGTAATACCTTTTCAGGTAGTGTCCTACTCACATAAGATTCTACGCTGGTTTTATTCAACTCTGGATGGGTACTCCCTGTACTCTTGGAGACACATTAGAGAATGTCGTTTGACCAAATAACTTGTGTACATCGTAGCTCAGTGAAGTTGACATTTCAAATTAAGCATCAAACCCCTGTCACTGGAGGCATCCTGTAGCAGCTGACAAGATGGCTGTCCCATTCTTCTTCATCTTCCTTTTCTGGCCTGGATGATGTGCAGCTAATTTGGGATGATAAGAGAGACAGACATCCCTCACTAAAGGCAGAGATACTTCAAGCCCAGAAGACTTCATGCAGCACAACCTGAAGATTGATCCCAGATTTGACATCTCTCTTATTTGCATAAGAGAACCAAGAAGTGTTATCTGTTTAGAACACTGCCCTTCACAGCTAACTCTCATTCCTTTTCAAGACTCCCACTGCCCACAAACCAGAATTATAGACTGGACAACAAACTAGAGGAAATACCTCTGTTCAAGTTTCATTTTTTGTTGCTGTGAAAGAAAAAAATCCTAAAAACAAGCAAGCCAAGGAAGAAAAGGTTTATTTTAGCTTAGAATTCCAGTTTACAGTCTACCAATGCAGGAAAGTCAAATCCGCAAGAGCTAGCAACAGGTGGTCACATCACATCCACAGTCACGAGCAGAGACAAATGCTTAGTACTCAGCTCTCTCTTCTGTCACACAGTCCAAGGCCCCAAACAGGGAGTGTGCTACCCACTTCAGGCTGGGTCTTAGGGAAATTAAAAGAGTCCCCCCTAAGACATGCCCTCAGGCCAACCTGATTTTAGATAAGCCCTCATTAAGATGAGATGTTCTTCCCAGGTTCTTGGTTGCATAAAATGACAATTAGAACTATCACAACTATATTGTGACCAAATATAGAGAAAAAGTAAGACTGTCTAGTGAGGAAGTATCCCAACTGTACACAGCACAGTAACACATACACAGCCCGTCACATCGTTTCATATCGTCTCAAAGATGACTATAAAGAGCTGGCTGGTGGGTTTTGTTTTTTTTTTCAATTAAAATTTTTTTTTCATTTTACATACCATCCCCAGTTTCCCCTCCTCCCCCTCCCCCACGCCACCTACTTCTCCCCTTTCCCATCCCCCATACACTCCTCAGAGAAGGTAAGGCCTCCTCCATTGAGTAGTCAACAAAGTCTGGCATACCAAGTTGAGGCAGGGTCTAGCCCCTCCCCCCTGCATCAAGGCTGAGCAAGGTATCCCTCCATAAGGAATGGGCTCCAAAAAGCCAGTTCATGTACCTGGTATAAGTCCTGGTCCCACTGCCATGGGCCCCACAAACAGATCAAGCCTCACAACTATTGCCCACACTCAGAGGGCCTAGTTCAGTCCCATGCAGGTTCCCCAGCTGTCAGTCCAGAGTCCGTGAGCTTCCACTCGCTCTGGCAGCTGTCTCCTGTGGGTTTCCCCATCATGATCTTGATACCCCTTGCTCATAGAATCCCTTCTCCCTCTCTTCAACTGGACTCCAGGAGCTCAGCCCAGTGCGTGGCTGTAGGTCTCTGCATCTGCTTCCATCAGTTACTAAATGTAGGTTCTATGATGACAATTAGGGTAGATCATCAATCTGATTATAGGGAAGACCAGTTCAGGCACCCTGTTCACTGTTGCTAAGAGTCTTAGCAGGGGTCATCCTTGCGGAATCCTGGGAATTTCCCTAGCACCATGTTTCTCTCTTGCTGGATAATGTCTCCCTCTATCAAGATATCTCTTTCATTGCTCTCTCTCTCTCTGCCCCTCCCACAGCTCAGTGTTTTTATTCTCATTTTTTTCTTTCTGAAGTGCTGATGATTGTCCCTGTTTTGACAATAATTGGGTTTTAATTGATTCTGCATATTAAGATAAACAAAGCTATTCTGTATCAAGCAAACAATCTAATATCCTATTAAATGGAAGGCTATCACTTTGGAATCTCTTATGGTGAGTTTTTAAAGCATCTTTAATGCATGTACATAAGCCCTTAAGGCAAGATTAGAAGATGAAGATAAAATTCTACTTTAGCATGATGGACGCCAAAGTGACTATGTTCAATTTACATTGTATTTTAATGAAGACCTATAATCACAGAAAAACAAAGACATGGTAAAGCCTGCTACTTGTTTGCTGTGGTGGTTATTGTTACTGTTTGGTTCTGGGAATCAAACCCAAGGTCTGGCTCACCACTGAGTGATAGCCCCAGCATTTGGGTTTCAAACAAATTAAACACAATTATTGATACTCTGATTCATGTTAATATTAAATGCCCTAGAATTTCTCACACTGTGAGAACTCTTTTATTTATGTGATGGTTTAATTTGACCATAAAAAGGGTTTGCTTTTTTTCTTTCTTTCCTCCTCCTTCTCCTTTTTTTTCTTTTCAATATTCATATCAATATTTTAGACACTAATGTTGAGAACACACATTTTCAGAAATCCCTTGCCATACCCACTTCCAAAGGAGTTTCTTCTCACCAAGCACAGGCCAGCGTAGGAGGGCTGTGCAGGGACACAGACATGATGACTGAACCTTCTCCACACTGGCCCCTAATTAGCACTGCTTACGTTTATTAAAATGTACTGTTAATCCCACTCATGGAGAATAAGACAACTACCACAATTTTGAGCCAAATTTGAAGCAAGCTTTAATTAAATGCTGGCATGCTGGGTGGCAGTGGTGCAGCACTTGGGAGGCAGAACCAGGTGAATTTCTGTGAGTGAGTTCAAGTCCAGCCTGTCTCAAAACAAAACTTAAATGCTGGCCAGAAGGGTGGGCTCCGGCCAGGAAATGGTCACAGTCACCTTTTGCAGAGGCTTAAAAAGGGCAAAACCACAAGGTATTTCCCACTACATCCAATCAGGGGCAAGCATATATCCTGATGTACTTCCTGCCTGCATACCTCCCACCTACATCCAATCAAGGGCAAGCGTACATCCTGACGTAAGTACCACCCTCCAATATTTGATCGAGCACATCTGGTGCAGATGAGTCAAATGACACAGGACAAACAAGGACTTATTCTTAACTGTTTTGACCGAAAATAGAACTCTTAACCTGCATAAGAGTTATATTTTCCTGTTTGATTTCATAGTACACCGGCCAGTTAAAATTGGTTTTCAAATGAAGAGTAAGATCTTAAAGTAGAGATTTATCCCAGGCAACATTGTGGACATAATTATTAGATAGGCATTAGCTACTGTCTATGTGAATCCTGGGATTTTGTTTTCACTAAACAGGTTGTATTTTCTCTGTCAACCCCGCCTTTGATTGCCCCAAGAGCTGCTTGCCTTCTTCATTCAGACTTGTGTGTGTAACAATGCTTTAGTACTAAAGACTGTCACAGGATCAAAAGTGACAAATCTGAGTGTCCTGCCTTTTTGTTTGTTTTGGTTTGCTTTTTGCAAGTGTCTGCTTCCCCTGGCCATCCTCCTGACTCGGCTTCTTCTGGTGCTGGGATTAGAATGGGCACCGCTGGCTGCAGCTGGCTGGTGTTGTGTACCCTTGCCACTGAAGACGGTCCACTTCTTGGAGTTGGTCTGTGCTAGGATTCACCATGTCATCTGCAACTCTCTCCTTTACCTTGCTCAGTGCCTGCCTGAGAAGCTGCTTGGGTTTAACAACCAGGCTCCTGGTCCTCTTGCTCTTCTTGGTCGGGCTTGGCCAATGGGAACCACCCAGAGAATGATTTCAAAGGGCAGAAGTGAGACAGATATTCATCTTCTCCTTTTCTCTTTGCAAAACCCTGATAAGCTGTAACTCTGCTCCACCCAAGGTCACGTTCTGGAGGCCGGTCAGTGGCCAGGGTGGGGTGGGGAACCCCTCCCATAGACAGGGCTCAAGCTCAGCCCTCAGGAAGCTTCCTCCTTTGTTCGCCCTTGAAGGCCAAGCAGCTTTCTCTGCACAGCCCTTCTGATCTCCCTGACTCTACGCCCCGTTCTCTAAACAGTCCTTCCCTGGGGTTGTCCTGGACCACCCCTTTGTGACTGTCCTCCTCTCCCTCTCAGGACCCTGACTTTCCTGATGTGACAGATGTGCAGCTGCGATTCCCAATCTCAACCTCAATCCTAAATGGCAAACTCACTCCTGGTGAAGTCACACACAGGAGGTACCAGCACCTCGATAACCACAAAGGAGGCCTCTCCCTCCCCACCATTTCTGAATGAATCAGAGACCAACAAATGCCCTTTCCACTGCATAGGCTGAATGCCAAATGTTGTTATGATGCTGGCCAGTGTTATCACCAGCACCCTCAATACCACATTTAGATTGAATGGTAGCTGTCGCCTTGGAGGTGAGGACCAGTGTTTTTAAGTGCATTCAGTGAGCATCTCCACAGAGAAGAATACTTGCCTGTGGACCGCTTGACAGGCTGGAGGTATGGGTCAGGGTAGGAGGGTGAGCCTTGCCTCATGCCTGGGGTCTGAGGTCAGACCAGCAAAAATTCAGTGTCCCTCTTCAGAAAGCCCAGAAAGCCCTGAGGTGTGGTTGTGAAGCTGTCCACAGAACACTTAGACATGAGGCAACTTACATGAAAAAACTGAAACAAACAAAAGAAGCCATCGGGAAACTCTCCCCCTCACCCCCACACTCTGCCCCAAACCCAGCTATTTTTAAATAATCAAATCACCATAGTATCTGTGGCATTTGGGAGATTGCTGGGACTGTGAGTCATATCCGTATTTACAGGAATGATGGGAAGAGACGGCTTGTTCAGCAATCATCCATTTACGAGACGTGAACGGCAATTAAGGTGCTGGGGGTGGGAAGAAGATGGGGAGGGGAAGGCGAGGGTATTTCACATGCAATTGTACCTCGTCCCAATTCCTTTATCTTTTCCTTCTCAGGACTCTGACCCGAGAGAAGAGCCACTGCCCAGATATGTGTGGTGACATGGTAGTCACCAGCCATCCTGGAATTTTGTCTCTGCTACAGAAACTTTGGTTCCTCCTAGGACACCCTGACTCAGTCCCATATACTTAGGATGTCATTCCTGGCCCTCTTTGCCCGTAGCACCTGGTGAAAGTTCGTGAAAGTCTGACTCCTGTGGGGAAAAACTCTGTGTTCCAGGGTGCGTGACTCAGGTGATCACCTCATGGCACAATCAGAGCCTCACTCAGTAAACAGCCCTCATAAAAGTGACCTCTTATCTACCTACCTTCCGAGCTGCTGGAGCAGGACATGCTTGAGAGACCTGAACACAATGTGTCCAACCTCTCACAGCAACCCTCTCCCCTGCCCCAAGGAGAGAACTTGCCTATACGATGAGAAATAAAAGAGCATGTTCCCACTTCGTAAGGACAGAAGGTTGGAATAGGGAGGGGTCCAGAGCAACGGAGGAGGAACGCTGCTGTCAGCAATGTGCTGTTTCCTTAGCCCGGGCAGGCTTGCATTCGCTGACCCAGGCTGACCTCAAACTCACCTCCACCTTTGCACTTTTGTACAGGCTTCCTGTGCTCGTGCGTGACGATGTCCGTGTTCCCAGCTCTGACAACTGTCATGCTTCAAAAACAGCAAAGATGACAGCTGGGTGTGGGGGGGGGGGGGGGGTGCAAGCTGGAATCCCCGCACTTGGGAAATGCCTGCATTTGGGAAAGTGAGGCAGGAGTTTTTAGGAACAGGAGGATTATGGATATCTCCACATGGAACATTGCTCATGGAAACAACAGAAACTCAAGACTCTTTATTCTGCTAGGCAATGTGGTGTTGCTAAAGGCTCGTCTATTCTCTCTAAGAAGTGTACTCATTAACCGACTTTACAAAATGCACATCAGTTCCGTCTTCTGTCTGTCATCCACCCCTCCATCTATCCACCAGAATATATAGAGTACAAAAAAATTCCGCATAGCCTTCTAAGTAACCTAAAATGAGGTAAACTATCAAAGAAAACCCTTAAAAATCCACTATCCTAGCAGTGACTATGATGTTACCCTTGTAACATAACACACTTGAAATTCTTGCATAGTGCCATTTTGCTGTTAGGATTAAGACCAAAACAAAAAAGCAAACAAAGCCGCATTCGGAAAATGTGGTTTGATCAAATCCACCCCCCATCCCATTTCATCCCTCCAGTTCTTCCTTTTCCCTCCCAACTTCAAACAAACAAAGCACGGAGTCCGTTTAGTGTTGCCTGTGTACACATGGTGTGGGGCTTGATGGCCTCTTGGGGGACACATCTCTGGAGAAAACTGACCTACCTTTAGCAGCCATCAGTTACCAATGGCTTCTCAGGTAGTGGCTCATCTACACTGGCCTACCATCAACTCTTTAAAGTAGTTCAGGGTTATTTTTGTTTGGTTGGTTGGCTTTTTTTGTTGGTTTTTCTTTTTTTTTTTCTTTTTCTTTTCTTTCTTTCTTTCTTTTTTTTTTTTCTTTTCTTTTTTTTTTTTTTTTTTTTTTTTTTGCGGTCTAGATCTTCTTCTCCACCTGCCTTCTCTGCCTCCATAACTCTTACTCATCCATCAGATCTTATCTCATTACTCATTACCAAAGCATCAAAGATTCCTCATCTCATCCCTACTCCCTTTTTATATGCACTCATAAATGATATCTTTTTTCCTGTTTGGCTCTCACCCCATTTGGCATATTCCTTATCTTTTACCGATTAAACGATCACCCCAAAATTTAGTGGCTTAAAGCAACAAGTATTTACTGTCTCAAAATTCCCAGGAACCAGGAGCTGGAAGCAGCTTGCCAGGGTTGTGCTGGCTCAGTCTTTGATGAGCTTTCTGGCAGCCTGTGGACACCTGAAGTCCCGTCTAGGGCTGGAGGCTCTGCCTGGCTCATTTGGTCATTGTCAAGGACATCAGTTCTAACCCCTGGGCCTCTCCACTCTCAGCCCGACTCTTCCCAGCCCAGCAGTATACTCACTGGGGAGAAAGGACAAGGATGTGGAGGCCACACCGATGCCTTCTGTGCTGTGTCTTCCAGTCTGGCCCCTCCCTACATACACACTTCAAAACACATTTTAAGTCAAATGCATACCATCAGAAAGGAGAATTGGTGTCCACTTCTTGAGGGAATTTTTTAGAAATATTGTAAGCTGCCCAAATGATTACTTAAATGAACATGTGTCTTCCTTCCTGGACTAAGGATTTATTGGGAATAGGACCCCTACACACACCACTCCCACTGTTCTTTGCCTGAAGCCCGAAAGTACATATGTATGGAAGGAAAGAGGGAGGGATGGGAGGCAAGGACAGAGAGATGGGGGTATGTGGGAAGGACATGAGTGAGAGTGGAGGTGGTATCTATGTAATTGAATCCTAGATCTAGAGAGTTTTGTATACACTATGAAACTTTAATTTTCTAGTTTGAGTAAATGAGTATAAATATAGCTACTTGGCAGGGACATATGCAAATGGCATGATGCATCTGATACGACAGATATAATTTCTCTGCATATAGCATGAAACACAAGGGGACTCTAAGGGGGAGGGTGTCTACAGGAGAGGGACAGCAAAAGAAAGTAGTTAGAGGGGGAAAATACAGAATTACAGAATCTAGATTTAGTTATGTATACTCACAGCTACATAGTACGTGTATGTGTGGGGGTATTGTGTTTCATGACATGAAAACACAAGAGGGGTTATTCGGGGGTAGGAAGGGGACCAGCCAGCCACAGGAGAGTAGGAAGAATGAAGGAGCAGGGTAGGGAAGTAAATGTGAGCAGAGTACAATAAATGCTTTATCTATTTCATATGAAAATATCATAATAAACTCAGTATTTTGTGTTTAATTTGAAATTACTTCAAAGGTGTCTCTGTTGTGCAATATATAGCATAACGAACTTGTGAAAATTCTCCAAGAACTAGATAACACCCTGTACTTAAAGACACAATGCAGAACACCAGGTATTGTAGCCAGAAGTTTCTCAGTCCCGCCTGGAACTGCAGTCCCACAGCCACTTATAAAATAATTACAAAGAGGCTTATATTAACTACAAACTGTATGGCCTATGGCTTCAGCTTCTTGCTAGCTAGCTCTTACATCTTAAATTAACCCATCCCTATTAATCTATTTGTTGCCACGTGGCCATGGCATTACCAGTCTGCTGACATCTTGTTGCTCCTTGGGCGGCAGGTGGCATCTCTCTCCATTCTGCCCTTCTTCTCCTCACTGTCTCTCTGCTTGGATTTCCCACCTGGCTATAAGCTTTCTTGCCATAGGCCAAAACAGCTTTATTTATTAGCCAATGGGAGCCACACATATTCACAGCATACAGAAAGACACCCCACAGCAAGGTATAGTGGCACACACCTTTAATCCCACCCCTAAGGATGCAGAAACAGGCAGATCTTAGTGAATTTAAGGCTAGCCTGGTCTTCATAGTAAGTTCCAGGCCAGTCAGAGCCTCATAGTAAGACCATGTCTCAAAAATAAACAAACAAAAAAGTCAGAGTCTGACAGAGAGAGGCCACTGAATCTTGCTCTTCTCCTTCTGTGTTTAAATCACTTATACCATCTATTTGATGTGGATTCCACTTCTGGTGTATTTCCCATCCCTCCCATCTATTGATACATTTCCATGGCTACCACTCCAGGACCCTTGCATATTCCTGTGAGCCTCCATCAATTCCTTCTTCTTCTTCTTCTCCTTCTCCTTCTCCTTCTCCTTCTCCTTCTCCTTCTTCTTCTCTTCTTCTTCTCCTCTCCTCCTCCTCTCTCTCCTCCTCTCTCTTCTCTCTCTCTCTCTCTCTCTCTCTCTCTCTCTCTCTCTCTCTCTCTTCTCTCCACGGCAATCAACTCACTACAACCAGACTAGTTATCTGTAATTCTTTACACTATTTGCTTTTGCAGTCTCTTTTGCTGCTGTATTTGTTAAGTGTATAATAGATCTCAGGGGTGAATTGCACTTGGATTTCAAATCCATTCTGTTCCTTGTTTGTACTGAATTGATAATACACCCAAGCCCTCTGTGACTTAGAGAAACAAGCTCTGCCAGTTCCAATAGATATGGCCGCTAGCCATATTTGATCACATTCTTTTCATGTCTGCAAAAACTAAATGGCCCACAAATAGCAGATCTGTTAGTAGAGCAATTGCAAAACATAATGAGATTTTCATCGTTCTTTAATTCTAGCTCTAAGGCAAGCACCTTCACACTATTACTAATAAGGCCTCTGTGTTGATTTTTAACATTCTGTAATATTAACAATATTGCTATATTGGAATTCTTTCATTCTATTTTTCCTTTTTGTGTTGCTGGGGATTGGCCCTAGGGTCTCACTCAGTGCCTGGCAAGTACTATACTATGGCTTTCTAATGTGAAGATGGCAAATTCTCAGTGAACTGTAGTAGATAGATAATATGTGGTGGTAAGTAAGGTTTGTGGGAAGTTGTCAAATGAATGACAAATTCTGCCTTTAGGCTTCTCAGACTTGCAATAAAGTAGATGATATCTCATATTTTAATAAGCTGGAATCTACTGAAAATTCATACACTCAGGGCAAAGTTTGCTTCTGAGGAACAAATATGTATATTTTGGAAACATTGGATAAAGGTTCTCATTGAGACTAGCAGGGTTACAGGTGTTATTCATACAGTGATTCTGGGCCATAGCCTCAGTGACATCCTGTGGTGGTTTGAATAGGAATGCCCCCCATAGGCTCATAGATTTCAATGCATGGTCACTAGGGAGTCCCGCTACTTGACAGAGATTAGGAGGTGTAGCTTTGCTGGAGTAGGTGTAGCCTTGCTGGAGGAAGTATGTCACTGGGGGTGGGCTTTGAGGTTTCAAGTGCTGAAGTCAGGCCCAGTCTCTCTCTCTTCCTGTACCTGCCAATCTGGATGAAGAACTCTCAGCTCCTCTCCAGCACCATGTCTGCCTGTGTGCCACCACACTTCCCGCCATGATGACGATGGACTAATCCTCTGAACTTTGAGCCAGCCCCAATGAAGTGCTTTTCTTTTCTAAGAGTTGCTGTGGTCATGCTGTCTCTTCACTGCACTGGAACACTGACTAAGACACATCCCAACAGCTTTGCCTCCTCTAATCCTCATCCTGCCAGAGCGGGGACTTGGGAGCTATTTCCTTCATCTTCTGCATGAGGTCACAACTGCATGCAGCGACTGAGATCAAACGCAGTGTTTGAAGCTTAGTGAGTCACTCTTCTGCTGCTGCTCTATGAGCCCTAAACTGTGGAAATTTGGTGAGCAAGATCTCTTTCCTGTTAGTACTTCCAAGCTTCACAGTTACTACAAAACAAACAATGAAAATAGGGTCTAGCCAGAATCACAAGGGCTTTGTTTTGTTTTGTTTGTTTTTGCTTTGGGTCAAATACTAAAGCAACAAAAGGTGTTCAGACTTCACAGTGATAATGACCTGCAGAAAAGCTTCATCTCTGTAAGACAGAGGCCTCACAGCCCCTGAACCACATATGAAGGAGCCCCTGGCTACCCATTCTGTGCCCAAGATCCCCAGTGATTGGTTCACCATGAGGGAACATTGCTCTTTGTCCTGTTGACATGTCACTGAATGGGATAACTCTTTTCAGGGAAGGCTGCCCTGAGTGTGGTATCATTCTTGGGCCCTGGCCTCCATACCAGTATTGTCCTCTACCCTAACTGTGGCAACCAAAGAAAAGGGCCAGCACGATGGCTCAGCAGGTGATTGCTGCCAAGCCTGAAGACCTAGGTTTGATTCCAAAGATGTACAAAGTAGAAAACGAGAAGTGACTCAAAAGCTGTCCTCTGACAATCACATGGGCTTGATAGCACACACATATACACATTCACACACGTGTGCAGGCACATAAACACACAAATAAATAAATATATTTTTTAAAAGACAGAAATGTCTCTAGACACTGTCAAATATCCCCTAGGGGACCGTCATGCCTGATTGGGAACCATTATCAACATCTAAGGTCAACTTAGTACCTCATAGTATTAGTGCTCTGAGTATTTTAGTGCCCCATGGTCACTGTTAGTACTCTGAGTATTTTAGTCCCTTGTGGTCAGTATTAATGCCCTGAGTATTTTGGTACCTCATAGTCAGTATTGGTGCTCTGAGTATTTTAGTACCTCATAGTCAGTATCAGTGCTTTTAGTATTTTAGTGCCTCATAGTCAATATTAGTGCTCTGAGTATTTTAGCGCCTCATGGTCAGTATTAGTGCTCTCAGTATTTTAATATCTCATAGCCAGTGTTAGTGCTTTGCATATTTTAGTACCTCATGGCCAGTATTAGTGCTCTCAGTATTTTAGATAAGAACCTAATTGCTTCCCTGGAAAAAGACTTCATTTCTTTTTCAGCACATGCTACTGAGAATAAATTCTAACCTGGGCAACTCCTAGCACAAAGGGCTTAAGAATGAAACAAGACTCGGGGCTGCACTTTTGATCCATGTTTAATGAAAAAGAGGTCACGTGACTAGGAACAGACACAAAACAAAGATGGAATTCACAAGCACGTTCCTGTCAGTTACTACGGACCTAGCACATTTCCGGAAACCCCAAAGACCACAATAGTGATGTCATTCCACTGATCTTCCACGGACACAGACCAGGGAGTGTCTGAACAGCCTCTTCCCACCTTCCCCAGGCCCAGAGCCCCAAGACACACACAGCCAAGGCAAATGTAGCCACTGGGTGTTGACACGGAGTGAAGGAAGGGCAGCCTTGAGTCTTTATTACACAGCAAATCAGCACTGGCCAGTGAGCTTTGGGCATGGACACAATGTCTGCTAACATTTTCATGAGAAAGCACTTCGGCAATGCCACCCACCTTCTATTCTTAGGACAATCAACCACTGAAGAATTACATCTGACTCTACCAACTTCAGCTATGTGGAAAGAAATTTCTATGGTTTATAGTCGAGCAGCATTGAAATATGAAAAGGCATAAAAATTTAAAATGCACAGCTGTGAAACTACAGTGAACATCCTACTGGCTTGTTTTATGACTTATGATTTTCAGTGGGACTAGTCAATATTCCACTTTTACTATTTTTTACTTTAATGTATACTATGATCATATCTTTTTAACTAAGAAATATATATATATATATAAATCTTTGGAAAAGAACTCTGATTTCTGAAGATATATACTGGTGATAGCTTTGCATTAATGACCTTGCTTAAAATAAAATATCCCTCTCTCAAGCTGGAAGCGAGTCAGCACTAAACTCATTCTAGACATTTGCCATGTGGGTAATAAAGAGAAGCAATACATTTTACTCTCTGTCCCTTTAAGATACAAATTTTGCTGGCCAGCGCGTAACAGCCAGCAACCTTGTATGCTCACATTTCATCATCGGCTAGAGTTAGGAGGACCCTTGCCTCTTCTGATACTGGATTCTGAGTTTTTCCAGTTGTTCTACACACTGAGACTGGGCCATCTTCAGCGTCCGGTTCTCCTCCGTCAGAGCCTCAAATTCCCGAACCAGCTGAGCAGCATCCAGCTTCTGCTTTTCCGCCTGGTCCAGCTTGGCAATGAGCTCCTTTCTGAAATGCAGGGCACAGGGCAAGAAGCACAGGCTTCACTGCAAACATATCCAGAATCCGCACTCACACTCTGCACCTCTCGGTGCTTACCCTTCTGACTGCCAATGGCATACCTTTATTTTCCCCTTCTTTTCTTCCTCTTCCCTTCTCTCTAAGTAGCTTTATTTTTTTCACTAGTTTACAAAGCAACAGGTTTCCTTTCACAGGGGATTTTCACACCTTTCTCACTCTTCCCTCATCTCCCACCCTCTGTCCCCCACTGTACCCTTTGGACCCCGGGCCCCACTTCCATTTTGTTCTATTGTCTTCTCCACATTTCCCTTAAAGCATTTCCTTCCACTCTCATGGACCACTTTCCAGGTTCCTGGCCTTTACGCATTTACATCCTCCTGGATGTGTATATTTAACAATCAGAAGTTAGGACCCACATACAGTGTTTGTCCTTCTGTACCTGGGTAGTTAGGACCCACAGACACTGTTTGTCCTTCTGAACCTGGGTAGTTAGGACCCACAGACACTGTTTGTCCTTCTGAACCTGGGTAGTTAGGACCCACAGACACTGTTTGTCCTTCTGAACCTGGGTAGTTAGGACCCACATACACTGTTTGTCCTTCTGAACCTGGGTAGTTAGGACCCACATACAGTGTTTGTCCTTCTGAACCCGGGTAGTTAGGACCCACATACACTGTTTGTCCATCTGAACCTGGGTAGTTAGGACCCACATACACTGTTTGTCCATCTGAACCTGGGTAGTTAGGACCCACATACACTGTTTGTCCTTCTGAACCTGGGTAGTTAGGACCCACATACAGTGTTTTTTTGTCCTTCTGAACCTGGGTAGTTAGGACCCACATACACTGTTTGTCCATCTGAACCTGGGTAGTTAAGACCCACATACACTGTTTGTCCATTGTTAACCATCTGTATCTGGGTAGTTAGGACCCACATACACTGTTTGTCCATCTGAACCTGGGTAGTTAGGACCCACATACACTGTTTGTCCATCTGAACCTGGGTAGTTAGGACCCACATACACTGTCCATCTGAACCTGGGTAGTTAGGACCCACATACACTGTTTGTCCATCTGAACCTGGGTAGTTAGGACCCACATACACTGTTTTTAGTTGACCCCATCACTGTCCATCTGAACCTGGGTAGTTAGGACCCACATACACTGTTTGTCCTTCTGAATCCTGCTGCTAAGATTAGGACGCCAACATAGACACTGTCTTTTGCTCATCTGAAACCTGGGTATGTTGGACGCCGACATACACTGTCCATCTGAACCTGGGTAGTTAGGTACCCACATAACACCCTTTTATCTTTTTGGTGTCGAATCTGAACCTGGCCGTAGCTTAAGCGGACCCCCCCACATACCCCACTCGTTTGTCGCATCCCCTGCAACCCCCTCATCACTGTGCCATCTGAACCTGGTATTAGCTTCCTGTCATCTGAACCTGGGTAGTTAGCCATCCTGTTTGTCCTCTAACCTGTTTTTTTTTCTTCTTATTTTTCCGGTTCCAGCCATTTTCCAAAAAATTTCATAATTTCACTTTTTCTTTACAACTGAATAAACCCCATGTGTATATGAACCACACTTTCACTGTCTGTTTGCCTGTTTATGACATCTAGACTGGTTCTTTTTCCTGGCTATTGTAAAAAGAGTCGTGATCGACGTGGATAGGCAAGTATCTCTATAGCAAGATGTAGAGCCCTTTGGGTATGTGTCCAGGAGAGGTAACTAGGTCATAGGCTAGTTCTATTTTTAGCTTTTTTAAAAGCCTCTTACTAGTTTCCATAGTGGCTGTAGTAATTTACACTCACATCAACCGTGGATGAGAAAGGGTCTCATGCTATAGACCTAAGTGGGCCTGGAACTCACTACGTAGCCCAAGGTGACCTTGAATGTGCAGCAATCTTCCTGCCTCAGCTTCCCAAGTGCTGGAATTATAGTTGTGAACTACAATGCCTACACATTGGTCTTCTTTTTCATTTTAATTTATACAAAATCATAAGTTTTAGAATCTTTTACTTAGCACCTCCGCTAGATACCTCTAATATGCTAAACATATTCCAAAGACCCATAGGCCTTTCCATCATCAGAACTAGTGACCTTTCAAACTATTTATTATTTGTGTGTGTGTGTGTGTGTAGATGCGTATGTGCTGCAGTCTGCAGTAGAATCAGCTCTCTCCTTCCACTGTGGGTTCTGGGGATCCAACTCTGGTGGTCTAGCTTGCGTGGCAAGGGCTTTTACCTGCTAAGCCATATCACTGGCCTGTGATCTCGTTATGGAATATTTGCTTAACTAGACAAAGATGTGTCGCATTTGTTTAACTACGTAAAGATGCCTTGCATTTGTTTATGTTGGGGAATATTTGTTTAACTATGTAAAGATGTATGGCATTTATTTAATTACATAAAGATGTGTTGCTATCTTATCTTGCCTGCCTAAGGCACTTGATGGGTCTAATAAAAAGCCGACTGGCCAATAGTGAGGGAGGAGGTATAGGCGGAACCTCTGGGCAGGGAGAGTAAGGAGGAGGAGGAATTTAAGTTTGAGGAGGAAAGGAAAGGAGACACCAGGAGCCAGACCGACAGACAGGGAGGAAGCAGGAAAGCAGGACATACACAATGAAAGAAAGGTGAAAAGCCTTGAGGCAAAACATAGATGAGTAGAAACCGATTAAGTTAAAAGAGCTAGTGGGACAAGCCTAAGCTAAGGCCCAGCATTCATAATTAATAATAAGTCTCTGTGTCTTTATTTGGAGCAAAGGAAATGCCAGCTACATGATTTTTTTTTTTGTTAAGCACAACAAATGAAGTGTTGACTGCTTAAAAGACAAAACAGAAAGAAAAGAAATTTTCTTTTAAAAGAAAAGCAATGCATTTCTGTTTCTGAGAAAGACGATATCAAAGCTTTTATAAAAAGTGCAACACGGTATTGAAATCATTACTTTAGAGAGGAAAGAGAAGACCATCGGTTACTAATGCAGCACACACTAAGGCCCCACCTACTGTCTTGTGGGGGGGGAAGCTACTTTGTCTCTTACTGGATCTTTGTCCTTGTAACTCAGTGCTTAGTTTCCTTTGTTTCAAGTATCTCAGTTTAACAAATCTTCATCAGGGGTTGGGGCTGGAGTTCAGCAGCAGAGCACTCACCGGCCATGCTCAAGGCCCGGGGTTTGATCCTGAAGATATTATTGTCCATGTCTTTCTCTAGTCCTCACACACATTCAGTAGACCCCTAATACCCATCAGGCATTGGGTCCAGAACCCCCATGGATTTGCTGATGCTCAAATAAAATAGCATAATATTTTTATGTAACCTGAACGTGTCCTTCTGCATATTTAACTCTAGATAATTTACAATGCCTAATACTACATGCATGCTACATTAAAAAAATTAAAATGCTGTTCTGTACTGTTTCAAAAATGGGAGAAGAAACACACCCTAGCTGCACAGCATCCTGATGTTGATTGGATCGTGAATGTAGACCCCTGCACAGGAAGGACCACATTCCTGAAAGTCTTCTCTTTTTCTTCTTACACTGACCTGATACTATATAAGATAAACAGAAGAATGGAAAGAATATATTCCTAAAAAAGAATAATATTGATATTTATATTGGAAATAAGTCCAGGGCTACTAGAGCAAAAACCTTTTTTGATCCCAAACTCTATCTGAAATATTCCAGTAATCAATAAATAGCAAATGGCATGACTGTCCTGTTCATTTGTATCTCCTAAGCCATTGGAGTATTTAAGACTATTAATTGAAAATTAGATATGATAGATGCATATGCCTATAATCTTGGCCCTTGAAAGCCTGAGGTAGGAACTGGTGGTCAGCCTAGGTTACATAGAGAGAGAACTAAGAAGAACTAAGAAGTAAAAAATACACACACACATTTTAAAAAAATGTTTTTTTGAACACAAATCCAGACTATTTCAACACATATATACTCATTCATGAATTATATGTGTTTGTTTATTCTGTATATTACAAAGCACATCATAAATATGGATATGTAATGAGGTAACATGGGATGCTAGAAAAAGTGGGTGAAAGAAAATCTGGAGGAACAATATATTCACACGTTTTCAAAGTGTATTCCCAGAAAATCTTACAAACTGCAAAGGGTAGGAGAGTGGAGAACATGGGGTGACTGCTTCAGCTAAATCAACAGCACTGTCGTCACTACTGAGGAGACAGGTACCATGTGCCTGTGAGGAACGTGCATTATATCTGTGCTCTCGCCTACCCAACACAAAATGCACATGTTACATCTAAACATGGGGAATATTAGACAATACAAGAAAAAATATCCCTCATCGCTCAGGAAGAATAAAGCACATTTAGGGAAACTTTTAATAGTCAATCCAGTAAAAGACACATGAGCATTTTTAACACTTCCTTTGGAGTTTTCTGTATGTTTGAAACCATCAAAATGACCTCTGAAGGAGCAAAAGTTAAATCAGAATAGAAATTCTAGTATTTTCTTCCCATGCCCAATAGACTCCCTTAGTAACTCAATTTGGTATCGGCTGAGCAAAACCAAGCATTGTAGAAGGACCCAGCAGAACCGAAGGGGAGGGTGTGGGACACACGGGCACGTACACTAAGTTCTTGGGCTCCAGCTGATCTCTGGATCTTCTAAGATGTTTAAAATAGAACAGGCTCCCAATAAATACTTGACAAATGAATAATTGAAGAAAAAAAAGTACTTCAGGGAAAGATCATTTATATCTTGAAAGAAAGGAAGCCTAACTCAAAGTGTTCCATTTAATTAAAAAAGCCACACAGCTAATAAGAAAAGGCAGAAATCAAGGCTGTCCTGACTAAATGCTTAGTGCTCTGTGTCCCTGAGCACAGTTAAAGCAGAAAATGCCGATAATTAAATATTGATTAGTAAAAGTTCTCTTGTAACGATCTTAAAGAAATTAATGAGAAAAAAAACTACATGGGGTTGCAAAAGAGAACTGTGGCAAATCCTTCACCCATCAGGTCATCCCTGGTCTTCCTGGGGTTCCCTACCCCCCTTTAAATTACCTACATCACATAAACCATTTAGGTCTAAATAGAGTTCTGCTTTCAGTGCATGATCTGGGGTATAGTACCAGGTCTACCTGTGGCGTTTCCTTAACTCCTTGTTTGACTTCAGTTATTCCCTGATGCCATCTATCTGTCTTTTGTTTTGATTTTATCGTTGACCAACCACAGAATCATTAACTTTATAACTGCAAGGAATGGTTGAGACTGTCTCCTCCATCTCTCTGCACTGGAGAATGTCAATAATAATTTCTTCTTTACTACAATCAAGAAGCCTCAGCTAATAGGTTTCTGAATCAGCCTCGTGTAAGTAATTATATTGATAGCCAATAAAAGCTGCCAAGATGTCTGCTGTCTCCTGTTTGGGACTTATTTATTTAGGCATATTTATGTTCGTCCATTAGCAAGTTGTGAATAAGCCTCAGCACATCAAGGTACTGAAACTATTTTATAAACGGATGATTCCAAGAAGAACTCATTATTTATAATGAGGTAAAATATGGTCCCGACTTTGATTTTCTTTCAGGCTACTATGTCTGTCACTCATACAGCGTCTTATGATGTGGGGCGGAGGGCTGTAGCTATAGGAATCTTGCTTTTATGCTAAGAACAGTCTACGTTGATGGACCTTAGCAGTCTGAAGGATCTTGTGGTGGTATTGTGTTCCCCAAAATATTGTGCATGCTAATAAACTTATCTGGGGTCAGAGAACAGAACAGCCACTAGATACAGAGGCTAGAAAATGGTGGCACTCACACCTTTAATCCTAGCACTACAGAGGCAGAAATCCCTCTGGATCTCTGTGAGTTCAAGGCCACATTGGAAACTGCCAAGCATGGTGACTCATGCCTTTAATCCCAGAAAGTGAGCCTTTAATCCCAGGGAGTGATGGCAGAAAAGCAGAAAGGTATATAAGGCATGAGGACCAGAAACTAGAAGCTTTTGGCTGGTTAAGCTTCTAGGTTTTGAGCAGCACAGTTCAGCTGAGATCCAATTGGATAAGGACTCAAAGGCTTCCAGTCTGAGGAAACACGATCAGCTGAGGAACTGGCCAGGTGAGGCAGCTCTATGGCTTGTTCTGCTTTGGTGATCTTCCAGCTTTCACCCCAATACCTGGCTCCAGGTTTGTTTTAATTAATAAGTACCTTTAAGATTCCTGCTACAGGATCTACCACAAATCATCAGGTGTCCCCATCCTAAGCCACATACCTGTAAAAGTTTTACTTGTAAAGAAAAAAAGAGAGAAATAGAAGTGTGAGTAAAGAAAAGATTAAAAACATATGGAAATTAATTTCAAAATGGAGGAAATTCTTTAGGTTCCAAGAAGTTAATTCATTAATGGTACAAATATTTTTTTTTTATCTAGAAGAATCACAATTGGGGCTGGAGAGATGACTCAGCCATTAAAGGCTAGGCTCACAACCAAAAGTACAAGAGTGGAAAGATCACTATCATGGTCCTCGGTGCTTGCAAAATTAATGAAGAATTTTTATGGAGAAAAAGTTAAAATTCTAGACAGTTTGGCTCTGATGAGCTAATAGGGTAAACTTTATTTTAAAAACATTCAGATCCTTGAGCTGGTGGTGCTTGTATGTTCAGAAGCCCATATTTGTATGGGAATGAAAAAGCAGATGCTGCAAGATGATTGGAGGATGGAAGATCTCACCTTCCTTTTTTCTTATGATGGAGAGATAACAAATGGTGTTGAATTGAGGATTCCAAAACTCAACCTGCCAATGGTGCTAAAGACTCATGAATCATAAATGCATACATGTATTAAGATATGAGGAGGCAGAAGCGTGGCCAAAGGACAACACTGTACCATTGCAGGGGAGGAGTCAGGGAGTGGACTGAGTCTAAACAAGGGTTTGTGTAATTTTAGTATGATTGACCATTAGACCTGAAGAGTCTGCCCTAGACCATGGCATTACAGGAGGCTTAGCATCATCCTTGGCTTTCACTCACTAGATGCTAGATACAACTTTCTCACTTCCTGGTCATGAAATCAGACATTTCTCTCGATATTAGCCAAGTCCTGGGTTGGAGATGGGGGAGGACAGTCCCCTTGTGAGAAACACTGCTTTAAATAAAGAAAGCTGCAGGACTCAGTCTATCAGTCACCCTGAGATGATCCTGGGGTGGAGGATAAAGTAAAAGGGATGATGTTTCCTTCTTCTGCTCCTCTGGCAATTGCATTGGCTCTGCCTCCTTGGGAAAAGTAATAACTAAGATATACTCATTAAGGGTATATAAATGTCATGTCCCTTTTAACAAGGTCTCAGGAAGAGGGTGAGGAAATGAAATTCTAGTCAAGAAACTGGACAGCATCGGGTTAGATGGTATTAGAGAACCAATCGTTTAAAGAAAAATATTATCTCACAGCCAGATAACATCTGGAATATTGGTATTTAACACAGAACTAGCTATTTAAATGAAAAAAAAAAGTCCTTTTGCCCTTCCTCTGCCTCCTCAAGCAAAGCCTCCAGCAATCAATTTTCATGGTCCTCTAGTCACTTGCTCAACAAGTATTACATAGGCAGTGTGTCTATTCTCGCTCATGGGTTGGTCTCGGGAACCACACCCTCACTGTTGGGAAATGAACTCAAATTCCACACTTTATCCAGGAGGCAACGTGCACACATCAGACTTCATGAGAGAAAGAATAGATGTTTACTTCATGGGCCTACCTACTATTATAAACACTTGTGGAAAAATACTTCTTTATTGTTTTTTTTTTTTATGACAGTGAAAACCTCATTTCTAGACTGAGCAAATGTGTTAAGACCCACGTGCTTGGAGGCCAGAGAGAGGTTTAGTTCTCCATGTGCTCACACGACACAAACTTTTTTTTAAACCTCACGCCCTGAGTGGAATGGAGCCATTCAAACTGGCCTTTCTTTGTTTGCTCTATGACAGTGGCCTGTTGATATCCTCTCCATTCCCAAACTTTGAGAGAATTTCCCCAGAACTTGGCTTAAAAATCTCTGCCTTTGACAATAATCTAAAGCAACAAATGCTTCTATGTAAACACAGAAATCTCTGGTGGCAGTTTCAGAACGACAAAAGCAAACAAAAAAAGGGCTATTTATACATTAAAGTTTTACAAGTAACCTAAGTACCCCTTCCCACACTGCAATGTTCCCCTAGATAATCACTTTTTATTTTAATTAGACATAAGCATGCAGGTCTTGTAATGTTTGTAGCTTCCCAATTTAAAAAAAAAAAAAACAAAAAACCTTCTAATGGTTCACCTGAACCCACTAAAGTTATATGACTCTTTTACTCAATTATAAAAAGAAAAGCCTCTTAAAATTGGGCAATGTATCTAAATAAATATTTCTCCAAAAAAAACAAACATAGAAATGGCCCAAAAGTGCATGAAAAGTTGTGCAACATCATAGCCATCTGGGAAATGTAAATCAAAACCACAGTGACACATCATTTCCAGCCTCTAGTGTTGGTATCATCAGGACAGACCAAGAACTTGCAGAGATGGGCAACAATTAGAAGTTTCCACAAATGTTGATAGTGGCATTATTTAAAATACTAAACAGTGCGAACAACCCAAATGTTCATTAACCAACGAAAGGCAAATAAGACGTGGACAATAGAAAATTATCCACAGATAAAAAGAAGGAAGCACTGGTGTGTGATACATGGATGAACTTGAAGCATTATAATCTGACAGTATGAGAGTCACAGCAGAAGCATGTTACATGATTACGTTCATTTAAAAATGTCTAGCAGCAAGCTGATAGACACAGAAACAGGTTTGCTTGCTAAAATAGCTAGGAAAGAAGGGCAATAAGAGGGACTGCTCCAGACTACAAGATCTCCTTCTGGGCTGATGAAAATCACCTACAACCATGATAACAACCACACACCATTGGAACCACTGTAGAGTTCAGAACTGTCAGAAAGGACATTTCAGTGAGAAGTATCTTCTCATCTTTGGTAACTACCCCTTTCTGATATTGTTCAGCTCCTCAGCATGGTTCATATATAAATTGAGGAAATGCTTTTTCCACCAGACAAGATATGATCATGTCTAGACCTCAGCACCCTTTACAGCTGGTTGTAGTTTAGTTGTATATTTTAAATCATTTCTGTCTGGCAATTGGTGCTAGATTTCTAAAGCTCTATGATGTACAAAAGAAGCTATGTACACAGAATGAAAATTCTTATAAGATGTATCAGAAATATGTCATGCTACAATATATGCAACAATAAGGCATATGATCACATGCAAAAAGATCTAGATGTTCCATCTAAAGTAGGAACTGATGGTATACATCACTGGTCATAAGCGAGAAATAAATTTAAATAAATAGGATTTATCCCATAGTGAGTTTGCAATCCTTGAAAAAGTTTGACTATCTTTATCGCCCAATGGACATGACTCTTCCCTGATAAGTTCTTCACTGTAAGTTCTCTCAAACTTGATCCAGGGAGACCTCCTCTGGAGATATGAGAGAAGTTCAGTCTCAAGTTCAAACATCAGGCTGTGGACAAACGATTCCAATAAAGAAAATCTCTCTTCTAAAATACTAAAATCCTTGTGTCTCACTTGCATGAGGCAGTTGCCAAAGGCATCAAAGTCCGCCACACTTTATGAAGTGTTGGGAGAGAAATTCTCATCAGAATCATTTTTGGAAAGGAATGCTAATTGCTTGGGTCAAATCCATATGGCTTGATTTATCTTGCTTGAAAACAAAGACTGTTCAGAAAAAGATCTGTGATAAAATGAACTGCTGTTCAGTAAAGCATAATGAAAAACAGTGCTGCTAACAGCCCTTAGTGGATGGATTCTGTACGGTGATGACTCCAACCATACTTTGTGATTTAACACTTTATCTTAGTAATCCTTACTGACATCAAATTCACATTTTAAACACAAGACCATAGCAACACAAACAATATGTTTATGCAGAGAGCATTACTGCAACCTATAAGGGCTACCTTAAATCAACCTCACTTATAGTTGACCTCTATGATCAGTTCCATGGTGGATGATAAGGATACAAAGAGACGTTAAAGTGTGTGCCTGCAAGAGAGACAGAGCATTTCCTTCCTTGATGAATTGCTGCATGTAGATCAGACACAGACAGAATCGAGCTCCATCCCGGGAAAGGTAATTGGCTAATGCAGTTGAGGCAGGGTCAAGGTAGGAAGTTCTATAGAGGTCCCTAGGCATATTGCAGTAGGTTGTGAAACCCAGGTCAGAATTGGGTGTGGGGCCTAGAGGTGTAGGACAGTTTGTAGGGTGCTTGCCTAGCATGCAGGAGGTTCTGAATTTGACTCCCAGGACTTCATAAAACATGTGTGGCAGCACACGCCTATGATTGAACCATTAGGAAGGTCAAAGCAGAATGATCAGGAATTAGGTCATTCTTGGGTACATAGTAAGTTTGATGCCAGCCTGGATCCATGAGACTGTCTCCAGAGAGAGAAGGAGCAAGGGAGAAGGAGAGGAAGAGGCAGAAGCTGCCACTAATTTTTAAAGGAAAACAGAGAAAAGAGAGAGAGAGAGAAAGAGAGACAGAGAGAGAGAGAGAGAGAGAGAGAGAGAGAGAAGAAGAGAGAGAGAGAGAGAAGAGAGAACTTAATAGCATCATGCAGCCAACCGAGATTTGAAGTCTGCTACAAGTAGCTCAGAAGCGCAAACTACACAAGAAACTGTCTCGAAAAAAAAAAAAAAAAAAAAAAAAAAAAAAAAAAGATTTGAAGCAGAACATCTTAAACCCAAATAGAAGAACTGGGAATGGAGAAAAAGGAACTTGAGAAACTATATGAAAGAGAAAAAAAAAGTAAAAGATTTGTCCTTGCCCTATATGAAGCCAATTATTTAGAGAATTCAGATACAATTGATAAAGGAATAAGATGACTTCTACAGAAACACATATGACCTTATAAATCCCAGCAGGGGGCAGGGGTTGCTCCTTACTTCTTTGAGATCCTGGAGGAGAATATAACATTTCTCCCCTAACCAGCTAGCTGCTTCTTTCTAAGACTAACTTAACTCTTCCTTACTTTGATGCTGCCGTGATACCCACAACTTATCATTTTTCTCAACACAAGCAGCAAGAACAAGTTTCAGAGCCCTGACATTAGTCATTCTTATATTATTGTCCTGTCATGTTTCAAAATGCAGTGCTGTGGGTTAACGCTCTTGTACACTGTAAAGATTTGTCACTCAAATTGGTTTAATAAAATGCTGATTGGCCAATAGCCAGGCAGAAAGTATAGGTGAGATGGCAGACTAGAAAAAATGCTGGGAAAAGGAAGGGCAGAGTCAGGAGTCACTAGCCAGATACAGAGGAAGCAAGATAAGAATGCCAAACTGAGAAAAGATACCAAGCCTCGGTGCTAATCACAGATAAGAATGATGGGTTAATTTAAGTTTAAGAGCTAGTCAGTAATAAGCCTGAGCTAATATGGCCAAGCAGTTATAACTAATATAAGCTTCTGTGAGGTAATTTGGGAGGTGGCTGCTGGGTATTTGGGGGTTAATGGCAGAACAGAAACTTCTGCCTACAATGCAGCACACAAAAATATGAACTATTAGAGTGGGCGATTCTCACATTGCCAGAAAAATGCCACATCTGAGGTTAAATTAAATAAGTCCTCCAGAAGATCCAGACCGAAGAGTTTATCAATAAAGATGAGCTACATAGGTGGGGTTTTCCCTATCATGCCATCACAGCTCATGTGTGCACACGCACAGGTAAACACAGTACAGAGAATACACTCACAGGCTAAGTCCTCCTGTGGCTACAGCCCTGGTCACTCTCAGAAGCCACGCTGTGCTAGCTAATGCAATCAAATGTTTTGGACAGCTTATCAAGACTCTCTGACCAGAAAGGAAGCCTCGGATTTTAAAAGTTGTGCTTTCTGATTTCTCAATAGTTTTTAATCCCTTGTAAGCAAAAGTCCAAGTCAAATTTTGTGCTTGAAGTGAAGCAAAGCAGGGAATTTAGAAGAGGCTGAGTTCATTTGGTGAATATAGTAGTCTGCTTACCAAATCCACAACTGTATAGATATCCAGCCGCTATACTGCTGAGTCTCAAGGGCCCTAAGATTTTCTTAAACAAAACATTTCACCTTCTTTCATTTAGAAATTAAGTAGTAAGTATATTGTGTCACTGAAGTAAGATGAAGGGGATGAAGAAATACAAGGTTAAAAAACAGCCATGCTTGGGGGCTGGAGAGATGACTCAGAGGTTAAGAGCACTGACTGCTCTTCCAGAGGTCCTGAGTTCAATTCCCAGCAACCACATGGTGGCTCACAACCATCTGTAATGAGATCTGGTGCCCTCTTCTGGCCTGCAGTCATACATACTGTATACATAATAAAAAACAGCCATGCTTGTGAGTTCTATTTCATGTCCTGACAATAATGTGTTTAGCATTTAGATGTATATAATGGCAAGGCCTCAGGAACTCAACAATGGGAAATGGCTCTCTCGCTATATTTTCATGGGATTACTCCCTAGTCAGAGGTGGGATTACTCCCTAGTCAGAGGTGTAAATACTACCACCATATCTCCTAATAAGTATGTGAGAACAAACTGCAGTGGATGAAGACACGGTGTTTAATTTGATGCTTTTCAGGAATAAAAAAAAAAAAGTAAGAGTCACTGAGGATAGATGTTGGCAGAACCAAGCGCAATTAAAGTGGGTTTTGTGAAACAGTCAGTAAAATTAAAGTGCTCTAATTAATTGAATTGTATAACTTTCCATAGCAGACCTGTAATGATAATAAACGCTATCATGATTAAAAAAAAAAAACTTACTGCGACTATAAAATGCAGTTAGTCAACTAATAGATTTCCATAACTCTGGAAGGGTTTTCATTTAATGTGGGACTTCTACTGTTAAAACATCAATTAAAATTCACCCCAAGCTAAAGTGCCCTGAGGCCTCTAGGTACAGACATAGAGAAAGAATATGGCATGGTTCTAGATGGTATTTTGACAATTTTAAATCTAAAATCTTCTTCTAAAATCTCTCATTTAAAAATTAATAAAGTTAGCTGGGCAGTGGTGGCGCACGCCTTTAACCCCAGCACTCTGGAGGCAGAACCAGGTGGATCTCTAGGAGTCTATGAGGCCAGCCTGGTCTACAGAGTGAGATCCAGGACACAGAGAAACCCTGTCTTGAAAATAAAAAAATAAAAAAGTAATAAAATTTTGAGTGGGGAAGCCTGCCCACAGCTCTCTTGCCTAGTCCATAGGCAGAAGCACTTGATCGATGGAAAGTCTGTTGCTTGTTCCTACAATGCCCTCCCTTCCCGCCCACCTACCGCAGTCTCCGGTCAGTAGAAGAGACTCAACGGGAAAGTACTTACTTCCTTTCCTCAAGCAAGGCGATCTCTTTTTTGACCTCATGGTACTCCTCTGCTATCTGGCAGTGTTGCCTAAACACCTGCATGGATTCTACGGAGTCGTGACGCGGCGGCAGAGGCTGCACAGACAAGGAGAAGCAGTCAGTCCACGGCAACAGAAAGCGGCGCTGTCCATCAACACGGCACAGGTGGGTGAGGGGATCCTGCGGACATCGACTTTCCTGGGAATTCATGGACGTCTCGCCCCTGAGCCAGAGCTACTGAGACCTACTACTACCTGTCAGCTACCTGCCACGTGTGGATGAAAATTAAGTTTCCCACTGATTTGGGATTCTCCTTGGAAATTGCAAACTGCCATAGAAAAGATCAGGGGAAATGCTCCAGTTGTCTGTTTCCATTCCCGGATTTTGTCTACGCCCAGGGTCCTGAGACACAAGCCCACAGGGTGGGGGGCCGTCCTACAAAACAGCTCAGAGACAGACTGCTAGGCTGCGGGTGGTGCTGGCGGGGAAGGAGGGCCAGACCCCTAATTCCTGCTCATGGCATCTGAGGGTGAACAGATCTGAGCTTCTTCTTTCCCCCCATCTATGAGGAAAACAGGTCCACGGGGCAAACTTTTCTACATAGAACATGAAAAAAATTCCTACCTCCAGAGATCATTTTTAACTCAAATTGCCATGGGTTTTTGTTCTTATTTCTACATCAGCAATGCGTGATTTAAAACACGACTGCTTGGAATGGTAGTTAATTGTCTTTTAAAGTGTTCGTATCATCGCCTAATTACTTATGGAAAAGATATGTAAAATCTGAGAAGCATGAAAGTTTGTGATGGAACAAGTTGTTTGGTCTTATCTGTCGCTATGATCTATGCAGGTAATCTGTTACCATTCTCACTCACTTACACTAGTAAAGTGTGAACTAGTGGACGGCTTCCTCTTTGCTCCCATATTCTTCAAACACACAGATTTCTTCAGCTGTTGTATTTCCTCAGTAAGTAACAGAAATTCAAGTGTGTGCTCTGGCTGATAGCTAAGAGGAGCCTTCTCACTCAAAGGAAGTAAAAGTCTAAATGGACATATGCATTATTGACATGTCACACTGAACTTTGCTAATATGCACAATGAATACATCAAATAATAAGAAGTTCTACAATATTTTCAAATTCTGATTAGGACAAAGTTTACATGCATGTGAACTCCTCATGTGGAGTCTAACAAGAATCACTTTATCTGGCTTCTTTCCCTGGATCCCTGTGAGCACATTCACAACATCAACCCAGCTGTCACCATTATCCTTTTTAACACCGAAATAAACGGAAAACCAGAACACAGTAGCACGACAATCTAATTCACCCCAGGAGATGAAGCCATTGCCAAAGGAATTCAGAATCCTGGCTCCTCCAGTTGGTGTCCCAGAAATCTCAACACACTCACCAATTTTCACCTGCTGTGCTGGCAAGTTACCAGGTGTAACAGTGAGTGGCATGAAAGCAACATCCCCGGGCTCCCCAGCCAAGCTTTTAAATCATCTGTGCCCTGTTAAAGGACTGGCCTCCTGGCAGCCATGGGATTACGCATCCCGCCTTGCCCTCATGAACACCACATAAGCCACACTTGTCCAAGCAGGGATTCAGCACATCACTCGCCACGTGCAAGTCCCTGAGCTGCAAATTCAGCAGCTGCCTAGTACCATAGCCCAAACGGTCTAAAGTTCTCCATAAAAGGTTCTGCACGCCTAAGAGACTAAAGATGGTGGCCGTCGCGGCAGAACGTCCTTTCTGCTGCGGTTTAAGAAAACTGAACATCACAAGAACGCTTCCTCGGCACCTTGCGATTCTTTTAAAGAACTGGGACGTCTTTCTCCATCACTTTTGATTTGTTCTCTTTTTAATTTTAATGAGTCAGAGTGTCTCTGCTTGAGTGTCTGTCTGTGCACCACAAGCGTACAGTGCCTCAAAAGCCAGACGCTGTCAGATCCCCTGGAACCCGAGTGACAGACCGTGCTGAGCTGCCGTGTGGATGATGGAAATAGAACTCGCATCCTCTCGAAGAGCAGTGACTGTTCTCAAGGGCTGAGCCACTTCTCCGGCCCCTTTACTTCTGTTTTTATTTGTACTTTAGCATGCTGCCACTGAGTGACATCTCTGGGCCTTTCAGGTTTTTTAATTTTTGGACAGTGTCTCGCTAAATGGCACAAACTAGCCTTGAGTTCATTCGCTCTGTATCCCAGGTGATTCTCAAACCTGTCTCCTCAGGCTTCAGCCCCTCAAGCAGCTGCGATTACAGATGGACACCACTGCACCTGGCTAACTGGCGTCTCTTAATTGTAGAAATTAGATATTGTGTTTTGGGGGAGGAATGAGACCTGTGGGAGACAGGAGGAGGAAGAGGTGAGAATAATTGGAGAGGTGAATACAGTCGAAGCACTTTATGTGCAGAGATGAAAATGCCATAACACAGAAACCTAGTTCTTACAACTAATAGCAGCTTTCGAAAGTATCTGAAGGGATGTTTTTGGTTGCCTAGGCAGTTTGGTCATATACTAAGGGCATGTGGAACTAGCTAGGCAGCTGGACTGTATACTGGGAACTGACTACCATAGCAAGCTTTATTTTCTTTATTTTAAACCATAATCCAAGTTGCTGCAAAGACAGTGCTCTATGAGACTTTTCTCTTTCCCACTCCATCTAAGATGCCTTCCTTCTGGACTCTGCTGCCTGAGCTTGCCTCATCTGTACTCAGCTTTTGTCTTCCCCGATCCTTTTGCCAGGGAACTTCAAATTTCTCACCACTTTCAAATTTCAAGTCATTCACTACTTAACCACAAATGTTGCTGAGCAAATCAAGATGTTTTCTGGTCAGCAGAACCCATTGTCATGTGAAGACATTAGACATTTATCCCAGCCCTGAAAATTCATTGAAGAATTTGTCTACGTGCCTGCGGTTTGCATCCCAGAAGAAATTCCAATCAATGAAAGTTTTAGAACTAATGCAATTTAGAATAATGGTGTTCTACTCTGTGCCTCTGAATACTCATTACCATGTTTTTTCAAATAGGCTCTTATGCCATCAACTTGGCCATGAACTGACTATGTTGCTGTGGATGGCCTTGAATTTCATCTCCCTGCTTCTACCTTTGTGTGCCACCACACCTGGTGTGCCACCTCGGCTGGTGTACACAGTGCGGGGGATTGAACCTGGGGCTTTGGTATGCAAGCAGGGGACCAACTGAGCTCCAACTACTGAGCCCCTCTACTGCGGTAAGATAGATATGTACTGCTGTTATGTCCCCATTGATGGCAGCTCTCTCTGGCCTTCTTAGAGTTCCTCAAAAAAAGGAGGTGGTGTGACCAGCAGCGTTTACTAAATTACAATCCCCCTGAGGAAACACACTCCTAACATCCAATCATACATATGCGATGTATAGTTTAAAAACAGAGTGACCAATTCTCAGGTGAGGGCCATCCCACACCAAGGCAGGAAGACGGTGTTTTCAGAAAAAAAAAAAATGAAAAAGTCTCTGGAGTTAATCAACTCCAAGTTCCAACTTGTTATGAAAACTGGAGAGTGCATGACTCTGAAGATGAGCAGATGGAAGAGAATGAAATTGCCCATCCTTGCCAACTGTCCGGCTTTGAGGAACTCTGACATAGAATATGATGCCATGTTGGCCCAAACTGGTGTCCATCACTACAGTGGCAAGGATATTGAACTAAACACAGAATGTGAAAAATAATACAGAATGAGCACACTGACTGTCATGGATCCAGGTGATTCTGATATCTTTAGAAGCATGTCAGCACAGGTTGGAGAAATGTAAACTAGGAAAGTTTTCAGTGAAAACTTACCAGAGCTTGTTTAAAAAATAAATATATAAAATTTAAAAGACAAAAACAGGACTACCAATAGGCTTAAGTAATGGAACATTTAAACCCAGGCATGTATGATTTATTTGGTTTTTGATCCCGCTTAACATATGTTCAAATTTAAAACTTAAGTATGGGTTGGGGATTTAGCTCAGTGGTAGAGTGCTTGCCTAGCAAGTACAAGGCCCTGGGTTCGGTCATCAGCTCTGAAAAAAAAAATTAAGTATAATCTACAAGAATTCCTGGAATAGCTAGACAGAAAACATTAACTTTGGGGAATAAAAGTAACAGTTTCTGCCAGACATGGAGTGCACCTGCAATCCCAGTACTTGAAGGTCAGAGAACCAAAAGTTCAAAGTCAACCTTGGCTACTTACTGAGTTCAGCACAAAACTGCTCCATAAGACTATTCAAAAAAAAAAAAAAAAAAAAGCAAAACAACAATAAAAAAAATAATGCTGTTTTCATTCCCAACATTTGATTTAAACTACTTCCATTGGAGAGATTTTCATTGAAATCCCATGCTGGGTGTGGGTGCTGGAGCAGTTAGTCAACTTCATGTCTGTGTTCTCCTCTTCCATCAAGAGGAGACACTGCTCTTGCTATGCTCTCATTATTATGCTGCACGTCCTACATTTTGACCCCTTGGTCCACACTCCTGTCAAACGAATGAGGCTGTACTCCAAAGGAATCCCAAAATACTGAACAATAAAAAGATCCTAGAGCAGCCTGGGAAGCAGACAGTGGCAGAGCCCATGCCTAGCATCGGGAGGTCCTGGTTTCAACCTCTGGTAGCACGCCCCTCAACCTCACCCACCCACCCGCATCACCAAAACCAATTGTTTAAGATTCTACAACAGCGTCTGTGTTATCACAGAAACTGCTTTTCGATCTCACTCCGCGTGGAGGTCTCTTACTGGAGGCTGAAGTGGGTAAAATCAAGATGTTCTCCCAGCCTCGCTTCAAGACAACTTTGAAACATAGGTTCCCAAGGCACAGATTGGGACTGAGATGAGGTCAGAGCTCCAGGCGGTCACTTCCTCTTCACCCCCTTTCCTGACAGAACTGAGCTTGCGAAGGCTTTGAATTTCACCGCAGAGTCGGGGGAGCCGTCGCAAGCTCTGGTACCCAGCCCAATCACCAGGACTAATTTAACACGATGAAGTAAGAGAGAAACCAAACCGCAGGCTCCTGTTCCAAGAATGCGGCTTGAACCACACCACACCATTTCAGCCATCGGTTCACAGCCTCCAGAAGTGTACTCCATCCTTTGGAAATGAGCCTGTGAGAAAGCATGTGGCCAAGCATCCCTCAGCAAGGGGCAAAGCCGGCTTAAGCGTTTCCGTTTGCTGCTTGGATACTTCAGAAACTACTGGCCGTGTCCGCTTCAAAAATGCAAGAACTGACTCTTCCTACCCTAGCTTCCCACACAGAAGATATATTTAGAAAGCCAAACATTCTACAGTAGTTGAGTGGAGTTTGTATTTATTCCTTGATTCTCAGGATTACCTATTTGGGGGGAGAATAGAGGTTACACTCCATTTTAATGTCTCTCAAAATTAACAAGCATTGTCTGCTGTACCTAAAAGGAAAAACCCAGTCCAGACTGGAGAAGGAGCATCTAGAGTACATTCAATTATGATCACTCAAATTTTTTTATTTTAAGACTTTAAGGATTTGAAAAAATATTATAGTCACTGACACTTCTACAATATATACAGTACACTCCTAAGTAAGTGCTGGAATTTATACCCTGCAACTTACACAATATACAGCTTGGAGTAAAACACATTTATATCCCTTCTGTTGATCCAAGGAACATAAAAGAGCAAAGGAACTCAAGAATTCTCAGACCTTTCCCACAAGGTAAACCCTAACAACCACTGACCGGGCTTTCAAAAAGTTACTTTGGCAAAGTTCCAAAATATCTATATATGTTCTCTGAATGTCCACAGAATCCAAAGGATAACTCTAAGACACTCATCAATGTGTGGACAAGAGAGAAAATGCTGGCTGTCTCCAGTTGTCCCCACCCCAGCCTTTACCGTCCATGGTTCCAGGAGGGGGTTGAGGACATGATGGGATGCTGGGCTTACTTCATCTTTCAACATTTTCGTTTCCCAGGTGTCAAATGATATACTGAGGCAATACTAAAAGAAAGTTTCTGGAGAGGCTGCCTGGATAACAGTATATTATGATACTCAAGGGAACCTGAAATTGTCTATTTGTAGAAGTGACATCAGAGTGTGGACTTACTGGATCCTGTCTGAGAAAAGGCAAGTTCACTATGTACCATGGCATCATCTGTCACTGCCATCCCATCTGATGAGAGGACTAAGGCTTTGAAGCTATTGCTCAATTTAGTTTGGTTTTTGTTTTGTTTTGTTTTTAAAGATCATTGTTTTCCAAGTACCTGGGCCTGATGAAGAGAACATCCAAAGAAATTCAGTGGTGTGCATGTTTGGTTTTGTTTTATACATATAGAAATAAATCACTTAATCTTAAATTATTTTGTCCAATTAAGAATTTCACCAAGGACTATTTATGTTGATTGAGCAATTTTTTTCAAGTACTTCATTAGGCCTCCTCAGTACCACACTTCATTCCCACCACAGTGTGAGACAGCTTTTATTGACTCCAGGTACGGGCTGATGAGAGGAGTAAGCCTTGGAGAGAGAAAGTTTTGAGTTAAATCATAGTGACTAAAACATAACTCTTCTACTTGGACTGTAGGATGGACTTGGTCTTGCACTGGACTGTGAAAGAATTTCATCATCTTCCCAGGTAGAGAAAAGTCAAGAAGTCCATCAACACTGCTCCAAATAGAAAACCACTTTTCCCTAAAGAAAAGTAATAAATTCCATCCGCTCTCAAAGTGAACAAAAAATACCATCCTTTTTCCCCTTCATATAATCTAAACCTGCTATATACCAAATATTGCTCCTGATGCCCACAAGAGATTTGGAAACTTAGTCCCAAGAAAAGAATGTAAAATTAGCCTCCACCTGCCCTTCAGAAGAGGCTCAGGGCCTAGAAATGAACATTGTAATGTTCATTTAATTCCACCTTACCCTGAGGTCTCTGACCCAGAATTTTGCATTAATAGAGACATCAAGAGAAAGGTTTGTCATTGCTATTCTTGCCCAGGGCTTTTTTTGGCTTCTGTTAAAATAGAAGCATCATGAATTACATGTTCAAACACGTCCACATTCTTGGCAAAGCAACGGAAAAATCGCGGGGGTCAAATTGATGTTAGAGCATCTACCAAATAGATATTTTATAGCTACACTTTATAAATCACCAAGGAATGTGTAAAGCCTATCAGAAAGTCCCAGCAAGTTTTACAAGGCGGTTCTCGAACTACATCACGGTAACCTTGCCAACCAGAAACAAAACAAATCTCAACTTATCAAACTAATTTAGACAGCCGATGTGCCCCACAAAAAGTACGAAGAGAAAGATCAGCAAATTGATTTAGACCAAAATTTGACCTCAAGTTTCTCATGTAGAAAGTGGAGACGGAAGAGTTAGCTTCTATAATTATTTCAAGAACCAAATGAGATCACATGTAGGAAAATGGCCCTTGCCTGCTCCAGAGTCAATGTGCAGTGGTGGGACCTCCTTCCTGGGTGTGCAGGGAGGGCTGGTAGTAATGTCTGGCATTGGTTGCTCTCTGCTTGGTGAGGTTTTGAGTCTCCTGTATAAGTGATATCCACAAGGTTCTTCTTTCTAACTGGTGTTTATTTTCCCATAGTGGGCTATGACAGTCGATAAATAAATAAATAAAATTACAAGAATGAAGAACTCAAGTCTAACTGTAAAGAAGACTTGTTCCATGTTAAAAACAAAAACAAAAAACAAAAAAAAAACCAAAGACAATTCCTTTTGTACATAAAGCATTTTCAATGCTGTTAATACAGGACTTCCTGAGGTAGAATGGCTTCCAATGTGCGTGCTTCTGCTAAGCATGGGAACAGAACTGTGTTCTCTCCCTCCTCAGTCCTCACTGTCTTGCTTTTTTTTTTTTTTCACTCATGCCCTGGAGAATAAAGATTATAAGCAACAGTTCTAGACAGGGGCTGTCCTAACCAAAAGTCTCGACAACTGGTAAATGTTACTAACAAACCCAATCCCATCTCACCTCTCACCCCAGGAAGAGGTGATGTCATAACCACACTGAAGGAGATAATCAAAACCCCGAAGGCAGAAACCATGCACCCAGATGCCTACCCTATCAAAGACCAATCAAGACAGAAATTTCTCACTAGAATAAAATAATCACATATATTTAATTTCTAAGATATGTCAAATAGAATTAAAGCAATAAAATTCAAATGGACTTTGTGATGCTCTAACAGAAAATTATCTGGATAATCACCAGGGGTGATTATCTACAGACTGGACCACAGGCTAAGGAAGACTACTGATATTCCAAGTAAGAGGAAAATGATTTTTCCAACACTGTCCACAAGGAAAAACAACAACCAAAACAAAACCCTTAGAATTCATTATCCATACCTTCATGAATTGACTCCCTCATCTATTTTCAAAACATGTGAACCCCATTTCCACGACGTCCATGATGACAAAACAGCTTTGAAGTGACAGTATGATAAAGGAGGGTTACGTTTACAATCCCTGCTCTATTACCAGTGGTACATTCAGAGACAAGCCCTGGAGGACGGCACTGAGGGCATGTGATGTGTAGGATGAGAGTAACAGAAAGAAAAGGAGCCTGGGAGAGGAGCGCTGAACAGTTCTCCATGCTGAAAAGATGCTGAACCAGAGCGGGAGGAAGGGGAGTGGGACTAGATGTCAGCAGCCAGAGCGCCAGGCTGAAGAGCCTGTGTGGAGCACAGAGGAACAGAAGATAGAACTGATAGCTGGGGAGCACATCTTTGGGACTACAACACCATCTCATAATAGCTGTGTGGTAATCATATAGCCCGCCCACCGGCTAGGCAATGTTGAGTGAGACTGCATAAGTGATCACGATCTGTTCAACAGGCTGGCTACTGGAAGGAAGTGATGAGACCTCCACATCCGAGCTGCTTTAGTTGGTGCTGAGGTGCTACCCGGGCAGCTAAGAGAACCGACTGCTCTTCTAGAGGACCCAGGCTCAACTCAACCACGTGGTGGCTCTGAACCATCTGTAACTGCAGTTCCTCGGGACCTTACAATGCCGGGCTCAAGGGTAGTACACAGACAGACAAGGAGGCTGAAGCCTGCTCACATAAAAATGTAAATCTAAATCCTCCTTTGCCTAATGCCCGAATGTACCATCTAAAAAAATTAAAAAGTAAATAAATGAGCATCTTTAAAAAACAAAAAAATTCTGGCCAGGCGAGGGTGACACACACTTTTAATCCCACAACATGAGAAGCAGAGGTAGGTAGATCTTTGTGAATTCGAGGCCAGCCTGCTCTACAGAGCAAGTTCCAGGACAGCCAAGGCTACACAGAGAAATCCTGACTAGAAAAAAAAAAAATTAAAAACAAACAAGCAAAAACCAACAACAAAAACCATTCTGATGCATTCTACTGATGTGGTCTACTGGGATGACCTTTTCATAGGTCATCTAGAAACTATTTTCTCATAGGCTGAACCAACAATTTTCTGAAGGTCTCAACTCCCACTTCCACATTCCACTAGAACAGTGCTTCTCTACCTTCCTAATGCTGTGACCCCCCAATACAGTTCCTCATGCTGTGGTGATCTCCAACCATAAAATTAATTCATTGCTACTCCATAACTGTAATTTTGCTATTGTTATCAATCATAATAGAATCTGATATGTGAGCCCAAAGGGGTTGTGGCCCACAGGTTGAGAATCACTGTACTAGACGTTGTCAGAGAACTGGGAAAGAAGCAGGTCGCAGGGAAAAAAAAATTATTATTCCAAAGACTTGGCAATATGACAGATTTCTCTGCAGGGTTTAATACTAAATCATTAACCCAAAATGGAGCTAAAATCCAATGGCCCAGAGACATCATAGCAAAGGAAAGCGGGGCCAGGCATATTCTCAGCTGTAGCTACTTTACTCTCAGCGTCTGAAGTCCAAGTGTTATGATAACCAGGGGCATTCTATAACTGCTTCTCTCTGACCTTGGAGCTCTGAAACACAAATGTTTATGACTTAAAAGTCCTCTACCGTGTGTATCAATCCATCTTCCCCACTTAGCCACTTCTTGGATCACTATATTTGTGGAACTTCAGAAAAGCAGGCATATGTTTTTAGAATCCTTACCTGGAGTTGCTGCTCTAACTCTGGAAAGACCAAAGGAATGGCATCTTCAGACGGTGTATCATCTAAAACAGAAAAATACAACCATTACTCAGCATGTCCTGTATCTCATGTGCATCGCCCTTCATTTTCTTTGCATATGGAGGCACAGAGAACTTAGTTGGTCTGACACAAATTTTTTAAGTGTGTGTGTGTGTGTCCTCAAATGTCTACTCTAATAGCTCTCCAATTTAAAAGGGCTACTTAATACTGTCACATTAGCCCAAACCAAAAAATATGATATGCATGTAAGTGCTTTAACAAGGTGCTAATGGGATGGCCTGAGAACTTCAATGGGGCAGAAGGACATGTGTGAAAAACAGGAGCCTCACCGAGATAGTGTTGCCCTTTACTCTTATCACAAACCACAATTTACAAGCAGCTCTCCAGAAATCACCCGAGTTACTGGGTAACAGCCAGCAGCTCAACAGGGAATCTCTCCCCATAGTGCTGGACAACACTGCCAACCTGGAGCAGACTCCACAGCTGTGTTTCCAGACGAGCCTGAGCAGCCCACACAATGGTGGAAACTCTGTCCTCAGTGGCCTGAACATTCCCTCAAACAGACACAGAAGCAGCTTGATGAACCATACACAGCTCTTGTTCCTTCAAAAGATGCAGACGTTCTTGGAAGACTGGAAGGAAACCTGGCAGAAATGTTGCCTCAGATATTCAAGTTACCCCAAATTTCTTCAAGAACAGGCTGCTAATCCAGCCTTGGTGCTTCGTTAAACAGGATCTGTCTCTCTGAACTTTGGCTCCACAGGAACATTGACTAATCATTTCTAAACCTTTCCCCCAGTACATGCCTGAGAATACAACACACACACACACACACACACACACACACACACACACAACCAAAGCCATTTCAAGTCAAAATAAAGCAAGGAAATATATTAGTTTTTATATTCTCAATAACATAATCAAATTCACTGATAAAACTAATTAATATTAATTTTTAATTATGTAGATCATATACAACAAAAAGACAAGGACAGTCATGGTTGGTATCCATGAAGACTTATTTCCATGACCCCTCATGAATAAAAGTCTGAGGATGCTCAATTCAAATCCTTTACATGAAATGGAGTGTTTATACATAACTTAAATGTATCCTCATACATACTTTCATTTCTTAGTAACTCCTAAAACAATACAATGTGATTGCTGTGGAAATAGTTGTACTAGAAAGATTAAGCAATAACAAGAAGAAGCCTATAACAGTTCAGTACATACATGGCTTTAAGTTTTCCCTATCCTTGGTTGAATCCAGATACAGAACCTCAAAAACATACAGAGCCAACTATATCTCTCCCAATTCACTGAGAACATGGTCCAAAATAAAGTGTAGTAAATACACAGGGTATTTGTGACTTCTGTGGCACTACAGCTCTTTGAAGGCATGGAAGACAATCACCAGAGAGATGATTTAAACAAGGATAGTATTAACCTCTACCAAACACCTCAAGGGTCTAGTCACTCAATAGCAGTTGGTATATTTTGGTCAAGAGTACTGAAATAAATACTCCCACTTAAAAGTGGCCTAAAATAATGGCAATACATCACCAACATGAACCTCTCTTTGAAACTGCAGTTGTGTTGGTCAACGGATGCCTCGGATTCACTGATACTCCTAAACACGGGCTCTGGAGAAGGGTAAAGCCTGCGCCCCTTCCTGTCAGAATAGGAACAGCAAATTCCAGCCAGTTCCTGTGGCTTTCTCAATCCACATCATCATTGTCAAAGAAACCAGATGAAATTATCACTATCCGACACATTGTAGAGAAGTCTTCCATTACAAAGTTTAGAAGACCAATTTGGGTCCTTGGTGCACTTAATTTACTTCAGTACAGTTTCAAAAGCCTAGACATCATGATTATTTAAGCTCATCAGGTCCAGGACCAGAGTGATTTGGCACAGTAAAGAGAAGCATATTAAACTTTGGCATCCCAACCCTGATAACCACAGATGAGGAGGCAATGGGAAGGAGAAACCACCTCCATAAAATACAAACAGACAGGGCATGCTAGAATTCTAGAAGATAGTGAGGCAAGGTGCTCAGGACTTCCTAACGTTTAAGCCATTGTGCGCACTGTACAGTCACACTCTTTCTTGCTTCATTATAAAAGAAAAGGTGGGGGGAGTGGAGGGTAGTTATTCATTCACTTAGCTGCCATATTGTAAACAGCCAGTACCTGAGGTGACCCAGGATGAATGAAGCAATGTAGAAATCCATGTCTTTACACACAGCCACCCCACGCTGGGGTACATGTGGCTATGAAGTTAATTTGCGGCTAAATGGAGGTTTGCAATTGGACCTCTTCGACTGAAAGGAAAATCTAATCAACATGGTGGATGTTTTACAGACAAGCAGAATGGAAGCAAGACTTTTGCTTCAGAATGGATCAAGCTGGATTAACCCAAGCAGGAAATAGCAGCGGAAACAAGAAAAACCAAAGACAGATGCGAGGAGTCTACCAGCTCTGAAAGCCAACCGGCATCTCCTGCTCCATGCCATCTGCTTTAGCTGGCAGCCTCGCCTGCCAGAAATTTCAGGGTTTGAGAAGCTGCTTACAAAGCTACCCCATGTTGGTGTGAGGGGTGTTTACTTTTAAACAGTGGCTGCCTTCTTTGACTGGTTTTAAAAATAGGCAAATATTCTAAAAGCAGAACGATGAATCACAGGATTGGGCCAAAGGGAAAGAAGGGGAGTGACTCAGGAAGGCTAGTCACACAGCTGTCGCACAAACATTTGGCCAAACTGTGGTAAAACATTTCCACCGTGATGATGGTTCAGAGTCCCCGAGAGTGCGCAAGTTTACTATGACAATCCCAGAAGCACACAGCAGACCGCACGGTAGCAGCACCAAAAGACCCCTGGGCATATTTAATTGTTGTTTTTTTTTTTTCTAATAGAAAGAAAAGGAACATTTACTAGATATATTTATAATGGGACAAAATTCCAGAATAACTGCATTTTTATTATTATTTAACTGCCAGATATTTACTGTCCATCGTGTGTACAATAAGGAATCAGACTCCATGCTGAATTGGAAAATCGTTTTATCCTATTTTATAATGCATTGAGAAAACAATATCAAAGCAATGTGGACTTCATAGACCAGATTAAGACAGGGGTGAACGCCAGTGGTAGAATATTCATCTAACGTACACAAGAGCCTATAACCTAACAGAACGACCAACCAAAAATCTAAAGTCATTTCTTTTTAAAAAATATTTTAAACACTTTTGTCTGTTCTGTGTGTGGGTGTTTTACCTGCATGTATGTCTCTATACGGTATGCATGCCTGTTGCCTGCAGAATCCAGAAGAGGGCGCCTGATCCACCAAGACTGCCATTACAGACAGTTGTGAACCACATGTGGGTTCTGGGAATTGAACCAAGGTCCTCTGGAAGAGCAGGTAGTGCTCTTAACCACTGAACTCTCTCTCTCCAGCAAAGATAAAATACACAAATGAATGAGTTGGAAAGGAGAGAGAAAAAAAATTTTAATAAACAGATGTTCACTGCCTGCTTGGCAGTTGTGACATGACTAAGCCAACACGATCCCCAAGATAGAACTTTCGTGTTGGTATTCTAGCCACACTGACACACCATGGCCCATTTTATGATGGGCTCATTTCAGCATCTATTGAGCAGCTGTTGGTTGGTTTTCAAGGGTGTTCTCCTTCCAGATTCCCTTAAACCATTTGATCTATGTTTTTCCATGAGACAGATAAAGGAGATTCACTGAGTCTGTAAGCTAAAGCTTCACTGGTATCTAGGAATTTGTTACTCCATCTGAGTTATGACAGAATGCTGAACTGAAGGGGCTGAGTGAGCATCTGTCCCAGTCCACTGAGAAAAGAGTAAGGAACGCGTCCTGAGAAGAAGGAGGAGGAGCTCTCTAAAACGCCATGACCAGTGACCTTGTGCGATGAGGTGTCTCCTGGCCCGGGATTCTTTCTCCGGCACTGCTCTGCTGTTCCCCTTCTGGCCAATGAATTCCCAGACTTGCATTTCATAAACCAGAACAAATTCTCCCGAAATATTGGAAACCATACCTTAGATCGCATGCAAGTTTTTATTTAGCTTGTGAAGATGATTCAGAAACGATTACTGTACATTCTTAGTTTCTCTGTGCATCAGAGAGAAAGTCTTAATATAAAAATTATATGAAACTTAGAAGAAAATGGTGGCCATTGTATTTGGTAAATTTTAGTTTTGTATGCTAAAGCAGTGTACTCTAAATCCTCATCATTACATCTGTTTCTATTTTGTTTCAAATGAGAGGTGAAATGTCTATCAAACCATTCTGCAAACCAACATTTGAAAATTGCTATCCTAAACACTCTCTTGATTGGGCAATATTTTTATTGGACTTTGGGGTCAATTATTCCCTCACAGACACTGTTTTCATCATAGACATAACTGTAGTGTAGACTAGAAGACTTGTTATAAAGACCTTAGGTTTTCATACAGGGAGCCCAGAAGAAGAAGATCCACATTGAGAAGACACTCCAAAGCCCATCCCACACCCCATATAGACGACAACAAGTTGTCCTGTTCTCAGTCCTCTGAAGAACTCTACTTTGTGGGCTAAGGAGATAGCACAGCTGGTACATTACTAGTTGTACAGGCACAAGAGTCTAAGTTTGATCTCCAGAACTCATGTGAAGGGCTAGGCAGTATGGCTCCGTGCCTGTAACCTGGGTATCTGGGAATTAATGAATTTCAGGTTCAATGAGAAACCCTGCCTAAAAGAATAAAGGTAGACCAGGTGGTGGTGGTGAATGCCTTTAATGCCAGCTCTAGGGAGGCAGAGCCAGGTGGATCTCCAAGGTCAAGGCCAGCATGGTCTACAGAGTGAGTTCCAGTGCTACACAGAAAAGCCCTGTCAAACACCAAAGTAAATAAGTAAATAAGTAAATAAATAAATGAGTAACTAAATAAATAAATGTGGAAAGCAGTAGAGAGAAATACTTGGTATCTATAGCTGTCCTCTGCACTCACACATGCATACATGTACGCCCAAGTGCATATCTGCACACACCTGAATTAGCATTTATACACCACACACATACACACACACACACACACACAAAACAACAACACAGCACTCATACCATACCATACGTATACACCAAAAAGAAAAGACTGGGACTAAGGAGATGGCTCAGTAGTTAAGAGCACTGGCTGCTTTTGCAGAGGACCTGAATTCAGTTCCCAGTACCTACATGGTGGTTCTCAGACACCTATAACGCTAGTTCCAGGAACAATTCTAGTGCCAGGAGACCCAGAGCCCTCTTCTGCGCTTCCCTGGCACTCGGAATACACATGATGCACAGATATATATATGCAGGCAAAATATCTATATACATAAAATAAATAAAAATATAAAATATAAAAAAATTCTGGGTGTGGTGGCACAAAGAGGCAGCTTGATTTCTGTTACTTTGATGCCAGCCTAGTCTATATAATGAGTTCCAGGATAGCCAAAGACATAAAAGGGCTCTGTCTCAAAAATTAAAAAAAATATATACAAATAAATAAATACTATTTTTGTCAGTCAGAATGGCTTCATATAGCTATGATCTGTGCAGCCACTAAGAGTCATAAGACCAGATGAGCTGCATTTGTTTTATCATTTTTCCCGTGGTGTCTTGATTTTTCTTGAGAGTATTTGAGTAATGCGTCCCACATTTTTGTCTTGTGCTACACACCTAGGCAGGGTGCAGCTGGTATGACCTGCAGAATAACTTCCGAATGCTGGTGACCTGGAGGCTGTTCTGCAGGCCAGCAAGGATAAGGTGATACTCAAGGGGCAAGTAACCTAGACAATGGCTTCAGGTCTGAAGGTCATGCCCAAATTTTCCTGAAAACTGTTTGCCTATAAGAGCTCCTAACTGCCTAGCATACGACCAGGGAACACAACAGCACAGGTCTGTATGTGAACTGTAAGTCCACATTAGCTGGGGAAGGTGAATAGTGGGGTCTGTATGTGAACTGCAGGTCTACCTTAGCGGGGGAAGGTGAATAGTGGGGGTCTGTATGTGAACTGCAGGTCTACCTTAGCGGGTGAAGGTGAATAGTGGGTGTGATGTAAATAATGGGTGTGATGTGAATAGTCTGTGTGAAGATGAATAATGGGTATGAGGTGAATAGTCTGTGTGATCGTGAATATTGGTTGGGATGTGAATAGCTGGTATGATTTCTTTGAGAGATGGTTTTCTTTCTGCAAATGGGCAGAGTAATTTGTTTCAGAGACTTGTTATTAATGAAGAAATACACATGTCAATCACTTAGCCTGAAGCTTCACATATAGGAAATAATCATTAACAAGGATGAGTTCTTGATATAATTGATTTTCTTTTCCATTCCTTCCCTTTATAAACCCAACCAAGGTGTGGAAATGGGGCAGATGTATGTGTGCACAGGTGTCCGTGCACATATGTAGGGTTGAGGACGTTCTCATCTAAAGCAAAAGAGAATGTATGTGGGCCAAGGTCACTGTCTTGGCTTACTTACTTTTCCCCTGACAGTTGAGGGGACTTCCCAGGTGTAGCCAGCACCTCGGCTCTTATGATTTACTTTCTTCATCTAAACTTGAATTGAAGAAGTATCTCTCCTTCATCCTCCCCCCCCCAAAGCAAACACTTCTTTCATGAAATGTTATCTGAAAAGCTGAACTCGCATGGAAAAGTTCTTTAAGTTGTTTTATTTAAAATGAAGATGGCCCACATATTTCTAATACATCATCACCATCAACAGCAACAAAACCTTTTTAAAAATAGATACCCCAGCTCTTATAAGAGCACCACAGTTTTAAGCTACCTCAAAATACTTTTGAAAATTTTGCTTCCTGATTAGTAAACGTTCTATGTGAATTCTGTAATGTGTGCTGGATTTTCAGAGCCATGGGACTAAAAGCACCACCAGAGAGATGGATAGGGTGAGAATAATGACCTGGTAAAGAGAGAAAGCTGGTAGCACATCCAGTCCCTGTTGGTTCTTTATCATTAACAAGCACCCTATCACCTCTGCCACCGCACATGAATAAACCAATGCTGTTTCTTTGCAGAGAAGGACTTGATGCAGCTTACAGCAAATTTTCTGTTTCTTAGAAGCATTCCTCTATTCCCTATTATTATCTCTGACATTTTCCTAATTCCCCCATTTTTCCTTTTTCTCTCAGAATGTTCTGATGATAATCAAAACATGATCTTACTCAGATGGTTGGTATTCAGGTATCCAAAGGCGTCAAGCATCAAGTGTTACACACAGCTGGCCCGCTATATATGTGTGTGTGTGTGTATACATATATATGTGTGTATGTGTATGTATATATATACATACATATATATGTGTGTGTGTGTATGTGTAAGTTCCATACCTGTAAGTTCAGCCAGTCACAGACTGAAAATATGGGAGAAAAAGAATTATGTCTGCATTGACAAGTTGCTATTTCCTAAGTAATAATCAAAGATGGCAGGTATTTACACAGCCTCCACACTGTATTCGGTAAAGTTATCCAGAAATGAAATATGGGAAGATGCGCATAGGCCATGTAAACACTATACCACTTTCTGTAAAAGGCTTGAGCATCTGCAGAATTTGGTGTTTTCAGGGGTCTGGAATCAAGGACCTCAGAAACTTCCAGAAGAGGACACTTATTACTCAGTATCCCACCAAATACATTTTCACTTCTCTTTTTCCTCCTACTTCCAACAGCATACCAGAAATATCCTCCTCCCTTCTCCCTGTGACTACTGGGGAGCTATTTGCTGGCAGGAACATTCATGCATTTAAAAAAGACAGGGTCTTTATTATATAACTTGAGCTTTCCTGGAACTTGTGGAAATCTTCCTGCTTCTGTCTCTTGAGTTCTGTAGGTCTGCACAACCATGCAGCAGCTCATGAGTTCCTCTCATTGTATGTGCCTACTTCTGACTGGGGAGTGATACAAAAACACCCAGGACCTGGCTTTGAAGCACCCTATTTATTAATTGCTGGCTGGGTTCCTTTAGGCAGCATTGGTACAAACGGTTACAAAGTCTCCTGAGGCCTTGTTAATGGTATGAAACAAGTACAGATTTTACATACTGTTGCAGAATATTATTTTAAGGTGTGTTACTTTTGTTTATGTTGCACTTGTTTAACTCTGTGAAGCTGTGTTACTGTGCCTGTCTAAAACACCTGATGGTCTAATAAAGAGTTGAACAGCCAATAGCGAGGCAGGAGAAAGGATAGGCAGGGCTGGCAGGCAGAGAGACTATATAGAAGGAGAAATCTGAGACGAAAGAAGGAAGGAGGGCTGGAGAAATGGCTTGGGCGTTAACGGCTAGGCTCACAACCAAAAATATAAGAAGGAAGGAAGTAGCCAGAGAAGGAGGAGGACACCAGGGGCCGGCCACCCAGCTACACAGCAAGCTATGGAGTAAGAGTAAGATTTACAGAAGTAGGAGAATAGAAAAGCCCAGAGGCAAAGACCGGCAGGTTAAGTTTAAGTTAAGAAAAACTGGCAAAGGGGTGGTGGAGGTGAATGTTTTAATCCCAGCACTCAGGAAGCAGAGACAGGCAGATCTCTGTGAGTTCAAGGCCAGCTCTAGTCTACAGAAGTAGCTCCAGGGCTACACAAAGAAAACCGCATCTCAGAAAAAAGAAATAAAAAACAAAACAAAAAAAGAAGAAGAATTTCAGGGCCAGAGAGATGGCTCAGTGGTTAAGAGCAGTGGCTGTTCTTCCAGAGGACCTGGGTTCAATTCCCAGCACCCACATGGCAGTTCACAAGTGTCTGTAACTCCAGGTCCACAAAGGAAAGCAAAAAGAAAAACTTCTAAGAAACAAGCCAAACTAAGGCAGAGCATTTATAAGTAAGAATAAGCCTCGGTGTGTGATTTGGGAACTGGGTGGCGGGCCCCCAAAAAACAAACAATAATGTACTCCATAAACATCCACTTCCTTTATAGCCTTTCTTTGAAAACTTAAGCAACAGATTCTAACCAAAATAAATAAAATCTGATTGCATCTCAAAGTATTTTCATTGATAATAATGAACTCCAAGCGGCTATAGATATTGTATTATTGATTTCATAAATGCGGGGTCTCTAACGTTAAAAATGATTGTCTTGGTGCCTCTGTCCTTCCTGGGTTTACCAAGCATCCAGAATTCTAGCAGAACTTTCCTCTTGCTCTCTATTAAGTGACTAGGTAAAACAATTGATGAACAGACTCGTGATTAAAAAATAAGTCTCAATGTTCACTGTGGTTAGTCTTCCTGGAGAAAAGGGATTAGAGTGAGGAGAAGAGAAAGTACTAGAAACATCTGGGCCCTAAGGAGAGAGAAAGATGTATTATCCAAAGTAGGAAAGGTTGGTGGGAGGAGATAATGGCAGGGACATCTGAAACAGTCCGTCTGACAGTCAAGTGCGCCTGACCAGGAGAGCCACTGCCCTATGACAGAGTGCCTATGGCGACAGCTGCTTCAGCTAGTCTGTGGAATTCCCTCCGCTAGACGAAACATTGGATTTTTGAGATGAAAACACATACTTTTAGTGACTCTGATATAGTGGATCCTGGGTTTGGTAAAAATAAGTCTTGTGTGAAAATTCTAACAACCTAACCTTTTTAAACAAAATATTAACAGCTCCTAGTCTAGGCTGATGCCAGTATCCTTGGAGAGAGAGAGTGGGATGGAAAGTCTAAATATATATGGGAGTATGCCACCCTTGTTAACTCAGCTAAAGATAAAGAAAACTCTGTAATTAAAGGAAATCCTAACATCTGTCCCATTCTAAGTTCTCCCCCATTAGAAAGGAGCCTGTGATTCTCACAACAACTCAAGAAGGAGGTTTCATATTTCTTTTCGGCACATTTGCTATTGTGAAAACTATTTCAGTGGAGGGCCTCATTTAGGAAGTTAACATTTTGGACTTCCTGGTTTGGATATAATATTGAGCTTATTGAAGGCAGAGATAGCTGCCTCCAGGGCAATTATCTAAGTATCATTTAGGGAAGGGCTCTGACAGTGGCCTGGAAGAGGTGATTGACTCCACATATTTCTCCCGAAATCCTGCTTCTGTACTCAAACAATATAGCACAAGCCACTCACTGGATTACTAATCCCCCAAACAACAGCAGGCAGCTACACTGTGAAGTATATCTTGGCATCAGGGAGCAGTGTGGAACGTCCATGGAGCACACGATCTCTAGCAGTTTATATTTGTCTTACTATTCCACAATCAGTTACCGTAATGATGGGGACAACTTGAATATTTCATTTGTGTCAAGCACTTTGCTAAAAACTTTTCCTATAAGGTGGCATTTCACTCTTACCTTCCTATGCCACTGAGGGAAAACTGAATTCCGACAAGGCTGAATAGGTAGCTTATCCCAGACCGTGCTAATAATGATGAAGATGAGCCCCAGGTCAACCTTCTCTAGCTTCAAAACTAGACTTCTATGTTAAATTTTCATGCTGAAAATTCTAAAATTAATGAAGTCCTAACGATATTCGTCCCACAAGAAGTGACTTCTTGGGGGCCCAAGGGATGGAGCACTGTTTTGAGCACCTGCTGTGCAGTCATGAGGACCAGAGCTCTCATCCCATCACCCCCACCCCCACGCTGGGTCCTGAAAATGTCTGTGGTTCTGGCTGTAAGAGACCCAGTGCCCACTTCTCGTCTCAGTGCGGCACATACACACACACATAAGTAAAAGAAATGAGTGGATGTGATCAAGATACATTGTATACAAGTATAAGATTGTCAAAGAATAAAGGATCTTCGAGAAGAGAAACAAATATCACTATTCACAAGTGACGATGTCTCCCGTTCCCTTTGCCTCTGCTTGTTCATCAATAGTAAATCCAACAGTGAGGAATCGCTCCTCCAAAGGCCAGCTTCCTTCCCCCATTTGCTATTAAAGAGTAGGATATTTCCCTTTGCTTTTTTTTTTCCTTCCTAAATATGTGGCCCACAGAATACACACACTGGAATTCAAAAGGCATGTGTAGCTTGCATGATGGCAAATGTTACTGTGTGCCTGTGGGACACTCCACACACTCCTTATTCGAGAATTCAGAGGGAGTGTCCCAAATAGCTGCAAAGCATCCTTTGGTGAACTGACAACTTGGTATGCATGGAAAAGTCCCAAGTCCTTGGCCTCTGAGTGACTCTTGAAATGTTGCATGTCTGGTGTGTATAAACAGATAAGAGGACTTTCTTCTTCCTTACAGAGAAGTAGCGAGTCTCTAAGAACAGCATACTAGGAGCAGTACCTTTATACGTGTGTTCTTTTTCCTTGATATTTTTATTTATTCTTTCATGATTTCACACATGTATACAATGTATCTTGAGCACACCCATCCAATATTACTTCCCTCCAAGTCCTCCTAGTGCCCCCAACCAATCTCCCTCACAATTTCATGTCTTTCTGTTTTGGTTTTGGTTTTTCTAGGCATGTGTTCTTGATGGATGCTCTCAAGTGATATAATCAGACAAGGTTGAGAAACACAGAACTACCCTCTGCCTTAGAATCAATAGTCAGTCATCCTTCCTAGACAAATTGAAACACATTGGTCATAAGGCTAAAATAATAAATCATGGTAGATTCTTTTCTTATTGTTTTGTTTTGTTTTTCCAAGACAGGGTTTATCTGTGTAGCCCTGGCTATCCTGGAACTCTCTCTTTAGATCAGGCTGGCCTTGAACTTAGAGATCCTCCTGCCTCTGCCTCTGCCTCTGCCTCTGCCTCTGCCTCTGCCTCTGCCTCTGCCTCTGCCTCTGCCTCTGCCTCTGCCTCTGCCTCTCTGCCTCTGCCTGCTCTGGCTCTCTGCCTCTGCCTCTGCCTCTGCCTCTGCCTCTGCCTCTGCCTCTGCCTCTGCCTCTGCTCTCTGCCTCTGCCTCTGCCTCTGCCTCTGCCTCTGCCTCTGCCTCATATAAGCCTTCCTAAGCATCTTTTTGTGGAAGTAGAAGGTAAGAATTACTTAAAGTGTAAAAGAGCTCTATTAAGAAACATGAATTTCAAAAATGGACATTTTGAAAACATTTAAAATTAAAAAAGAGACTGAAAATGTAAATTTAAATGTATTGATTAAAAATGTTCAAGAACTCTCAGCTAAGATCAAGAGCACTCAAAGACAATGCCAAACAAATCTCAAGTTACCATTTCGGACTTCAAAGAAGAGTTTATTCACTCAGCCCAAGGATGAGACTCACCTCTCTGTGGCTCATTTCTGGTATGGTACATTTTACTTGGCAAAGCAAGATTTATGGACTGAAAATTTCTTTGTAAATCTTTTTATTATAATGGGACATATTCTGTTGTACATAAGTAAAAGGGAAATTAGACACTTCCTTTCTTCTTGGATTATAAAATTGCATGTGTGTGTCTTGACGACTACTCACTGTATACAGGCCATTTCTTGAAATTTGGAGCTATGAAGAGCATTAAAAACTGGAAGGAATTTTCTTGTACTTTTTCGAGAAGTAACAAGACGTAATGAAGGGACTTAGACTTGTAAGTCTAAGGACTTGTATTTGGACCATAACTCCATTATTTAACTAACAATGTGGTCTTGAGGCCTCAGAATTCCACCCTGTAGATACAGAATGCTCATGGCTACATGTGGGAGCCCGTTCTGGGGTTCCTCGTGGCTTTACCAGCAGGTTCGAATAGAGGATGATCAGGCACGGCTGATGCAGGTGTTGAGATGGTCTGCACTTGCTGTGCTGGGGGAGGTCTTTTGCTCACCCTTGGCGTCTTATAAACCTGGCAGAGACAGTCGGGCCGTTGGAATAGGTTCAGCCTCTAGAGCTATCTTTATTTTCTATCTGTTTATCTCGCAAGATTCTCCGCTATAATCTTCTATCTAATATTTCCTGCTGCTCGCACTCAAGAAAACTCTGGGAAGCTGTGGGGGTGGTGGGTAAACGCCCCACAGCTACATTGTATGATTGTTTAAATTAACACAAATAACCAAGATCAGTTAGTTCCTAGTGCAAATAGAATCAGAATGCAGTGTTTATTTCTATGTTGGAGTGGATCTTCCTCTTGTGAAGGTTTCTCCTGACCAGTGTCTTACGGAATAACCCTTGAGTGGGAGAGACAGTACATGAAAACAGGTCATGGGAGACTGTCAGAAAAACACACAATAAAGAGTCAAGGTTTCATCTCTTCATACTCTAATACATGCTCCATTGGTGACCACAGGATGGGAAAGTTTAGGGTGATGAATAGCTATATAATCACCCAGCATATGGCTGTGTCAGGCCAGAATTTCCAGAGCCAAATTTCTTACTTTACATTATTTTAGAATGATTCTGCCCCTTTTCACACATAAATTGTGTGTGTGTGTGTGTGTGTGTGTGTGTGTGTGTCCAGGCCAGAGGACAACATTGTT